>NC_086449.1:593424245-594072152 GCF_028390025.1 Pseudophryne corroboree | reverse complement strand
GTGTAGCATTGTCTTTTTGTATTTATTGTTTAGTTCTGTGGTTAGGAAGTCTCTGTTATATTGTAGTGTATCATTTGTACTGTTATCCCCTTTTTCAAGTATATTAGATACAATACAGTTAATAGGCTTTGGAACCTAAACCAGTATCTGTGTATTTCCTATAGTGTTAAGTGTTCACTTGAGCGTCGGTGACGCTCAAGCAGCTTTGTAGTTAGTCAGGTTACACAAGGTTGCACTTACACCCTGTATTCACATTAAGGTATTCAGTGTATTTCAATGGTATAAGGTTTTAACATAAAGGTATAGTGTTGTGAGCGTCTGCATCGCTGGTGACCTCCTCGTGGTCTCGAGCGTATGCTACGCCATAGCGAATCATTCCCCTAGACATAACCAATAACGTGTCCTGTGATCACTGGGCCGTGAGCGAACGTGACGCTTGAGCGTCTCGCCTACGGCTGAGCGATCGCTACGCCAATAGCGTACCATTACGGTACTTCTTAAGTAAACAGCGTACAGTGTTCTTAGCTTCATAAAGGGTTGTTTATACGACAAGGAATTTAGCATTGTCAATTGGGGACTCGTCCTATCCTTCTCATATCTGCACTAGGTAGATCAGCAGACATTATCCCCCAGCAAAGGGTGGGAGATTGTCTCATAGTGCTGGCGGGATAAGCGTCTGCTTCGCTTAGATAAAGAGTGCTGAAGGAATCCGGTAACCGGAAGTAAGAACAAAACGCTTGTGTCTTTTTAAAACTGTTTATTTTTCTCTTGTCTTGCGTACGCACGCATATATCTGCATTTCTTTTTCAATTTCGTATATCACTATTCCTGTTTGCCAATTTTTATAGTTGATAGAAAGTGCTAAAAAGAGATTTGCTGTTATTTCATAGTAGAGGTAATAGTTAAAGTATAGAACAAACACACGGTTTGTCTGAGATACAAGGCAGTCAGTGTGGATTGCGGTAGATGATCAGGGATCATTTACATTGATAAAAGTATATATATTGTGTTACGGTGGATCTTTGCATTGCGTACACGTGTCGCTAACAAAGACTAGCGTACGCAATCCAAAAGGCAGACGCACGCAGCGTTCATTACGCAACGTAGCGTCCGGTTACGCCCACGTAGCTCAAGTTGTGATAAAGTGAAGTAACGCAAAGGCGATAATTAACGCACAGCGGTAGATAACGCGACGCGGTAAATAACGCAAATCTATTTTTGGAAAAATCTGAAATTTAGTTTAACAGATCCTGCTCCTAATTGGTAACACTTTTGGCCTAAAGACAATTTCTGCGCAGAAATAGATATAGAAACAAAGTGTACATGTGTTGAGTGAGTGTGTTTTGTATACAAAAGTTTATATAACTTTAAGGTGGAACCAAAAGGAAAGCCGGGTACTCGTGAAGGGACATACGTGTAAGTGACATATACGGTGGCTAGGGAGGCATCCCTGGTTAAATAATATTTGAGCATTAGAGTATAGCGGACCATAAGGTAACAAGACCAGGAGGTCATAAGGAACAAGACCAGGAGGTCATAAGGTAGGAGGTCATAAGGTAACAGACCAGGAGGTCATAAGGTAACAGGTAAAATAGACAAAGAGGTCCGCTATAAAAGTCCAGTGGCACAACGCCTGGGGTGTTGGTGCAGAACCCATATAGGCCATAAGCTCTTGCTGAAGGAATCGCGGCCGGAAACATCGATTCCATTGATCTTTCAGTACATGACAAGTAGTGCTCGTGTACTGAACGATTGGACCGCACGTAATTGTGTGCAGTAGTTAGTAATCTGACCTAATACCATTAGAGTAAAGTGGTCACAAACGCTATTTGTACATTCTGACGTGATTTGTGTAATTTTTTATTTTTGGAAGGGAAGTTCGCTGGTCACTCAGGAACTATCCAACAACCGATACTTGCTGGGGAACGCGCCCCAGTAAATAAAGGTTCACAGGGGCCCTGGGTTGGGTACCGCAGCTCTGGTTACAGTGATTGCAGTACTGGCCAACGTGGGCGAGAAGTAAGTGGGGTACTTGATAAACCACCACCGCCGGCCTGCCCAAGGACATCTTGGTTTGTTTGTAAGGGTTCGCTGAAAACCTTGAGATAAAGATCCAAGGAGGAATAAGCAACGCCTGCAGATTATGGGGGCCATTTGTTCAGGTAGGGGGCGATCAACCTCGGTTCGGGTTGATTCAGAGAACCGACCAGTTGGGTCGGCACGATATGTAATGTGTGAAAAATACGGTAGTCACACAGAGGTTTTATGTGATGAATGGGAGAGAATGACTGTACAAGACAGGGACAAATTCCCAAGAATAGGTAGCTTCAGTCCAGAAGTGTTACAAAATTTAAGGAGGAGGATATGTCTCGTAAAATCAACAAAGAGACGAATTCAGCATCATGATTGTTTACAGTTATGGCACCAGGAAGGTGAGATACAGAGAGGTTTGGCTCTGGCGGCGGGATCTGGGGCAGTCAGGAAGTTGATTGCCACAGCTCCTCCTCCACCATACATTGCAGGAGAGAAGTTGATTGCGGAGAGAAACGCACTGGGTTGTAAAACAAAAACTCTTAGTAACACTGTAAATGTTAATGATGTTAACCAAATAACTCATGCAAGTATTAACCCGTGCAAGATGTACCCTGTTTTGAACCTTCCTCAGGAGTGTGATCAAGAAGACGATTCAGCAACAATTTCAGCTCTCTCTCTTGCGGCCACCATAGCAGAGACCACAGTAGGCACAGCGACACCCACGAGATTAGTGAAAGCCCCTAGCGGAGGGATAGGTGAGGTCGTGTCAACGGGTAAGTACGGCACCATGCACTACACTGAAACAATTGTACCACAACAAGCAGTAGAATCTACACAGGAAGAGGCTGTTAGAATTGCTCCTGTAAGGGTAATAGCAGTTCCCAATGGAAAAACAGATGTGTCTGGAGCCACTCCCATAAGGAACATTGCCATGTACACTCCATTTTCCCGAATGGAATTAAGAACAATAGTGTCCGAATTTCCTGACCCCAGGAAGGATTTAGTTGCTAGCCAAAAATACATCAGGGATTTAGGTAACACTGTAGAACCCAACAACAAGGATTGGCAGATACTGCTAAGAGCTTGTTTACCTTCCAATGTTGATGCAACTCAGTTTTTAGCTGATTGTGCATTGGATAAAGATGTACCGCTTACAGACGTGTACAACAAGGATAATGTAAAAAGGATAAATTTACAGCTAAAAGAGTATTTCCCAGCCGTTGTTAAATGGAATAAAATATTTTCCATTAAGCAAAAGGAGTCCGAAACGGCAATAGAATATTTTCACCGGGCACTATTAGAAATGGCAAAGTACACTGGTATAGAAGACATTAAGACCAACCCAAACCATCGAGAAGTAGCAGTATCTGTACTGATGGATGGTTTAAAGGAAACATTAAAGACTAGGGTTCAGACCACGCAACCATGCTGGCGAGGTCTGTCAGTGTCCGGCTTGAGAGAGGCTGCTATTGATCACGACAGAAACATCACTAGGCACAGGGAATCGCAAAGTGATAAGTTGATGTCCGTAAGTATACAGGCGCTGACCACAAGGCAGCCTGCGTATGTACCACCGAATCCTGTGGGTAAGGCAAGTGTAATAACATGTTTTTCTTGTAACAGACCGGGACACTATGCACGAGAATGTAGAACAAAGAATGTACAAAGATCTTTTCAACCCCCTAGACAACAACACAACACACGACATTGGGAGCAGGGTCCACAGAGGCGGAGTTTTGAGCCACATACAGGGGAAACAAAAAGATATCCCCCAAACAGAGATTGGCATGCCTCTGGTAGTTCCCAGCTAACTCCCCCACAAGTAGTTGCTGCCAATGGGATTCAGGGAGGTCAGCATACCCAATAGGGGTGTGGCCATACCTTTAATCTGCAGCCAGTTAAGTTGATTGCCAGTCTTGGAAGCGAACCAGAGATTGCAATCAATGTGGCTGGTAAAACTTTAAACTTTCTTGTAGACACAGGGGCGGCCAAGTCAGTGATAAATTCGACAGTGGGCATGAGAACCACTGGTAGGACAATTCCAGCCATGGGAGTAACAGGAGTAGTCCAGCACTACCCTGTTAGCAAACCAGCCGAGATTACAATAGGGCCTTTGCATACCAAGCATTCCTTTTTGCTGGCTGCATCGGCACCAACTAATCTCCTGGGTAGAGACTTACTATGTAAAATGGGTTGCGTCATTTATTGTACTCCTGAAGGTGTATTCTTGGACATTCCTGAGAATCACGCTCAGGAAGTACGAGACATGTTAGACTCCCCATCAAAATTAATGTCACATTCCATTATGACAAATAGGAATCCATCCCAAGTAGAAGAGATGACATCTCAGATACCAGAGTCGCTTTGGACAAAAGATGGACAGGACACTGGATTAATGGCAAACGTAGCTCCAGTAGTTGTGCAAGTAAAAGATGGTAGGATAGCTCCAAAAATCCCACAGTATCCTCTGAAGCCAGAGGTGGAGCTAGGAGTTTTTCCCGTAATAGAGCGCTTGCTACAACAGGGCATTCTAGTAAGAACGTCCAGCACAGCAAATAGTCCCATCTTCCCTGTTAAAAAGAGTGGGGGGAGGGGTTACAGGCTAGTGCAGGATCTAAGGGGGATTAACAAAATAGTTGAGAGTCAGTTCCCCGTAGTGCCTAATCCAGCTGTCATCCTAATGCAAATTCCTCCCACTGCCAAATTTTTCACTGTTATTGACCTCTGCTCCACTTTCTTTTCGGTACCTCTGCACCCTGACAGCCAATATTTGTTTGCATTCACATACAGAGGAGTCCAATACACGTGGACTCGGTTACCCCAAGGTTTCATAGACAGTCCAAGTATATTTTCTCAAGCTTTGCATGATTGTTTACAGTCTTTCCAACCGGAGAGTGGATCAGTGTTGATACAGTACGTGGATGATCTACTACTGTGTTCTGATTCATTGGAGGCATCCCTGAAGGATACGAAACAGCTCCTGTTTCATCTTTCAGACACAGGTCACAAGGTGTCCAAAGACAAGTTGCAATTATGCCAAGCTAAGGTAAAATATTTGGGACACTGTCTAACACAAGGACTGAGACACCTGACCGCTGATAGAATCCAAGCCATTAGAGACATGACACTGCCACAAACCCAACAACAGATCAGGACGTTTCTAGGAATGTGTGGGTATTGCCGTAATTGGATCCCAGGGTTTTCCATATTGGCGCTACCTTTGCAGGAAATGGTCTCTTCAAACAAACCTGATCGGATTTCGCATACAGACGAATCTGAAACAGCATTTGAGAGACTCAAACAGTGTCTAACGCAGGCACCAGCACTAGGTATGCCAGACTATGGGAAACCCTTTGAACTATACGGAACAGAAAGTGCTGGGTGCGCAGCAGGTGTACTAACACAAAAACACGGTGATGCCAGCAGGCCAATTGCATACTACAGCGCTCAGCTAGACACGGTAGCGCGATCCCTCCCCACATGCTTGCGTAGCGTTGCGGCGATAGCATTGCTAGTGACGAAAAGCGAAGATGTCGTGCTAGGCCACAATCTCACAATCCATACACCGCATGCGGTATCTGCCTTATTGAATTCTGCCCAAACCAGACACGTCTCATCAGCAAGGTTTACAAGATGGGAATTGGCATTAATGGCCCCAGTGAACATCACCATAAGGAGATGCAGTGCATTAAATCCTGCAACATTTCTCCCAGGTGTGCCTGGTCAGGCACAAAGGGTGGAAGGTGAGAGTGATGGGGAAGGAGGATTTAATGCAAAGGAAGATGCACATGATTGTATGGAATATTTGACCCAAAATTTTACCGCAAGGCCTGACATCAGTGACAATCCACTAGAAGATGCAGAACTCACGTTCTACACGGACGGTAGTTGTCACAGACAATCAGACTCGGGAGACTTGTGTACTGGATACGCAGTCGTAGATGACCAAGACACCATAGAAGCGGAACCGCTAGGCCCACCTCACTCAGCCCAGGTTGCTGAACTGGTCGCCCTAACCAGAGCATGTGAATTGGCTAAGGGTAAGTCTGCCAATATCTACACCGATTCTAGATACGCGTTCGGGGTAGTACATGATTTCGGAGCGCTATGGCGGCTCAGAAATTTCATGACGGCGGCTGGTACACCGATAGCGCATGCAGCTCACATAAAAAGGCTTCTAACAGCGATACAGGAACCCGACAGAGTGGCTGTTATCAAATGTAAAGCACATACATATAGTCAAGACCCAGTGTCACTTGGTAACAGCCGAGCAGACGAAGCCGCAAAGCTTGCAGCTGCTACCCCCACACGGACAGACACCACACAGTTGATGGTATTTAATACCATCAACACACAGAAGTTGTGTGAGATGCAGAATTTGTGTTCCACACAGGAAAGAGCAGTCTGGAAGGCAAAGGGATATGGCCAGGAGTCCTCAGGGCTCTGGACGGATGGACATGGTAAACCAGTGGCCCCCAGGGCATACCTTCCATGTCTGGCTGAAGCAGCTCACGGGCTGACTCATCTAGGCAAGGAGGGGATGTGCAAATTGGTAAGAGCATACTGGTGCGCCCCAGGATTCTCCTCTCATGCGAGTAAGAAAGCAATGTCATGCCTTACCTGTCTGAGAAAGAATATTGGAAAAGCAATACCTACAGAACCATCCCATATCCCACCTGCCGGCGGCCCTTTCCAAGTAATACAAATTGACTTCATTCAATTACCCCCATGTAGAAATTTGAAATATGTACTTGTTTGTATAGATGTTTTCTCGAATTGGGTCGAAGCTTTTCCAGCAGCTACAAATACCGCTATGTTTACAGCTAAGAAAATTGTGCAGGAATTTGTATGTAGATATGGTATCCCTAGAATCATTGAAAGTGATAGGGGTACCCATTTTACAGGTGATGTCTTTCAAGGAATGTGTAAGTTGATGGGAATTGATAGCAAGCTGCACACTCCGTACCGTCCACAGGCGAGTGCGAAGGTCGAAAGAGTGAACAGCACTATTAAAAATAAATTGAGTAAAGTAATGGCAGAGACAGGATTGACGTGGCCAGAAGCTTTACCCATTGTTTTGTATAGCATCAGAACCACTCCCAGGTCCCCTCTTAATCTGTCTCCTTTTGAAATTCTGTTTGGTCGACAACCGCATGTCATGATTAACCCTCAGGATGATTTGAAATGTAACAATGAAGTAACTGTAAAGTACTTGATTAACATGAGTAAACAGTTGAGGAATCAAAATGATAATCTGAAGTTGGTGATTCCTGATTTACCAGGTAGTAATTGTCATGACATTGAACCTGGGGATTATGTAATGATACGAAATTTTCTACGCTCAGGTTGTCTTATTGATAGATGGGAAGGACCATACCAGGTCTTATTGACCAGCACCACAGCATTGAAGGTTGCTGAGAGAGAGACTTGGGTCCATTCATCCCACTGCAAGAAGGTTGCTGATCCCGAGAAGTCCCGTGACAAGGAACAGACGGTAGAGGTTGTATCACTGGAGTGTCTGTTCCAGGAGGACTGAGGCGGCACCTGAGCCTTGAAGATCGAAAGCAGCTGTCGACTCCCCTCTCCCTTTTATTGTTTTCTCCACTTCCCATCCCCTCTCCCTTAAAATTTCTTTTTCCCCCTTCTCATTCTTCTCTATTTCCTCCTCAAAGATGGACTTGCCCCAAGAGACTGTGATCCGGATTTTGATGTTAACCATGATGTTGACCAGAGCAGTCTGTTCCGGCGAGAGTACCATAGAGGTCGAGAGAGGTTCTGGAATGGGTTCCGATTATGATGATGGAGGCGTAGTTTTCCAAGATCAACCAAACCAACAAGCAAAGGCGAGTATCAGAAAACGATCCGATAGAAGAAATTGTGATGGATTGTTAGCTGAAGAAAATTGTATCTGTAGGCTCTGTGATAATCTGGTTGAAGATGGATGCATAAAGAAATGCCAATCTAGTTTTAATATCCATATGGACCGGCATCCATTGAGTGACTATCACTCTCTAGTGGGTAACGTGTTAAACCAAACAGATTGTTGGGTATGCTCTCAAGTACCTCAGGGTCACAGTAAATCAGGGCTAGTACCATTTCCTTTAACGTTAGGGGAGGTACTTGAGCTAAGTGGTGGGAGACCGGTGGACCGGAGGTTTAACATCTCCAGCCCTCCTAGTTTGAAGCTCCACCAATACCATGTGGATAGGTCCCTCATATGTTTTAACATCTCCAATCCCAGAAAACCGGGAAATTGGGAAGTGTCATGGAGCAACCTTACCATGACCTTTTCACACAGAGCAGATAGAATGCCTACAGATACAGAGCTCGTACGCCACATAGCCAGTAGAGGAAAATCTTTCCGGTATCGATATACCTTAGGAAATAGGATTACTAGAGTTGGAGAGGTATCACCAGGATACTGTGCACATATCGTACAAACCGATACGTGCATTAGGCAGATGGAAGAATTAGGGTCAGGAGATTTCACCTGGAAGGTTTGTAACATGGTCATGTCCTTCTCCGTCCCATATGTTCTCCCCGATGATGCATATTTCATATGCGGGAGAAAGGCGTACAAGTGGCTTGCCCCAAACTCTGAAGGATTGTGTTATATTGGAAAAGTATTGCCTGAAGTGATGACTGTTACACATGACAAAATGAAGGACATACACCGTGGTGCCCAAGCTCCTTATACTCACACTCATTACGAGCACCGAGTTAAAAGACAACTGTCAGAAAGGTTAGAGCATCCGGCCTCTGATCTTATCCATGAATCCACCGGGATTCAGGTTCTGGTAGCGTTAGATTTCACTCGCACCGCTCGAGGTGTGATGAATTATAGATACATTTCCGCACTCGCCAATTTGTTAGATAATATCACTGAAATGTATGATGACACGTTTAGATACACTGGAAGAGAACTTCAAGCTTATAAAACAGAACTAGTTCAGCATAGGATGGTTCTTAATTATCTTACAGCAGTAACAGGCGGATATTGTGTTACATTGGCAACACAGTACGGCATAAAGTGTTGCACGTATATCACAAATAGCACCGAGGATCCGGTAGAGGTCATAGACCAAAAGATGGATGATATTCTGCAATTAAAGTGGGAATTTCGTCGAAAACACAATCTCACCCTTGCTGCTGTAGGTAATGAGCTGACTAGTTGGGTGTCATGGTTGAACCCGCGAAATTGGTTCTCCGGTTTAGGAGACTGGGCTCAAGGAGTCATAATGGATGTTGGAAAGTTTCTCCTATGTATCTTGGGTGTTGTTATATCGATTGGATTGATATTTAGATGCGGGCAGGCTTTAATGAGGTGCAAACAAAGTACAAAAGTGATGAGCTTGAGGAGCGAGGAAACTGTAATTAACCTGGATTTGATTTATGACCCAATGATAGAAACCAGAATGTGATGAAAATGCGATTATACGGTCCGTTTCTTTCACCTGTTTTTCTGCTTTTCTCCAAGATACAAAGACCCCCTTGGACGAGGAAGCTGACGAGACGAGATGTATACAGACAACGGATTGACCAAAGAAGAAGATTTGACAACTTTAAATATGGACACTTGATGAACTTTGCCATGGATCCCCAGTTTCCCTAGTATTTTTAAACTCACGCTAGCCCAACATTTTTGTAAATCCGATGGCTCAGACAAAGCTATTTGCTCATGCCCAAGGAGCAATACAGCGCAAAGAAGACGACTCTCAACAGATACCGAACACAACTTCAACAACAGATGTACATTTCCCTGACATAGAATATCATTGCATTTTTCGTAAGTGTTCTTTATCTTCATCTCTACAACCCCCAGGTAACGACACACATAGACGATAGGGAATACAGGCACAGATATCAGCAAACACATACCTCCCCCATTCATGTATCATCAACTAAAATGTGCATCCCCATTTTGTTACAACCACAGCCGAAATGAGCTCGGTAGAGTTTGACAGCCCATCCACAGACCTGTACCACAGGATAAGAAGGAATTCAAATGTATACTTCGCAATACCTCGAAGCTTGATTTACCACACGTATGGCACGATGATACATGACCCTCCAAACATGGACTCATACACACATGCTTCTACTTTCTCACTAGGTCATACCCTTTTCACACCTACTCCTCTCTTCTTCCTTACCCAACCATGGAAATCAATTAACCCCTGACTTACATTTTTCTCCTTAAATGTTTTGTGGCAGTTATTATTGACTGCCAAAGGGTGGACTGTCAAAGTCAGAAAAATGTCTCAATGCACGTTGCCATATTTGCACCGCACACTGGTCCACGCTGCGCGTGCGTACACTCTCCCGTGGAAGTGCATACCCGCAATAGCGTGCACTCGCAGGCGCGGTATGCGTATTTACGGTAGAGTTTATGTGGTCGTAGCGTGCGACTCATTCGTTACATATTTTCACAATTAATGTAGTTTATAGATCATGGTCCCTTTGATAGATTCTGAAAGTTTGGTTAAAATACAATGTCCCAGAGCTGAGGAATCCCTCTTTATATCGTACGAAGGGTCTAACAGGAATCATACAGCAGTGTTTGGTACCCATCG
Source organism: Pseudophryne corroboree (assembly GCF_028390025.1). Taxonomy (NCBI): domain Eukaryota; kingdom Metazoa; phylum Chordata; class Amphibia; order Anura; family Myobatrachidae; genus Pseudophryne; species Pseudophryne corroboree. The sequence goes on along the minus strand of NC_086449.1, from coordinate 594,061,545 downwards.
GAAGAGTATTTAATTAGCAATATTCCGGTGTTGGTTTGGAGCGTATTAATCGCTCGTGCGAATAGTTATGGACATAAGAAGTTTATGTCCATTTCTATTATTTACACATACTCAGGTATGCGGCGGGAAACCCAGTTTCCCACCCACCTGAGCTGTTGGAAATCGTCACAGCCCACCTGTATGAATCACCCTATGACCTTTTGTTATGATGCAGGGCCGAATTCCTTCGGCCAATGGACAATGGGATTGTAGGACCATGAGATTGCATTGTGTGTGGGGTATAAATAGGCAGGCCGACCACATCCAGCTCTCACTCTCTCATCAACGGTTATCTGCTGATAGCCGGGAGCTGGATATCGAGGCGCAGGCGATCATACCCTTTGTGCGTAAGTTTCTCTCCGTAATCATTGTCTTTCTGTGAGCCAATTTCTCTCTCTCTCTCTCTCTATCTCTCTCTCTCCTCTTTTCTCTTATATCTCTCATAGTATTATAGTATTGTACTGTATTGCATTTAGGTCAGTGTAGCATTGTCTTTTTGTATTTATTGTTTAGTTCTGTGGTTAGGAAGTCTCTGTTATATTGTAGTGTATCATTTGTACTGTTATCCCCTTTTTCAAGTATATTAGATACAATACAGTTAATAGGCTTTGGAACCTAAACCAGTATCTGTGTATTTCCTATAGTGTTAAGTGTTCACTTGAGCGTCGGTGACGCTCAAGCAGCTTTGTAGTTAGTCAGGTTACACAAGGTTGCACTTACACCCTGTATTCACATTAAGGTATTCAGTGTATTTCAATGGTATAAGGTTTTAACATAAAGGTATAGTGTTGTGAGCGTCTGCATCGCTGGTGACCTCCTCGTGGTCTCGAGCGTATGCTACGCCATAGCGAATCATTCCCCTAGACATAACCAATAACGTGTCCTGTGATCACTGGGCCGTGAGCGAACGTGACGCTTGAGCGTCTCGCCTACGGCTGAGCGATCGCTACGCCAATAGCGTACCATTACGGTACTTCTTAAGTAAACAGCGTACAGTGTTCTTAGCTTCATAAAGGGTTGTTTATACGACAAGGAATTTAGCATTGTCAAGAATAATAAGATCGGAGGCAGTTGTCGATTCCCTGTTCCCTTTTATTGTTTTTCTCCACTTCCCATCCCATCTCCCTCAATTGTTTCTTTCCCCCTTCTCATTTTTCTCCATTTCCTCCTATAAGATGGACTTGCCCCAAGAGACTGTGATCCGGATTTTCCGGTTGACCATGATGTTGACCAGAGCAGTCTGTTCCGGCGAGAGTACCATGGAGGTCGAGAGAGGTTCTGGAATGGGTTTTGATGACAGAGATGGAGGCGTAGATTTCCAAGAACAACATAATCACCGAGTAAAGGCGAGTATCAGAAAATGATCTGGTAGCATTGACAATAGAAGAAATTGTGAAGGATTGTTAGCTGAAGAGAACTGTATCTGTAGACTCTGTGACAGTGTAGTTGAGGATGGGTGTATCAAGAAATGTCAGTCCAGTTTTAATATCCACATGGACCGGCATCCATTGAGTGACTATCACTCATTAGTGGGTAAAGTGTTAAATCAGACAGATTGTTGGGTATGCTCTCAAGTACCTCAAGGCCATAGCAAATCAGGATTAGTGCCCTTCCCTTTAACTATTGGGGAGGTACTTGAGCTAAGTGGTGGGAGGCCGGTGGACAGGAGGTTTAATATCTCCAGTCCTCCTAGTTTGAAGCTCCACCAATATCATGTGGATAGATCCCTAGTATGTTTTAACATTTCCAATCCCCGAAAGCCAGGAAATTGGGAAGTGTCATGGAATAACCAAACCATGACCTTTTCATACAGAGCCGATAGAATGCCTACAGATACAGAACTTATACGCCACATAGCCGGTAGTGGAAAATATTTCCGATATAGGTATACCCTAGGAAGTAGGACCATGAGAGTTGGAGAGGTATCACCAGGATACTGTGCACATATCGTACAAACTGATACGTGTACTAAACAGATGGGAGAATTAGGGTTAGGAGATTTCATATGGAAAATGTGTAATATGGTAATGTCCTACTCCGTCCCATATGTTCTCCCCGATGATGCATATTTCATATGCGGGAGGAAGGCGTATAAGTGGCTTGCCCCAAACTCAGAATGGTTATGTTATATTGTAAAAGTACTGCCTGAGGTAATGACTGTATCCCACACTAAAATGAAGGATATTCACCGCAGTGCCCAAGCTCCTTATACTCACACTCATTACGAACACATCGTTAAACGGCACCTAATAGAAAGAACAGAGCATCCGGCCTCTGACCTGATCAATGAATCCACCGGGATTCAATTCCTAATCGCGTTAGATATCACTCGCACCACCAGAGGAGTGATAAATTATAAATATATATCTGCGCTTGCAAATTTATTAGACAACATCACTGAAATGTATGATGACACATTCAGGTATACTGGAAGGGAGCTCCAAGCTTATAAAACAGAACTGGTTCAGCATAGGATGATTCTCAATTATCTCACAGCTGTGACGGGTGGGTATTGTGTTACCCTAGCAACTCAGTATGGAATAAAGTGCTGCACATATATTACCAACAGCACCGAGAACCCGGTCGAGGTCATAGACAAAAAGATGGATGACATTTTGCAATTAAAATGGGAGTTCCGAAGGAAACACAATCTCACCCTTGCCGCTGTGGGTAATGAGCTGACCAGTTGGGTGTCATGGTTGAACCCACGAAATTGGTTCTCTGGTTTAGGAGAATGGACTCAAGGAATTATCATGGATGTAGGGAAATTTCTTTTGTGTATTCTGGGTGTCATCATATTGGTCGGTCTGATATTTAGATGTGTTCGGGTTTTAACAAAGTGTAAACGTAGCGCCCGAGTGATGAGTTTAAGAAGTGAAGATACTGTAATAACAACGACTGATTTGGTTTATGACCCAACGATAGAGACAATGTTGTGATGAAAATGTGATTCCACGGTCCGTTTCTTTCACCCGTTTCTCCTTTGTTTTCCTCCAAGGTAAAAAGACATCTGCTTGGAAGAAGAATTTGACAACCTTTTACACAGACAATTGATGGACTATGCCATAGACCCCCATATCCCTAGTACTTTAAATTTTACGCTAGCCCAACACTTTTTGTAAGTCTATGGACATTGAAAAGCTTTGCTCGCATTGTTGGCAAAAGCATCGGGAGACTACAGTCAACATGTACATCGAGACAAGACAAGACAAGACAAGACACAAGACAAGACCTCAATCGGCAAATGTATATTAAACTCACATAGTTTATCACTGCATTTACCATAATTGTTCTTTATCTTCATCTCTACAACCTTCAGGTAATAACACACATAGTCGATAGGGAATATAGGCACAGATATCAGCACTCACATATTCCCCCATTCATGTATCATCAACTAAAATGTGCTCCCCCATTTTGTTGCAACCAAGAGCCGAAGAGAGCTAGGTAAAGTTTGACAGCCCATCCACAGACCCGTACCACGGGATAAGAAGGAATTCTAATGTATACTTCGCAATACCTCGAAGCTTGATTTAAAACACGTACGGCACGATGATACATGACCCCCCAAACATGGATTCATACACACATGCTTCTGCTATCTCACTAGGTCATACCTTTTTCCTACCTTCTCCTCTCCTCCCCTACCCAATCATAGAAATGTATTATACATGACATATATTTTTCTCTTTTTGAAATGTTTTAGGAAGTGGCAGTTATTGGTGACTGCCAAAGGGTGGACTGTCAAAGTCAGAAAAATATCACGCTACACACTGCCATATATGCACCTCATGCGAGTGCCTGCTGCGTGTGCATGAGCCCTCCCGTGCGTGCGCATACTCTCAGTTGCGTGCACCCGCAGGCGCACGGTATGCGCATTTACGGTAGAGTTTATGTTCATCTAGCGGGCGACTCAATCGTAACATATTTTATTCATATAATGTATTTTGTAGATTATGGTCCCTTTGATAGAATCTGAAAGTTTATTTAATGTAGTATGTTCAGAGACAAAGAGATCCCTCTTTGTTTGATACGAAGGGTTAGACAGGGGTTACACAGTGGTGTTTAGTATCCATCGGAAGAGAATATAATTAGCAATATTCCGGTGTTGGTTTGAAGCGGATTAATCGCTTGTGCGTATAGTTATGGACATAAGAAGTTTATGGACATTTACTATATTTGCACTTTATTACCCATGCGGCGGGAAACCCAGTTTCCCTCCCACCTGAGCAGTTTGAAATAGTCACAGCCCACCTGTATGAACCAACCTATGACCTTTTGTTATAATGCGAAGACGAATTCCTGTGTCCAATGAACAATAAGAATGTAGGGACCATTGTACTGTACTGTTTGTAAGTGTATATAAAGACAAGCCGATCTGGGCCAGCTCTCTACTCTCTTCAACGGTTCTCATTGCTGATAATCGGGAGCTGGATAATCCAGAAAGGCGCTTGCGATTGTTTCCACTGGTGCGTAAGTTCTCTGCAACCATATTGTCTCTTATTTAATGTTCTAAGCCATTCTCTCTCTCTCTCCTTTCCCCCTTTAAATGTAATTGTATCTGTATTGTATTTTATGTGTACTTATCCGGTTAGGTATTTTATGTTATCTTGGTAGTGTATAACTTGTATTGTATTATTCTTTTGCAATTGAACGTTCATTCATTTCCTTAAAAGGCGTTAGACCCTTAGACCGGTATTTGACTGTTTATTATATTGCAAAGGGGTTCTCTGAGCGTCACATACGCTCATACACCTTTTAAACTAACAAGGTTACACTGTGTTGCATTTACACCTTATCACTGCACAAGGGTTTACAGTATAAGTACATTGTTTATGGTATAGTTATAAAGGTTTAACACTGTGAGCGTCAGCGCCGCTTGTGATCTCCTCGTGGTCCCGAGCGTCCGCTACGCTGATAGCGTATCATTACGTTAGTCGGCAGCCCATAGCGTGCTTGCCTGTACGCACTAAGCCGTGAGCGAACGTGCCGCTTGTGCGTCTCATCCACGGCTAAGCGTTCGTTACACTACGTGCGTACTCTTACGGTATTCCATACGCCAATTGCGTACTGTGTTCTTTAACCTTTTAGCGTGTTTTATACAAGGCATAGAATAGGCATTGTCATAGCGGATACAGATACCGACATGGACTCTGAATCCAGTGTCGACTATAGTGATGCCAGATTGAGTCCTAAACTGGCTAAGAGCGTTCAGTACATGATTGTGGCGATAAAAGACGTATTACATATCACAGAAGACACTGCTGTTCCTGATACTAGGGTCTGTATGTTTAAGGGAAAGAAACCTGAGGTGACGTTTCCTCCCTCTCATGAACTGAACGCTCTTTTTGAAAAAGCTTGGGAAAATCCTGACAAGAAATTACAGGTTCCCAGGAGAATTCTGGTGGCATATCCGTTCCCCTCTGGGGACAGGGAAAAGTGGGAGTCAACCCCCACGGTGGACAAAGCTCTATCATGTCTGTCCAAAATGGTGACGCTTCCGTCTCCTGACACGGCAGCCCTAAAGGATCCTGTGGATCGTAAGCAGGAAAATACACTAAAATCAATTTATGTCGCTACAGGTGCGCTGCTCAGGCCTGCCGTTGCATCGGCATGGGTGAGTAGCGCTATTGAAAAGTGGGCAGATAACTTGTCATCTGATATAGATTACCTGGACAGGGATAGCGTTCTTCTGACACTGGGTCATATCAGGGATGCTGCAGTCTATCTAAAGGAAGCTGCAAGGGATATTGGCCTTTTGGGATCAAGGGCCAATGCCATGGCAGTCTCGGCTAGAAGGGCATTGTGGATTCATCAATGGAATGCTGATGCTGACTCTAAGAAGGTTATGGAGTCTCTGCCGTATAAAGGTGGTGTCTTTTTTGGTGACGGTCTTGCTGACCTGGTATCTACGGCTACCACGGGAAAATCATCGTTTTTACCTTATGTCCCTGCACAACAAAAGAAACTGCCACACTATCAGATGCAGTCCTTTCGGCCCAATAAATACAAAAAAGGATGAGGTTCTTCCTTCCTTGCTACAAGAGGAAGAGGAAGGGGAAAAAGGTCACAGGCTGTGGCAAGTTCCCAAGAGCAGAAGTCCTCCCTGGCTTCTACCAAATCCACCACATGACGCTGGGGCTCCTCTGCGGGAGTCCACACCAGTGGGGGCACGTCTCCGACTCTTCATCTTGAATTCAAATTCAAGATGGAATCTCTAAGAGCAGTGATCTCCAGTCTGGAGGAAGGGGATTTTATGGTGTCGGTCGGCATAAAGGATGCCTACTTACACGTCCCCATATATCCTCCACATCAGGCTTATCTGAGGTTTGCTGTTCAGGATTGTCATTACCAGTTTCAGACGTTGCTGTTTGGTCTGTCCACGGCTCCGAGGATTTTCACCAAGGTTATGGCAGAAATTATGGTTCTCCTGCGCAAGCAGGGAATCACAATTATTCCGTACTTAGACGATCTCCTGATAAAGGCGAGATCCAAGGAGCAATTACTGAAAAATGTTACGCTCTCCCTGACAATTCTGCAACAACATGGTTGGCTCCTAAACTAGCCAAAATCACAGTTGGTTCCGACAACACGGCTGTCATTCTTGGGTATGATTCTGGATACAGAATTACAGAGAGTTTTTCTTCCAGTGGAAAAGGCTCTGGAATTACAGAACATGGTCAAACAGATTCTGAAACCGGCAAGAGTGTTGATTCTTCAATGCACTCGGTTGCTGGGGAAGATGGTGGCGGCCTACGAGGCCATTCAGTTTGGCAGGTTCCATGCCAGGGTATTTCAGTGGGACCTGTTGGAGAAGTGGTCCGGGTCTCACCTGCACATGCACCGGAAAATAATACTATATTCCAGGACCAGAATCTCTCTCCTGTGGTGGCTGCACAGTTCTCACCTCCTAGAGGGACACAGGTTCGGGATTCAGGATTGGATCCTGGTGACCACAGATGCAAGTCTCCGAGGCTGGGGAGCAGTCACACAGGGGGAAAGTTTCCAGGGAAAATGGTCAAGCCAGGAAGCTTGTCTGCACATAAACATTCTGGAATTAAGGGCCATTTACAATGGCCTTCTGCAAGCGGGACATCTTCTTCGCGGTCTGCCCGTCTTGATTCAGTCAGACAACATAACAGCAGTGGCGTATATAAACCGCCACGGTGGAACAAAGAGCAGAGCGGCGATGGCAGAGGCCACGAAAGTTCTTTGCTGAACGGAGAAACATGCAAGTGCACTGTCAGCAGTCTTCATTCCAGGAGTGGACAACTGGGAAGCAGACTTCCTCAGAAGACACGATCTCCATCCAGGAGAGTGGGGTCTTCATCAAGAGGTCTTTGCAGAAGTGACAAGTTGTTGGGGAATTCCTCAAATAGACATGATGGCGTCTCGCCTCAACAAGAAACTTCAGAGATATTGTTCCAGGTCGAGAGACCCTCAAGCAATAGCGGTGGACGCCCTGGTGACACCGGCGGTGTTTCAGTCGGTCTATGTGTTCCCTCCGCTTCCACTCATTCCAAAGGCGATAAAGATTATAAGAAGAACAAGGGTTCAGGCGATACTCATTGTTCCGGACTGGCCAAGGAGAGCCTGGTATCCAGATCTTCAAGACTTACTCATAGAAGATCCCTGCCCTCTTCCTCTACGAGAGGACCTGTTACAGCAGGGACCGTGCGTGTATCAAGACTTACCACACCAAATCCTAGCCCGAAAGGGTATTCCCAGTGAAGTCACTCCCACACTACTTCAGGCTAGAAAAGCAGTAACGGCGAAGCATTACCACCATACTTGGAGAAAATATGTGTCTTGATGTGAATCCAAGAAGGCTCCTATGGAAGAATTTCAGCTGGGGCGTTTGCTCCATTTTTTGCAAGCAGGTGTGGATGCGGGCCTAAAGTTAGGCTCCATTAAAGTACAAATTTCAGCCTTATCAATTTTCTTTCAGAAAGAATTGGCCTCCTTTCCAGAAGTTTAGACCTTCATAAAAAGGAGTGCTGCACATCCAACCTCCCTTTGTGCCCCCAGTGGCACCATGGGATCTTAATGTGGTGTTGCAGTTCCTGCAATCTCATTGGTTTGAACCTTTACGTAAGGTTGGGTTGAAATTCCTTACTTGGAAAGTAGTCATGCTGTTGGCCTTGGCATCCACAAGGCGGTGTCTGAATTGGCGGCTTTGTCTCACAAAAGCCCCTATTTAATCTTCCATGCGGATAGAGCGGAGTTGAGAACTCGTCAGCAATTTCTGCCAAAAGTGGTTTCATCGTTTCACGTAAACCAGCCTATTGTGGTGCCTGTGGCTACTGACGCCTTGGCGGAATCAAAGTCTCTTGATGTGGTCAGAGCTATGAAAATCTGTCGCCAGAATGGCTCAGATTAGAAAAACAGAGGCTCTGTTTGTCCTGTGGGCTCCCAACAAGATTGGGGCTCCTGCTTCCAAGCAGCCTATTGCACGCTGGATCTGTAATATGATTCAACAGGCTCATTCTACGGCGGGATTGCCATTACCAAAATCGGTGAAGGCCCATTCTACCAGAAAGGTGGGCTCATCCTGGGCGGCTGCCCGAGGGGTCTCGGCATTACAGCTTTGCTGAGCTGCTACTTGGTCAGGATCAAACACCTTTGCAAAGTTTTACAAGCTTGATACCCTGGCTGAGGAGGACCTTTTGTTTGGTCAATCGGTGCTGCAGAGTCATCCGCACTCTCCCGCCTGTTCTGGAGCTTTGGTATAAACCCCATGGTTCTTGAAGCATCCCCAGCATCCTCTAGGACATATGAGAAAATAGGATGTTAATACCTACCGGTAAATCCTTTTTTCTTAGTCCGTAGAGGATGCTGGGCGCCCGTCCCTGTGCGGACACTATCTGCAGTACTTTTTTAATAGTTACAGCCTGTTGCTGATTTTGTTCATGCTGTTGACTGGACTTTTTGCTAATGCCATGTTGTACGGCATGTTTGTGGTGTGAGCTGGTGTGTATCTCACCCTTAGTTTAACAATAAATCCTTTTCCTCGAAATGTCCGTCTCCCTGGGCACAGTTGCTATAACTGGAGTCTGGAGGAGGGGCATAGAGGGAGGAGCCAGTTCACACCCATTTAAAGTCTTAAAGTGCCCATGTCTCCTGCGGATCCCGTCTATACCCGCCATGGTTCTTGAAGCATCCCCAGCATCCTCTACGGACTAAGAGAAAAGGATTTACCGGTAGGTATTAAAATCCTATTTTTTCAGCTCCCATAAATGCACATTTAGGAAAGAAAAAAAATGACAGGAATTTTTACTATTCTTGACTTTTTTGTATACTGAATAGAAACATGCCTCACATACTGTATACATAGGTTATGAAGAAATGTGAACCACTAATTCCTGCTATTGTTGCTCTTCCATGTGACACAGAACTGATTTTCATCTGCAATTATATTTGATGCACTGAGCTGTGTCATATTCAAAGGAAACAAATACTTGCTGAATAAATTATATGAGACCTTAAAGGTCTCCCCCCCCCCAAAACAAAAAAAAGTCAGAAAGTTTAAGCAATATATGTTGTACATTTTGTAGGAAGACATATACAAACCAATAATTGAAACTAGTCTTCATGCTTGATGGCCCAAGGGGAGGGTGAAACCATGCTACAACATTATAATATCCAGATTATCAACTGCCTGCACAGGCTTGTAACTATAAGTGAATGGGCCATCAAACTGGCCCCTTCTAACTAAACTACAAACATCTAGCTGAGAATTTGTATAATCAGAACTGCTGAATAGAGAGAAAATGTATTATAAAAATGCAATTTAACTTTTGGGAACTGCAGGTCCCAGTAAGGCTTGTCAATTGTAGAACCATAAGTGCCAGCTTTCATTGGTACAATAAAAGCAAATACGCACATACAGAGGGGAATTCAATTTAGAGCGGGACATTTTTTTAAAAACAGCAGGACAGGGTTTTCCTCTCAGCCTCAGGGTTTTGTTATTCAATTAAAGGAGAGAAATAAGATGCAGTGATTTCAAGCTCCCCAAGTGCAAGTCTGATTTTTCGTAAAATCATTGTTTTTAGGAAAAATCATTGAGACTTGCTCTGGCACCCTTGTAGCTGTCCCATAATGACTAATTAAGCAATTGGAAGTTTCCAGTTAGCTTATTTAGTGAATACTAACATTCCGAAGTGGTGTCTTCTTCATCAGGATCCAGTCTCCCGCAGCAGCAGTGACTGTAAAATGTGAGTGTGTGCAAGTATGTGCGAATGTGTGAGTATGAGTGTGTGTTAGAACTACATATCCCAGTATCCACCTCCCTTCCCAGCAGCCATCTCACCCCCAGCAGCCCCCTCCCAGTGCGAAGATGGAGAGGAGACCACCAGGTGGCGCGGAGACCATCGGAGACCACCTGAGACCACAGGACAAGTAAGTATATTTTTTTATTCACATGCCACAGAGTTTTCAGAGCTGAAAACCCAGCATGCATTTTTTCAATTGGATAACAGAGGCATTGGGAGTGGCCATACCCATGGTAATCCAAAATTGGGTGTGAGGTCATACGTTTTTGCGGGCTAAACCTCATGCCTAATTGAATTACCCCCTCAGTTTAATGTAAAAACATTTTACTACAGAAAGTCAAAATGCATTTTAACTTCATCCTTCTTCTATTTTATACTTACATGGTCTTGTTGTCCTGAAGTAGTCTAGGGCCACTGTCAAATTAAAATGACAAAAAAAGATTGACCACTTAACAGCAGCTGAAATAGGAAAAGTACTTCCTGATGGGAGCATACAAAACTACTTTCCTATCATTAATATTGCCCCTTACTTTACAATGATGGTCCCAGGGTTATTACCGATCAAACCCATGCTTGAGGGAGCCCCACTATGGATCTGGTTCTGGCACCATGTCATTCGCCACCCTGATTGTGGGGTAACCAGCACTGGGTTGAAAGTAAAAGTGCTGGATACTAATTTGGGGAGACTCCTACATATTTTTAACAAATTCTATATTGATTAATTACAAAATCCTTCAGTTTAATAGTAATAAATATATATATATAAAACATTTTGTTTATTTACACACTGATGTTTATTTTATTAAAACATGTAGAAATAGGCAGACAGTGTCCGCCTACTTTTGTGATATCACAAGTTGGCTGGTGTGCTGGAAAAGTTAGTGGTTTGGAAGGTATGATGAAAAGGTTGGTTAGGTGTGTGGAGCACCATTTTACCTGAGCAGACAAGTTGGATGGTTAAATGAAAAGCTGTCTAGTGTGTAGCCAGCATAAAAATATCCGCAGCTCATCAGTTGTACACAAATAAATGCTTTTTATATAATGTACTGTAGGCATGTAAAAATATATTTTCACAAACAAATTCACTGGCCCTTCTATTTTCAAAGACGGATTTGAAGTGCCTGTGTCTAATCACAATAATGTCTCTTTTAAATAGAGAATTAGAGTGTAGTTATGGTCCCATGTTTGCCTCTATGAAGGTGCTGTGTTTTACCCCAAATTTAGATAGAATAGGCAAGATAGAAAAATAGCGGTGCTCATGGGATCAGAAACCTCACTTCTAATATAACATATGTAAGAAGTGCCGAAGATATAAAAATGTGCATTTGACATACAGACATTAAATACAAACTATGGGGGTAATTCCAAGTTGATCGCAGCAGGAATTTTGTTAGCAGTTGGGCAAAACCATGTGCACTGCAGGGGAGGCAGATGTAACATTTGCAGAGAGAGTTACATATGGGTGGGTTATATTGTTTCTGTGCAGGGTACATACTGGCTGCTTTATTTTTACACTGCAAATTAGATTGCAGATTGAACACACCACACCCAAATCTAACTCTCTCTGCACATGTTATATCTGTCTCCCCTGCAGTGCACATGGTTTTGCCCAATTGCTAACTAAATTCCTGCTGCGATCAACTTGGAATTACCCCTAATATTCACATCCATGAAAAAAAGTAATAAAAAAGTTGATATCAACAACAATCAAAAATTAAAAAAGAGAAAATGGGTTAAAAATAACAAGCCAGAGACTCATGAGACTTTTTTATAATTTATTTTTTCATTGATGTGTATATTGTTTGTATTTAATGTCTGTATGTCAAATGCACATTTTTATATCTTCGGCTCTTCTGATATACTGTATGTTATATTAGAAGTGAGGATTCTGATCCCATGAGTGATGCTATTTTTCTATCTTGTCCTTCTATTTTCAGCAGACTCCAACATGAGAAGAGGTCTAAACAAAAGGGATTAGGGTACATTTAAAATATAATATATATCCACATTGGCAGACTATATGCAAATACGGGGAACATCAAGGCTAAGGGTAGCCCTATGGCTACAAAGACTGGACACAGAAGTAGCAACTCAGATGCCATGTTTTTGCATGTATGACAGTATATGACACACTCCTCATAAACTCCCCATTAACAACTCAAAATGGTAAATTCCTATCTTTCACTTTTCCATGAAATCCTCATTGTGAGTGAGATCGCTGTGGTGCTTTTGCACATGTGCATTGTGACCACAGCACATGCACAGTCTGACGATCGCATTAGCATAAAGTAATAAATAAGGCCTCCTCAACTGCCTGCAGCTACAGACACTTTGCATTCAATTCAGAATCAGCACCTAAATGTGCAATAAAGTATATTGATAAAATGTATGTCTTTCAAAAACTTTGTTTTTACTGTATAAAGCAAATGATTACCAAGCAACCTTCACCCACTGCCCCTCTAAGCAGATCAAGGTAGAGTCCTATTTATATATTCAATCACCCCCAAGCTTCTCCAATAAAGCCTGCTGAATGGCCTGTATCCCAGGTATGTACCTTGTACAGTCTTGGGCTTCCAGGTGTGCAGTAGGGGACAGGTGTCATCTAGGTAATGTTCGGGCTCCACTGTTCGAGTTGACTGAGTAAAAGGGTTCAGCCTCACAAAACCACAGAGAAACAAGGGGAGAGAGTGGGTGGGTTTTGTTGGAACACAACCTCAAGTGTGTGTCTGTCTCACACACAACTGGACACTGAAAGGTTTTGTGGGCTCCACAGCTGCTACTTATAGGGACTTCCCCACAGACATGTGCTAACCAAACCCGAAATTGCACAAAGCTTTACAAAGCACATTTTGTGTGAGCAACAAGGGGTGTATGGCAAATCACAAGCTATTAATCCATGCAGTGACTATTCCTCAATCACAGACCTATCCCCACCTAAGTATTACAGCCAGTCGATAAGGTGTGCCTATGTACTTTTTACTGGCCCCACTCTCTGGCAATCCTTGCACACACATATAAATCATTCCATTCTACTTCTGTCTATTAGAAAAACACACCTACCCCTGGAATTGCACAACTTTGCTAACTGTTATGCCTAGGTCAGAACTGCACACAAACATATAATTGGTATTTGGCCATCTGTTGTAAATATCATTGGCTGCACTGCCAATGAACAGTAAAGTACATGGGAAGGACAGGTGTACCTAATAAACTTAACTACCAGCGTGTAATGCTTTTCTTCTCATTTAAAGAGACATTTACTTAAAAAAATACAAAATATTGTCTTAAAAAAAGATACATCAGTCATTTTCTATTTTTCCCTACAGTATGATCTCACTGTTACATATCAGTATTTGCTTTCCTTCATACTTCTGTGCAACCTGTACTTTCCCAGTGTGCAATACACAGCAATGTTAATTACCGTACGTAGTTGTTGTTTTTTTCTGTTAATGGATAACTTGAATAACTTGTAAGCAAATATGATGTGCTATAAATGATGGACTATACTCTAGATATCTGTGAGTTATTTCAAATACATATTCAGTAACTGAGCAGTTTTTATATTTGAGAAAGACCATCTACAGTACCTTCAAATATGAAGTTTATTGTTACTTTATCAGTGACAACAATGATTGTTCTCTGTCTTCTCGCAAGTAAGTAACCTATTATATTATATTATATTATATTATACTATACAGTATCATGTAATATACAATGTTTGCTATTTTGAATTTTAGAAAATGTAAACCAATAACTTTAATTTCCAAGCACAAGTTGCAGGATAATTTACGATTCACCATAAACAGTAACATAAGCGCTGCTGACTGCACTATATAACACAACTGTGTCCTAAAACGCTTCTGTCATTCTTAAGTTTGAGTTTTGATTGCTAAGTAATCTAATGTTGGGCTAGTAAACTAATGATAATTAGAAATGTGGTTCTTCCAATGAATAACTAAAGCAGAATGATAAAGGAGTCTTGGCTTACAACAGAATTATTCCTAGTATAAGTCATCTGTATTATTTATATTCCATTACAGATACTGCAAAGACCAATGCTGCTTCTGCTGAAGGAAGAGAGGTAAAGTAAATATAACTGTACTGTAAATAGTGACACTTTATCGGTGTTGGTTATTGCATGTACTGTTTATACTGTACAGGGCTTGTTGGGTTTCAGGAAGAGATGAAACATCTTTGTTCCTTTTATAATAACCCTCTAGACTCATGTAGCCCTGTGCAGAAGCTCAAGGGGGAAACTTTTCAGAGCTGTAAAAATTTATAGAGAGCCACCAAAATCCTGTCTCTATTTGGCAAATCATGCTAGTGTCATGTATTGACTATTATTTCAGTGATAGAGATGACATATTATGGGTCATTTACAAACATGTCATAGCATAGTGCAAATGTTCTTCAGTGATGTCAGTTGCTCACTTATGTAAGAAAGCACCTCTTTTTATACACAGAAGAATGTATTTGTGGGTTAAAATGGTGGTGTCTGGGTAATTGGATAGAAGATAGACAGTAAATAGACACCAGATGGTCAACAGTCAACAGGTCAACAGGTTCAAAAATTCAACACAGAATTTTGACACAAAATTTGTCAAGATTTTTAGGATTAGGATGAGGGTTAGGGCTGGGATTAGGGTTTGGTACTTGGGGCAGGGTTAGGGTTAGACTGCTGAAGGGGACAATTAGGGTTAGGCACTTGGGGGAGGGTTAGGGTTAGACTGCTGAAGAGGACAGTTAGGGTTAGGCACTTGGGGGAGGGTTATGGTTAGGCTGTGGAAGGGGGCAGTAAGGGTTAAGCAACAGTGTGGGGATTAGGGCTAGGGAACAGGGGGAGCATTAGGGTTAGACACTAGGGGGAGGGTTAGGTTTAGGATTAGGATTGTAAGTATCCCCTAAATCTATCAACAGGGGACCGCAGTATGTGTACAAAAGTACATTTCGGTGGTACTTAATTTTTTAATGATGCGAAGTGACAATAAGAAATTATACTTAGAAGGTCTGGGACCATTATGATGGCACTAGCTGTTCTATACTATGATGATCTGAATTCACCACTGCTTGATTCTGGGTTCATTATTTCATTGTTTAATGCTGCACTTCCTTCTGTTCCCCTCCCTCCCTTTTCCCTTCTCTCTAGTCCTCCCTCCCTCCAACTGTTTATATATTGTATTTTGCTAAAACTCTTCAATAAACAGTCTTTAAAAAAAAAGTATGGGACCCAATAATTAGTAAATATTAGAGATGAGCGCCTGAAATTTTTCGGGTTTTGTGTTTTGGTTTTGGGTTCGGTTCCGCGGCCGTGTTTTGGGTTCGAACGCGTTTTGGCAAAACCTCACCGAATTATTTTTGTCGGATTCGGGTGTGTTTTGGATTCGGGTGTTTTTTTCAAAAAACCCTAAAAAACAGCTTAAATCATAGAATTTGGGGGTAATTTTGATCCCAAAGTATTATTAACCTCAAAAAACATAATTTACACTCATTTTCAGCCTATTCTGAACACATCACACCTCACAATATTATTTTTAGTCCTAAAATTTGCACCGAGGTCGCTGTGTGAGTAAGATAAGCGACCCTAGTGGCCGACACAAACACCGGGCCCATCTAGGAGTGGCACTGCAGTGTCACGCAGGATGTCCCTTCCAAAAAACCCTCCCCAAACAGCACATGACGCAAAGAAAAAAAGAGGCGCAATGAGGTAGCTGTGTGAGTAAGATTAGCGACCCTAGTGGCCGACACAAACACCGGGCCCATCTAGGAGTGGCACTGCAGTGTCACGCAGGATGTCCCTTCCAAAAAACACTCCCCAAACAGCACATGACGCAAAGAAAAAAAGAGGCGCAATGAGGTAGCTGTGTGAGTAAGATTAGCGACCCTAGTGGCCGACACAAACACCGGGCCCATCTAGGAGTGGCACTGCAGTGTCACGCAGGATGTCCCTTCCAAAAAACCCTCCCCAAACAGCACATGACGCAAAGAAAAAAAGAGGCGCAATGAGGTAGCTGACTGTGTGAGTAAGATTAGCGACCCTAGTGGCCGACACAAACACCGGGCCCATCTAGGAGTGGCACTGCAGTGTCACGCAGGATGTCCCTTCCAAAAAACCCTCCCCAAACAGCACATGACGCAAAGAAAAAAAGAGGCGCAATGAGGTAGCTGTGTGAGTAAGATTAGCGACCCTAGTGGCCGACACAAACACCGGGCCCATCTAGGAGTGGCACTGCAGTGTCACGCAGGATGTCCCTTCCAAAAAACCCTCCCCAAACAGCACATGACGCAAAGAAAAAAAGAGGCGCAATGAGGTAGCTGTGTGAGTAAGATTAGCGACCCTAGTGGCCGACACAAACACCGGGCCCATCTAGGAGTGGCACTGCAGTGTCACGCAGGATGTCCCTTCCAAAAAACCCTCCCCAAACAGCACATGACGCAAAGAAAAAAAGAGGCGCAATGAGGTAGCTGACTGTGTGAGTAAGATTAGCGACCCTAGTGGCCGACACAAACACCGGGCACATCTAGGAGTGGCACTGCAGTGTCACGCAGGATGTCCCTTCCAAAAAACCCTCCCCAAACAGCACATGACGCAAAGAAAAAAAGAGGCGCAATGAGGTAGCTGTGTGAGTAAGATTAGCGACCCTAGTGGCCGACACAAACACCGGGCCCATCTAGGAGTGGCACTGCAGTGTCACGCAGGATGTCCCTTCCAAAAAACCCTCCCCAATCAGCACATGATGCAAAGAAAAAGAAAAGAAAAAAGAGGTGCAAGATGGAATTATCCTTGGGCCCTCCCACCCACCCTTATGTTGTATAAACAAAACAGGACATGCACACTTTAACCAACCCATCATTTCAGTGACAGGGTCTGCCACACGACTGTGACTGATATGACGGGTTGGTTTGGACCCCCCCCAAAAAAGAAGCAATTAATCTCTCCTTGCACAAACTGGCTCTACAGAGGCAAGATGTCCACCTCATCTTCACCCTCCGATATATCACCGTGTACATCCCCCTCCTCACAGATTATCAATTCGTCCCCACTGGAATCCACCATCTCAGCTCCCTGTGTACTTTGTGGAGGCAATTGCTGCTGGTCAATGTCTCCGCGGAGGAATTGATTATAATTCATTTTAATGAACATCATCTTCTCCACATTTTCTGGATGTAACCTCGTACGCCGATTGCTGACAAGGTGAGCGGCGGCACTAAACACTCTTTCGGAGTACACACTTGTGGGAGGGCAACTTAGGTAGAATAAAGCCAGTTTGTGCAAGGGCCTCCAAATTGCCTCTTTTTCCTGCCAGTATAAGTACGGACTGTGTGACGTGCCTACTTGGATGCGGTCACTCATATAATCCTCCACCATTCTATCAATGTTGAGAGAATCATATGCAGTGACAGTAGACGACATGTCCGTAATCGTTGTCAGGTCCTTCAGTCCGGACCAGATGTCAGCATCAGCAGTCGCTCCAGACTGCCCTGCATCACCGCCAGCGGGTGGGCTCGGAATTCTGAGCCTTTTCCTCGCACCCCCAGTTGCGGGAGAATGTGAAGGAGGAGATGTTGACAGGTCGCGTTCCGCTTGACTTGACAATTTTGTCACCAGCAGGTCTTTCAACCCCAGCAGACCTGTGTCTGCCGGAAAGAGAGATCCAAGGTAGGCTTTAAATCTAGGATCGAGCACGGTGGCCAAAATGTAGTGCTCTGATTTCAACAGATTGACCACCCGTGAATCCTTGTTAAGCGAATTAAGGGCTGCATCCACAAGTCCCACATGCCTAGCGGAATCGCTCCGTGTTAGCTCCTTCTTCAATGCCTCCAGCTTCTTCTGCAAAAGCCTGATGAGGGGAATGACCTGACTCAGGCTGGCAGTGTCTGAACTGACTTCACGTGTGGCAAGTTCAAAGGGCATCAGAACCTTGCACAACGTTGAAATCATTCTCCACTGCACTTGAGACAGGTGCATTCCATCTCCTATATCGTGCTCAATTGTATAGGCTTGAATGGCCTTTTGCTGCTCCTCCAACCTCTGAAGCATATAGAGGGTTGAATTCCACCTCGTTACCACTTCTTGCTTCAGATGATGGCAGGGCAGGTTCAGTAGTTTTTGGTGGTGCTCCAGTCTTCTGTACGTGGTGCCTGTACGCCGAAAGTGTCCCGCAATTTTTCTGGCCACCGACAGCATCTCTTGCACGCCCCTGTCGTTTTTAAAAAAATTCTGCACCACCAAATTCAAGGTATGTGCAAAACATGGGACGTGCTGGAATTTGCCCATATTTAATGCACACACAATATTGCTGGCGTTGTCCGATGCCACAAATCCACAGGAGAGTCCAATTGGGGTAAGCCATTCCGCGATGATCTTCCTCAGTTGCCGTAAGAGGTTTTCAGCTGTGTGCGTATTCTGGAAAGCGGTGATACAAAGCGTAGCCTGCCTAGGAAAGAGTTGGCGTTTGCGAGATGCTGCTACTGGTGCCGCCGCTGCTGTTCTTGCGGCGGGAGTCCATACATCTACCCAGTGGGCTGTCACAGTCATATAGTCCTGACCCTGCCCTGCTCCACTTGTCCACATGTCCGTGGTTAAGTGGACATTGGGTACAACTGCATTTTTTAGGACACTGGTGAGTCTTTTTCTGACGTCCGTGTACATTCTCGGTATCGCCTGCCTAGAGAAGTGGAACCTAGATGGTATTTGGTAACGGGGGCACACTGCCTCAATAAATTGTCTAGTTCCCTGTGAACTAACGGCGGATACCGGACGCACGTCTAACACCAACATAGTTGTCAAGGACTCAGTTATCCGCTTTGCAGTAGGATGACTGCTGTGATATTTCATCTTCCTCGCAAAGGACTGTTGAACAGTCAATTGCTTACTGGAAGTAGTACAAGTGGGCTTAAGACTTCCCCTCTGGGATGACCATCGACTCCCAGCGGCAACAACAGCAGCGCCAGCAGCAGTAGGCGTTACACGCAAGGATGCATCGGAGGAATCCCAGGCAGGAGAGGACTCGTCAGACTTGCCAGTGACATGGCCTGCAGGACTATTGGCATTCCTGGGGAAGGAGGAAATTGACACTGAGGGAGTTGGTGGGGTGGTTTGCGTGAGCTTGGTTACAAGAGGAAGGGATTTACTGGTCAGTGGACTGCTTCCGCTGTCACCCAAAGTTTTTGAACTTGTCACTGACTTATTATGAATGCGCTGCAGGTGACGTATAAGGGAGGATGTTCCGAGGTGGTTAACGTCCTTACCCCTACTTATTACAGCTTGACAAAGGGAACACACGGCTTGACACCTGTTGTCCGCATTTCTGGTGAAATACCTCCACACCGAAGAGCTGATTTTTTTGGTATTTTCACCTGGCATGTCAACGGCCATATTCCTCCCACGGACAACAGGTGTCTCCCCGGGTGCCTGACTTAAACAAACCACCTCACCATCAGAATCCTCCTGGTCAATTTCCTCCCCAGCGCCAGCAACACCCATATCCTCCTCATCCTGGTGTACTTCAACACTGACATCTTCAATCTGACTATCAGGAACTGGACTGCGGGTGCTCCTTCCAGCACTTGCAGGGGGCATGCAAATAGTGGAAGGCGCATGCTCTTCACGTCCAGTGTTGGGAAGGTCAGGCATCGCAAACGACACAATTGGACTCTCCTTGTGGATTTGGGATTTCAAAGAACGCACAGTTCTTTGCGGTGCTTTTGCCAGCTTGAGTCTTTTCAGTTTTCTAGCGAGAGGCTGAGTGCTTCCATCCTCATGTGAAGCTGAACCACTAGCCATGAACATAGGCCAGGGCCTCAGCCGTTCCTTGCCACTCCGTGTGGTAAATGGCATATTGGCAAGTTTACGCTTCTCCTCCGACAATTTTATTTTAGGTTTTGGAGTCCTTTTTTTTCTGATATTTGGTGTTTTGGATTTGACATGCTCTGTACTATGACATTGGGCATCGGCCTTGGCAGACGACGTTGCTGGCATTTCATCGTCTCGGCCATGACTAGTGGCAGCAGCTTCAGCACGAGGTGGAAGTGGATCTTGATCTTTCCCTAATTTTGGAACCTCAACTTTTTTGTTCTCCATATTTTATAGGCAGAACTAAAAGGCACCTCAGGTAAACAATGGAGATGGATGGATTGGATAGTTTACTAGTATACAATTATGGACGGACTGCCACGGTTAGGTGGTATAAAAAAACCACGGTTAGGTGGTATATATTATAATAATAATACAATTATGGATGGACGGACTGCCTGCCGACTGCCGACACAGAGGTAGCCACAGCCGTGAACTACCGCACTGTACACTGGTTGATAAAGAGATAGTAGTATACTCGTAACAACTAGTATGACACTATGACGACGGTATAAAGAATGGAAAAAAAACCACGGTTAGGTGGTATATATTATAATAATAATACAATTATGGATGGACGGACTGCCTGCCGACTGCCGACACAGAGGTAGCCACAGCCGTGAACTACCGCACTGTACACTGGTTGATAAAGAGATAGTAGTATACTCGTAACAACTAGTATGACACTATGACGACGGTATAAAGAATGGAAAAAAAACCACGGTTAGGTGGTATATATTATAATAATAATACAATTATGGATGGACGGACTGCCTGCCGACTGCCGACACAGAGGTAGCCACAGCCGTGAACTACCGCACTGTACACTGGTTGATAAAGAGATAGTAGTATACTCGTAACAACTAGTATGACACTATGACGACGGTATAAAGAATGGAAAAAAAACCACGGTTAGGTGGTATATATTATAATAATAATACAATTATGGATGGACGGACTGCCTGCCGACTGCCGACACAGAGGTAGCCACAGCCGTGAACTACCGCACTGTACACTGGTTGATAAAGAGATAGTAGTATACTCGTAACAACTAGTATGACACTATGACGACGGTATAAAGAATGGAAAAAAAAAACCACGGTTAGGTGGTATATATTATAATAATAATACAATTATGGATGGACGGACTGCCTGCCGACTGCCGACACAGAGGTAGCCACAGCCGTGAACTACCGCACTGTACACTGGTTGATAAAGAGATAGTAGTATACTCGTAACAACTAGTATGACACTATGACGACGGTATAAAGAATGGAAAAAAAACCACGGTTAGGTGGTATATATTATAATAATAATACAATTATGGATGGACGGACTGCCTGCCGACTGCCGACACAGAGGTAGCCACAGCCGTGAACTACCGCACTGTACACTGGTTGATAAAGAGATAGTAGTATACTCGTAACAACTAGTATGACACTATGACGACGGTATAAAGAATGGAAAAAAAACCACGGTTAGGTGGTATATATTATAATAATAATACAATTATGGATGGACGGACTGCCTGCCGACTGCCGACACAGAGGTAGCCACAGCCGTGAACTACCGCACTGTACACTGGTTGATAAAGAGATAGTAGTATACTCGTAACAACTAGTATGACACTATGACGACGGTATAAAGAATGGAAAAAAAACCACGGTTAGGTGGTATATATTATAATAATAATACAATTATGGATGGACGGACTGCCTGCCGACTGCCGACACAGAGGTAGCCACAGCCGTGAACTACCGCACTGTACACTGGTTGATAAAGAGATAGTAGTATACTCGTAACAACTAGTATGACACTATGACGACGGTATAAAGAATGGAAAAAAAACCACGGTTAGGTGGTATATATTATAATAATAATACAATTATGGATGGACGGACTGCCTGCCGACTGCCGACACAGAGGTAGCCACAGCCGTGAACTACCGCACTGTACACTGGTTGATAAAGAGATAGTAGTATACTCGTAACAACTAGTATGACACTATGACGACGGTATAAAGAATGGAAAAAAAACCACGGTTAGGTGGTATATATTATAATAATAATACAATTATGGATGGACGGACTGCCTGCCGACTGCCGACACAGAGGTAGCCACAGCCGTGAACTACCGCACTGTACACTGGTTGATAAAGAGATAGTAGTATACTCGTAACAACTAGTATGACACTATGACGACGGTATAAAGAATGGAAAAAAAACCACGGTTAGGTGGTATATATTATAATAATAATACAATTATGGATGGACGGACTGCCTGCCGACTGCCGACACAGAGGTAGCCACAGCCGTGAACTACCGCACTGTACACTGGTTGATAAAGAGATAGTAGTATACTCGTAACAACTAGTATGACACTATGACGACGGTATAAAGAATAGAAAAAAAACCACGGTTAGGTGGTATATATTATAATAATAATACAATTATGGATGGACGGACTGCCTGCCGACTGCCGACACAGAGGTAGCCACAGCCGTGAACTACCGCACTGTACACTGGTTGATAAAGAGATAGTAGTATACTCGTAACAACTAGTATGACACTATGACGACGGTATAAAGAATGGAAAAAAAACCACGGTTAGGTGGTATATATTATAATAATAATACAATTATGGATGGACGGACTGCCTGCCGACTGCCGACACAGAGGTAGCCACAGCCGTGAACTACCGCACTGTACACTGGTTGATAAAGAGATAGTAGTATACTCGTAACAACTAGTATGACACTATGACGACGGTATAAAGAATGGAAAAAAAAACACGGTTAGGTGGTATATATTATAATAATAATACAATTATGGATGGACGGACTGCCTGCCGACTGCCGACACAGAGGTAGCCACAGCCGTGAACTACCGCACTGTACACTGGTTGATAAAGAGATAGTAGTATACTCGTAACAACTAGTATGACACTATGACGACGGTATAAAGAATGGAAAAAAAACCACGGTTAGGTGGTATATATTATAATAATAATACAATTATGGATGGACGGACTGCCTGCCGACTGCCGACACAGAGGTAGCCACAGCCGTGAACTACCGCACTGTACACTGGTTGATAAAGAGATAGTAGTATACTCGTAACAACTAGTATGACACTATGACGGTATAAAGAAAGAAAAAAAAATACCACGGTTAGGTGGTATATATTGTAATACAATTATGGATGGACGGACTGCCTGCCGAGTTCCGACTGCCGACACAGAGGTAGCCACAGCCGTGAACTACCGCACTGTACTGTGTCTGCTGCTAATATAGACTGGTTGATAAAGAGATAGTATACAATACATACAACAATGAATATACTACTATACTGGTGGTCAGGCACTGGTCACCACTAGTCACACTGGCAGTGGCACTCCTGCAGCAAAAGTGTGCACTGTTTAATTTTAAATTAATATAATATTATGTACTCCTGGGGGCTCCTGCTATAACAACCTGCAGTGCTCCCCAGTCTCCCCCACAATTATTATAAGCTTTGCCTTTTATACATTGATGTGCAGCACACTGGGCTGAGCTGAGTGCACACAGACTGAGTCACACTGTGTGACTGGCTGCTGCTGTGTATCGTTTTTTTCAGGCAGAGAACGGATATAGCAGAGAACGGATATATATTAAAATAAATAAAAGTTAACTAACAACAACTGCACTGGTCACTGTGGTAAACTCTGTCTGACTCTGCACAATCTCTCTCTCTCTTCTAATCTAATTTCTAATGGAGAGGACGCCAGCCACGTCCTCTCCCTATCAATCTCAATGCACGTGTGAAAATGGCGGCGACGCGCGGCTCCTTATATAGAATCCGAGTCTCGCGAGAATCCGACAGCGTCATGATGACGTTCGGGCGCGCTCGGGTTAACCGAGCAAGGCGGGAGGATCCGAGTCTGCTCGGACCCGTGAAAAAAACATGAAGTTCGTGCGGGTTCGGTTTCAGAGAAACCGAACCCGCTCATCTCTAGTAAATATGCCCTTACAAACCAGTTTAAACCGGCGAATGACTGGTCAGATCTGAGTGACCCTTGCCATGCATCAATTTTGTTAAGGCAAAAACACTAATCCTAAGTACCTATTAGACTATTTGCAAAATTGAGAACAAAGTAGCACAATGAAGGAAAAAGTAGCAAAGCAACTGGTTCAAAAAACATGAAAAAAAGCAAATTAAATAATTTAAAATAGGAATAAGATAAGCGTCTTGTCTACAGTATGGAAGCTACACTAAGGGGGAGATGTACTAAGCAGTGAAAATATTGGAGAAATGAGCAAGTGGAGAAGTTGTCCATGGCAACCAATCAGCAGTAAAGTAAAATTTTAAATTTGCATATTATAAAATTATACAGAGCAGCTGATTGGTTGCCATGGGCAACTTCTCCACAGGCTCACTTCTCCACTTTTTTATAGCTTGGTACAGCTACCCCTAAATCCTGTATAAACTTATAACTTTACTGTAGGTGCGTACAAGCACATTTTTTCTGCGTAGTGTTTTTATTTTTTCATAGATAAAAAACACTGCATGGATGAGGCTAAAGTAATAAGTTTATAGGAGAGATACTGAATATAATTTTAAATGATAAAAGGGTGATGCTGAGGTTGAATTAGGTTGGACTTTTAAATTACCATTTCAACCATGAACCTTTTCCAGAATATTCTCATTCATATAAATATAAGCTCTGATTTTATTAAGTTGCTTTCAATGAATGGGAATTAGACATGTGGGGGTTTATTTACTAAAAGTCAATTTGGGTCGACTTTGATCAATTCTTTCTCGAAGTTTGGTCAATGTTTGATCAATTTTGTATTTCATGGTCTAAGGGGCGTATTCATCATCTTTTAAAAGTAACAATTTCTTCACTCCCCAGGGGATGAAGAAATTGTGACATTCATCATACTCTGAAAAAGTGATCTCTCCAGCTGGGCATCCCTGGTACTAAGGTGCTGGCAGTGGGGGCAGGGGAGGCGGAGGTTACAGCTGATGTCCCGGCGGGGAGAAGATCCACAGCAGGCACAGGGGCAGAGGCTGTGGATGGATGCTGCAGGGAGCGGAGACACGACAGAAGCCAACATCCACCTCAGTAAACTATGCTGCTGTGACCACTGCTGCCCACTGCTGTGACCCCTGCTGCCCGCTGCTGTGACCTCCAATGCCCGCTGCCCTTTTCTTTGTGGATGAGGATGTGGGAGATGCAGGGAGGGGAAGGTGATATCGCCTGCTCCGGGTGCTGGGTGAGCATGGGGGTTGGGGGGGAGGCTGTGGGGGGGGGGAGGATACGGGAACACTAATGAGAGGCTGCGGGGAGGAAAGCAGACACCCAGGGGTGAGAATGCAGGGAGGGAAAGCAGACGGGTAGTGGAGCTGCTCTCCCTCCCTGTAAGGGGGAAGCTCAGATAATGGTGAAAATTATCACTTTTCCGAAAAACTGTCTTCACAAAAAGACCAGTTTTATGGAAGTGATAATTTTAAGATATGAGCATGATGAATACTGATTTTTTTTTTTGTGAGAATTCAATAAGAATTGATAACTAAAACTTCTCTTTTTTAGGATGAACATGCCCCTAAATCCCACATTTACTAACAGATGATTTTTGAAATTGTTTAAAAAACATATGTAAAAATCATCTGTTAGTAAATGTGGAATTTAGACCCTAAAATACAAAATTTACCAAACATCAACCAAGATCGACTTTTAGTAAATATACCCCTAAATCCCACATTTACTAAAAAATTATTTTTGACATATTTTCTGTAAAAGGATATAAAAAAATCATCTGTTGATAAATGTGTGATTTAGACCAGTGGTTCTCAACCTTGGTCCACAAGTACCCCCAACAGTTCATGTTTTCCAGGTCACCGAGCAGTTGAACAGGTGTATTCATTAGAGATGAGCGGGTTCGGTTTCTCTGAATCCGAACCCGCCTGAACTTCATGTTTTTTTTCACGGGTCCGAGCGACTCGGATCTTCCCGCCTTGCTCGGTTAACCCGAGCGCGCCCGAACGTCATCATGACGCTGTCGGATTCTCGCGAGGCTCGGATTCTATCGCGAGACTCGGATTCTATATAAGGAGCCGCGCGTCGCCGCCATTTTCACACGTGCATTGAGATTGATAGGGAGAGGACGTGGCTGGCGTCCTCTCCATTTAGATTATAAGAGACTGAGAGAGATTTACTGGAGCTGACTAGGAGGAGTACTGTTACTGTAGAAGTGTAGAGACTGAGTGGAGAGAGTTTACTAGTGAGGACAGTGCAGTTTACTTTATAATCCGTTCTCTGCCTGAAAAAAGCGATACACAGCACACAGTGACTCAGTCACATACCATATCTGTGTGCACTGCTCAGGCTCAGGCCAGTGTGCTGCATCATCTATTATCTATATATAATATTATATATATATCTGTCTGACTGCTCAGCTCACACAGCTTATAATTGTGGGGGAGACTGGGGAGCACTACTGCAGTGCCAGTTATAGGTTATAGCAGGAGCCAGGAGTACATAATATATTATATAGTGAGTGACCACCAGACACACAGTGCAGTTTATTTAATATATCCGTTCTCTGCCTGAAAAAAGCGATACACACAGTGACTCAGTCAGTCACATACCATATCTGTGTGCACTGCTCAGGCTCAGGCCAGTGTGCTGCATCATCTATATATATTATATATCTGTCTGACTGCTCAGCTCACACAGCTTATAATTGTGGGGGAGACTGGGGAGCACTACTGCAGTGCCAGTTATAGGTTATAGCAGGAGCCAGGAGTACATAATATTATATTAAAATTAAACAGTGCACACTTTTGCTGCAGGAGTGCCACTGCCAGTGTGACTAGTGACCAGTGACCTGACCACCAGTATATATAATATTAGTAGTATACTATCTCTTTATCAACCAGTCTATATTAGCAGCAGACACAGTACAGTGCGGTAGTTCACGGCTGTGGCTACCTCTGTGTCGGCACTCGGCAGCCCGTCCATAATTGTATATACCACCTAACCGTGGTTTTTTTTTCTTTCTTTATACATACATACTAGTTATGAGTATACTATCTCTTTATCAACCAGTCTATATATTAGCAGCAGACACAGTACAGTGCGGTAGTTCACGGCTGTGGCTACCTCTGTGTCGGCACTCGGCAGCCCGTCCATAATTGTATATACCACCTAACCGTGGTTTTTTTTTCTTTCTTTATACATACATACTAGTTACGAGTATACTATCTCTTTATCAACCAGTCTATATATTAGCAGCAGACACAGTACAGTGCGGTAGTTCACGGCTGTGGCTACCTCTGTGTCGGCACTCGGCAGCCCGTCCATAATTGTATACTAGTATCCAATCCATCCATCTCCATTGTTTACCTGAGGTGCCTTTTAGTTGTGCCTATTAAAATATGGAGAACAAAAATGTTGAGGTTCCAAAATTAGGGAAAGATCAAGATCCACTTCCACCTCGTGCTGAAGCTGCTGCCACTAGTCATGGCCGAGACGATGAAATGCCAGCAACGTCGTCTGCCAAGGCCGATGCCCAATGTCATAGTACAGAGCATGTCAAATCCAAAACACCAAATATCAGTAAAAAAAGGACTCCAAAACCTAAAATAAAATTGTCGGAGGAGAAGCGTAAACTTGCCAATATGCCATTTACCACACGGAGTGGCAAGGAACGGCTGAGGCCCTGGCCTATGTTCATGGCTAGTGGTTCAGCTTCACATGAGGATGGAGGCACTCAGCCTCTCGCTAGAAAAATGAAAAGACTCAAGCTGGCAAAAGCAGTAGCACCGCAAAGAACTGTGCGTTCTTCGAAATCCCAAATCCACAAGGAGAGTCCAATTGTGTCGGTTGCGATGCCTGACCTTCCCAACACTGGACGTGAAGAGCATGCGCCTTCCACCATTTGCACGCCCCCTGCAAGTGCTGGAAGGAGCACCCGCAGTCCAGTTCCTGATAGTCAGATTGAAGATGTCAGTGTTGAGGTACACCAGGATGAGGAGGATATGGGTGTTGCTGGCGCTGGGGAGGAAATTGACCAGGAGGATTCTGATGGTGAGGTGGTTTGTTTAAGTCAGGCACCCGGGGAGACACCTGTTGTCCGTGGGAGGAATATGGCCGTTGACATGCCAGGTGAAAATACCAAAAAAATCAGCTCTTCGGTGTGGAGGTATTTCACCAGAAATGCGGACAACAGGTGTCAAGCCGTGTGTTCCCTTTGTCAAGCTGTAATAAGTAGGGGTACATCCTCCCTTATACGTCACCTGCAGCGCATTCATAATAAGTCAGTGACAAGTTCAAAAACTTTGGGTGACAGCGGAAGCAGTCCACTGACCAGTAAATCCCTTCCTCTTGTAACCAAGCTCACGCAAACCACCCCACCCACCCACTGCAGTGCCACTCCTAGATGGGCCCGGTGTTTGTGTCGGCCACTAGGGTCGCTAATCTTACTCACACAGCTACCTCATTGCGCCTCTTTTTTTCTTTGCGTCATGTGCTGTTTGGGGAGGGTTTTTTGGAAGGGCCATCCTGCGTGACACTGCAGTGCCACTCCTAGATGGGCCCGGTGTTTGTGTCGGCCACTAGGGTCGCTAATCTTACTCACACAGCTACCTCATTGCGCCTCTTTTTTTCTTTGCGTCATGTGCTGTTTGGGGAGGGTTTTTTGGAAGGGACATCCTGCGTGACACTGCAGTGCCACTCCTAGATGGGCCCGGTGTTTGTGTCGGCCACTAGGGTCGCTTATCTTACTCACACAGCGACCTCGGTGCAAATTTTAGGACTAAAAATAATATTGTGAGGTGTGAGGTATTCAGAATAGACTGAAAATGAGTGTAAATTATGGTTTTTGAGGTTAATAATACTTTGGGATCAAAATGACCCCCAAATTCTATGATTTAAGCTGTTTTTTAGTGTTTTTTGAAAAAAACACCCGAATCCAAAACACACCCGAATCCGACAAAAAAAATTCGGTTAGGTTTTGCCAAAACGCGTTCGAACCCAAAACACGGCCGCGGAACCGAACCCAAAACCAAAACACAAAACCCGAAAAATTTCAGGCGCTCATCTCTAGTATTCATTACTCACTGACACATTTTAAAAGACCCACAGGTAGAGCAAATTATTTCACTTGCAATCCTGTGAGGAGACCTGGAAAACATGAACTGTTGGGGGTACTTGAGTACAGCGGTTGAGAACCACTGATTTAGACCATGAAATACAAAATCAATCAAAAATTTACTAAACATTGATCAAAATCGACTTAAATCAACTTTTAGTAAATATACCCCATGGTGTATATTGAAGGGCC
The DNA here is from genome assembly GCF_028390025.1 of Pseudophryne corroboree. Taxonomy (NCBI): domain Eukaryota; kingdom Metazoa; phylum Chordata; class Amphibia; order Anura; family Myobatrachidae; genus Pseudophryne; species Pseudophryne corroboree. The sequence goes on along the minus strand of NC_086449.1, from coordinate 594,032,057 downwards.
CAATGGAGAATGTAGTGGTAGAAGCTCAATCTTAAAGGCAGAGGCCAGTGCCGTAACTAGACATTTTAGCGCTGTGTGCAAGAAACAGCATTGCCCCCCCATATTTAAAATAGCGCGCAACAAAAATATAGGGGCTTGGCCACAAAATAATACCAATTCATATTACGCTGAACAGTAGTCTCCATTATTCAAATTATGCCACACAGTAGCACAACTTACACACATTATACCAGGTAGAGCCCTTGTCACACATTACGCCAGGTATAGCCCCATTTTACACATTACTCCAGGCAGAGCCACTATCACACATTTTGCCAGGTAGAGTCCCCCTTTTTAAACATTAAGGCAGGCAGAGTCTCCCTTTTTACACATTACGGCAGACAGCGTCCCCTTTTGACACATTACGGCAGGCACTGATTTTGCATATAAATGGCTGCTATAAATATGATTTCACATCCATATTACAATAATATAATTTACTAGAACCAGAAACACATACCCTTTTACTTTCCTTGCAGATTACTGTTTTTTTTGCAAATGAGAAACTTGACTAGGTTATACCCTATAAAAAGTAAAAAAAAAAAAAAAAAGAAGTGGGTGGAGGTGCGGTTGGCACAGGGCAGGTGGTTAGACATTGTTCTCCAGTTGACTGCGCTGCTCTCCGGGGTGTATTGCCAAGATGCACTCTGCCACTCCCCCCCCCCATCCCTGGTACCTACTTGCAGAGATCCGGAAGTGGTTCTGTGCCAACAGCTCCAAGTTCATCATGGCTTGAAGCTACACTGACAGACGGCAGTGCACTGTGTGTGCAGTCCAGCCCTTATCTCGTGGCTGCAAGTTCTGGGGGAGGGAGGAGGTTTTGGTAATACTACCTGCAGCTGAGCTCCAGGGGAGGGCAGGGAAACACTTCTTGCTTCTGAGCTCCAGGGGAGGGGAGGGTTCAGATAATACTACCTGCAGCTGAGCTCCAGGGGAGGGGAGGGGAGGGTAATACTACCTGCGGCTGAGCTCCAGGGGAGGGGAGGGTAATACTACCTGCGGCTGAGCTCCAGAGGTAGGGAGGGTAATACTACCAGCGGCTGAGCTTCAGAGAAGGGTAATACTACCCGTGGCTGTAAACTCCTGTGTGTGTGTGTGTGTGTCTGCAGCAACAGGTCACTTACATTTCTTTAGTGTCACGGTCGTCTCTTCACACTTGGAGGGGGCAGAGCACACAAGGGATAGACTCTGCCTGCTACAATGGCCAACACTGCAGCTCTCAATAAATTCAAAAAGGTGGACAGTGCGCCCACAGAACAAATGCGCTGTGTGCAATGCACCGTCTGCCAACACCTAGTGATGGCTCTGGCAGAGGCAACCTCATAGGAACTTGGACATCTATTAGAGATGTTATAATTAGATTGCACAGAACAGAGCCGCTTTACAAAAGAGGAAATGGGATGTGTCAGGACAGCCTAATTTGATTTTTAGGAGGGCTAAAATTAGTATAAGTACCATTGAAACAAACCAAGCACCTAACTTCATGCATGGTCCTACTCAACCATGTTATTGACCCTCTAGTAGAGTAACAATGCATAATTTGAGTGCATGATATGGAACCTGACCTGACCTCCAGAGGAAGGGTCTGTAGGCAATGGGGCTCACCGGGGGTTTCCCCTCTGTGGGCAAGCTAAACACTAAAGAAATTTGGCATAAAAGCTTGGAGGACAATGATTTACACAAGTGCAAAAAGAGAATAATTTTGGTTGGATGTATTTGCGTAGATTTGAAATGGACCTTATAGAACAGTTGTTACCTTTTTTGATTTTAAACAGAGTTTTCCTACTTAACTTTAATGTAATTATATGTGGATTACAAATATCTGTTGTTTACTTTTATATTATGTCTGAGTCAGCTATGCCTGTGGTTCAGATTTGAAACATTATTTTTTTCTGAACATTGGCTCCACATTAAATATATTATTTTTTATTAAAATATAGTAGAATTGTTAGTTGTTTACACAAATTATTGTTACTGTACTACATATATCTGATGTTTTTATGTCCTGACCCACATCTTAAGAATCCCTTACACATTTTCTCTGAGCAAAATGTAACACAGATTATACTGCATCTGGAAAAGAAATGCAGCCGCTCTATTATTAGAAATTGTTATGTAATAATGTAATGTTAGAGAGAAAACAAATGTATCTTGTTAATAAAGACATGAAAAAAATTATAGTAACTGTAAAAATACTTTACAGCCCAACTGTGACATAGGTACAGCAAGATGCCCACGAAATTACGATCCTGTGTGTGGTAATGATCAACATACATATGACAATGAATGTGTGCTATGTATGGAAAACCGGTAAGTTCAATATTGCATGATGTTCTGCTTACAGTAGCCATTTGTTAGTCATAAATTGAGTAATGCTGGTATATAAAATGGTCCCTTATTCCTGTTGCTATGATTCACACTTGGCCAGATCAAAAAAAGTAATGAAAGTATAATATACAGTACAATATATAAAGACTAGCATATAATAAAGTATGTGCCTTACAAAACTCTTCTTGGACTCTTTCCTGCCTGTCAATAATATCATATTTCTCATTTATCTGTTCTCTTGTATTTCCTTTTGGATAATTGGGGTTGCATGTATTTGTCTTATTGTATATGAGGCAAGATATTTACTTATAAAATGTCAAGTCTGCACAGTGAGTCATATTATTCAACACCAGAGAGCAACTTTCATAAAGTTAGTTTTGGCAAAAGTAAGGAGTGAGACTTGAACTTGCATGATCAATATGTAATAACACTAGCTCCCTCCAGCAGCATGACATCAATCAATTTCAATGTGCTAAGACATATACTGTATATCATATTTACTAACAATTGAAAACTATTTCCAAGTAGATTTTACTATTTGACAGATGAATATGTCCAGTGTTTATTTTAAGCACAACAAAATACAGCGAGAACATTACACATAATAACCATTGGACAAGATTATAACTAAATTGTATTATATTGTGATAAAACATGACATGACTAATGGATTTATTCATAATACCATTATAATCTATAGAGGAAAAAACACATGCTTATACATTACTCAAACGGATCTAAGCACTGGATAGTGTGGCAGTCCAGTCCGAATGCCACCCCAGGTGTTTGCAGGACAGGGCACAACAGTTCGTATGCCAAAACGACCTGGGTTTAGGAATGGACCAAGAGGAAGCTCCAGGGAGGTGTTGGAACACTATGAAAGAGAAAGGTATGGACCTTTGAAGAGAGCAAAGGACCAAAAAAAGGAAACTATAGGCCTTTTCCTGGGCACACTTGAAAAACATTTTTTTGAAATGATGAAATTATTAAAAATTAACTTTTATTGATATATACTTAAGAAAAAGCGAGAGCTGGCATAAGTGTTTTGAAAGAGCATAAGTGTTTGCCAGCACCAATGTGCCTGTTATGGGCAAAGTTGTATCATGGGTAAGCGAAAATAAATGATCCCTCATCCACAAGGAAATTCATACATATCCTCCATACATAGGAGTTTGGATGAATGAGGTCACTACGTCGATTCCGATATAATCTGACAGATACTATAGACCTGTGATCAGATTGATATAATGAGTCCCAAATAGCTTTGGCTGTTGGAGAGTAAAATACCTACGGTACCTAGTATTCCCTGGTGGTTCCCCATCCAGGTACTGACCAGGCCCTGCAGTGCTTGGCTTCCAAGATCAGACGAGTTTGGGCATACTCAGTGCGGTCTGACCGTAGGTAAGTATGTCTCCTAGGCACACCGTTTTCCGAATATGTTGGGACCCAAGATCAATCGGATATCAGGTTATATGATGCTAACTGTGCAGTCCTGAGATAGATACTGTCAAACAGAAAAAATGCTCCCAATTAGCCTGGGCAGCGAGAGGGCTTGGTGGTGCCCACAGTGATGGAATGATAAAGACTCAGGCAAGAGGGTTTGAAATTACCCTTTCTGAAAAAATCAGGGCAGAAAGATATATATGTATGTTGTGTCTATAGTAAGGTTAATGTCAGAAATATTTAATTAAGGCATATATAGAAATTGCAAAATACAAATGTCCCTTTGTGAGAGGGGTAATCCATCTCCACCCTTACCCAGTAGTTATGCACCAAAAAGAAAGAGATTGAGCATAATGATCATAAAAATATAAATATATGAATATAAATATGAGTAGCTATATATATCTCTCACTTAGTGTAGCCTAACCAGGCACATTGGTGCTGGCAAACACTTATGCTCTTTCAAAACACTTATGCCAGCTCTCGCTTTTTCTTAAGTATATATCAATAAAAGTTAATTTTTAATAATTTCATCATTTCAAAAAAAAAATTTTCAAGTGTGCCCAGGAAAAGGCCTATAGTTTTCTTTTTTTGGTCCTTTGCTCTCTCCAAAGGTCCATACCTTTCTCTTTCATAGTTGTCATAACTATCTTCCTGGAGCACCACCAACTACTTGCTGAATTTATTATTACAAGTAGGCCTTCATGTTGGTTTAATATATCATAGCATTAAATTCACTAAATTGAAATTGTTATATCCTGTGCAGATTTATTTTCTTTTTGCTAAGGTGTTGGAACACAGCAGGTTGTCATTCGGCCTTAGCATGGCCGGTTTTGGGTCTCTGGGGTTTGTAAAGGAGAGAGAGAGTGGGCGGGCTCCCATCCATGCAGGTCCGGTTCAGGTTTTGGAGCTGACAATCCCAGCAATCAGGCACACCTGTGCCACATTTTTATAAAGCTCATTAAGGCAAGGGCTCAGGGCTCCTGATGCCAACAAGTGGCCAAGCGATAGAGGGTGCTCCAGTGGGTTAGAGACAGGGAGCCTGAGATTTGAGTACATGCTGTTTGTGGACCGGTGCCTGGTTAAGGTACCCAGTAAACTTGCCGTGATAAAAACCTGTTTGCTGTGCTGTGGAAGTAAACAGACTGCTTTCCCAATACAACTGTGTCAGCATCTTGTCTGGTGGAAGGTCGCTTTGTTACAATATTATTATTATAACGCATTTCCACAGCATCTTATACAGTACAAGAGTTTTACAGTATACCTACCCAGCATGTTATGATAGTTAGATATGATAACAATACAAATATATTGGATCGTATGTATTAGGGTTTGCTGGAGGTGTGTGATGCCGGATGAACTCGGAGGTTTATTTAAAGCGCCAATCATGTACAAGGAATGGTTTTGCCATGTAAATGATTGCCACATTAAAAAAAACTCTGAGATCAGCCGGCATCCCACACATTCGTCAAACTCTGACCCTATTATATATACCCTACTGTATTCTTATATACCCACCCAACTGTAATGCACAATGTTACCTGGCTTTTATTTATTTATTTTATTTCTGTGTCTTCAACACAACCTTCCCCCCTTCTCTTTCTTTGAAATGTCCAACTTCTCCCCCACCCACACTTTTTCTCCTCCTTCCCCGCTTTGTCTTTCTTCCCCATCCCAACACCTTCTCCCTGCCTCTCCTTCTTCCTCCTCCACAGTCTCTATCACCAGACCCTGACTGATCCAGAGGTCTTACCAACTGTCAATACATGCCATTGGAATTACCTAATTTTATTGCCAGATAATTTGTTTTATAGATGCTAGTATATCGGAACCCAATAAATGCTGGATCACCTTGGTCTGCCAGCTGCTCTGTGCTGTACTGACCCCACTGCTCTACCTCATCCTGCCCCTTCTCTGTCCTGCCCCAAATCACAGTGTGGAAATGTACCCCTTGCTGGCACAGATCGGTCCTATGGCTAAGATCTGTGATGCTTCACACTGCAGTGGGAGCCACGGAAGGCTCTGCATACATGGTGGATATGGGACAAACCTTAGTAGATTACTGTATAGATGACAATCAATCTAATAACATGACAGGCACACTGGATACAGTCATAATACTATGTTGTTCTTAAAATACTTAATACATTTAAAGTGATAAAATAAACAGTACAGATTAAGAAGTGGTACTATAAACAGCATACATTAATAAAATCAAGGAAAATATGAAGTGATATATACTTTACAGTATTATAAGAAGAGACAACCTCCAGACCCTCCATTCTGTTAAATACATTAAAATGGATGAGATGCACTAGATGCAGTGTGCAGTGAGAAGTCCTTTAATTATGGGTAATAAATTGTTTGTAATTATGGCCCAGATTTATCAGGCCTTGGAAAGTGATAAATTGCACGTTGACAAAGTATCAACCAATTAGCTCCTAACTGTCATTTTTCAAACACAGCCTGTAACAGGGCAGTACGGAGCTGATTGGTTGGGACTTTATTACCGTGAAATTTATCACTACCCAAGGCTTGATAAATCTGGGCATTAATCGGGTAACAGGGAGGAGTGCTGCTTTTATGGGAACACAAGCTGTGTATATTATGCTGGTAAGTTGTTTTATATTATAATGTATAAAATTCCTAGCAATAACTCCTCACAGCTGCATATGTCAATTATGTTACACTGTGGAAAGCTACAAGTCTATAAATGTTTATGTATTTCCTAATCTATGATTAGCAAACTATTTTGGGTACATGTGCCCAGACCTATATTAAATACAGATGAATTGCTATTTACAGTAGTTAAACCTGCAGATGTCCTGTGATCTTAGCCACTCCATATAGATATATAGATATATTACATACACAAATGGCACAAGAGCAGTAATAGACCCATCTTTCATACATAAAACTAGCCACACATATTTCTTTCCAAGTGTTTTGTTTTTCTTTTCATGAAGATTACTTCTAGCTAGAAGTGATAAGGAAAGGTTTCAAAAGGTTATGAGAAAATCAGCACCTGGCTTTTGTTAGATTAACCTTTCCAGTCCTACAAGCAGTACATCAATAGCAATGTTAATAAGCAGCTTAAATAAACCATGAGGCTATCATGCTCTTGTCAATATGTATTATATCTCTGATTTTTTTCCCCTATTTGCAGAAAGAAGAACATTCATATTAAAATCACCAAAAATGAAAGATGCTGAAGAATGTGATTTTGTCATTGTTAAATACAAGCCAAGGTCACCTTACACTCCCTATGTAGAGCTTTGTTGATTAATATAATTACTTAATTGCTGTCTGGTATATTTCATGCATTTAAATGTATTATTTGCAGTGGTGATTGTTCTGAGCTTTCATCCAACTAAATGCAAATAAGAATACTGTAGACGTCTAAACTTTGAGCAGAAGATTGTCTCATCAAGGCTAATTTACTTACATCTTAATGTTAAAACAATATATAGTAAAAAAAATGCACATGTAACTTGTTTATTATAGCACAATCATAACCAGCATCATGATGTTGTGACAATTGTACTATTTTGGACCTTACTACAATGTTCATAGTTTTACATTACGTCAAATAAGGCATCTGGAAATTCATTAATAAACTCATTCCAAATAAAGGGAACACTTTCAATATAAGTGAGATTGCTCATTGGTATCTATTTTAATTTTAATTTTACATAATTGCAACATTATTCCCCAGAAAAATGACTACATATATTAAATTCATATAAGTACAAAATTATTTCTTAAAAATTGACAATATATTTTTAGGGCATTTACATAAATAATTTGCAAAACAATTAATTAGCTGTAATTGTGCTCAGCATCTAGCACATCTTCATTATAATGCAGTGTACTTAGGTAGTGTTTATATCCTGCATGACCTAACACTTAGGGTCTGATTCAGAGATGGATGGAAATTCAATGCCGCTTGTAACAAGCTTAGAATTACCATCTGATTTGAAGGAGGGAGCATGCAGTAGAAGAGACATCTCCTGCATGTAGCTGTGATCCTAGCACTGCAACCAACATTGCAAGTTGGGATCCAACATCGCAGCCATGGTCACACAGACCCCCATTTGAGTAAACCTCAGCTTACACAGCTGACGAACAGAAGCAGGGTCTGCAAGGCCAGGAAGTCAGACCCTTGGCTCTACAACCCTAAAAACAGTGGCAACACATCCTTGTTTCCAGGAATGCAGGTCTCCCCCAACCCCTCAACACCACTGCATGTCAATCAGGCAATAGCAGAGGGGAACTATGGGCGACATCACAAAGCATGCTCAGAATGGACCTTGTGCGGAAACAGATTACAGATAATCGGAAATCTTTGTGCGGTGCGGTACATGAATTTTTCCCTTAGTTCAAAAAGAAAGCAATCTTCTCTGAACAAGATAAAGGCTTAAGTTGGATCTGCTGCAGCATAAAAAAGAAAAATATTCCTTTTTAACTAAATAAATGTCTTCATAAAAACCTAATTGTGGAATTTGGGGAGCACTGATACAGTATAGTTTTAAGTAATATTGGGCTCTACTTTTTTTCAACACTTTCCTCCAAACCTTCATACCAACATACTGAAATTTCACGTCCTACATTATTGTAAAGGGTGTTTTATTTTATACAAATTAACCAACAAATTTGTCAAAATCTGCTGTTTTTTTAATTAAAAAGTTAATAAAATATTATGACAGCTGGTTACTGCACTAAAAGTCAAAGAAAGGAGATAACACACCTAACATGATTATCATATTTTTTAAGTCTTTATAATTTTATGAGACTGGTGTACTGATTAATCTGTGAGTTATTCTGCACATTTTGTTTATGACAAGAGTGGGGAGTTTTGAATCTGCACAAGAGAAAAAGATATTTCAGTAATGAGCCCTACATACTCTGCAATCCGCCGCCGAGCTGCCTGATGGCTGATACGCCGACGGGCGACCCAGTGGCGGGGGAGGTGACGGGGGAGTGAAGTTTCTTCACTCCCCCTGTCACCCGGCTCCATAGCAGTGCATGCTAATATGGACAAGATTGTCCATATTGGCCTGCATGCATAAGCAACCCGGCTCCAACGATTAACGAGCGCTGGGCCGTGCATCATTAATCATTGGTGCCTACACACTGCACAATATGAACAAGAACGTTCAAACATTCATATCGTGCAGTGAGATCTGTAAGTGTGTAGGGCCCATTACAGTAGTAGAACCAACATATAGACTACATCAAAAATTCTGGCAGCACAAGGTTGGTGGTGCCCCAGAAAAAAATAGTTAAAAAATCTGTATATCTTAAGGTCTTTGCTGAGAGGCAAAGAATAGCAGGCTAAAAGTCTATTCTGGGGCACACTTGATAAATTGATATATATTAAATACGGTCAAAATGTAGCTTTTTATTACACTTAAAACTTCTAGGCAATATTGAACTAATATAAGTTAAGATGATCATAGCAATGATCATTATATACAGTATATATCGGCAAAATGCTAATGTACCAAATGGTATATTTAAAATTATTATTACATCAAATGTAGATTAGTATGACGCTTAAAATGTTATACATGTGGCGAAATATAGCAGAGTTAAGCTTTTTCCTATTATAATGCAGACCTTAATATATGGGAGAGAACTACGGCTGAAAAACTCTTAACACCCCTAAGTCTTATAATAGTCTAGGATAGTTCCAGCAATAAATCACTATCACGTGTTAATTGCATATTCCAAAGACACTATACAAAAAAAGTGGAGTGTGTATGTACTCCTTTTAAATAATATAAATGTAACTAAATCACATACCACATAACTCAAATTTGAAGTGCATATATCATTGCGCCTATGTAAGGCAAACCAGGGGCTGTAACTAGGTGTGTGCAGAGTGTGCTCTGCACATTGCGCTGCAGGGTATGGGGTGCTTTTGGCAGCACTTGTTAATTATGAATTATCTAATTACTTTCACATGCAGCTTCACCCCTTTTTGAAGCCTAGCATCTCCTGACTGTCCCTGTCTCCTACCCCCTCCCTGTATTTTGCTAATACCTATACAACATTCATGGACTTGACTTGAGAGCTCTTTGTTGTTCAGTCGCACTGTCTTTATTACATTTCAGGATGCTGATGTGTCCAGGATTGGAACCCGTTGCCTATGACATTGCAGTTGGTCACTGTATTCATTGAGCTATCTGCCCTTGCATAGAAAGCTAGAGAATTCCAAATTAGAGAGTTTTAACTATTTGAAGTGTACCTTGTACTTTATAAAGGGATGATCAGCGTTGTGGCCGGGCAGATCTATGTAATGTGTGGCTGCAAGGGATTGGATGTGTGGCTGCCACTGAAGGGATCTGTTTACTTATGGTGTTTGTTTTGCTTTATTAAGGGGTACAGGTAGCTTCATATAGTTAGAAATCTCATAGTTTTTATGCGGGATCAAGTGGCTAAGTGGGTGGGGTGTTTGATTGGGATGCAGCTGGTTGTGGTTTTAAGTCCTTGGTGTGGCATTGAACTATGTTATTTAATGAGGGGTATTGTGGCTGAATGGCAGCAAGCTCTTAGGTTGAGCACATAAATCATACTTGCCGACTTTAAGGCTGCTCTCTCCGGGAGAGAGCAACCAGGTGTGCTCAGCAGGGGGGCAGGCATTGACGTGCATGCAGAGGGGGGTGGACCAGAGGCAGGCCGGGGGTGTGGCAGAGGTGGAATGGGGGCGTGGCCGTATGATCGCACCATGTAAGCCGCGCCCCCGCTGTATAATGCTGCTATTACCTGCATTATACAGCAGGGGGCGTGGCTATGATGACGCAATTCAACAAGAATCACGTCATCGCCTGCCTGGACCGCCCACTTTACTTGCTAAGTGGGCGGCCAAGGAGAAGGAGACCCCTGAAATCAGGAGACTTGCCTGCTCTTCCGGGGGGGCAGAAGGGTCACCCGATTTTCGGGAGCCTCCCGGCCATTCCGGGAGAGTAGGCAAGTATGACATAAATGTGGTATAAAGAGGATTTAAAAAAAAAATGATAACGATATAAAGAGGATATATACTTAGAAGTATAAAAGTTTTCAGTGCTAAAGGCTTAAATATGCAAATTTTGCATTAAAACTGTTTTTCCATTTTTCTACTTGGTGGTGTGCTCTAATTGTGTTTGTCCCTTGTGGACTTGGCGAGGTATGGACTGTATATCTAAATATATATATATATATATTTGTCCATAGCAGCCGGCACTCTGGAGTTCAACCAGCAATGGGTCCCCGTGCCAGTGTAAATCTTTATAGTTGATAGCCCAGTAGTAGTGGTATCTAGCCATAGGATATACAAGTATATGCATAAATATTGATCCGCATTTAGTAGTGGGAAGATGCTTCTGGGTATGATAAGTATGTATGTTTAATGTAATGTTTTTCTCTTTTAGAGTCTGTATTATGTGTTGTCTTTGTTACAGGTCCCTGTCAGGCTTGTGCTGCAGACCCCGGGGGAACCAGTTCCGGAGCTGCAACAACAGTGACGTCCCGCTCTACAGACTGTGGGGCTGGTGACGCGCAAGCTGAGCGTTGCCTGGCAACATGAGGTCGGGAGTGGAAGCGGAAGTGAGAGCAGCGGCGGTGAACGGGAACCAGGGGGACGGCGGCGGTGCTCGGCGGGACCTACACAGGTATTTAAATGTGTGTATTGTCAAGTTGTGTTTATCTTGTATGGTACTGAGGATGGAGCGGAAGCTCTGAAACGTGCGTCTACCGATATTACAAGCTTTTTATTGCATTTGAAACCTGTCTCCAGTGCCGTGATTTGTGAAGGGGTGTATACTGATTTACACTGGCACGGGGACCCATTGCTGGTTGAACTCCAGAGTGCCGGCTGCTATGGACAAATATGTATGCAGGCTCGTCATGAGCAGCTGTTGGCAAGGCACCTACTATCATTGAGTAATTTGTGCAAATATCTGTGAACAAAGAAGCGCACTTCAGACGCTGTGGAGAGTCGTGCAGGACATACCATTCCTCTAGTATTGTGGGCTGCAGCAGCATTCAGCTGACACTCGGTGGAATATATAGAGACTGTTGTGGGGCAATTTGAACAACACCTGAGGTTATTATTAACTAAATACCTACGGAAGGTTTCATCAGCAACTTAGATTGTGAACAAGATGGAACAAGAACCCCAAATATCTCAGGATCCCCCAGGATGCATGGTAATGCAGTCAGTGAATCTTAGTGAAACATTCAGCTTTACTGCAGCCCAGTTAGAAAGTATTTTATCTAAAGAAACCATACCTATGAAGGATCAAGCCATGAAAGCTGAGGATTATTTTTTTCAGGTTATGCGATTGAAACGTCGTGAAATTGACTTTGTGCTACATAGTATCTCATTGTCTGAATATTACAAGGAACACAAAATCCCTCGTGGATTCCGGGTACGGAATGTACCAACCATAGGTAGACAGAACCCTGATTTTGTCAGAAAATGGTTGGGTATTCTCAATCGCTGTGGTTTCGATCTGATGATCCTTGTAATTGAAGAGGCGAATAGAGAATTGGAGATAACACGCACTAAAATTGCAAACCTGGAACGTGAGAATAAGAAAGTACTAGAGAAAGATACCTCACAGGATTGGATATCCAAAATTGATAAACAATGTGACCAATATCGACGCGAGCTCTTGAAATTTAAAAGGAACAAGAAGGCAATGGTGGACCAGGATTATGATGAAAATAAGGTGTATAGATGGCTTACTGGTGCAGAACCAGATAGGAATTCCAGATCAGCCACGAGAAGGCGACCATGGCAGAACCCTAGACGTAAGGGTGAAAAGAGTGGAATCTCTAGCAGTGACAGCGAATTCGCCTTTTCAGAGTCAGAAGATAATTCCATCCCTAGTGGGGCCCCTTTAGGACAAAGGGCCCAGGATGGGGCCAGGGGTTCAGGAAATCTGCCACCCGCAGGGGTGGCCAGAACAAAAGGAATAAGAGCTGTCACGCTCAAGAAGAACACCTGATATTTAATCTTTCAAAAAGATCTTTGTCTGCCACCGAAATTCAAGTGCTGAATAAGGGACTAAGTTTTGTACCTACAAATAATCATGATCCGTTTAATTGGTCATGTGATCTACACAATTTCTCGCGAAAATTGCGGCTCAAAGAATATTTCCAGAACTCAAAATCGGTAACATCAGAGTCTGTCTTCGATGCATTCCTTCATAGTAGGTTCAGGTCTAGATTTGATCCTCCATCTCATAACGCCTCCATCAGAACGTATAGCCGTTTGATGGACGATTCAGTCAACAGATACCTGGCAGCACCTGCTAGAATCAAATTTAATCTCACTAGAGCTGAACGTGAAGCGATCAATCAGCTATCTTCGTATCAGGACATTGTGATCAGGCCCGCCGATAAAGGCGGGGCTATAGTGATTCTAGACTTGGACTACTATAGAAAGGAAATTCAAGCACAACTGGCGGAGGTAGGAGTTTATCAAAAACTCAGAAGCAACCCGGTCCTGGAATATCAGAAAGAGCTGATGGATATCTTAGTAAGAGCAAAAGATGAAGGCTTACTTCCTGATAAAGTGTATAAAGCACTATGTATAAATCATCCCAAGAATCCAGTGCTGTACACACTGCCCAAACTTCATAAACATGACACCCAGCCGCCCGGCAGACCGATAATTTCCGCAAGGGATTCTTTGTACCAGCCAGTGGCACAATTGCTGGATAGCATCCTGCAACCTCTATTGCTGACCCAAGAGACGTTTCTAAAAGACACCACCTCATTTCTACTCAAGCTGGAAGCTCTTCGGGACATTCCTCCTAATACGTGGCTATGTTGTCTTGACGTTCAGAGCCTCTATACTTCAATTCCGCACCATGAGGGAATGCGGGCCATGAAAGCATTTCTAGACAGGAACCTTGCTTCCAGTGTATTCAATCATGATTTTTTCCTGACCCTGTTAGAGCTTACTTTATATCGCAACTACTTCTTGTTCGATGGGGAATTTTACCTACAGCTGCGAGGGTGCGCGATGGGATCATCGGTAGCACCCTCGTATGCTAATGTTTATATGTTCGATCAAGAACAGAAAATGTTCTTTAATAACCCTGCGGTGAGAAGTAAGTTACTTATGTACACTCAATATATTGACGACGTGTTCCTATTATGGGGGGGTGACCTAGAAACCTTTGAGGCCTTAATGTTGGAGATTAACAACTCAACATCTCCGATTAAGTTCACATATTCATGTGACAACAATGTAGCTAACTTTTTGGATGTCAAAGTGATGTTAGTGGATGGGGTCTTACAGTCAGAAATATACTCTAAACCTACTGATCGCAACACATTGTTGATGGCTTCCAGCCACCACCCTCCCGCATTAAAGAGGGGTTTACCGACATCACAAATGATGCGAGTTGCCCGCATTACCAGCGATCAGACTAAAGTACCTCAACTTTTGGATGAAATGATTTCCAAATTTGAGCACCGAGGGTATGATAGGCAGCTCCTTCAGACACAAAAACAGAAAGTATTGGGTATGTCCCGTGGTGACTTGCTCACATCTAATAGGAACAAAGAGAGTACCATTTTACCTTGGAGTAGTGATTACTCGGTAGCTAGTCCTATTATACACAGGGCCTCTAAGGCTCTTTGGCCCATCGTGGCATCAGATCCTGAACTTCCTGGGCTCAAGGAGATCAGACCTGTTGCAGCGTTTAGGAGAGGTCGGAACTTGAGGGACCATCTGGTGCGTACAGATATTACAGGCATGGGCAAGGGAGACGCACCCAATGTCTATCGCAAGGCCCCTGGTTGTTATAGATGCCCGAAATGTACCACATGCCGTTATACGGTGGTGTGCAAAGATTTTAAGCACCCACATAATAATGATAAAAAGTACGGCATTAGATATGTAATTACATGCAACACTTCTTTCGTGGTATATGTCATAGTCTGCCCCTGTGGCCTTTACTATATAGGCCAGACGGTGCGCAAGCTTAGTGAAAGGATGGCAGCCCATCGGTCAGCCATTAAGTTGATGCTCGAGGGTAAGACAGTGGACCAACCAGTTGCGCGCCACTTTAAACAAGCTGGCCATAAATTAAGTGATCTGAGCTACTTTGGCATTGACCACGTACCACTCACATTGCGGGGAGGTGACAGGGCTAAATGCTTGCTGGAAAAGGAATCAAGGTGGATCATGAGGCTAAACACATTCACCCCCTTTGGTCTAAATGACAAGATCAACTGGAATGTTATGTAGATGGGGTGGCAGTGAGTATAGTACTGGATGACTGAGGGATGACATGCCCCTAGTGTAGGACGCACTGGGGTTATATTGTTCTTTGTGGGGGTGATCGATTGGGGAATAGTGCTGTTCTTTATAGTTGATAGCCCAGTAGTAGTGGTATCTAGCCATAGGATATACAAGTATATGCATATATATTGATCCGCATTTAGTAGTGGGAAGATGCTTCTGGGTATGATAAGTATGTATGTTTAATGTAATGTTTTTCTCTTTTAGTGTCTGTCAGGCTTGTGCTGCAGACCCCGGGGGAACCAGTTCCGGAGCTGCAACATCAGTGACGTCCCGCTCTACAGACTGTGGGGCTGGGGACGCGCAAGCAGAGCGTTGCCTGGCAACATGAGGTCGGGAGCGGAAGCGGAAGTGAGAGCAGCGGCGGTGAACGGGAACCAGGGGGACGGCGGCGGTGCTCGGCGGGACCTACACAGGTATTTAAATGTGTGTATTGTCAAGTTGTGTTTATCTTGTATGGTACTGAGGACGGAGCGGAAGCTCTCAAACGTGCGTCTACCGATATTACAAGCTTTTTATTGCATTTGAAACCTGTCTCCAGTGCCGTGATTTGTGAAGGGGTATATATATATATATATATATATACACATGTACTTTGGTGGTAAATCAGCCGCACCTTCAGTGTTTACAAATCAAAAAAAGTGACTGTTCATACTATCCAGCAGTGGCAATCAGATATGCGTACCGGACAGAAGAAGAATATTAACTTGTAGTAGTGTCTTTGTAAAATCTTCCTTAGTGACCTACTCCACTCACAGTCATTCAGACGTTGTATGATATTTCACATAAGTAGAGGATGAAGACAATGTATCAATAAAGTGCACTTCATAATATAAAGTGACTCTGTGCTTGCATGCAAAAAAAGTGCTAAAGTGCTTAATGGTGTAAAAAAACATTATGAGTGCCACCTTGTGGTAATATACTTATTTACTAAGCAAAAAGGTGAAACAAAAAAACTCCACAATTTGACTAATGAGGCACTGAGGTACGACTCATTTGTGTATGATCCTGTTCAATTGGAAAGGCAAATTCAATGGGTTGCTATTGATGCAAGATACTCTGAGCATTTGTGAGTATGTTTTTATTATAAAATTGCATCAAATTATACATATATACATTTTTACAATAAATTAATTAAAAATAAAAATACATAATCAACAAAGAAAATATTGCAATGACAGAACCCTCTCCATTTATTTCTGTGGTATTTCCAAACCAAGTAAAAAAATAAAAATTCTTTACTCAAACAAGTTCCCTCTTATAACCTTTAAAGCATCATCTTCCTGTCCCTTATCTTATAGGAGCCCAGACATACTTAAACTCACAGCTATTCATACCTTCTCCACCACCAAACATCCCTCCCCATTCACACCTATCCATACTCCAGCCACTGTCCCACACAGTCCCAAACATCCCTCACTCAAACCAGGACTACCGACATTTGACAAGAAAGAACAAGGGATTTTTGTAGCACTTCAGACGCATGTAAACCATTTCACAAAACAAACCATGCCAAATCTAAAGCTACAGATTCTAGTAAAAGAAAGCTTAGCCAAAGGCTGAAGAGAGGGAAGTCATCCGCCACCCACTAATGGGGCTTTAACTGGCCCCACAAATGGGACAAGTTGACAATGTATGACCTCCCCCTCTCCAACTCCATCATTCATCTCACCTCATGCAGAATTAAAACCATCAACTCTCTTCAGGGAAGGACTTTGCCTTTAGAAGAGATACCTGACACCATGCAAGCCATATGTGATACCTGACCGCTAAACTAACTAAAAAAAATAGTGCTCAAGCCTCATACCATTTGAATGGCCCATAAACCCATTCTGGGTAATTAAGCCCCGATAGGCAAGGGATACCTAAAGCTTTTAAAACCTCCTCATAAATTTCTGTTAAAGGGACAGCAAGAAGTGGTCCATGTTCTCTTCTTCTCCGAGACATTCCTCCCGCGGACACCTGCGTTCATAGGAACTTCTAAATCTTACGTTCTCCCCAACATAGAGCTTCCTCTGAAAGGAGAGCCATGCAATGTCCCTGAATTTTAGCGGAATTATTTTTGAAATGATCAGAGAGATTCCCTCTGAACAAACATCACCTGGACAATCCCTCAAGGCCAGCAGAACATGAAAATGGGTTTGCAAGATCCTCTTTCCAACTCTGTCCTCCCAAGGTCTCTTAGCTCCCCCACTCCCAAGCCCCACTGCCCTATTACTTTCAGGCACTGAATCACATAGATCAGGAGGTAGCCATTTCTAGCCCGAAGACTTTTCAAATGACCTCCATCCAGCCATGGTCCAAAGAAATGGGACCCCCATTTCCTGAAACCAGATACCCACCGAGGGGGGGTCCCTAAAAAGAGACCTCCAAAATGCATTTTCAAAAAGGTTGTTATGAAGAAAACCACAGGATTTATCATCCCGAGTCCCCCTTCCTCCCTCGGTTTGTAGGTTATGCCTCTCTTTACTATGTTCATCTTGTTCCCCCATAACAACATGAAAAACAAGAAACATATTTTAAAACCACCTTGATTGCAGCAAAAAACATACATAACTGACATATAAAAATATTGGAATCAGATAAGTCTTACATAAGTCAACCCTTTCCTTCTGAGAAAGCTTGCATTTTCTCCAGGCCTCCACCTTCTTGGCAGCATCCTCCAAATTCCTATCCCAATTTGCTGAGGCATAATCACCGTGATCGAATTGATGCCTAAGATCTTAATGGCAATCCATGTTTCAGAGGAGGTGGATGCTGGCTGTTGGCTGAAAGAAGTGTATTTCTATCTGTGTCATGTTTTTGTATAGAGATATCACTAATTGGTCATCCTTCAACTGTATAGAACCATACAAGAATTCCACTTCACTGAAACTATATCTTAAAGTGAATTTAATTGGTGAAGGTTAGCTGTTAATTGAGACCATGAAATCTTCAAATGCCTTGACCCCTCCATACCAGAGAACAAATAAATCATCTATCGTGTACATTCCAATATGTTTAGCAATATCTGGATTATGAAAAAATAGTAGATTTTCTTGCTGAAATGTGAATATGTTAGCATAAGAGGGTGCTACTGCTTACCCCATGGCACATCCAGAAACTTGAAAATAATATGCCTCGTCAAAAAGAAAGTAATTTCTTGTACTGTAAGTTTTAGTTCAAGAAGAAGGAGGTATAGGTTTTTGTCAAATGTGAATTCCTGAGATACACTCTGTAAGAGATTGCACATGGCTATCATCCACATATGTGGTAGATACAGGTGTACAGGCTTTTTACATCCAAGACACACATAATGGTTTCTGAATGGAGGTCCACATGAGTTTTAAATAGGTTGAGAAAAGATATGGTATCTTTTAAATACAGAATGTCAATTGAGTTGAAACAAAATGCTATTGCAGGAAGTCCAAGAATTGTGAAATATATCATCCAACATCGCAGAGTAGGAAACTGGTACAAAACAGGAACGTAAGCATGGCCACATGTAAAGATGGTGTGTCCCTGTGGTGCTGCTAGATAAATGGTGAGGAAGCCAATCAAAATTTTCTGCTGCTGGAGCTGCAACCTCACAGTCATATACTATAATCCTGGCCTGCTGACATCTGCCAGAACCCTGTATGACTGGAGCAACAACCTCACGGTCATATCTAGGCCCGCATTCATCTGCTAAAACCCTATATGGCTGGACCCATCATTCTTCAGACATAGCCTGTGCTTCTAAAGTTATGTATTACCACCTCGTCCGGATTTCTGTGTGGTAGGGATTTCCTGTATCCAGTGATCACCAGAATGATTGTATAAACCAGGAAGAGGAGTATATTTTTATAGCTTGTGCTAATAAGGATGATGAGGATTTTGATGATGATGATGATGATGATGATAATGATAATGATGTGGATGGTGATGTTGATGCCAAGGATGTTGATTGTGTAAATCGGTGGAAACAGTTGTTGCCCATAATATGAAAAAGCCCATTGTCATGCCGGGGCAAAAAACATAAAAAAAGCCATCTTTATGTGTGGAATTATTTTTACCCAAATCCAGACAACAATTCTCAAGCCATCTGTACCATTTGTAAAGCAATAGTAAGTAGAGGTAGGGACCTTAGCCATCTGTAACTTCCTCCGTTACATCACTTGCAGTGTATTCACCAAATGTTTTTGTCACATTCAGAAACTTTGACTAAAAATGTAAAAATCAGTTCAGCATCACCTAGCTCCCTTCTCTCTGTTAGATCCAGGTGCCTGCAATCTCCACCACCAATACCTTCATTATCAACATCCTCAATCGTGATCAGAAGTACAGTAGTCCTGCATCCAATTTCATAAGCATGAATGACAACGCTACTATGCGGGATTCCTGAAAAGGATCCTTGAGTGCTATGCCTGTTACTGCTGCTGCTGTGAGTGGATCTTCAACCCAGAAGGGGATCAGGAAGACTACTTGTAGTAGTTTAACAAAACAATTAACTGTTAAACAGTCCTTTTCAAGGGGGAGCAGTCACTCAGTACAGTGGATTACTGAAGCCATAACAGCATTGCTGGTATTAGAAGTGCATCCAGTATTGCCCATTAATGCAGTGGGTTTTAGACAGGCAACTGAGGTCCTGTGTCTCCGCCACCAAATCCCATCTAGATTTTACTTCAAGCACAGTGGAGAATACTTTCCATCTTGTGCAAGGTTCTCAAACCCTTCGAAGCTGCCACATGTGATGTGATCTCAGACACTGCCAGCTTGAGTCAGGTCATTCCACATATTAGAATTTTGGAAAAACAGCTTGAGAAACTTAAGGAGGAGTGGAAATAGAGATTCCATTAAGTATGTCAGACTTGTAGATCAAGCCCTTCATTTACTTAACCAGGATCCAAGTGTAGTCAATATCTTAAAATCAGATCATTATATTTTGGCAACAATACTTGATTCTGGGCTTAAGTCATGTGTTGTATCTTTCTTTCCAATGGGTACAAATCTGAAGAGGTGCAAACAGCTGTTGGTGAACAAATTGTCAGCACATGTGGCATGTGACACGGCAACATCTCCTCCTTCAGTTTCTCCGTCAACTGTGGCTGCTAGGAAAAAACTAAATTTTCCTTAGAGACACACTGGTGGTGATGCAGATCAGTCAGCAAAACATTCTGACATCTGGTCGGGTCTAAAAGAACTGCCTACAATTAGTGACATGTATATGTCACTCCATCTGATATGGTAACCATTCAAAGAATGGTGAATGATTATTTTACTGATAGCATCCAAATAGGCATCTTCAGTGCAGCTGGGAACCTTGTCAGTGATTGGCATAGGAGGTTACTTCTCCAAAATGTGGAAAAGATGATGTTGATCAAAATTAAATAAAAATTTCCAGAGGAAGACCTTTATTGACAATTGCATAAAAAAAATACAGAGGCACCTTTAATGGTGGATTCCTGTGGGGACAAATTAATATTGTGTGAAGAAGAGGATGTACACACTGATGGGGATGATGATGACAATGATGACATCTTGCAAATGTAGAGCCAGTTTGTGTATGCAGAGATCTTTGCCACCATTGTCCACTGTGCATTGGCAGCTTGTTTTATGGGGGCCTAAACCAATAATTTTGGCCACAAGTGGCAGTCCCTGTCACTGAAGTGATTGGTTTGTTAAACTCTGCATATCCTGTTTCATATGTACAACATAAGGGTGGGTGGGAGGGCCCAAAGACAATTCCATTTTGCAGCACCTTCCTTTGAATTATGGGCTGTTTTTTGGTGAATTTTGGAATATTTGCAGCTCTGTTGTGCAGCTATTCTTTTTCTTGGCTTTGTAAGCCTTGTCAGGTATGTTTGCCTATAAAAATTGTATTCTTTTTTAGTTATGAAAAATGTGTTGCAAATTAGTAATAGTCAGATTATTGCACTAAACAATAAAATTTTTTGACTATGCAATAAAGGCCATCATCAAATGATTAATTAAAATGTTAAGAATCAAATTAAATTAAATGAATAATCAATTATTCCTTCCACTACATACATACATACATACATACATACATACATACATATATACATATATACATACATACATACATACATACATACAAACATACATACTCTACTTCCCTTGGGCCCCTGGGTGCTGCAATTTATGGTCTAATCCCTATGGGTATCAATATTCAGAAGGATGTGGCACAAAATGTCTGTACGCACTATGTGTTAGTGACAGGTGCTCTGTAGATTTCACTTAGATGATCAGATTTAAGATGGTTGGTTGAACTTTGTTCACATAGGATTGGACACAAGTGGGTTTCAGTGAGCCTGCTCCCATATATGCCCCAAACATCTCTGTGCAATGGTACAAACACTGAAGAATATCTTCTGCCAAATTCTCCACACTTGAACAGTGTACCTTCTCCAGGTCAAAGATGTCTTTCAGGAATTGAACAACTTGATCCTACATTGAGGTTGAAATAATTTTAACAGGTGATTAGCAAAATTTCTTCTGGTCAAAAATGTTTATCAGGAACTAAACAACTTGAGAAAAGTTGTTCAGTTCCTTGTTAAAGCTGAAAATAATTTTAACAGATTATTACAGTATCAAAAAACATTGTTAACGTCCACGTTATTCATGCCAACTGCTGTTGCTTAGCTTAGTCAGCCAGCTAGCTCAAAACAACCATTTGGCTTAAACTGGATGAAATTAAAATTGTAAGCTTTGAAATAGTCAGAATAGAGAGGGGCTGACTTTAAATAAATGTTATTGAGGTTAGTAATAGTGTAGGATCAAAAATAGGCCCAAATTCTGTGATTTTAGCTGTGTTTATTATTTAAAAAAAAATCTAGTTCCAAAACATGAAGGAGAAAAAGAGTCAAAACCAATATCTATCTATCTATCTATCTATCTAGACAGACAGACAGACAGACAGACAGACAGACAGACAGATAGATAGATAGATAGATAGATAGATGTTTTTTTTAAGGGGTAATCATTTACAACGCATGGCTTAGCCTTGTAAATGACTGCCCTTTTAAAAAAACATTCAGGTTCAGCAGGCATCCCGCACGGCTGCTGAACTCAGACTTTATTACACTTGTTTTTCCTTTTTTTTTAAGGGGGCGGCAACAAACTCCAACTTGTCTCCAGGCTACTGGGAGGAACTTAGGCCCTTTAAACTGACCATTTACTAAAGTCAAAAGTGATGGAAAACCAACCAAAACCCCTAACTGTAGAACACTTTAGAATATCAGACCATTTGTAAACATAGAAAAGAATAGGATCCACAGATTTGCTAAAGGTCAGTTTTCAACCGACCAAACACCAACAAAAAAATGATGGGAGACCCAACCCACCAATAGACCTGTCTGTGGCAGGCAAGTTTGGAAGAAGCACTGCACAGATAACTATGATCTTTGAAGGCTTCAATAGGTTTAAAAGCAATAAAAGTGTTAAAAAAATGTAAATAATGTATGGCCTCCCCCAGGGGCGTAGACAAAACTTTGTGTCCCAATAGCAACATCTTGAAGGGGCCCCTTTCCCAATGCTTGTAGAGAGACACCTCTCCGCAGCAGCTGTTAATTTTATGCCCCAGTTTATTTTATGAACCATTAATGCACCAGTAGTGTCCTATCTCACACTGGGGCATATGTAATAGTGTCAGAGTTTGCCAAAGGTGTGGGTTGTCAGTACACTTGATGCAACACAGCACCCCCAATTCACATTATAACATACAGGGGTATATTTACTAAGATTTGTAATGTTCAGAATTTGGTTGAAGTTTAAACATGACTGACATCGGTAGTGTTAATTTGCAACTTTTTTTACGACTCATTTACTAAGCTTTCGTATTTTGTGTTTTCGTATTTTTCGATGTCGATGTCATTCGTATATTTTTTTATGTGAATGCAGCCGAATCTTGTATTTGAAGTCATATTTTGGTGGATTTTTTACGGATTCGTAAATTAAATTTCCACGGCAGTGTTTTTGTCCCTTCCCGGCCGCGTTATTTTCTAACTTTCGTTTTCGTCACTAGTCCGTGATTGGTTGTGTTTGTCATGGATGAGTGTCTGTGCTCATTAGTATAAAAACGCCCCCAACCAGCCGCACCTCGTGGGTTTAGCTAGTGGAGAGGTGAGAGGAAGTTGGTGTTTTGGAGTTGGTGATTTGTTGGTCGGTTTTGGAGGTTTCTTGCGATTGTTGAGTGCTGTATAGTGTGTGTAAGTAGTCTTGTGATAATTGTTGTGTAGTCTCTTTAAAGTTTGTGTCATTTTTAGTGTTTGTGCATTTTAGTTACAGTCTATTGTCATTGTTTGTGAGTGTGTGTGTGTGTGTGTGTGTGTGTGTGTGTGTGTTTGATGTGTTGTGTGTAGTAATAGTGGAGGAGTGTGTTTTCTGTTTTTTTTTTATTAGTGTTATTTGTAGTTTGTCATTATTATGTCCCAGTCAGAGGTGAGTGAGAGGGAGGAGGTGAGTGAGGTGGAGGAGGTGAGTGAGGGGGAGGAGGTTAGTGAGGTGGAGGAGGGTGAGGTTGCTGCTGTGGCCTCAAGTGATAGTGACAGTGATGGTGGTGTTGCTCCGCAGCCACGCACCACTACCAAGACGGGAAGAAATGTTAAATTTAGCTATGCGGAAAATATGGCTTTGGTGCATGAGTTGATGCGCCATCATCTCCAGCTGTTTGGACGTGATGTGGCCAAGGTGCCTTCGCGCATGAAAACTGTTCTGTGGGGGTAGGTAGTAGCGGCAGTAAGCGGTGAGGGTGTGGTGAAGAGGACCGAGGACACGTGTCGGAAGAGATTCTACGACATCAAGCGCCGTGTCAAGGCCAAGATGGTAAAGGAGGCTAAGTCAGCCAGGCAAACAGGGGGTGGCCATCCCTTTATAGCGTCTTATCGGGAGTGGGAGGAACCTGTGCGGACCCATATTCCGCATGAAGTTGTTGGTGCGACTAATGTGCGGAATTCGGATCGTCCTAGGCATGATGGTGAGTAATTTTTTTTTAAATATGTTATATCTGCATATGTGTTTATGCCTAATTAGTATTTTTAAAATGATATTGTATTGTTAATATATTTTTTGTTATAACTTAATTAGCTATTTGTGTTTGTTTTTTAATGATTTTGTGTTTGTATAGTGAGGTGTTAGGTAGTAATGGTTTTGTGTATATTATTATTTTGCTTGGTCCATTTAGTAAGTTTTAAATTATTGCATACATGGCTTCATTTGTAAAGGGACATTAGTTACGTGTGAGTCACGTGTTGTTTAGAATGTAATTTTTTTTTTATTATTTGTTTAATATATGTTGTATTTTACTTGTCTTTGTTGGCAATATGTTAGTGTAGATGGCAAAGTATTGTATGTTTACTATATATTCACTTTGCAATTTTTTTGGTATTTAAAATTTAAATGTCATATTTTCATATTAATGTAATACTCAAAAATATATGGTAATACATGGGTGTATATTCAGCTGTTGGCCATGGAAAATTATACTACTTGGCTATGTTTTTGTATTTTGAAATGGAACCTCATTAATCTTTTCACAAACAATGAAGCAACCCATTTTTAAATAATTTATTGGTAGAAAGTGTACTTATAATGGTAATCATATGGCCACATCACTAAATGTTGCTGCTTACAAAAGTACACACTGTAATTAAAGGTCATAAACACCAACTTATCATTTTTACAGTACGAAAGCAAGCCACCACTTCCAGAACACAAGCAACACTGTCAAGAGCTGTGGATGCTGGCGATACAGGTAACGCAAAATTGACACCAGTTAATGTGCACACCACAAAATTTACAAACAATCTAATGTTTGCATTAATCCATAGGAACTTCAACATCGCATCACAGTCCACAAAGACGTCCTTCACAGGGGTCTGGCAGCCACACGAGCAGGCCTACCAAGAGATGTCGTCCTGATGTCGCACCAACACCAGCATTAAGCCCACCACCACGTCGTATTTCAACTGTGTTGCCTCAGCCACCAGAACACATTTTGGAGAGTCCTCATTCACCGAAACCACATTCCCCTCAGCTGTCTGGTGAGTAAACACAAAACAAAAATGACAAATAACATACTTACACACTGTTTTTGCACACAAAATACTAGTGATGAGCGGGTTCGGTTCCTCGGAATCCGAACCCCCCCGAACTTCACCCTTATTACACGGGTCCAAGGCAGACTCGGATCCTCCCGCCTTGCTCAGTTAACCCGAGCGTGCCCGAACGTCATCATCCCGCTGTCGGATTCTCGCGAGATTCGGATTCTATATAAGGAGCCGCGCGTCGCCGCCATTTTTCACTCGTGCATTGGAAATTATATTGAGAGGACGGGGCTGGCGTCCTCTCACTTTGTTTCAGGGGGCTGCAGTGCAAATATCTTTATTCTGGGGACCAGCAGTATTATAGGAGGAGTACAGTGCAGAGTTTTGCTGACCAGTGACCACCAGTATTATACGTTGTCTGCCTGAAAAACGCTCCATATCTGTGCTCAGTGTGCTGCATATATCTGTGCTCACACTGCTTTATTGTGGGGACTGGGGACCAGCAGTATTATATAGGAGGAGTATAGTGCAGAGTTTTGCTGACCAGTGACCACCAGTATACGTTGTCTGCCTGAAAAACGCTCCATATCTGTGCTCAGTGTGCTGCATATATCTGTGCTCACACTGCTTTATTGTGGGGACTGGGGACCAGCAGTATTATATCGGAGGAGTACAGTGCAGAGTTTTGCTGACCAGTGACCACCAGTATTATACGTTGTCTGCCTGCAAAACGCTCCATATCTGTGCTCAGTGTGCTGCATATATCTGTGCTCACACTGTTTTATTGTGGGGACTGGGGACCAGCAGTATTATATAGGAGGAGTACAGAGCAGAGTTTTGCTGACCAGTGACCACCAGTATTATACGTTCTCTGCCTGCAAACGCTCCATATCTGTGCTCAGTGTGCTGCATATATCTGTGCTCACACTGCTTTATTGTGGGGACTGGGGACCAGCAGTATTATATAGGAGGAGTACAGTGCAGAGTTTTGCTGACCAGTGACCATCAGTATTATACGTTCTCTGCCTGAAAAACGCTCCATATCTGTACTCAGTGTGCTGCATATATCTGTGCTCACACTGCTTTATTGTGGGGACTGGGGACCAGCAGTATTATATAGGAGGAGTACAGTGCAGAGTTTTGCTGACCAGTGACCACCAGTATTATACGTTCTCTGCTTTAAAAACGCTCCATATCTGTGCTCAGTGTGCTGCATATATCTGTGCTCACACTGCTTTATTGTGGGGACTGGGGACCAGCAGTATTATATAGTAGGAGTACAGTGCAGAGTTTTGCTGACCAGTGACGACCAGTATTATACGTTCTCTGCCTGAAAAATGCTTCATATCTGTACTCAGTGTGCTGCATATATCTGTGCTCACACTGCTTTATTGAGGGGACTGGGGACCAGCAGTATTATATAGGAGGAGTACAGTGCAGAGTTTTGCTGACCAGTGACCACCAGTATTATACGTTCTCTGCCTGAAAAACGCTCCATATCTATGCTCAGTGTGCTGCATATATCTGTGCTCACACTGCTTTATTGTGGGGACTGGGGACCAGCAGTATTATATAGGAGGAGTACAGTGCAGAGTTTTGCTGACCAGTGACCACCAGTATTATACGTTCTCTGCCTGAAAAATGCTCCATATCTGTGCTCAGTGTGCTGCATATATCTGTACTCACAATGCTTTATTGTGGGGACTGGGGACCAGCAGTATTATATAGGAGGAGTACAGTGCAGAGTTTTGCTGACCAGTGACCACCAGTATTATACTTTCTCTGCCTGAAAAACGCTCCATATCTGTGCTGCATTGTAGTATATAGCAGGAGTACAGTGCATAATTTTGCTGACCACCAGTATATAATATATAGGAGTACAGTACAGAAGGCCACTGCTCTACCTACCTCTGTGTCGTCAAGTATACTATCCATCCATACCTGTGGTGAATTTCAGTTTTGCACAGTTTACTGACCACCAGTATATAAATATATAGCAGTACGGTACAGTAGGCCACTGCTCTACCTACCTCTGTGTCGTCAAGAATACTATCCATCCATACCTGTGGTGCATTTCAGTTTTGCACAGTTTGCTGACCACCAGTATATAATATATAGCAGTACGGTACAGTAGGCCACTGCTCTACCTACCTCTGTGTCGTCAAGAATACTATCCATCCATACCTGTGGTGTATTTCAGTTTTGCACAGTTTGCTGACCACCAGTATATAAGATATAGCAGTACGGTACAGTAGGCCACTGCTCTACCTACCACTGTGTCGTCAAGTATACTATCCATCCATACCTGTGGTGCATTTCAGTTGTGCGCAGTATATATAGTAGTAGGCCATTGCTATTGATACTGGCATATAATTCCACACATTAAAAAATGGAGAACAAAAATGTGGAAGGTAAAATAGGGAAAGATCAAGATCCACTTCCACCTCATGCTGAAGCTGCTGCCACTAGTCATGGCCGAGACGATGACATGTCATCAACGTTATCTGCCAAGGCCATTGCCCAATGTCATAGTAGAGAGCATGTAAAATCCAAAACACAGAAGCTCAGTAAAATGACCCAAAAATCAAAATTAAAAGCCTCTGAGGAGAAGCGTAAACTTGCCAATATGCCATTTACGACACGGAGTGGCAAGGAACGGCTGAGGCCCTGGCCTATGTTCATGGCTAGTGGTTCAGCTTCACATGAGGATGGAAGCACTCATCCTCTCGCTAGAAAAATGAAAAGACTTAAGCTGGCAAAAGCACAGCAAAGAACTGTGCGTTCTTCTAAATCATAAATCCCCAAGGAGAGTCCAATTGTGTCGGGTGCGATGCCTGACCTTACCAACACTGGACGGGAGGAGGTGGCGCCTTCCACCATTTGCACGCCCCCTGCAAGTGCTGGAAGGAGCACCCGCAATCCAGTTCCTGATAGTCAAATTGAAGATGTCACTGTTGAAGTACACCAGGATGAGGATATGGGTGTTGCTGGCGCTGAGGAGGAAATTGACAAGGAGTATTCTGATGGTGAGCTGGTTTGTTTAAGTCAGGCACCCGGGGAGACACCTGTTATCCGTGGGACGAATATGGCCATTGACATGCCTGATCAAATTACTAAAAAAACCACCTCTTCGGTGTGGAATTATTTTAACACAAATGCGGACAACAGGTGTCAAGCCATGTGTTGCCTTTGTCAAGCTGTAATAAGTAGGGGTAAGGACGTTAACCACCTCGGAACATCCTCCCTTATACGTCACCTGCAGCGCATTCATCATAAGTCAGAGACAAGTTCAAAAACTTTGGATGACAGCGGAAGCAGTCCACTGACCACTAAATCCCTTCCTCTTGTAACCAAGCTCCTGCAAACCACACCACCAACTCCCTCAGTGTCAATTTCCTCCTTAGACAGGAAAGCCAATAGTCCTGCAGGCCATGTCACTGTCAAGTCTGACGAGTCCTCTCCTGCCTGGGATTCCTCTGATGCATCCTTGAGTGTAACGCCTCCTGCTGCTGGCGCTGCTGTTGTTGCTGCTGGGAGTCGATCGTCATCCCAGAGGGGAAGTCGGAAGACCACTTGTACTACTTCCAGTAAGCAATTGACTGTCCAACAGTCCTTTGCGAGGAAGATGAAATATCACAGCAGTCATCCTGCTGCAAAGCGGATAACTCAGGCCTTGGCAGCCTGGTCGGTGAGAAACGTGTTTCCGTTATCCACCGTTAATTCTCAGGCAACTACAGACTTGATTGAGGTACTGTGTCCCCGGTACCAAATACCATCTAGGTTCCATTTCTCTAGGCAGGCGATACCGAAAATGTACACAGACCTCAGAAAAAGAGTCAACAGTGTCCTAAAAAATGCAGTTGTACCCAATGTCCACTTAACCACGGACATGTGGACAAGTGGAGCAGGGCAGACTCAGGACTATATGACTGTGACAGCCCACTGGGTAGATGTATTGCCTCCCGCAGCAAGAACAGTAGCGGTGGCACCAGTAGCAGCATCTCGCAAACGCCAACTCGTTCCTAGGCAGGCTACGCTTTGTATCACCGCTTTCCAGAAGAGGCACACAGCTGACAACCTCTTACGGAAACTGAGGAAGATCATCGCAGAATGGCTTACCCCAAATGGACTCTCCTGGGGATTTGTGACATCGGACAACGCCAGCAATATTGTGCGTGCATTACATCTGGGCAAATTCCAGCACGTCCCATGTTTTGCACATACATTGAATTTGGTGGTGCAGAATTATTTAAATAACGACAGGGGCGTGCAAGAAATGCTGTCGGTGGCCCGAAGAATTGCGGGCCACTTTTGGCATTCAGCCACCGCGTGCCGAAGACTGGAGCACCAGCAAACAGTCCTGAACCTGCCATGCCATCATCTGAAGCAAGAGGTGGTAACGAGGTGGAATTCAACCCTCTATATGCTTCAGAGGATGGAGGAGCAGCAAAAGGCCATTCAAGCCTATACATCTGCCTACGATATAGGCAAAGGAGGGGGAATGCACCTGACTCAAGCGCAGTGGAGAATGATTTCAACGTTGTGCAAGGTTCTGCAACCCTTTGAACTTGCCACACGTGAAGTAAGTTCAGACACTGCCAGCCTGAGTCAGGTCATTCCCCTCATCAGGCTTTTGCAGAAGAAGCTGGAGACATTGAAGGAGGAGCTAAAACAGAGCGATTCCGCTAGGCATGTGGGACTTGTGGATGGAGCCCTTAATTCACTTAACCAGGATTCACGGGGGGTCAATATGTTGAAATCAGAACACTACATTTTGGCCACCGTGCTCGATCCTAGATTTAAAACCTACGATGGATCTCTCTTTCCGGCAGACACAAGTCTGCAGAGGTTCAAAGACCTGCTGGTGAGAAAATTGTCAAGTCAAGCGGAACGTGACACATCAATAGCTCTTCCTTCACATTCTCCCGCAACTGGGGGAGCGAGGAAAAGGCTAAGAATTCCGAGCCCACCCGCTGGTGGTGATGCAGGGCAGTCTGTAGCGAGTGCTGACAACTGGTCCGGACTGAAGGACCTGCCAACGATTACTGACATGTCGTCTACTGTCACTGCAGGAGGATTATATGAGTGACCGCATCCAAGTAGGCATGTCAGACAGTCCGCACGTATACTGGCAGGAAAAAGAGGCAATTTGGAGGCCCTTGCAGAAACTGGCTTTATTTTACCTAAATTGCCCCCCCTCCAGTGTGTACTCCGAAAGAGTGTTTAGTGCAGCCGCTCACCTTGTCAGCAATCGGCGTACAAGGTTACTTCCAGAAAATGTGGAGAAGATGATGTTCATCAAAATGAATTATAATCAATTCCTCCGTGGAGACATGCACCAGCAATTGCCTCTAGAAAGTACACAGGGACCTGAGATGGTGGATTCCAGTGGGGACGAATTAATAATCTGTGAGGAGGGGGATGTACACAGTGAAAGGGGTGAGGAATCGGACGATGAGGAGGAGGTGGACATCTTGCCTCTGTAGAGCCAGTTTGTGCAAGGAGAGATTGATTGCTTCTTTTTTGGTGGGGGCCCAAACCAACCAGTCATTTCAGTCACAGTTGTGTGGCAGACCCTGTCGCTGAAATGATGGGTTTGTTAAAGTGTGCATGTCCTGTTTATACAACATAAGGGTGGGTGGGAGGGCCCAATGACAATTCCATCTTGCACCTCTTTTTTCTTTCATTTTTCTTTGCATCATGTGCTGTTTGGGGACTATTTTTTTGAAGTGCCATCCTGCCTGACACTGCAGTGCCACTCCTAGATGGGCCAGGTGTTTGTGTCGGCCACTTGTGTCGCTTAGCTTAGCCATCCAGCGACCTTGTGTTATGCACACCAGTGCCTGCAGGAATGTACTGCTGTCAGAACTGTTATACACTCCAGTGTCTGCAGGAATGCACTGGTGTTTGAACTGTTATGCACACCAGTGCCTGCAGGAATGTACTGGTGTCTGAACGGATAGGTATGCAAAACAAATGAACTCACAGACAGACTGGGGAATATGACATTACGTACACAGAAGGTGATAGGGTAACAAAATACACACAAAGTGAACAGAGAAGCCCAGAGGCTAAGGAACTGGGCGTCTCCCTAGTATTAGTAATGCTCAGATGGGAAAAGCAAGATGTTGTGTTTTAATACGTAGAGAACCCGAAATGCTGTTGCTAAGGGCAACAGCAAAACCCTAAAGGGTTACCAACGGGTGTGGCAGTAAACTCCTTGGTCAGAGATGGAATGATAGACACAAGGAGAGTCTCCACAATCCTAATTCTCACTTGCAGTGCACAGGTTCAGCTTACTGCCACTAAACTGACACCTGACACCTTGCACAGTGAGACAGGATTTAGGCAGGCAAGTCTTAGAATACAGCCGCAAACTTGCTAAATTCACAGAGTAGTAAAAGAACCCCAGCAAGCTAAACGACTGACTCCAGTCTTACTGCTAGGTCTGGATTGGCAGAGTGTAGTACCAAATCCCCAGGCCTATTTGCAGTAAGCAACAACAAATACAAAGC
The DNA here is from genome assembly GCF_028390025.1 of Pseudophryne corroboree. Lineage (NCBI taxonomy): Eukaryota > Metazoa > Chordata > Amphibia > Anura > Myobatrachidae > Pseudophryne > Pseudophryne corroboree. The sequence continues at coordinate 594,000,405 of NC_086449.1, read as the reverse complement.
TACACAGTACTGGCTAACTTTCAGGAACTGACTAACCAACAAAGATTCAGCAGCATCTGCTTAACCTGAGAAGAGGCCTTATAAAGCAGGTGCTGTCCACGCCCCACTCAGACCTCACAGACTGTGAGCACAAAAACCAGCACCGGATCCCCTGCCGTGCACAGAGCCTGTAACCACTGCACAGCACAAGACCCGAACCGGAGTATCAGCTGCGCTCAGGTTACTCCGCTAGCACTTGTCTCCCGGTTGCCATGACGACGTGGCAGCACAGGGCAGGAGACCCTAACAGTACCCCCCCTCTGACGAGGGGTCAAAGAACCCCTACCACTGGGTTTATCGGGGAACTGCGAGAAGAAAGAGTGTATCAGTCTGGGGGCATGAAGATCACAACTGCGCACCCACGACCGCTCCTCCGGGCCATACCCCTTCCAGTGCACCAAAAATGACAGCCGACCCCGAACCATCTTGGAGTCAAGAATCCTTTCAACAACAAACTCCCTCTGGCCACGTATCAGAAGAGGGGAAGGTCTTCCACTGGAAGAAGGATTACTAATCGCCCGTTTTAAAAGGGAACAATGAAATGTTTTATTGATACCCAAAGAACGGGGCAGATCTAACTGAAATGCCACCGGATTGATAACCCTGGTGATCTTATAAGGGCCGATGAACCGGGGGCCTAACTTATGAGATGGCTGTCTCAACTTCAATTTCTTGGTAGACAACCAGACGAAGTCTCCTAATTTGAAGCTGCAGGGTCTTTTCCGCTTATCAAAAACCCTTTTGGTCACTAATGACACAGACACAAGGGCTTTCTTCACTTTCCGCCAAATACCTCAAAGGACCGAAACCACAGAGAAACCACCAGGCGTGGAGTCCAGGGGGTCAAAAGAATTGGCCTTAGGATGATGCCCATACACACAAAGGAAGGGAGAGATCCCTGTAGCAGAGTGAGCCGCGTTGTTATAGGCAAACTCCGCCATGGACAGATGAGCAACCCAGTCAGTCTGACACTTGGAGACATAACACCTGAGGAACTGCTCCAAGGACTGGTTCACCCTTTCAGTCTGCCCATTAGACTGCGGATGGTAGCCTGACGACAAGCTGACAGAAATCTGGAGATCGGAACAAAATGCCCTCCAGAATTTGGCCACAAACTGGGATCCGCGGTCAGAGACCACATCAAGTGGCAACCCGTGGAGACGCACAACATGCAGCATAAATAATTCAGACAGGCGTCTGGCCGATGGCAGCCCAACCAGTGGAACGAAGTGCGCCATCTTCGAAAACCTGTCAACGACAACCCAGATGGCTGTCATCCCCGAGGATTTGGGCAAGTCCACCACAAAATCCATTGAAATGTGGGTCCATGGCTTAGATGGGATAGAGAGTGGATGTAATGGGCCAACAGGAACCCCTCTAGGAGTCTTATTTCGGGCACAGATGTCACATGCCCGAACCCACTGATCCACATCCTTAGCCACCGAGGGCCACCACACCGCCCTAGATAGCAACTCCCGAGTTCTGGCAATACCCGGGTGACCTGCCGACTTCTTGGCATGGAATTCCAGGAACACTCGCTGTCTTAACCTAGGAGGCACAAACAAAAGACCTACCGGAAGGTCTGGAGGAGCCTGCTCCTGTGCTCTAAGGACTAATGATAAGAGGTCCTGGGTAATGCCCACTTTAATACATGATGGGGACACAATGGGCAATGGCTCCTCGGTGGTCTCCTGGATTGGAGCAAAACTCCGCGAGAGCGCATCAGCCTTGATGTTTTTTGACCCAGGGCGATATGTTATCAAAAAATTAAAGCGAGCAAAAAACAAAGCCCATCGTGCCTGCCTGGCATTGAGACGCTTCGCTGACTCTAAATATGCCAGATTCTTATGGTCGGTGAGAATTGAGACCACAAACTTAGCCCCCTCAAGCCAGTGTCTCCACTCCTCGAGTGCATCCTTAATAGCCAACAATTCCCGGTTACCCACGTCATAATTCATCTCGGCAGGCGAAAATTTACGGGAAAAGTAAGCACAGGGATGAAGGCGATTATCAGACACTCCCATCTGAGAAAACACTGCCCCAATACCCATCTCAGAGGCATCCACCTCCACCACAAAAGGACGCTCTGGATCTGGGTGTCGCAGCACCTTGGCCGATACAAATGCCCTTTTGAGACGGGCAAAAGCCGCTTTAGCCTCACAAGACCAGTGAGCAACATCCGCCCCTTTCTTAGTGAGTGCCACCAAGGGCGCCACTATAGACGAAAATCCAGCGATAAATCATCTATAAAAATTCGCAAAGCCCAGGAAACGCTGAAGCGCCTTCAAACTAGTGGGCTGCACCCAATCCAGGACTGCCTGTACCTTGGAACCCTCCATTTGGAAACCTTCTGGGGAGATAATATATCCTAGAAATGCGATTTGCTGAACTTCAAATTCGCACTTCTCCAGCTTCGCCCCAAGCCGGTGGTCTCTGAGTTTCTGGAGGACTAAGCGTACATGCTTCCGATGTTCCTCCAGGGAATGGGAGAAGATTAGGATGTCATCTAAGTATACAACTAAGAATCTATCCAAATATTCCCTGAGCACATCATTCATGAAATCCTGGAAGACTGCTGGGCCATTACAGAGCCCAAAAGGCATCACCAAATATTCATAATGCCCTGAGTGGGTATTAAAGGCAGTCTTCCATTCATCCCCCTCTCTTATTCGGATTAGATTGTACGCACCGCGTAGGTCAATCTTAGAAAAAATGGTGGCAGTACGAAGCTGGTCAAACAAGACCGAAATGAGAGGCAGTGGGTATGAGTTTTTAATCGTGATACGGTTCAATTCCCTGAAGTCGATGCAGGGTCGCAACAAACCGTCCTTTTTACCCACGAAGAAGAACCCCGACCCAACTGGAGACTGTGAAGGTCTGATAAATCCCTTAGCCAAGTTCTCCTGAATGTACTCTGCCATAGCCTGAGTCTCAGGACGTGACAGGGAGTACAACCTGCTCTTGGGAAGCTTAGCATTTGGCAACAAATCAATGGCACAGTCATAGGGGCGATGGGGAGGTAGTACCTCTGCAACTTTTTTGGAGAACACGTCCGCAAAATCTGCATAACACCCTGGCAATCCTGGCAAACTTAGCTGCGAGAGCCTGACTGGAAGGCTCAAGCAACTCCTGAAACAATCAGTACCCCAACTAAGAATCTCCCCAGAGACCCAGTCAAATTGAGGATTGTGGGCCCTTAACCAGGGTAACCCCAACACCAATGGGGCAAAAGTACAGACAGTCACATAAATGGACAATTTTTCAGAGTGTGTGGCTCCAATAAACAAAGAAATCTGGCTAGTGCAAGAGGTAATTTTACCTTGGGATAATGGTTCCCCGTTTAACACACAAATCTCAATTTCCGATGCCAAGGGTACTAAGGGAACAGAGTGTTTCAGGGCGAATTGGCGGTCCATAAAAACCCCGTCGGCCCCACTGTCCACAAAGGCCTCAGTCTTGACAGTTTGACCGAGGATCTTCAAGGTCACCGGAATGATAAAAGTCTTCTTGGGAAATTCTGACTTCTGGCCTGACAGGATATTTCCCATCACCCTCAGGCCCTGAAGTTTTCCGGCTTTTCTGGGCATGATACTACCACATGACCTTTATTCCCACAGTACAAACACAACCCCTGCTGTCTCCTCCGCGTCTTCTCATGCGAGGAGAGGCGGGTAGCCCCAATCTGCATAGGCTCCTCGGAAAATTCCTCAGAGTCTGAGGTTCCCTTGGGAAAGAAGGAAACCTCAGTCTCCCTTTCAAGCCTACGCTCTCTCGGCCGTCTATCCACCCAGATGGATAACTGCATGAGCTGATCCAAGCTATCAGGCAAGGGATATTGTACCAGTTGGTCCTTTATCTGGTTAGAAAGACCTCTTCGGTACTGGTGTCTCAGGGCTGGGTCATTCCACTGGATATCATGGGCCAACCTCCGAAACTCCGTACAGTAAACCTCAACTGGCCTTCGCCCTTGCTTAAGGATCGAAATCTGAGCCTCGGCTGAGGCCGTCTTGTCAGGGTCATCATACAACATGCCCAGTGCCGTAAAAAAAGCATCAACACTTTTAAGCGACAGACAGTCAGGCTGCAACCCATATGCCCAGACCTGTGGGTCTCCTTGTAGCAAGGAAATCACTATGCCCACCCGCTGAATCTCCGACCTAGAAGACTGAGGCCTAAGCCGGAAGTATAGCTTGCAGCTCTCCTTGAAACAAAAGAACTGCGAGCGATCTCCAGAAAAACGATCCGGGAGATTTACTTTCGGCTCCTTAACCCCTGAAGGTGCTGCTGCTGCGGGAGCTCCACCAGCGGCCTGGGAGGTGTGCATTTTAATGGACAAATTATTAAATTGTCGAGTCAGGACCTGCACCTGATCGACCACCTGTTGCAACGTATTTTGAGGGGTATGCTCCATATTCCCACAAAATTTCAACAGGAGTATTAGGCTGCTGAATATGTTATGCACACCAGTGCCTGCAGGAATGTACTGGTGTCAGAACTGTTATGCACTCCAGTGCCTGCAGGAATGCACTGGTGTTTGAACTGTTATGCACACCAGTGCCTGCAGGAATGTACTGGTGTCTGAACGGATAGGTATGCAAAACAAATGAACTCACAGACAGACTGGGGAATATGACATTACGTACACAGAAGGTGATAGGGTAACAAAATACACACAAAGTGAACAGAGAAGCCCAGAGGCTAAGGAACTGGGTGTCTCCCTAGTATTAGTAATGCTCAGATGGGAAAAGCAAGATGTTGTGTTTTAATACGTAGAGAACCCGAAATGCTGTTGCTAAGGGCAACAGCAAAACCCTAAAGGGTTACCAACGGGTGTGGCAGTAAACTCCTTGGTCAGAGATGGAATGATAGACACAAGGAGAGTCTCCACAATCCTAATTCTCACTTGCAGTGCACAGGTTCAGCTTACTGCCACTAAACTGACACCTGACACCTTGCACAGTGAGACAGGATTTAGGCAGGCAAGTCTTAGAATACAGCCGCAAACTTGCTAAGTTCACAGAGTAGTAAAAGAACCCCAGCAAGCTAAACGACTGACTCCAGTCTTACTGCTAGGTCTGGATTGGCAGAGTGTAGTACCAAATCCCCAGGCCTATTTGCAGTAAGCAACAACAAATACAAAGCTACACAGTACTGGCTAACTTTCAGGAACTGACTAACCAACAAAGATTCAGCAGCATCTGCTTAACCTGAGAAGAGGCCTTATAAAGCAGGTGCTGTCCACGCCCCACTCAGACCTCACAGACTGTGAGCACAAAAACCAGCACCGGATCCCCTGCCGTGCACAGAGCCTGTAACCACTGCACAGCACAAGACCCGAACCGGTGTATCAGCTGCGCTCAGGTTACTCCGCTAGCACTTGTCTCCCGGTTGCCATGACGACGTGGCAGCACAGGGCAGGAGACCCTAACACCTTGGTGCCCCTCTTTTTTTCTTTGCATCATGTGCTGTTTGGGGACTATTTTTTTTGAAGTGCCATCCTGCCTGACACTGCAGTGCCACTCCTAGATGTGCCAGGTGTTTGTGTCGGCCACTTGGGTCGCTTAGCTTAGTCATCCAGCGACCTCGGTGCAAATTTTAGGACTAAAAATAATATTGTGAGGTGTGAGGTGTTCAGAATAGACTGGAAATTAGTGGAAATTATGGTTATTGAGGTTAATGATACTATGGGATCAAAATGACCCCCAAATTCTATGATTTAAGCTTTTTTTGAGGGTTTTTTGTAAAAAAAAACACCCGAATCCAAAGCACACCCGAATCCGACAAAAAAATTTCAGGGAGGTTTTGCCAAAACGCGTCCGAATCCAAAACACGGCCGCGGAACCGAATCCAAAACCAAAACACAAAACCCGAAAAATGTCCGGTGCACAAAAAAAAATAATCCTAGTACTTATCCACAGCAGCAAGCACATGGCTTGCAAAATAAAAATGACCCAATTTCCACTATAAAAGTTGCGCAAATTTAGAGTGTTCTCTTGCGCCTTACAGTAGTATTGTGTTGTCATTATTTATTGGAATTGGAAAAAATTGTGCTTCAGGTAGATTCACACCCTTTCACAATGGTGATAGAACTCATATTGTAATTTACTGTTTGATATTTTAATGCAAGTACGATATGGCGGATGACAAATCACTTTTTTCATGGGGTAGACTTTGTACCTCTGTGTGTTTGTTTAGTAAGTGTGGTCTTTGTCAAATCTGTGTCCACTTTTGTTTTTATGTAAATTTTTTATTCATACAAATCTACATAATTGGCCTTTTTGATTGTGTATACGAGTCTTGGTGAACATCCTAATTTTCTTTTTAAAAATGTTTGACAAACAAGTGTCGAAAGTTACACTAAACAATAAAACCAACATAATTAAAAAATAATCTCAAATGTTGTCCCCTTAAACCCTATACAGAACCAGACATCATGCCCCCGGAAGCCCAGTAGGAATCTGAACAACAGGAAACATACACCCTCCATCTGCAAGCAATAGACGTTAACCAACCTACCACGCCTCAGGAAAGTACCCCGCCACCCCAAATGTCACCACACCCACAATTGAGACAAACAACCCCCCCGCAACAACCTGACCCATCATTTTGGGGAACATGGAACCAACAACAGGCACAGAATATTGATTGCCTACGCACACACACCCATTACCTAGCCAGTCTGCCCCATCATCTACCGAGACTGTGTAGAAACACAAGCAGGCTCAATGTCCAGCTATGCAGAGTCGCAAACAGTATGGAGCAGATGAGAGCAGATAACAGCCAACTTATTGTTACCTTTCAGTGCATAATGGATGAGCAACACCGCCATCAACAAGCCCTCATTCAGTTAATTCAAAATAATCAAATGATATCAGAAACCATGTCCCGCATCATAGACAACAACACAACAGCCACAACACAACTTACCGCAACCCTGGCTAACCTCAGTCAAAATATTAATTTGTTGGCACAACACCAACAAGGTTCCAGCTCAGGGACCAACACACCCACACAGACCCCAATTTCATCACCAGTTCGAAGATCAAGCCGAACCCGCTCCACTGTCCAAACCAAACCCACATCAGCCACCAAAGAACAGCCTAAGAAATAACCAACCCTGCAGCTGGAGACACATTGTTCACAATCCTAAGCCTACAAAAGAGCACTTATTTGAAATGAAAACACGTTGTACAGTAATAAATGTGAGAAATGATTGATGTACAATGTGTTATGTTAAAAAAACTGTCAGTGTAACAGAATAATTCTTTGAGATATCACTCACATGTGTTGGGAATATTCTAGCATCATTACTAAAATGAAGGTTTACCACATCACAGTCATAATTATGTGTAAACAATTTTGTAAGGTTGGTGTCAGGCAATGTATGTTTGGCTATTTGGCACACATTACTCAATGTCCATTATGTTGTAGTAATGAGGTTACATATTTCAAACACAGCTTCAGAAGAAAGTCTACACACAACAAACACAAACAATATGCTAAACAAAAATTTTTGTTAGGGCATACTAATTTATAATGTAGTATTGTGGCAAACATTACCTTTGAATTAAAAAAACAAACTTTTAACATTATAAACACATAATTACTAACAAAAATCGATATACAAATAGCTAAATAACTGATACCCAACATTTAGACATAAACAAACTTAAAAAATAACAACACTCAGCTGACTAGCTCGAGAGGGAGCAAGAGCCACATTACTACAGACAATACATTGGTGTGCCTTAATTGTTCATATACAAAGCACACAGGCAAATTTACTTACCGCTAAAATGTGCCAAAATCAGGTCTTACCTGCCTCCCTATATCTGTACTCACAGTGTCGCCAGATGTTTCTAACTCCTCTGCTTGCTGACTGTTTTCTTCATCATCATCATCATGTGGCAGATGTTGCTGCAAACACATGTTATGAAGAAAACAGCAGCAGAACACAATCCTAGTCACCTTTAAGGGACTATACAACAAAACCCGGCAGACTTATCCAGACACCGAAACCTTGATTTCAGTACACCAAAACATCGTTCTATCACATTCCGCGTAAACTTATGTGCATGATTGTAATTGTGTTCAGCAGTGGAATCAGGGACAGGGAATGGAGCCAGAAGCCAAGAGTAGCAGCCATAACCCCCATCACCTGAAAAACAGAGATTGGCAACATTAAAAAATATTGATGCACAAACACAGTGCTAACATAATGTGCAGGTTGAGGTAAACACACAATTTTACACAAATACTTGGTACATACCCAGCAGCCAGCCATCTGGCATTTCTCCAGCCTCAAATTTATCAAAGAGGGATGACTGACTGAGGATGAAGGAGTCATGGCAGCTGCCAGGGTAACCCGCAACAACACTCATAATTTTGAGATTTGCATCACAAACCACCTGGACATTAGTTGATTGGCCAAGATGTCTATTTATATAAATATATTGCCTGCCCCTAGGTGGTATCAGCTCAACGTGTGTGCAATCTATGGCACCCAGCACATTTGGCATGCCAGCAAGCTCATAGAAAGCTATCCTGACTGCATGCCACTGAGACTCCTGGGTAGGGAAGCAGATAGAGGCATCTATGTGAGGTTCCAATGCATCCAAAAAAAATGTACATTCAAAAATATAAGGTAAGTGTCTTAAGCACTTTGTTCAAATATACTGTATGAATTCACATTACACAATACAAAAATGGGGCATAGAGGAATATGTACGGTTTGCCTCACCTGATTTAAATATTTTGAAAAGGTGGGCTGTGAGATTCCTATTACATCGCCTGTCACAGCCTGAAAGCTGCCAGTAGCCATAAAGTGCAACACAGCCAGAAGTTTGTGCAGGCCTGAGACAGAGCGAAATTCACTGTTACACACGGCAGCAGCCATTTCAGAGTGATTGATTTGACAAATGTGCTGGCCCACCTTTTAAAGGGCCAAAAATGCAGGTGTGATTAATGATGAAGTCGGAACACATGTAAACACGCTTCTGAAAAGCAGGTCTACTTTTTTTTCGTGTTTTTTTACGAATTGTATATTTTTACGACCGCAAATGCACTTTCACGGTGGAAATTTCAAATACGAATGAATAGTAAATGACCGAGTTCTATACCTAAACAGCCATGTTTTACCGATGGTGTATTCATTCGTATTTCTGAACTTGGCCCGTCCAAAAAATACGAATGCCCTCATCCCGCCCAAGATCTGAGTTTAGTAAATTCCCGAGATGACACTTTGAAGAAAAAACACCAAATTGGTCAAAATCGGGAGTTTAGTATATATAGCCCACAGTGTCCCAGTTTATATTATGTCACATTACAGTGCCCCCCGTTCATATTAGGCTACATTACAGTGCCCTAGTTCAAAACAAAACATTGCAATGGCCCCTATGGACTACCCAATGGTGAAAAATGTATATGACACATGTAACTTTCATAGGGAAAGTCTGTGCCCCATAGGAGCTCCACTCCCTGCACCTATGGTAGCTATGCCCTTGCCTGCTGCCTAAGCCATCATAAGCCATGGACTTCTCAGCCGGCTCAGCCTGGGCTTGTGTGGGAAAATAGGGGAAAGAATGGCATGGTGATCTCATATTTTTCTACAACTAGCAATAGGCTGAAACAGATGGGTTGGGGGCTTACATTATTGAAGGGGGCACACAGTGTGGGGTCCCCCTCTTATAATGGAAACCAACCCCAAAATGGTCAACTCATGGCTAGATTTCCTCTGAAAGTCAGGAACCCCCACATGGGTGGGTGCAGGGTTAAGAAATAGATAATATTGTTTATTATAAAGTAGACTACAGATCCCAACAAGCTTAACCTGGCATACAGTCACTTGTGGAACAACAAGGATCAGCATGACCAGACATAATGGTCTCATTGACACCTGTAGTCCACCCATAAAGAAAATGTTTACAGAACCACAGCAGAAGCATGGGAATGATTGCTTTGGCAGTGTCGACTCTCATCCAATCAATGATTCCCTAAGCATTACTATGGCAGTGCTACAGTGCTGTCCATGGGATAGGAGCTCATTTTCTTATATCACTCACAGACCTGCAGCACCTCGACCTACTCTCCAGCTCTACTCCTAAGTGTCTCCCTAAATAAAATGTGCATATCCGTCCCTTTTTCTATTACCAGCATGTCTCTAGGGATGTCCTATCGGTGGGCTGCAATTGATGAGAACCATCGATGGCACATAAACCATCAATGGTTTGCACCACACAATGGCCACTGTTGGCAGGTGCTGACCAGGTCACAGGCCAATCAAAAATGGGGGTTGAGCTTAGTGAGCCACCAGGTGCCAGGCTAACCTCTGTGCCCGGGGAAAAAAAATACCCATCGATAGCAGAGAACCATCGGTAGTTAGTCATCATTGTTGGACAACTATCGATGGTTAATGGCCATCACTACATGAGCTCTAGAGCTTCACAAGTCATAGCTTCTGGCACAGCAACGTCCATAGGCTTCTGTGGAGTAAGAGGTATATCATACGTGATGCAGTAACACAGTGAAGGATGCTTACTGTAAGTTGCACCTTAAGTTAATCTTTTTCAATATCTAGTTGACAAATAACTTAGAAGCTTACGGGATTCTTTCTGTATGCTACTTTATGAGGAGAGGCTAACTGGTAATTAATTTGATAACTAGCGTCAGTCAATAATTCTGTATATGACAAAAGACATAATGCTGCTTTAAAAAGACAGGCAGACTTTCTGGAGTCACATCAATGGCTGAGTCCTGCAGAATATGATATTTCCCCCATAAATTTTATTAAAAAGTTACTAAAAATATAAACAATTTATAATCTTTACAGACCGCTGGGTTATAAAGTCTCCATTTATGGGAAAGCTCTGAGCTTCAACACACAGAAACGTGTTTTTAACTAACGTGGTCAAATCCTTGGTTTATTGATTCCTTCATCTGCCGGACAAATCTGTCGGTTTTAACAAAGATAATTATTCCTAGTGATGAGCGGGTTCGGTTTCCGAGAAACCGAACCCCCCCCGAGCTTTACCTTTTTTACACGGGTCCGAGCAGACTCGGATCCTCCCGCCTTGCTCGGCTAACCCGAGCGCGCCCGAACGTCATCATCCCGCTGTCGGATTCTCACGAGATTCAGATTCTATAAGCAGCCGTGCGTCGCCGCCATTTTCACACGTGCATTGGAGATGATAGGGAGAGGACGTGGCTGGCGTCCTCTCTGTTTAGTAGAAGTCAGAAGACAGTTGATTTGATTGCTTGTGCTTGTTTATTACTATAATTGTGGGGAGGATTGGGGAGCAGCTGTTAGGAGGAGTACAGTGCAGAGTTTAGTTTTTTTTATCCGTTCTCTGCCTGAAAAAACGCTCCATACCATATCTGTGCTCAGTGTGCTGCATGATATATCTGTGCTGAGTGCTCATACTGCTTAATTGTGGGGACTGGGGAGCAGCTATAGCAGGAGTACAGTGCAGAGTTTTGCTGACAGTGACCACCAGTATACGTTTGTCTGCCTGAAAAACACTCCATATCTGTGCTCACAGTGTGCTGCTTTATTGTGGGGACTGGGGACCACCAGTATAATTAATATTATATATAGGAGGAGTACAGTGCAGAGTGCACTGATGTACCAACCTCTGTGTCGTCATCCATTAAGTATACTATCCATCTACATTCCTATACCTGTGGTGCATTTTAGTTTAGCAGTTTGCTGACAGTGTCCACAAGGTCCAGTATATACTGTATATAGCAGTACGGTAGGCCACTGCTGTGTACCTACCTCTGTGTCGTCACTCGTCCTCCATAAAGTATACTAGTATCCATCCATCTACATTGTATACCTGTGGTGCCTTTTTTTTTAGACTAGTTTAGCAGTTTGCTGACAGTGTCCACCAGGTCCAGTATACTGTATATAGCAGTACGGTAGGCCACTGCTGTGTACCTACCTATGTGTCGTCACTCGTCATCCATAAAGTATACTAGTATCCATCCATCTACATTGTATACCTGTGGTGCCTTTTTTTTTAGACTAGTTTAGCTGTTCGCTGACAGTGTCCACCAGGTCCTAGATGGGCCAGGTGTTTGTGTCGGCCACTTGGGTCACTTAGCTTAGTCACACAGCCACCTTGGTGCGCCTCTTTTTTTCTTTGCATCATGTGCTGTTTGGGGAGTATTTTTTGGAAGGGCCATCCTGTCTTGATTGACATTGCAGTGCCACTCCTAGATGGGCCAGGTGTTTGTGTCGGCCACTTGTGTCGCTTAGCTTAGTCACACAGCCACCTTGGTGCGCCTCTTTTTTTCTTTGCATCATGTGCTGTTTGGGGAGTATTTTTTGGAAGGGCCATCCTGTCTTGATTGACACTGCAGTGCCACTCCTAGATGGGCAAGGTGTTTGTGTCGGCCACTTGTGTCGCTTAGCTTAGTCACACAGCCACCTTGGTGCGCCTCTTTTTTTCTTTGCATCATGTGCTGTTTGGGGAGTATTTTTTGGAAGGGCCATCCTGCCTGACACTGCAGTGCCACTCCTAGATGGGGCAGGTGTTTGTGTCGGCCACTTGGGTCGCTTAGCTTAGCCATCCAGCGACCTCGGGGCAAATTTTAGGACTAAAAATAATATTGTGAGGTGTGAGGTGTTCAGAATAGACTGAAAATGAGTGGAAATTATGGTTATTGAGGTTAATAATACTATGGGATCAAAATGACCCCCAAATTCTATGATTTAAGCTGTTTTTGAGGGTTTTTTGAAAAAAACACCCGAATCCAAAACACACCCGAATCCGACAAAAAATTTTCGGTAAGGTTTTGCCAAAACGCGTCCGAATCCAAAACACAACCGCGGAACCGAACCCAAAACCAAAACACAAAACCCGAAAAATTTCCGGTGCACATCACATTTATTCCTACTGTCCTTTAAATAAACATTGGGGATGTTTCCCTTTACCTTCACTCACACTTATGTCATCTTGTTTGTATTACATTGGGCTGTCTTTAGGTTATAGAACTGTTGTTTTGGGGAACCTACAAGTGAATGTATCTTATAGAACAGTGGTTCTCAAACTCGGTCCTCAGGACCCCACACAGTGCATGTTTTGCAGGTAACCCAGCAAGTGCACAGGTGTATTCATTATTCACTGACACGTTTTAAAAGGTCCACAGGTGGAGCAAATTATTTCACTTGTGATTCTGTGAGGGGACCTGCAAAACATGCACTGTGTGGGATCCTGAGGACCGAGTTTGAGAACCTGTGTTATAGAACATAGGTGGTCATTCTGAAAAATGTTTGCAGCGCAGCGATTAAGAGAAAATGCAGAACTCATGCATATGTGGCGCAGTGCGCACACGCGACATACTTTAACAATGGCTAATGTATTTTTACACAAGGTCTAGTGACGCTTTTCAGTCGCAATGGCAGCCGCAGAGTGATTGACAGGAAAGGGGCGTTTCTGGGTGTCAACTGACCGTTTTCAGGGAGTGTTCCAAAAAATGCAGGCGTGCCAGGAAAAATGCAGGCGTGGCTGGGCGAACACAGGGCGTGTTTGTGACGTCAAAACAGGAACTGAACAGTCTGAAGTGATCGCAAGCTAGGAGTAGGTCTGGAGCTACTCAGAAACTGCACAATATTTTTTTGTAGCCATTTTGCGATCCTTTTGTTCACACTTCTGCTAAGCTAAGATACAATCCCAGTGGGCGGCGGCTTAGTGTTTGTACGGTTGCTAAAAAGAGCTAGCGAGCGAACTGGGAATGACCCCCATTGTGTATAGAATATTGTACAACTTCTTATTTTGCATTCTATAATATTCCTGAAAAAATCTCTCCTGTCGTAAAATTCATACCTGCCTATGTTCATTTATCAATAAATCTACTTCTTCTTCTTCTTCTTCTTCTTCTTCTTAATAATAATAATAATAATAGTTTCTTGTAAAGCGCAGCACATTCTGTTGTGCTTACTTTTGCATGCATCCATGCATATATGAGATTTAGTTCTATATTTGATAATATATTCTTCAATATTTCCTGTATTTTCCTCTATTTAAGCTCGGCATGTACAGTATCATATGAATAGGTAAAATGTTTGAAGCATGTCACATAAATGACAGGACATACAGTATTTGTAGTACAGTATATTGCCTACAATTACCACATGGTGGCACTGCAGACCTATAAATATAATTGCATATATCTTAAGTCTATATATAGCGTGTGTATGAAGGGACTGATTCTATTTTGGAAGTGAAACAAAAACAAAAAAACAAGTAACTTTGTATCTGGAACAAACAAAAACTGACTACTTTTGCATGTAGCCAACAACTGTTAGACAGCTTTATTTTACACTGCAATCTAGATATCAGTTTAGACACATCCCACCCAAATCTACTGTAAATCTCTGTAGACAGGTATCATCTGCTGTACCTGCAAGTGCAAGGGCAACATGGTTTTGTTGAGGTGCACAATTACCTGTGTTTTTTTTTTTTTTTTTTTTACTTTACTTCCAATCAGAATCAGGCCCTAAGAAATTTAGTAGACTTGCTTAACATTTCATTAAAAAATAATAATAATATTTATTTGACTAATGTAGAAAGCAAAAATTAAAAACCACAGAGTATTTGCTCTCAACTATTTTGTTTGATTATTATTACCATATTTAAACTCAAGGCATACTTGTATAGCAGGTACAGTGGTGCTTGATAGTTTGCAACCTTTCAGAATTATCGACTGCTTAAATTTGCCCTAAAACCACCTCAGATTTTTACACCTCAGAGTCCTAAAAGTAGATAAAGAGAACCAAATCAAACAACTTAAACAAAAAAACAAAAAAAAGACATGCCTACTGTATATTTTTTATTTATTTAGGAAAATGATCCAATATCACATATCTGTGAGTGGCAAAAGCATAGGAGCTTTAGCAGATATTTTGAAGGTGAAATTAGACTCAGGTGTTTTCAATCTATGGGATGACGATCAGGTGTCGGTGGACAACCTGTCTTTTTAAAAGAACAGGGGTCTATGATAGTCATGATGTTCACACATGTTTGTGGAAGTGTATCATGCCACATAGAAATTAGATTTCTGAGGACCTCAGAAGAAGAATTGCTGATGCTCATCAGACTGGAAAAGGTTGCAAAACCATATTTAAAGAGTTTGGACTCCAACAATAAATCAAGAGTCACAGATTTTGTACAAGTGTGCACCCCGGAACTTGGTATGTGTACCCCTTTAAGAACATTTGCTGCAGCAGCAAGAGAAATTCTGGGACAGGAGGAGTTAACTGCAGCCCTGGGTCCACTCTGTAACGTGGCCTCAGGACAGGACAGAGAGCTAATTGGACAGAGGCTGCTGGGAGAAGGATAGACTGCTGGGAAAAAGAAGGGAGAGCATGGTGCTAGCTGGAGATAGAGGAACATGAAGCAGAGAGGGAGCTTGGGTTGGGAACAGCTGCAATATGCTTGGCGGTGAGAATAGCACTGCTAAGGAAGAGCAGTGGAGTGTTGCCGGGGAGTGTTGTTGGAGAGTGGGTGCTGAGATGCCGCTGCCAGAGGACCGGACACTGCCAGACCTGGTGAGAGGCGTGGATGCTGTGTCCATCTTAAGAGAGAGTGAGAAGCCATTACAGCTGGAGCAGCCAGCTGGAAACTCTGTTCCCTGGGAGTGAGTACTGTTGATACTGCCAGCCAGACACAGGCAAGTGTGGCATTCAGCCTCTGTCACCTGTGTTACAGACCAGAAAGTGTTGAAGAAGAGCGCAGTCAGCAGCACCATTTTATGCCAGTTAAGGGTCCAATTCAGACCTGATCGCTGTTGTTCAAAATTGCTCAGCGGCCGATTATCGAGTGACTGTGCATGCGTATGCACAACAATGCGCACACGCGCCCCCAAACAGCGACAGGATGGTGTGAGAATTTTGATAGCACGGGCATTTGCATGATGATTGACAGGAAGCGAATATTTGGTAACTGACTGTTTTCTGGGAGTGTCAGGAAAAACACAGATGTGCTCAAGCGTTTTCAGGGCGGCTGCGTGATGTCAAATCCGGCCCAGATCAGCCTCATTCCTTCGCACTGGAGAAGTAAGTATTGATCTATGCATAGACTGTACACACTGAATGGGAAAAACATGCATTTGCATACTTGCACAGGGTGAATTTTCACTCCCCCTTGGTGGCAACTAACTGATCGCAGGACAGTGTAATTTGCAGCACAGCTATCAGGTCTGAATTAGGCCCTAAGACCCATAGAAAGAGAGCTGAAACAAAGACTGAGTTTATTACAAGTTAAAGAGAAATATTTGTGCTTAAGCACTGAGTTGAAATGCAAGGATAAGAGAAATATTTGTATTAAAGGACTGAGTTTTGGAATTGCTGGCTCATTTCTGATTCATATCAATCTATCCTATATCTCTGTGCATGGTACTACGAGACAAGGGACGGGGAACAAAATTTCTAGGGAAAGGTCCATCACATAGCCACCCAACACTTGTGATACCTCTCTCAACCACTTAGACATACCCTGCCAACCCCAGGGGTGTTACACTAATGGAGAAAATTCCAGACCATTTTAACCCGACCCAGGAATGGTCGACCAACAAAGATCAAGGAGTCTAATAGTTTGCAAGGTCACAAAGGAACCCAAGGTAACCTCTAAAGCAGGCATGTCCAAACTGCGGCCCTCCAGCTGTTGAGATACTACACATCCCAGCATGCCCTGACACAGCTTTAGCATTCTCTGACAGCAAAACGGTGTCAGAGCATGCTGGGATATGTAGTTTCACAACAGCTGGAGGGCCGCAGTTTGGACATGCCTGCTCTAAAGAACTGAAGGCCTTTTTCACATTTGCTAATGTCAATGTTCATGAGTCCACCATCAGGAGGACACTGAACAACAATGGTGTGCATTGGCAATATTACAAGGTGAAAGTCACTGCTCTCCAAAAAGAATATTGCTGCTCACCTGCAGTTTGCTTAAAATCACCTGGACAAGCCAGAATGCTATTGGAACAGTGTTTTGTGGGCAGATGAGTCCAAAGTAGAGCTTTTTAGTTTACATGATGAAAAGCATTATTTTGGAGTAAGGAGAACACTGCATTTCACCATTAAAATCTCACACTATCTGTGAAACATGGTGGTAGTGGTATCATGAATTGGGCCTGTTTTGCTGCATCTGGCCCAGGAAAGCTTCCCATCATTGATGGGACAATGAATTCCAAAATATACCAGAATATTCTAAAGGAAATGTCAGGATATCTGCTCATGAGCTGCATCTCAAGAGAAAGTGGGTCATGTTGAAAGACAGCAACCCAAAGAACACAAGTCAGTCAACCAAAGAATGATTAAAGAAGAATAAACAAAAAGTTTTGGAATGACCCAGTCAAAATCCCGATCATAATCAAATTGAAATGTTATGAAAGGACCTGAAGTGAGGAGGTCATGGGAGGAAACCCACCAATATAACAGAGTTGAAGCTGTATTTGTACAAAGGAATGGGATAACATTCTTCCAAGCCGATGTACAGGACTAATCAACAATTACCGAAAATGTTTATTGCTGCACAAGGGGGTCATACCAGATACTGAAAGCTAAGGTTTAATACTCACAGATATGTGATATTGGATAATTTTCCTCAACAGAAAAATTAGCATGTATAATTTTTCGTTTCATTTTTTTGATTTGGTTCTGTTTATCTACTTTTAGGACGTATGTAAAAATCTGAGGTTATTTTAGGCCAAATTTCAGCAGAAATATAGAAAAATCTGAAGGGATCACAAATGGAGTGCAATCTCTGGAGGGAAATGTTACCAGTGGAGCACCCCAAGGATCTGTACTTGGACCAGTTCTCTTTAATATCTTTGTTGATGACATTTCAAATGGTACTGAAGGGAAAGTATTCCTTTTTGCAGATAATACAAAGATTTTCAAGAGAGTACACACATCGGGAGGGATAAAAGAAATGATTGATGAAATAGCAAGGTTTGAGAAATGGTCAAGAACGTGGCAACTATAGTTTAATGCTAAAACATGCAAAATCATACACCTGGGTCTCAAAAACCCAAAGGCTAAACATAGTATCAAGGGTACTATAATGGAAACTACTGAGGAGGAAAGGGATTTAGGAGTCACTATTTCAAGTGACTTAAAGGCAGGAAAGCAATGCAACAAAGCAATGAGAAAGGCAAGTCAGATGCTTGGTTGCTTAGCGAGAGGAATCAGTAGCAGGAAAAAAAAAGTAATAATGCCACTGTATATATTGGTATGGCCTCATCTGGAATACTGTGTCCACTTCTGGAGGCCATATCTCCAGAAGGATATATATACATTAGAGAGTGTACAAAGAAGGGCAACTAAAATGGTGCATGGCCTACCTCACAAAATTTACCCAGAAAGGCTAAAAGATCTTAACATGTATAGTTTGGAGGAGAGAAGTGAAAGGGGGACATGATAGAAACTTAACAAAGTTTAGGAGGGAAACATTCTTCAAAGGAAGAGGAGTATTAGAACTCAAGGACATAGACTGAAACTGGAGGAAGGCAGGTTCAGGGAAAATTTAAGGAAAAATTACTTCACAGAAAGGGTGGTAGACGTGTGGAATTGCCTGCCATCAGAGGTGGTAGAGGCTAAGACTGTAGAGCTATTTAAACATGCTTGGGATAGGCATATGAATATCCTTACAAAGAATGGAAAGGTTCAAAAAGGGTTGAGATTACCTAAAGGATAAAAAAAGGGGCAGACTAGATGGGCCAAGTGGTTCTTATCTGCCGTTAAATTCTATGTTTCTATGTTTAACTTTCAAGCACCGTTTTATAGCAGATCAATCTATGCTTGTTATGCATAGCACTACTGAAATATACTACACTTCCCACTACAGGTATATGCTGAATAATGGCTATAATCACAATACAATTTTATGAATTTTGTAAAATTATACTTATTTTCATTGATACACAAGTACTGTAGTTTTGAAAACACCAGTGGAATGCAGTGAGGTCAAAGGCTGGGGAGGCACTGGCTAATATTAGAGCCAAATTTACACACACAGTACTATACAGTACCCGATGGTTCATGTGGGCACTATACAAAGGTACAGTAGTATATACTTTGTTACACATTCTACCAGGGTTTTCCAAAATGTGTGCTGCGGCAATGCATTTATAAGGGTGCTGATATCTGGTGGTCTAGTCTGGTTGCATATTAAATTATTTGGACTGGCAAGTTATTATGGTGGGCACACTCTCCTTTAGCCATACCTCCCAACCGTCCCTACTCCAGCAGGACAGTCCCACTATTTGGACAAGGTCCCACTGTCCCAGTCTTGTGCCGCAGTATCATGCAGGTGGGGGGGGGGGCATGTTGGGAGAGCCTGTGATCACTGCTGCTCTGCAAAGCTGCTGGTGATCACTAAATAAATACTGTGCACATGTGCACGTTATCTATGAATGCACGGAAGTGAGCAGGGAAATGCCCAGCTGCTGTGGAGCATTGGGCACGCCCCTAAAATTGTGATACTGAGGGTTGTGCAATGAAGTCACACCCTCCACCCAAAGCCACACCCTTCACCAATTCCACACCCCTTTTCAATGTGCCTCCGATGCACAAGCTCCCGCTTTCATGCCTTCAAAAGTCAAGAGGTATGCTTTAGCCATAGCTTCAGCGAGCAATCATTTACCAAGAGGATTGCAAGCTTTAGCTCTTCCATTTCTATTTTCCTTCACCCTGCCTGCTCAGCAGAAACTTTTTCAAACTGATATCTGCATTCTGTGACCCTGCCATGGTCCCTCTCCTCCCATGACTAATAAAAGTCTTTAGCAAGTGAAATGCATGCATGATATTAAACTTATTTGCTTAAAAAAATCTCCTAGATTGTTTTCACGAGATGTAGTTATGTGACCGGTGGTCAGCAGACCGCTGGTCATAATACCGCGGCTACATACCACCCCCCTCACAATCTCAACAGTCAGCATCCATAAACGTAAGAAGTTTGTAACCACCAGGACTCTTCCTGGAGAGGGTCGACCATCTAAACTGAGCGATCGGGGGAGAAGGGCCCTAGTCAGGGAGGTGACCAAGAACTCGATTGTCACTCTTTCAGAGCTACAGCATTCTTCTGTGGAGAGAGGAGAACCTTCTAGAAGGACAACCATCTCTGCACCAATCCACCAATCAGGCCAGACGGAAGTCACTCCTTAGTAAAAAGCACATGGCAGTGCGCCTAGATTTTACCAAATGCACCTGAACGACTCTCAGACCATGAGAAACAAAATTTTCTGGTCTGATGAGACAAAGATTGAACACTTTGGCGTGAATGCCAAGCATCATGTTTAGAGGAAACCAGTCACTGCTCATCACCAAGCCAATACCATCCCTACAGTGAAACATTGTGGTGGCAGCATCATGCTGTGGGGATGTTTTTCAGTGGCAGGAACTGGGAGTCAGGAGTCTAGTCAGGATAGAGGGAAAGATGAATGCAACAATGTACAGAGACATCATGGATGAAAACCTGCTCCAGGGTGCACTTGACCTTAGACTGAGGCAACGGTTCATCTTTCAGCAGGACAATGACCCTAAGCACACAGCCAAGATATCAAAGGAGTGGCTTCAGGGCAACTCTGTGAATGTCCTTGAGTGGCCCAGCCAGAGCCCAGACTTGAATCCGATTGAACATCTCTGGAGAGATCTGAAAATGGCTGTGCAGTGACGTTTCCCATCCAACCTGATGGAGCTTGAGAGATGCTGCAAAGAGGAATGGGCAAAACTGCCCAAAGATAGGTGTGCCAAGCTTCAAAAAGACTTGAAACTGTAATTGCTGCCAAAGGTGCATCAACAAAGTATTGAGCAAAGGCTGCGAATACTTATGTACATGTTATTTCTTATAGGCCCTACACAATGGCTGATTTGTTTGAAAGATATGAACGATCTCGTTCATAAATGAACGAGAACTCATTCATATCTTTCAGCGTGGAGGCTCCAGCGATGAACGATGCGCGGCCCCGCCATGGGCAGCATTGCTCTATGGGCAGCAATGTATCTACTTCATTTGCGAACAGCTTTATGTTCCAAATTGAGGAAGATTTATTTTTTTCCAATGTTACAGTCTGCGCCAATGTTTTACTGTACTTGAGGTTTATTGATGACCTGTTGGTCCTTTGGATAGGCACAAAGGATGCTTTAACTTCCCTACTTAATACGCATAATGAATCTTCCACTCCGGTGAAATTAACATATTGTATTGATGTGTCAACTGTCAATTACCTTGATGTACAAATTCGGATTTGTAATAACAAGATCACTACTGATATATATGTAAAGCCCACAGATCGCAACAATATTTTACTCCCTTCTAGTCACCACCCTGCACCCTTGCGCAGGGGTCTCCCGTACTCTCAGATGCTTAGGGTGCGGAGAATTGTGAGCGACGACCCTAGAATTGATGATATGATATCAAAATTTGTAGCCAGAGGTTATCAGATCTCTGAGTTAAAAGCCATAAAAACCAAGGTTATGAAAATACCCCAATCAAAACCATTGACACAGGCCAAGAAAAAAACTGGACAGGAGAAGTTTATTTGGGTCAATAAATTTAATACTTTGAGTTACGAAATCAACCGTACCAGCAAAAAATTTTGGCCCATAATACAATCTGACAAACAATTAAATGCACTATCTAACACCCAATTAATGCCAGCTTATAAGCGTGATCACTTAGTCAAAACTAACATTCAGTTTCCCACAGTTTCTTCGTCAGCAGCAAAAATCTTTTTAAACCCTCATAAAATAGGGTGTTTTAAATGTTTGGGCTGCACTACTTGTAATCATATGATAGTAGGCAATAGTTTTAGTCACCCGTACACTGGAAAACGTTATAAAATCCGCCATAGACTTACATGTTCCACAAAATGTGTTATTTATTTATTGAGCTGTCCGTGCGGCCTACATTACGTAGGCAAAACGGAATGCACATTTAAGGAACGCATGGCGGGACACCATACCACCATCAGGGCAGCTTTATCCACCGGCAGAAGCGACCAACCAACGACATTTTTTGAATGCAAAGCACTCACTTGCTGTTCTTAAACATCAGATTATTGATCATGTCCCCCCCCCCTGAAACGTGGAGGTGACAGGGGACTTTTATTACTTAAAGAGGAAGCAAGGTGGATTTTTTTGCTAGACACCTTATCCCTGAGAGATCTTAATGAGCACTCAGGGTTACACTGCTTCCTTTCAATTATGACAGGCCCGTTTTTCACTCTTAATTAAGTATACCTAGATTTTTTGGAGCATAATGATGATTTTTTTTTGAGTATAATGATTTTTTCTTGTATTACATGAAACAATTATATCCCTGCTCGGGTGCTAATAGTGTTATATATTGTTTCTTCATTTAAAGGTCAGCCTGTTTCTTATTAAATAACAGTTACACTGTAACATCACTTTGTTACACTAATACTGTTATGTAACAATCTTTTTGTAATTTGTATAATTTACAGCAGTTTAGCTTTTTTTTTTAAAGTTAAACATATGCACAATATTATTCGTATCAGCAGTGCATTCATGGCCAAATCCCGCTCTGTATTCTTATGTCTTACTATCTAATTGCGGTTTAGCCGTAACAATATGCTGAATTTGATTAGAGTCAGTATTGTTTATTGATGTGTTTGATTGTTGTTTTGTTACACACAGCTCACGCTGTTAATTATTCACAGGTGTTCTGGGCTCTCCGTGACGCTGCCGCCGGCGCGGCTCCATGACGTCATGTTTGATGGACGGGGACGCGGCGGGCGCCAGTGAAGACCTCAGACAGGTATAAAGGTATGTGATGGTAATGTTTGTTTTATGTCCTGAGGAAAATGTTCATCTAAATAACATTGAAACGTTGACAACACAGCCATTGTGTCTTCTTTCATTCCCTAAACAGGGAGCCGTGAGTGCCGACGACTATTCTATTTATATATATATATATATATATATATATATATATATATATATACACACAGTATATATATGTCTCTATCGGACCTGCACTTTCATTATAATAGTCTCGCTGCTCTGGTGCCCTCTGAAGAATAGCCACTCACCAAAAGGAAAACACAGCGGCACTGGGAGTCCTTAAAAGGTGTATTTCAAAACATCACAAACAGTACCGTGGCCCCGAAACACCTTTTAAGGACTCCAAGCACCGCTGTGTTTTCCTTTTGGTGAGTATATATATATATATATATATATATATATATATATATATAGAAGAGAAGGTAATGGCGGCACTCAGAGTCTTTCACAATGGGGTAAATCAAAGCAAATAGTGCATTTATAGTCAACGTTTCGGGGGAGGTACCCCCTTCCTCAGGACACTGCAAACTAGTGACAATACAGTGAAAACAACTTAAATACCTCACCTTTCCCGGGTCCCAGCGTCTCTGGCCGCGTCCACACCGTCCAGTGCATGGAGCCCGCACTTCCGGTCGCGTGTGGCATTCGGCGCCAGGAAGTAGCGTCATCCCGCTACACGGACCCACTGATGACGTGGCTGTAAACAGAAGGGAGCCGGTAACCATGGAGACGCGGCGCAACAATCAAATGCCGTGCCGCGTCACGTGACACAACAATAACAAACCATAACAGTGAAAACATTGTTAAAAGTGCATTCAATGATCAGTATTGCTAAAAACAAGTGTTTTAAGACACACTACTAGATATTGCGATCAGCTGAAAAAATTAAAAAAATGAATGAAATATATATATATTTGCAAGGGCTACCTGTTAACACCGAACATGTGTAACCACAAGTGAACCTAATTACAGGAATTAATCCTGCAAAATAGAATTAGGTGAAATATTCCACATTTATCATATACTGTAAACATCAAATAACGTGTGAAATTACTTCGATACTTAACATATAGATAATAAAATGCTGATAACGACCTAGACATGCAAGTTGAAACCTGTTATACCTGCAATCAGATTAGAAAACCATATACTTCAAAAAATAATCTGAATGTGAAATATCTATAGTACTCTAAGATATTTTTATGAGAAAACAAGAAATAACAGGCTTCTGAAGCAAGATGTACTTTATAAAAAGCAATTTAAATTGAGTTGTTCATTTAAGTCTCTGGGGTGAATGGTGTCTAATTTAAAAATCCAACGGGCTTCCAGTTGGAGTAATTTGCTCGCTCTATCTCCACCTCGGGGAGAAACTGGAATATGATCCACAATTTTATATCGTATTGCTGCCAGATTATGGCGCATCTGTGCAAAATGACGGGCGACCGGTTGGTCGCTTTTGCCAGTATTAAGGGCGGCCCTAATGGCAGATCTATGTTGGGCCATCCGTTCCTTAAAAAGACATTGTGTCTTACCCACATAATAAAGGCTGCAAGGGCAGATCAAAACATATATTACAAATGAGGAGCTACAGGTTACAGGCCATGTGATGTTAATTTTTCTCCCTGTATGCGGATGTAAGATAAAATCTCCCGTAAGCATGTAACTGCAAGTTGTTCAGCCCAAGCATTTAAAGCAGCCTGGTTTGCGGCTCAAAAAATGTGTGGCTGTCGGGGCTGTTTTAAAACCAGTGACGTCATTTTTAATCACTAGGTCCTTAATGTTGGCACTACGTGTGTAGCATGGCATTATTTTAGTGTGTTTAAGGGATGATAAACTGGGATTCGTGGTGACCATTGGCCACATTTGTTTAATGCGTTTGTTAGTCCTGGAGCTAGTGGTATTGAACTCGTTAACCCAAGTTATTTTGTCGCTATTCAATTTGGGGCTATCTCTCATCAATAAATCACTTCTACTTTGGGCCATGACCTTTTCACGTGCCTGTTTAAGAATGTCATTGGGATAGCCCCTCTGACTGAATTTTTCAGACATGGAATCTAACTGTCTTTCAAGGTCGTCAGGTTCACTCGTGATTCTACGGACCCTGAGAAATTGCGAGTAAGGGAGACCTCTCACCAAGGATCTTGGGTGAAAACTATCCTAACGCAACAGAGTGTTGCGATCTGTGGGCTTACTGTATAATGAAGTAAGAATCTTACCATCACGGATCATGATTTTGATATCCAAAAAACAGATTTCATAAGCATGTGAATTAAGTGTAAACTTGACCGGACTAGATGACTCATTGTGTTCCTCAATTAGAGTACACAAAATATGGGGTTCATGTGTCCAAAACAAAAGCAGGTCGTCTATGTACCGAAAATATAATGAAATGTGTTTAGTAGTAGACACCTTCTCAAAAAAGAAATTACGTTCTATCTCCCACATGTATGCATTGGCCAGGGACGGAGCCACCGCCGACCCCATGGCACATCCTTTTTCTGGTTAAAAAACCGACCATTAAACAAAAAATAATTGTGTGTTAACGTGGAGATAGAGCGAGCAAATTACTCCAACTGGAAGCCCGTTGGATTTTTAAATTAGACACCATTCACCCCAGAGGCTTAAATGAACAACTCAATTTAAATTGCTTTTTATAAAGTACATCTTGCTTCAGAAGCCTGTTATTTCTTGTTTTCTCATAAAAATATCTTAGAGTACTATAGATATTTCACAGTCAGATTATTTTTTGAAGTATATTGTTTTCTAATCTGATTGCAGGTATAACAGGTTTCAACTAGCATGTCTAGGTCATTATCAGCATTTTATTATCTATATGTTAAGTATCGAAGTACATTTCACACGTTATTTGATGTTTACAGTATATGATAAATGTAGGATATTTCACCTAATTCTATTTTGCAGGATTAATTCCTGTAATTAGGTTCACTTGTGCTTACACATGTTTGGTGTTAACAGGTAGCCCTTGCAAATATATATATATTTCATTCATGTTTTTCATTTTTTCAGCTGATCGCAATGTCTAGTACTGTGTCTTAAAACACTTGTTTTTAGCAATACTGATCATTGAATGCACTTTTAACAATGTTTTCACTGTTATGCTTTGTTATTGTTGTGTCACGTGACGCGGCGCGGCATTTGATTGTTGCGCCGCGTCTCCATGGTTACCGGCTCCCTTCTGTTTACAGCCACGTCATCCGTGGGTCCGTGTAGCGGGATGACGCTACTTCCGGGCGCCGAATGCCACACGCGACCGGAAGTGCGGGCTCCATGCACTGGACGGCGCGGACGCGGCCGGAGACGCTGGGACCCGGGAAAGGTGAGGTATTTAAGTTGTTTTCACTGTATTGTCACTAGTTTGCAGTGTCCTGAGGAAGGGGGTTCGTCCCCCGAAACATTGACTATAAATGCACTATTTGCTTTTGATTTACCCCATTGTGAAAGACTCTGAGTGCCGACATTACCTTCTCTTCTGCATATTGGGGCCACCATACCCCTAGGATGGCACCGGAGCGACACCCCTATGGGGACAGCGGAGTGCCGGGCTGCTTCCATGGACTATATATATATATATATATATATATATTTACACACATACACACACACACACACACACACACACACACACAGTACTGTGCAAAAGTTTTTAGTAGTATTTATAGTTTTTTGAAGGAACTTGGCATGGAGGTTGCTCCACACATCTTATAGAACTAATCACAGATCTTCTGTGGATGTAGGCTTGCTCAAATCCTTCTGTCTCTTCATGTAATCACAGACAGACTCTTTGATGCTGAGATCAGGGATCTGTGGGGGCCATATCATTACTTCGAGGACTCCTTGCTCTTCTTTATGCTGAATATAGTTTTCAATGACATTGGCTGTATTTTTGGGGTTGTTATCCTGCTGCAGAATAAATTTGGAGCCAATAAGATGCCTCCTTGATGGTATTGAATGATGGATAAGTACCTGTCTGTATATCTTAGCATTGTGGACACTATTTATACTGATCAAATCCCCAAATCCATTTGCTG
Organism: Pseudophryne corroboree; assembly: GCF_028390025.1. Classification (NCBI taxonomy): domain Eukaryota; kingdom Metazoa; phylum Chordata; class Amphibia; order Anura; family Myobatrachidae; genus Pseudophryne; species Pseudophryne corroboree. The sequence goes on along the minus strand of NC_086449.1, from coordinate 593,973,510 downwards.
AAATGAAGCCCCAAACTTGCAATGAACCTCCACCAAGCTTCAATGTTAACTGCAGGCACTCAATATTGTACCACTCTCCAGCCCTTCAGTAAACAAACTGCCTTCTATTACAGCCACATATTAACATTTTTGACTCAACAGTCCAGAGTACCAGCGGTCATTTTTGTGCACTCTAGAACCTATGTTTTCATGCACAGTTGAGTCACTTGTCCTTGTTTGACATCAAAGGTATGGCTTTTTTGGCAACAATTCTTAAATGAAGACCACTTCTGGCCACACTTCTCTGAGCAATAGATGAGTATACCTGGGTCCCATTGGTTTCTGCCAGTTCTGAGCTGATGGCACTGCTGGACACCTTTCAATTTTGAAGGGAAGAAAGCATGATGTGTCCTTCATCTGATGCACTAAGTTTACTTGGCCAACCACTAAGTCTACAGTCCTCATCATTGCCCATTTCTTTGTGCTTCAATGCTGAGAGATATTTTTAAGAATACCAGCCCCAGTTTCTGTACAGTTGCAGAGGGGTATGTTGCCCTCGGGAGGGGTAGCACTGCTGTAGAGAGCAGAGCAGGCCCAGGTACTATAAGGGGTTTGGCCTAATCAGAGGGCCATGCCTCCTACAAGAAAACATAGTTTACAAAAATATCCAGGTGCATATTATCATCTTACCATGCTTGCTCTGTGAAAGAATTAACCTGGCTTGCACCAGTAATATTTTGGAAGATGGAACATGTGCACTACAGAGAAAAGACTCTGGCACAGTGCTAAAGTCTTGGCTTTCACTGTGCGTGCCATCTTTCCAAAGAAGTCACTGGGAAAATGGTGACCCACCTCCCAGAGCAAGGTAAGTGCCTACTCCCACCCCTCTTAGCACCCATGGTGGAGATTGCGCAACTCCTTTGCCCGCTTGCCTATCCCTATCAGCCACTCACAAGCACAATCCTATGCATTTTAGCCATCTTGATCATTAGCTTCACCTTCTTGCTGGTTGCTCTTTGTTGAATGTTAGGTACTTCCTAGCTGTCTCTTCTTGTGCTTTTTTTTTTTTACAGTATTATTAGTCACAGTGTAGCTCTGCCCCCATATATTCCAAGTGCAGTTTTGGTGAGTTTTGACTACAAAAATTACAGCATAATATAATGTTGAGATCTGTAAGTTATACATTTTTTGTATTATTCTAATAATTTTCAAAACTCTAGAGTACACTGGAATATGGCAGTTGAGGCTATACCTGCCCTGCCTACCCTGGCTGCGTGTCACTGAAACACACAGACACTCTTTAAAAAACATTTAAATATGATGATCTGCTTGGAGATGCATTAATCAGTGAAAATAGTGGGTAAGTGGTCCAGTAGAGAAGCTACACATAGCTTCTATAGAATTCTACCTGAAAACTGGTCAACTTCTCCTCTGGTCCACTTCTCCACTCTTCACTACTTGATACTCCCCAAGTCTGTTGCAGAAAATTAATGACAGCTGACCACTGTTGTATGCATTAATTTATCACTATTCTCACCAAAAAGTAGAGTGTATAGATTGCATACTGTATTTACAAAAAGGTATGGATCAAGGACAAGTGCCCCAGATATATACCCCTGTAGTTTTATAGGCATGCAGCTCATAACACACCCCAATGTCTCTGAAACTAAACCAATCAATATCTAAGTGTATAGGATACAGGATACAATGCTCCAAAGCATTAAGTATGGATGGACAATAGAAGAGGAACAAGATATAGTAAAGGATCAAGTAGGGCAGATGACTAGTTCCAATTAAAAGCAGAAATTTATTTGCTGGTGCTATATAAATACATGTTTATAAATAATCAAGAAGGACAAAAAAAAAGGAAAGAAAAAACGGAGGATAAGGAAGGATTAAAGAGAAAATGAAAGCAGAGAAATGAGGATAACAGGGATAGCGAAAGATGAATGAGTAAAAGAGGTGAACAGAGAAGAATGAAGGATGGAAGAAGAAGAGGAGGATAAAGATGGTGTGCTGTAGGAAAGTGGAGCAGGATGGTAATTCCATCACCTGGCTCTTGGTTCTCATTTTGTGACTGGACCTCAGTGAAAGCCACCCACGGTATGAATGATGGAGCCTGTTGACTAATTTATTATAAGAGAGGGAAGAAAGAGAAAATGACGTGATGAAGCAGAGGGAAATGTGAGCTCCTGCAGGTAAAAATGCCCATACTGTATATAAAGTTGAAAGTTCTCTGTACTGTATGATCCTCACTTTATTGTATGATGATCACTAGGATACACTCTGTATTGTATGACATTCATTTGAATGATCTTTGTATTGTATGGTGGACAATAGACATATGGCCCCTTAAACTATTCATGATCCCTAAAGTGGCCCCAGAGAAAACAAGAGTTTGATGTGACTGATACTGCATACTAATTGTTTAAATTCCCTTTAGCCAGCAAGTAAATGTTTGTTATTATTAGTAGTAGTATTATTATTATTATTATTATTATTATTATTATTATTATTATCATCATGATGATTAGATTTTTAGTGTTTTTGCATTGTGGTTTAGATAGTTTTAACTAGAGATGTGCGGCGGACACTTTATGGGTTTTATGTTTTGCTTTTGTATCTGGGATCCCCGCTCATGTTTTGGATCTGGATTGGTTTTGCCAAAACCACCCTTTCGGGTTTTGGTTTTGGTTTCGGATCTGGATGATTTTTGAAAAAAAACATAACAGCTAAAATCACAGAATTTGGGAGTAATTTTGATTCTATGGTATTATTAACCTCAATAACATTAATTTCCACTAATTTCAAGTCTATTCTGAACACCTCACACCTCACAATATTATTTTTAGGCCAAAAAGGTTGCACAGAGGTAGCTGGATGACTAAGCTAAGCGACACAAGTGGGCTGCACAAACATCTGGCCCATCTAGGAGTGGCAATGCAGTGTCAGACAGGATGGCCCTTTTTAAAACTAGGCCCCAAAGAGCACATAATGCAAAAAAAAAAGAGGTGCAAGATGGAATTGTCCTTGAGTCCTCCCAACCACCCTTATGTTATATAAATAGGACATGCACATTGATAACAAACCAATCATTTCATTGACAGAGTCTGCCACACGACTGTGACTGAAATGATTGGTTTGTTTGGGCCCCCACCAAAAAAGAAGCAATTAATCTCTCCTTGCACAAACTGGCTCTACAGTGGCAAGATGTCGTCCTCATCCTCAGATTCCCCCCTCTTCAGTGTTTACATCCTCATCCTCATAGATAAATAATATTCAAACAAAACCACATAATTTAGGTGTCAGTGGACTACTTACGCTATTACCCAAAGTTTCTGATCTTGAAAATGACTTATGATGAATGCACTGAAGGTGACGTATAAGGGAGTATGTTCCTAGGTGGTTAACGTCCTTACCCCTACTTATTATGGATCGGAAAAGCCAACAGATGGCTTGACACCTGTTGTCCGGATTTGTGGAGAAATAATTCCACACTGAAGAGGTGTCTTTTTTGGTATTTTGCCCAGGCATGACAATGGGCTTTTTCATTCCATGGCCAACAACTGTCTCCACTGGTGCCTTATTCAAACAAACCACATCGCCATCAGAATCCTGGTGTACTTCTACAGTTACATCCTCAATCTCAATATCAGCAACTGGACTGGCGGAGCTCCTACCAGCACTTGCAGGGGGCGTGCAAATGGTGGTATGAGCCTCCTCTTCCCATAAAGTGTTGTAAAGGTCAGGCCTAGACATTGCAACTGCAGGCAGTGCCAGAACCCCTGTATTTTCACAACACCCCTGTAATTTTACAGCATACAAGACAGGGCCAGTGTACATTGCTTTTTACTGCACCCTAGAATAATTACAGCATACAAGACAGGTCCAGTGTACATTGATTTTCACTGCACCCCTGAATTTTTACAACATACAGGGTCAGTGTAATGTTATTTCAACAGCAACAGCCCTATATTTTACAGCATGCAAGAGCAGTGAGCTTTTCATTTTAAACAACTGCACCTAGGAATTTTTACAACATACAGGGCCAGCAGCACCCCTATATTTTACAGCATACAGCAGTGTGCTTTTAATTTTTAACTGCACCCCTGAATTTTTACACCATACAAGGCCAGCAGCCCCCCAATATTTTACAGCATACAGGAGCAGTGTGCTTTTAGTTTTAAACAGTTTCACCTCTCAATTTTTACAACATACAGGGCCAGCAACACCCCTATATTTTACAGCATGCAAGAGCAGTTTGCTTTTCATTTTAAACAACTGCAACTATGAATTTTTACAACATACAGGGCCAGCAGCACCCCTATATTTTACAGCATACAGGAGCAGTGTGCTTTTAATTTTAAACAGTTGCACCTCTCAATTTTTACAACATACAGGGCCAGCAGCACCCCTATATTTTAAAGCATACAGGATCAGTGTGCTTTTAATTTTAACAACTGCACCCCTGAATTTTTATACCATACAGGGCCAGTGTAATGTTATTTGAACAGCAACACCCGTATATTTAACAGCATACAGCAGTGTGCTTTTCATTTTTAACTGCAACCCTGAATGTTTACAACATACATGGCTAGCAGCACCCCAATATTTTACAACATACAAGAGCAGTGTGCTTTTCATTTTTAACAAGTACACCTCTAACTTTTTACAACATACAGAGCCAGCAGAACCCCTTTATTTTAAAGCATACAGGAGCAGTGTGCTTTATTTTTTTTAACAACTGCACCCATGAATTTTTACAACATACCAGCAGCACTCTTATATTTTCTAGCATACAGGGGTACAGTGCCCCTGCACCCTGTACAACACAGTGACAGCCAGGACAGCTACACACATGTACATCTGCAGCTCATGAAGCCAGTGACAGCCAGGAAAGCAACCCTAAGACAGCACAGGTACACCGCAGTAACTGCAGCAGCACCCCTACAGAGCATACAGTATCCCCACTCGATGCCACCACCCACAGAGAGAGACAGAGGTCTGTTTCCCTCACTCTCCAAGTCTGGAGTGAAAATGGCGGCGACGTTAGGCTGGAATCCAAAACCTGCGAGATTCCGACAGTGGGTTGGAGATGTTTTGCCTCGTTCTGGTTTCCAAGTCTGGTGGGAATTCCCGTATCAGACTCTGATCTGGGCTCGTAGCATGACGTTCGGGTGGGTTTGGTTTTCAGGGAACTGAACCCGCTCATCCTTAGTGTTAACTAACTACAGTTTGCAAAACTGATGCAGATGTGATCATCAATCTGTTTGAGACATCATGCAGTTTGGTCTTAACTAGAGACGTGCAACGGAATTTTTTCAGGTTTTGTGTTTTGGTTTTGGATCGGTTCCATGGCCGTGTTTTGGATTCGGACGCGTTTTGGCAAAACCTCTCTGAAAATTTTTTGTCGGATTCGGGTGTGTTTTGGATTCGGGTGTTTATTTAAAAAAAAAACCCTCAAAAACAGCTTAAATCATAGAATTTGGGGGTAATTTTTATCCCATAGTATTATTAACCTCAATAACCATAATTTCCACTCATTTCCAGTCTATTCTGAACACCTCACAATATTATTTTTAGTCCTAAAATTTGCACCGAGGTCGCTGGATGACTAAGCTAAGAGACCCAAGTGGGCGGCACAAACACCTGGCCCATCTAGGAGTGGCACTGCAGTGTCAGACAGGATGGCAGATTTAAAAATCAGTCCCCAAACTTTAAAAAATTAGCCCCAAACAGCACATGATGCAAAGATAAACAAAAAAAAAGAGGTGCAAGATGGAATTGTCCTTGGGCCCACCCACCCACCCTTATGTTGTATAAACAGGATATGCACACTTTAACAAACCCATCATTTCAGCAACGGGGTCTGCCACACGACTGTGGCTGAAATGACTGGTTGGTTTGGGCCCCCACCAAAAAAGAAGCAATCAATCTCTCCTTGCACAAACTGGCTCTACAGAGGCAAGATGTCCACCTCCTCCTCATCGTCCGATTCCTCACCCCTTTCACTGTGTACATCCTCCTCCTCACAGAGTATTAATTCATCCCCACTGGAATCCACCATCTCAGGTCCCTGTGTACTTTCTGGAGGCAATTGCTGGTGAATGTCTCCACGGAGGAATTGATTATAATTCATTTTGATGAACATCATCTTCTCCACATTTTGTGGAAGTAACCTCGTACGCTGATCGCTGACAAGGTGACCGGCTGCACTAAACACTCTCTCGGAGTATACACTGGAGGGGGGACAACTTAGGTAAATTAAAGCCAGTTTGTGCAAGGGCCTCCAAATTGCCTCTTTTTCCTGCCAGTATACATAAGGACTGTCTAACGTGCCTACTTGGATGCGGTCACTCATATAATCCTCCACCATTCTTTCAATGGTGACAGAATCATATGCAGTGACAGTAGACGACATGCCAGTAATCGTTGGCAGGTCCTTCAGTCCGGACCAGATGTCAGCACTTGCTCCAGACTGCCCTGCATCACTGCCAGTGGGTGGGCTCGGAATTCTTAGCCTTTTCCTCGCAGCCCAGTTGCGGGAGAATGTGAAGGAAGAGCTGTTGACGGGTCACGTTCTGCTTGACTTGACAAGTGTCTCACCAGCAGGTCTTTGAACCTCTGCAGACTTGTGTCTGCCAGAAAGAGAGATACAACGTAGGCTTTAAACCTAGGATCGAGCACGGTGGCCAAAATGTAGTGCTCTGATTTCAACAGATTGACCACCCGTGAATCCTGGATAAGCGAATTAAGGGCTCCATCCACAAGTCCCACATGCCTAGCGGAATTGCTCCATTTTAGCTCCTCCTTCAATCTCTCCAGCTGCTTCTGCAAAAGCCTGATGAGGGGAATGACTCAGGCTGGCAGTATCTGAACTGACTTAACGTGTGGCAAGTTCAAAGGGTTGCAGAACCTTGCACAACGTTGAAATCATTCTCCACTGCGCTTGAGTCAGGTGCATTCCCCCTCCTTTGCCTATATCGTAGGCAGATGTATATGCTTGAGTGGTCTTTTGCTGCTCCTCCATCCTCTGAAGCATATAGAGGGTTGAATTCCACCTTGTTACCACCTCTTGCTTCAGCTGATGGCAGGGCAGGTTCAGGAGTGTTTGCTGGTGCTCCAGTCTTCGGCACGCGGTGGCTGAATGCCGAAAGTGGCCTGCAATTCTTCAGGCCACCGACAGCATCTCTTGAATGCCCCTGTCATATTTTTATAATTCTGCACCACCAAATTCAATGTATGTGCAAAACATGGGACGTGCTGGAATTTGCCCACATGTAATGCACGCACAATATTGGTGGTGTTGTCCGATGTCACAAATCCCCAGGAGAGTCCAATTGGGGAAAGCCAATCTGCGATGATGTTCCTCAGTTTCTGTAAGACGTTGTCAGCCATGTGCCTCTTATGGAAAGCGGTGATATAAAGCAGAGCCTGCCTAGGAACGAGTTGGCGTTTGCGAGATGCTGCTACTGGTGCCGCCGCTGCTGTTCTTGCTGCGGGAGGCAATACATCTACCCAATGGGCTGTCACAGTCATATAGTCCTGAGTCTGCCCTACTCCACTTATCCACATGTCCGTGGTTAAGTGGACATTGGGTACAACTGCATTTTTTAGGACACTGGTGAGTATTTTTCTGAGGCCTGCCTAGAGAAGTGAACCTAGATGGTATTTAGTACTGGGGACACACTACCTCCAAGAAATTCTCTAATTGCCTGTAAACTAATGGCGGATACCGGACGCATGTCTAACACCAACACAGCTGCCAAGGCCTATGTTATCCGCTTTGCAACAGGATGACTGCTGTGATATTTCATCTTCCTCGCAAAGGACTGTTGGACAGTCAATTGCTTACTGGAAGTAGTACAAGTGGTCTTCCGACTTCCCCTCTGGGATAATGATGAACTCCCAGCAGCAACAACAGCAGAGCCAGGAGCAGTAGGTGTTACACTCAAAGATACATCGGAGGAATCCCAGGCAGGAGAGGACTCATCAGACTTGCCAGTGACATGGCCTGCAGGACTATTGGCTTTCCTGTCTAAGGAGGAAATTGACACTGAGGGAGTTGGTGGTGTCGTTTGCAGGAGCTTGGGTACAAGAGGAAGGTATTTAGTTGTCAGTGGACTGCTTCCGCTGCCACCCAAAGTTTTTGAACTTGTCAATGACTTCTGATGAATGCGCTCCAGGTGACGTATAAGGGAGGGAGGATGTTCCTAGTTGGTTAACGTCCTTACCCCTACTTATTACAGCTTGACAAAGGCAACACATGGCTTGACACCTGTTGTCCGCATTTCTGTTAAAATAATTCCACACCGCAGAGGTCATTTTTTTAAAAATTTGACAAGGCATGTCAATGGCCATATTCATCCCATGGACAACAGGTGTCTCCCCGGGTGCCTGACTTAAACAAACCACCTCACCATCAGAATCCTCCTTGTCAATTTCCTCCGCAGCGCTAGCAACACCCATATACTCATCCTGGTGTACTTCAACAGTGACATCTTCAATTTGACTATCAGGAACTGGACTGTCGGTGCTCCTTCCACAACTTGCAGGGAGCGTGCAAATGGTGGAAGGCGCCACCTCTCCCCGTCCAGTGTTGGGAAGGTCAGGCATCGCAACCGACACAATTGGACTCTCCTTGGGGATTTGTGATTTAGAAGAACGCACAGTTCTTTGCTGTGCTTTTGCCAGTTTAAGACTTTTCATTCTTCTAGCGGGAGGATGAGTGCTTCCATCCTCATGTGAAGCTGAACCACTAGCCATGAACATAGGCCAGGGCCTCAGCCGTTCCTTGCCACTCCTTGTCGTAAATGGCATATTGGCAAGTTTACGCTACTCCTCAGATGCTTTTAATTTAGATTTTTGAGTCATCTTACTGAACTTTTGTTTTTTGGATTTTACATGCTCTCTACTATGACATTGGGCATCGGCCTAGGCAGACGAAGTTGATGGCATTTCATCATCTCGGCAATGACTGGTGGCAGCAGCTTCAGCACAAGGTGGAAGTGGATCTTGATCTTTCCCTATTTTACCCTCCACATTTTTGTTCTCCATTTTTTAATGTTTGGAATTATATGCCAGTAATATATCAATAGCAATGGCCTACTGTACTGTCTGTACTACTACTGCTGGTCACCAAAATGCTGCACTGTCCTACTATATACTGCTAACAACAATGCAGCACAAATATGGATACTTGAAGTGATACGGAGCTGCAAGATACAGCAATGGCCTACTGTACTGTACTACTGTATATGTATACTGGTGGTCACCACAATGCTGCACTGTCTTAATATATACTGCTCACAACAACAATGCAGCACAGATATGGATAGTATACTTGACACAGAGCTGCAAGATACAGCAATGGCCTATTGTACTGTACTATATGTATACTGCTGGTCACCAAAATGCTGCACTGTCCTACTATATACTGCTCACAATAATGCAGCACAGATATGGATAGTATACTTGACACAGAGCTGCAAGATACAGCAATTGCCTACTGTACTGTACTATGGGGGACATTCCGAGTTGTTCGCTCATTGCCACTTTTCGCTATGCTGCGATTTGTTGCAAATTGCGCATGCGCAAGGCATGCAGGGCACATGCGCTTAGTTATTTAACACAAAACTTAGCAGTTTTGCTGTGGGTCCTGTGGCGCTTTTCAGTCGCACTGCTGTTCACTAAATGATTGACAGGCAAGGGGCGTTTCTGGGTAGCAACTCAGCGTTTTCCCGGCGTTTGCAAAAAAACGCAGGCATGTCAGGGAAAACGCGGGAGTGTCTGGAGAAACAGGGGAGTGGCTGGCCGAATGCAGGCCGTGTTTGTGACGTCAAACCAGGAACTAAACGGACTGAGCTGATCGAAATCTGTGAATAGGTCGGGAGCTACTCAGAAACTGCTAAGAATTATTTAGTAGCAGTTTGCTATTTTTTCGTTCGCTATTCTGCTAAGCTAAGATACACTCCCAGAGGGCGGCGGCCTAGCGTGTGCAATGCTGCTAAAAGCAGCTAGCGAGTGAACAACTTGGAATGAGGGCCTATATGTATACTGCTGGTCACCAAAATGCTGCACTGTCCTACTATATACTGCTCACAATAATGCAGCACATATATGGATAGTATACTTGACACAGAGCTGCAAGATACAGCAATGGCCTACTGTACTGTACTATATGTATACTGCTGGTCACCAAAATGCTGCACTGTCCTACTATATACTGCTCACAATAATGCAGCACAGATATGGATAGTATACTTGACACAGAGCTGCAAGATACAGCAATGGCCTACTGTACTGTACTACTATAATTATATACTGGTGGTCCCCACAATGCAGCACACTGAGCACAGATATTTGCAGCACACTGAGCACAGATATGGAGCGTTTTCAGGCAGAGAACATAGATATTTGCAGCACACTGAGTACAGATATTTGCAGCACACTGAGCACAGATATTTGCAGCACACTGAGCACAGATACAGAGCTTTTCAGGGAGAGAACGCAGCCACGTCCTCTCCCTTCAATCTCTATTGCATGAGTTAAAATGGCGGTAACGCGCAGCTCTTTATATAGAATACGAATCTTGCGAGAATCCGACAGCGGGATGATGACGTTCAGCCGCGTTCGGGTTAACCGAGCAAGGCGGGAAGATCCGAGGCTGCCTCGGACCCATGTAAAATAGGTAAAGTTCGGGGGAGTTTGGATCTCGACGAACCGAACCCGCTCATCTCTAGTCATAACTCATGTATGATGATTCAGTCACAAGGATTTCCCCAAAGTAGGTCAGAGTTAACTTACAGTCATTATGATTGTGATGATGATGATGATGATTATTATTATGATTCTGTCACTTTTTTATCATTATTTATAAATTTACAGCTATAGAGGAAAGACGAGTAGAAAAACAGCCTACAGTACAGTATAACTTTTTTTAAATTGCTAATTGTTCCATATAGAAACATAAATATTTAGTAAGTTTGTAAGATAGCAATGGTATAGTCATAATGTTGAAATTCTGAATGTCGACATTTTATACCACACCCAGAAATATAAGCCACTTTGTATAATGAAACATAAATTACCTTAGTTTGGCTCTATAATTTGATATTTCATCTTCTTCTCACTAGTACTTACAATATTACAATCTCTTTTGTATATGAGTCTCTTTTATTTTACTAGTTGTTAAGTAGGCAGTATCACTGAAATAATCTGGTTTGGTTGAATAGTTCTGGGCCATGCTAATTGTTCAGGGATTGCACATACTAATTTTGGTTTTGAATTGCTGCATGTACAGTATGCTTAATATAAATCATGTAACTCAGAGCAATGCAACTGAATATGTTGGAAAAACAAAATAATCAACATATAGTAAATAGACCAGAAATATATGCAAGACTAATTGAAATAAATTTAAAAAAACAAAAAATTACAAAAAAGAACATTATCGTATTATATATTTAAGGCAACTAAAATCAGTAAATGAAGAAAAATGGAAGTCTGACCTTACTTATTTTCTTACAGTACAGTATGTGTTTAGAAAGCAGAATTGATAAAGAACGTGTTGTGTCAAAATAACCCAATAACATCATATCTAACAACTCTTACAACAAATATGACTAAAAAGGGAATAAAAGAACTGAAATGATATTAAAGATTACTGATACTAACATCATTGATGAGTTAAATATTTTAAGGAATAATCATGTCAGCATGAGTCTGTGAAATAAAGTTCAAACCAAACTGACTTCTTTAACATAATTGTGTCTCAGCAGTGCAGTTTGTGAGCTATATTTGGATGTTTTACATATTTGGTAGTTAAGATTAGAGTACTAATTTGTAATTAAATGACAAAAAAGTATTATAAGTAATTATGAGTTGAATATTACTGATTGCTGATTAGTGGTCTCCAGGGTCTACATGTATTTTAAATTAATGTTATTGTCAATGGCCTGAAATGTAAGATGTTACTTATAAATGTAACTTCAATATATAAAGTTAACTAAAATTATCCTTCAGTGAAAGATTTTAATAAAATGTCAAGATGTCAACAAGACATTGTTCCATTATCACCAGGGTAAGGGGTTCTTTACTAGTAACAATAATGAGGATATTGCATTCTTAACCAATCATGTTAAAATTGCATTCTCAATTACTCATAAAATTTTTGCTGTATTTAACTTTTCACTTAGTGGAACTCCTTTAAATGGAAACCGCACAACTGTTCTTCAGAGCTCATTAGATTGTATAGCGCCACACCAATTTTCCAAGTAAAGCTCTGCAACATGGATTTTTAGACTTCCAGCTCACTAACATCTCAGCTGCTATTTTAGAATGATGAAGGTTAAAGGGGAGATTTTTCAAAGCTTGTAGAGAGATAGTGTGGTGAAAAATAAAGAACAGTACAGTACCAACCAATCAGCTCCTGTCATTTTTCAACAACAGCCTGTAAAACGACAGAAGCTGATTGGTTAGCACTTTATCTGTATCCACTTTATTTCTCTCCAGCTTCCCTAAGTGTTTTCCAAACACTTGCATCTATTTTTGTCAATGCAGAACTACATTTTAAGTTTTTCATCAAATAATATGGATATCCTCTTTTTATTTTATTTTTTGTAGCCTGACATACAATATGAAGCATGTCCTTCATTGTGGTACTGTATGTACTTTACAAAACTTTATGTTTTCTTAAATCTATCAATAATATTGTCATAGGCATATATTGTTCTTTGGAAAAATAACATATTAAAATTAGTGATGAGCGGGTTCGGTTCCTCGATATCCGAACCCCCCCGAACTTCACCCATTTTACACAGTTCCGAGGCAGCCTCGGATCTTCCCGCCTTGGTCGGTTAACCCGAGAGCGCCCGAACATCATCATCCCGCTGTCGGATTCTCGCGAGATTCGTATTCTATATAAGGAGCCGCGCGTCACCACCATTTTCACTTGTGCTTTGGAGATGATAGCGAGAGGACGTGGCTGCATTCTCTCAGTTTCTCTGTTCAGTGTTCTGCAAATATCTGCTCAGTGTGCTGCAAATATCTGTGCTCAGTGTGCTGCAAATATCTGTGCTCAGTGTGCTGCAAATATCTGTGCACAGTGTGCCTGCAAATATCTGTGCTCAGTGTGCTGAAAATATCTACGTTCTCTGCCTGAAAAACGCTCCATATTATCTGTACTGCATTGTAGTATATAGTAGGAGGACAGTGCAGAATTTTGCTGTGACCACCAGTATATATAGCAGTACGGTACAGTAGTCCATTGTTCTACCTCTGTGTCGTCAAGTATACTACCCATCTATACCTGTGCTGCATTTTAGTTGTGCGCAGTATATAGTAGGAGGACAGTGCAGAATTTTGCTGTGACCACCAGTATATATATAGCAGTACGGTACAGTAGTCCACTGCTCTACCTCTGTGTCGTCAAGTATACTATCCATCCATACCTGTGCTGCATTTTAGTTGTGCGCAGTATATAGTAGGAGGACAGTGCAGAATTTTGCTGTGACCACCAGTATATATATTGCAGTTTGGTACAATAGTCCACTGCTCTACCTCTGTGTCATCAAGTATACTATCCATCCATACCTGTGCTTCATTTTAGTTGTGCGCAGTATATAGTTGGAGGACAGTGCAGAATTTTGCTGTGACCACCAGTATATATATAGCAGTATGGTACAGTAGGCCATTTCTATTGATATAGATTACTGGCATATAATTCCACACATTAAAAAACGGAGAACAAAAATGTGGAGGGTAAAATAGGGAAAGATCAAGATTCACTTCCACCTCGTGCTGAAGCTGCTGCCACTAGTCATGGCCGAGATGATGAAATGCCATTAACATTGTCTGCCAAGGCCAATGCCCAATGTCATAGTAGAGAGCATGTAAAATTCAAAAAACAAAAGTTCAGTAAAATGACCCAAAAATCAAAATTAAAAGCGTCTGATGAGAAGCGTAAACTTGCCAATATGCCATTTACGACATGGAGTGGCAAGGAACGGCTGAGGCCCTGTCCTATGTTTATGGCTAGTGGTTCAGCTTCACATGAGGATGGAAGCACTCATCCTCCCGCTAGAAAAATGAAAAGACTTAAGCTGGCAAATGCACAGCAAAGAACTGTACGTTCTTCTAAATCACAAATCTCCAAGGAGAGTCCAATTGTGTCAGTTGTGATGCCTGACCTTCCCAACACTGGACGGGGAGAGGTGGCGCCTTCCACCATTTGCACGCCCCTGCAAGTGCTGGAAAGAGCACCCACAGTCCAGTTCCTGATAGTCAAATTGAAGATGTCACTGTTGAAGTACACCAGGATGAGCATATGGGTGTTGCTGGCGCTGAGGAGGAAATTGACAAGGAGGATTCTGATGGTGAGGTGGTTTGTTTAAGTCAGGCACCCGGGGAGACACCTGTTGTCCGTGGGATGAATATGGCCATTGACATGCCTGGTCAAATTACAAAAAAAATCACCTCTTCGGTGTGGAATTATTTTAACAGAAATGTGGACAACAGGTGTCAAGCTGTGTGTTGCCTTTGTCAAGCTGTAATAAGTAGGGGTAAGGACGTTAACCACCTAGGAACATCCTCCCTCCCTTATACGTCACCTGGAGCGCATTCATCAGAAGTCATTGACAAGTTCAAAAACTTTGGGTGACAGCGGAAGCAGTCCACTGACAACTAAATCCCTTCCATTTGTAACCAAGCTCCTGCAAACCACACCACCAACTCCCTCAGTGTCAATTTCCTCCTTAGACAGGAAAGCCAATAGTCCTGCAGGCCATGTCACTGGCAAGTCTGACGAGTCCTCTCCTGCCTGGGATTCCTCCGATGCATCCTTGAGTGTAACACCTACTGCTGCTGGCGCTGCTGTTGTTGCTGCAGGGAGTCGATCGTCATCTCAGAGGGGAAGTCAGAAGACCACTTGTACTACTTCCAGTAAGCAATTGACTGTCCAACAGTTCTTTGCGAGGAAGATGAGATATCACAGCAGTCATCCTGCTGCAAAGCAGATAATTCAGGACTTGGCAGCCTGGGTGGTGTTAAACGTGTGTCCGGTATCCACCGTTAATTCACAGGGAATTATACAATTTATTGAGTTAGAGTGTCCGCGGTACCAAATACCATCTAGGTTCCACTTCTCTAGGCAGGCGATACCGAGAATTTACACAGACCTCAGAAAAAGAGTCACCAGTGTTCTAAAAAATGCAGTTGTACCCAATATCCACTTAACCACGGACATGTGGACAAGTGGAGCAGGGCAGACTCAGGACTATATGACTGTGACAGTCCACTGGGTAGATGTATTGCCTCCCACAGCAAGAACAGCAGCGGCGGCACCAGTAGCAGCATCTCGCAAACGCCAACTCGTTCCTAGGCAGGCTTCGTTTTGTATCACCGCTTTCCATAAGAGGCACACAGCTGACAACCTCTTACGGAAACTGAGGAACATCATCACATAATTGCTTACCCCAATTGGACTCTCCTGGGGATTTGTGACATCAGACAATGCCACCAATATTGTGCGTGCATTACATGTGCGCAAATTCCAGCACGTCCCATGTTTTGCACATACATTGAATTTGGAGGTGCAGAATTATTTAAAAAACGACAGGGGCATGCAAGAGATGCTGTCGGTGGCCCGAAGAATTGCGGGCCACTTTCGGCATTCAGCCACCGCGTGCCGAAGACTAGAGCACCAGCAAACACTCCTGAACCTGCCCTGCCATCATTTGAAGCAAGAGGTGGTAACGAAGTGGAATTCAACCCTCTATATGCTTCAGAGGATGGAGGAGCAGCAAAAGGCCATTCAAGCCTATACATCTGCCTACAACATAGGCAAAGGAGGGGGAATGCACCTGACTGAAGCGCAGTGGAGAATGATTTCAACGTTGTGAAAGGTTCTGCAACCCTTTGAACTTGCCACACGTGAAGTCAGTTCAGACACTGCCAGCCTGAGTCAGGTCATTTCCCTCATGAGGCTTTTGCAGAAGAAGCTGGAGAGATTAAAGGAGGAGCTAAAACAGAGCGATTCTGCTAGGCATGTGGGACTTGTGGATGGAGCCCTTAATTCGCTTAACCAGGATTCACGGGTGGTCAATCTGTTGAAATCAGAGCACTACATTTTGGCCACCGTGCTCGATCCTAGATTTAAAACCTACATTGTATCTCTCTTTCTGGCAGACACAAGTCTGCAGAGGTTCAAAGACCTGCTGGTGAGAAAATTGTCAAGTCAAGCGGAACGTGACCCATCAACAGCTCCTCCTTCACATTCTCCCGCAACTGGGGCTGCGAGGAAAAGTCTAAGAATTCTGAGCTTACCCGCTGGCAGTGATGCAGGGCAGTCTGGAGCGAGTGCTGACATCTGGTCCGGACTGAAGGACCTGCCAACGATTACTGACATGTCGTCTACTGTCACTGCATATGATTCTGTCACCATTGAAAGAATGGTGGAGGATTATATGAGTGACCACATCCAAGTAGGCACGTCAGATAGTCCGTACGTATACTGGCAGGAAAAAGAGGCAATTTGGAGGCCCTTGCACAAACTGGCTTTATTTTACCTAAGTTGCCCCCCCTCCAGTGTGTACTCCGAAAGAGTGTTTAGTGCAGCCGGTCACCTTGTCAGCAATCGGCGTACGAGGTTACTTCCAGAAAATGTGGAGAAGATGATGAATTATAATCAATTCCTCCATGGAGACATTCACCAGCAATTGCCTCCAGAAAGTACACAGGGACCTGAGATGGTGGATTCCAGTGGGGAAGAATTAATAATCTGTGAGGAGGAGGATGTACACAGTGAAAGGGGTGAGGAATTGGAGGAGGAGGAGGAGGTGGACATCTTGCCTCTGTAGAGCCAGTTTGTGCAAGGAGAGATTGATTGCTTCTTTTTTGGTGGGGTCCCAAACCAATCAGTCATTTCAGTCACAGTTGTGTGGCAGACCCTGTCGCTGAAATGATGGGTTTGTTAAAGTGTGCATGTCCTGTTTATACAACATAAGGGTGGGTGGGAGGGCCCAAGGACAATTCCATTTTGCACCTCTTTTTTCTTTCATTTATCTTTGCATCATGTGCTGTTTGGGGACTATTTTTTGAAGTGCCATCCTGTCTGACACTGCAGTGCCACTCCTAGATGGGCCAGGTGTTTGTGTCGGCCACTTGGGTCGCTTAGCTTAGTCATCCAGCGACCTCGGTGCAAATTTTAGGACTAAAAATAATATTGTGAGGTGTGAGGTGTTCAGATTAGCCTGGAAATGAGTGGAAATTATGGTTATTGAGGTTAATAATACTATGGGATCAAAATGACCCCCAAATTCTATGATTTAAGCTCTTTTTGAGGGGCTTTTGTAAAAAAACACCCGAATCCAAAACACACCCAAATCCGACAAAAAATTTTCAGGGAGGTTTTGCCAAAACGCGTCTGAATCCAAAACACGGCCGCGGAACCGAATCCAAAACCAAAACACAAAACCCGAAAAATTTCCGGTGCACATCACTAATTAAAATATGAAGATAATGCAATGTAATCACACACATGAAAAAAATTTTTTATACTGTAGATAGAGAAATACTGTAGTATGGAGGGAAATGAAACCTCCAAAGCAGACCTCCAAATTGATTATAAAACAGGCCATGGAGACTGGGCTTAATTTGTGGTGCTGGGGAAAACTGATGATGCAGCATTTGCAACCAGTCAGGAATGACTAAAGGTGGTGCATATGGTGGGCCTATGTAAGGGTTAGAAGAATGGCCTGGGCCCATTACATCATTACATTTTTGCTGCAGCCCTGTTTGGCATCATATAAATTAGTTTGGTCTTGTATAAGTTGTACTTTTGTTTTCTTTTCTACTTTAGTCTTCCTTCTCTCATTGATATCTCTGTCACTGTACTCTTTTTGCCTTTTCCTTCTTTCTACTTTCCTTTCAGTCCAGCTTACTTCACTTCTACCTCCTGCCCCCTCTTCCCTCTCCCTTCCTTATTTTTTGTGCTCTTTCTTTCCTTTCTTTTCTGTCATCTGCCTCCTATGATTGTCTGCTAGTGATGAGGTACAGCCACTGCTCAGTGCCCCTGGCTCACTTCAGAGACATGAGTCTGGAGGCCAGCAGTATGCAGCGTTGAGTCTGGCCCCACCCTCCCTCCACTTGTGGGTCCAGGGCATCAATGCCTATGTCACACTGGGACAGAGCACCCTTTCCTTTCCTGTGGTGACCACTTCTGGCAGGTCTACTGCTGCTTAGCCTCCATGTTGTTACAGACGCTCAATTGGGGCTACTCAGGGGGCTGCTCAGTTTTGCCTGCAGGGTTATACCCATGGAGCACATTTTCTGCATGAAACTAGAGCATTCAATGGCTGGTATAGTGAAGCCTTACCACTACGTTTGTCTTATGGCTGAGCTGCTCTGGGAATTGGAAGCGTGGAATACTTGTTTTTTGGGAATTCAATGGAGTTTGTATTTGGAACTCACCTCTTCAGTCCAGGGCTCAGCTTCAGTTTTTCATGGATACAGTTGGTACAAAGGGTTTCAGTGTTTTTTTGGGAGTAGGTTGTGTGTTGCACCTTGAGAGTGGGCTGCTGTGCTATGTGATAAGTCAACTGAGTTCTGTTGTGACAATCTGTGTGTGAGCCAAGCAATCAATCAGCAGAAAGCTCCTTTGTTCCCTACTGTCTGGCTGCTTGCATGGTTAGTCTAGCACTGTTTAACACCTTTACATCTAAATGCATGCCTGGTGCAGATAACTGCAAGGCAGACACTAACTTTCACTTTGGCTACGAATATGTACACTTGTCCCTCATTCTGCCCTGTTCAGGGATCCATGTACTTATTTTATTTGTCAGCTTGTAGGGCTGGGCTAGATATCATACTGGATAATGAATTGGACCCAGCTACCCTGTGATCCTACAGGACTGCTAGGTGGGATTTGGTGTCTTTTAGGCACTCTGGTCAGCACAGAGGTAAAAGTGGGTGTCAGAAGATGCTCACAATTTTGTGATGGCTGCATGAGTGTTGCAGGTCCTGCATTGAGGTTGTTAAGGTGTAGTGGTTTTTGTGCAGCTTTATGGGGAATTCAACTATACAGTATGCAGGCCTTTAATCTCTGTGGAGAAAGCTTTACAAAAGTGGAGTTTAGCTCTGAATGGTAAATTTGAGTGCTACAGCTTCTGCCTAAATAACCATTATTTAAATAAAGTAAAAATCATATTTTTTCCATTAACAATACTTTTATGTTTGCCAATTTTCAAATAAAATATTATGCTGTACAAATATTTAATTCACCTTACAAAGGCCAGAGTTCCTATAGTAATAAAGATTGCCTATGTCTAAACACATACTTTTATGTCAAAGATTAAAGAGAATCTATCAATAAAACAGTCGTTTTGAAGTACACAGAGTACTAATGTTATGAATACATTGTTCATTAAAATAAATCACTTTAGCAGTTTAGAAATGTGCTGCAAAAGAAAGAAAAAATGTTCTAAAAGTCTGGTAAATGTACTCTCAAACTAATTGTGTAGGAAAAAAAGTTTCCTTTGCTATTATCTGTGAGTTGAAAGAATATAATATTTTCAATTTTAAAATACTTAAATTAGGTCTGTATGATTTATTTGTCCAATTTGTTGAATCAATACTAAAAGTTTAATAATTTTCTTGAATTTCTTGAATTTTTGATTTATTAATAACATTGAGTTAAATTCACAGTTATTGAACAGGTTCACATATGATCATGTTGGTTCACAAAACTGATAACGGTTACAAACTTTTTAATTGCAAAGACGAATGGTGAATGGTGAACTTTCAGTACTATGATTAAGTGAAAATAATTTATAATCTCTACATATTATAAAATAAACTCCCCGGTAGGCATCTGTCTGTTCAGTCTAACCTCGAGAGATGCTGGACCAATTTTGATGTGGTTTTCACAATTTTTTAGAGTATTTGTCAAGGAAGGTTTAGGTGTTTGAAACATTAATCTACGACAAAACGGAGCCAAGCAGTGACAACTTTAGTGAACCAAGTCAGCTCCCGTGCGAAGCTAGGGTAGGCTGCTAGTAAGTAATAAGTTGAATATTAAACACTGATCTACATGTAATTTAAATTAATGTTATTGTAAATGGCCTGAAATGTAAGATGTTATATAAATGCAACTTCAATATATAAAGGGGAATTCAATTGCAGGCAGGGAAATAAAAAATAAAAACCATGGCACTGTGTTTTGCTATTCAATTGAAGAACAGAAAATCAGTAGAGAAATCACTGCGCCATTTTTCATGCACCTCGAGAGCAAGTCTGATTTTTTTTTCCAAAATCAGTAATTTTAGGAAAATCACAAGGACTTGCTCTGGCACCCCAATTGCACCAACCCCCCACCCCCACCCAGGACTAATTGAGCAATTGGAAGTTATGAACTAGCTTAATTAGTCAGTAATTACTCACCTTATGAAGCAGTGTCTTCTCCTCCAGCATCTGGATCCTGTCTTCTGTAGCAATGTTGAGTATGTAAGGTGTGTGAGTGTGTGCAAGTGTGTATGCGTGAGTGTGTGTGAGTGGATGTGAGCCCCTGTGTGTGTGTGTGTGTGTGTGTGTGTGTGTGTGTGTGATCCCCCCTTTGCAGTGCCATCCCCACGGGGAGTACTACATCCCCAGCAGTGGTTGCTCCTTCCAGCAGCGCTGGAGATTCCCAGCAGCCCACTCTTCAGTGGAAAAATGGGGGGAGACAACTGGGAGCCGCAGAGACCACCGGAGACCACCGGATAGGTAAGTATTATTGTTTTTTTACTCGCATTGCTGGGTTTTCAGCACTAAAAAGCCTGCAACCATTTTTAAAAATGTTTAATTACGTGGGTTTCAGGAACGGGCATACACACGGTAGTCCAAATTTTTATTTACAGTACCTCACTATACCTCGTGCCCAACTCAATTCCCCACAAAAGTTAACTAAAATTATCCTTCAGAGAAAGATTTGGATAAAATTATGAGATGCATTTGCAGTTCGAATTAAAAATATTTAATTTGTAAAATTGTTTTGATAATGTTAATAAATTAAAATGTTTTAATGCAAACTAAGAAATTTGTATTTAAATGATGATCTTGGAAAGCAAATGATGAATAAAACAATGGGTCTTATTTAGTTTAATATGTAAATGCAAATAGTTTATGTACTAACCTGATGGGGTATCCGGACTCTGGGTCGACAGTGTCTAGGTCGACACACATTAGGTTGACACCTATAGGTCAATAGTGAGTAGGTCGACACAGGAAATATGTCAACACAGCCATTAGGTCGACATGGACAAGGTCGACATGGAAAAGATCGACATGAGTTGTTCACTTTTTTTTTAACTTTTTCATACTTTACGATCCACGCGGACTACAATTGGGAACAGTAACCTGTGCTGAGCGCAGCAGTTGTGGAGTGATCACCTTGCCCGAAGCATGGCGAGCGATCTGAGCCATGCAAGGGGACAGAGTGCACTTACTGGGGTTCCCGGTCACTTTACAAAGAAAACGACACAAAAAATACAAAACTTATGTCAACCTTTTTCCATGTCGACCTTGTTCATGTCGACCTAATGGCCATTCCGAACTATTTAATGTGTCACTACTACTACTCACTGTCAACCAATAGGTGTCAACCTAATGTGTGTCGAGCTAGACACTGTTGACCCTGAGTCCCAGATCCCCTGATGGTGGTGGAACTGTGCATACACAGGACCAGGTCTGTGCACATGCAGAACATTGCAGTATGTTGCAGTCCCCCCTTAGCCATAGCATGATTGACATGCGGTATACTGTCGTTCGGTGGGATGGGGGGGGGGGGGTGGAGCATGGGGGGTGGAGCAGGGGTGAGGTGACCATTTTAGAAAACAAGGGCCTGTCACCCCTGTCTGAGCAGTAGTGCAGAGAAAGGGGGGGATAGGGTACAAATTACCCAGGCCCCAGGTCTGATTGAGGGGCCCAGTGAGGGCCTTATGAGGGCCCTGGAACCCAGGCCGCCTACCCCTTACCTGACAGCAGCAGCTACAGCTCTTCTCCTCAGCCCAGCACACACTGCTGTGTGCTGGGCTGCAGTGTAGCCATGAAGGCACTTAAAATACCATTTTCTCCGGCAGGGTCCACAGGTTATCCACAGTATAACAATGGGATAAGATGGAGCGTCAGTGGATTGGCACCTATCGATCAAAGCTTTCTGGCCTCCTAGAATGCAATGGGCCCGTCCATATATACCCGCCCACTGGCTCAGGCAAATCAGTTTTTTGTTTGGTGCGGCAGGAGCCGGACCATGGTCAGAGGGCTGCGTTTTTTTAGCAGCCCTAAGTTCTCTTATTTAAATTTTCTATAGTCTTACTCATTTTTGAGTGCTCTTTCTAAACAGCATCTTATATGCACCTTAGAAAGAGTCACTCCAACAACTCTCCACCGGGTCGCGACAACGCTTTCCCACGAGTACAGTGCTGTTTTGGCAGGCATCTGTGTCGGATATACTAGCAGGTCCATCAGACGTTACCATGCTATGGCCAGAGCACGGGGAGAAGGTAAGGCATCAGTTCCGCTTAGCTAGATGGAATACGGACACAGCCATACTGTTTTGGGAGGAGACTTCCAAACAGTAGCTTATGTGGCTGCCACCGCGGGTGCACTAGCTCTAGGCCTTAGGGATCATAGGTTCCAGGAATAGCATGAGGCCGCGATCCCTAAGGTTGATGTCAGCAGGCGGAGTCAGATGCTCTCCTGGTCACCCATCCCCCCGGTTCATGACCAGTTTCCGCTGAGTCTCCTGCCACGAACTGTTTCCTCACTTCTGTCTCAGACGCTGCCACGAGGGGACCAGGTCACAGCTTAGGCGGCTGTGTGACTGGTGCATCTGTGTTCCCTGAGCGTCTGTGTTCACTATAGGTTCATGGAGTGGCAGTGTACACTAGTAGCTAACGTATTGATCGATCTTAGAAGCAAGGTGAGTCTCCCTGTATCCCACTCTAATGAGTACGGGCTATACAGCACTAAATCTCTATCTACCGTTTTTTTGGTATGAATAGTTAGTTAAGTGCCTATTGCATATGAGTCTGTATACATTTACTGTTGTTTCTCTCGCATTGCGTCTGAATACGTTAGATTGGTTTTAAACATAATCAGTACATGTTCTCTGTTAAGTCGGATTAAGTTTCAGGAAAAGAGCAATACCTTAAATACACAAATGTTCAGGCTGCAGCAACCTCTAATCGTGTGTCAGTTAAACCCCTATGAAATGCGTACATGTTGCGTAAGCACACGTCACACTGTAAGCACAAAATAGCTACACGTGCGGTCTATACACTTTAACCCCTAACATGAAAGGAAATGCGACACCAATTGTATATGTTATGTTGTGGTCCAACCCAGCAACAAATATTTACTTAAAAGGGGGTTACAACAGAAATACAATAATACAAGAGAAGAAGCTACAACCAATGGATACATACATTTGTTCACCTGCGCACCCGGTTCCGGTCCTCAGTCAATCTGGATAGATGACCTTCAGAGAATAGACTGAGGCTTGCCAGGAGGCTTGGTTTTATACAATGGTCCAAAGCATGAAACAAAGGACACTGTAATCTCTTCATCCATAGGTTAAAGGGCTGGTCATTTACAGTACATGAGGGGTCATAGGTCAGTTTGAATAGGTAGGCGATGCCTGGTCCAGGTGCACTTGCAGATGTCCTCCACTGGGTTCCCTCTGAATATCAAGAGTACAGTAAATACAGTGTAATATTTATATTGTACTCCTGTGCATATCTATGCGCAGGAGCGTGCTACTTTCTGCAAACTGCCATCGGAATATTGCCATTAAAATACTGTACAACTGGATACCAAACACCACCTCCTAACCCAATTCTGTCCCCTCAAATCCTGTAAAGTTGAATATCTCTATTGTTCCCTTTCCAAAGTAAATGTAACTTGCTGGTGTGGTGTGTGTGTGGGCTATGTGTAAATTATGTACTATGTGGATTAAATATGAGATATGTCTTTGTGGCTTTTCCATGCGAATGCATATGCTACCATATTTACTCATACCATGCGTTAATACGCAGGCCCTCATGAGCCAATGTACGCAGCGTGTGGGCATGTGCACGCCCGGCAGAACAAGCACCCGCACGGAGGCCATCTGTGTGGTGTTTGTACGTGATGCATGTGCCTATAATATTTTCGACCTTGACATCTCCTACATACTTAAAGATATGTTTGTAGTTGCTGATGTACTCATATTGCTAATTATACTAATGTATAAAATGTGATTGACTGCTAGAGTGATTGCTGACTTTATTATATGTCTGTCAATTGTCCTTTCTGATCCTCAATGCTGGTGCATGGGTAGGGTCAGATTGTATGTCACTTTAAAAACTTTAAAGTGATTACAGTCAGAAATTGTGTACACTGTGAAAGTGCTGATTATTTATCATGTCTAAGAGTGGCAAACGTGAGGAAGGTACACTCACAGCAAAACCAACACTCATTTCATGTTTGTCTTGCAAAACTGTATTATCCTCTCTGGATCTGGTTCAGGATGGTTTGTGTGCAAATTGTTTTAGTTTTCAGCAAAATACAAGGCAGACCCCTGTACAATGTCAGGTACAGAGGGATCCACCTTGGGCTATTTTTGCACAGACCTTATCCAGTATAGCTGAATGGATAATTCCTACACCATCTGTACCAGGAATAGGTTACACTATGAACCCTTACACGCAGCTCCCTACCTACGGTATATTGTTTCCACCAGTGCCTTCTCAAAAGCAGGCTGATAAACCAAGGGTAAGTAAATCTTCATCTTCACAGGCTACACATGAGGCAGAGGAGGATTCATCGGAAGATGAAAGCTCAATTTATTCCACTTCGGCATCCGAACAGGAGGAAGAAGGTTTCAGCTCAATGGATATACAGTAGCTGAGTTAATTAGAGCTATGAAAGCCATTCTTTCCATAGAGGATTCAGAAGAGCCTGTGTTAAAATCCAAGGCACCTGTGTTTAAATGTCCTAAAACAGACTTTCGGGGGCGTGGCCAGCTAGCATGGCTGCTTTTTAACATTGCTCCTCTACATCACATGTAAAATCCCCATGAATCCACCTTTTAGGAGGATCTAAACTCCACAAGGTTGGTATCCCCTTGCTGCTAAAGCTCCCCTGACGGCAGGGAACCTTATATTGTGGAGAACGGTGGTGGATTGCCCCGGAGTCGGGCCATCGGACTGGATGGCCGGCATGACCGCCAGCATGGCGTTGGCACGATTTTGACTGTACCCATATCTCCTGCTATGAGCTGCTGGTGCTGAGGGGGAACTACTGCCACTAACGTACGGCTTATACATCGTACCCCCGGAGCTCACTCCTGCCTGTGAGACACTGGGAAGGCCCTTGCGGGGACGAGGTGTGCAGCTGCGGGGATGCACGCCCTTTCCAATGGGCACCGCTGCAGTGACGAGCCACGGGCTGTCTAGGACTTACTTCACCCGGTGCTCGCCGGTGCTCGCCTTCCTTCTGCTGCGGCTGTGTGGACCGGCTGCCGTTTTGACACGCGCGGCTGTGGAGGAGAGGAACGTCCTGGTCCGTGCGACGTGGGAGGGCCTGGGAGATGGCTGGTGCTCTGGCTACAGCAATACCCACATATTCGTCTGATTGACCGAGGTGAGGGGAACCGCTGCACGACGGCACCTCCGGGGCTACCTGTGGACGCGGGGTGCTCTGCCCGGGGGAGGGATCCTGAGACGACTCGGACATTACCCTTTAGTTTTGGTACTGCAGACCCAACACTGGACGACCAAACGAGAGATCTATTAACTCCCGAGCAGCCGGCTCTGCTGATGGTGTGAAGACTCATCGGGGACCTGTACCATCCTCTGCACCTATAACACAGCTGCTACATGTTCCCATAGGGTGTCGGACACTCTCCCCCGGGTACTAACACTGTGAGTCAACACCCCCTCTTGATTTCTCAACTAACTAACAGCTTCTGATATACACTCTCTCCCCCTCACTTGGATCCGTTCCCTCCTAGTGTGTCTCCCATTCCCTTACCAACCTTCCTCCCTACCCATTCCATTTTTCCCCTCTCAGCCCTCTTCTTACTTCTCCCCCCCATACCCTTTTGGGCAACTGCACTTATATGACAAAGGTCATCTACATTCTTTCTTTTGTATACAAAAGATGAAGAGGTGAGGTAGCTAACTCAAATCTAAATGAAAGACTTACCCCTGAGCTAATTCCACTTTGTTTTGGAAAAACTACCCTATAGCTCTCAGTGGGTCATTTATAGATATCTCATACGAGGACTGCCTTCTTAATTAACTGTCCCAACACGCCTCTCTTCTAGGACAAATTTGATTGTATCGTATGTATTTTAATTTTACCTTTATTAATTTATCCCCTGTCTCTTGATATCTGCAATCCATATTGGGAATCAAAAGCTCTATATAGAGGGTTATGCTGCCACCTGGTGGTTGAATTGTATATCTTCTATATTACCTTATATATTCTTCTAACTACCTAAATTTTATCCCAGTATTTAAATGATTCATACACTACTGAGTTACAACTGATATTGTGTTGAATTGCCCGGGATTCTCCAGGGATTCTGATGAGTAGTGCGTAATTTCTCTTCTATTTTGCTATATTTGAGAGATATCGCTCACTGCTAATTTGTTTCTTTAAGTGAAATGTAGATATTGGAGTGAAGCAACAAGGTCTATTCTGCACATTGTGATACGACTATAACACATTCCCTAGGGCTTTTCCACATAACTGAACGTGTGGACCTGCCCTACGACCTCTCTTTGTTTGAGTCCATAGTGTTATGGACAAATTTCTAGAAAAACATAAAAAATCAGCAGACATGCCTGCGTCTAATGCGAAATCAACCTATAAACGCCAAAATGCCCAGAAGGGAAATGCATCCCATATGCCTACCCCTCCCTCTCCAGTATCTGGGGGGGAGGACAGTATTTCTCAGTCATACCCCCACAATATTACCTTTCCATCTCCAGCTGAGAATGTTAAGGAGGTTATTAACATGCTAATGCCCCTTATAGATAAGAAATTTGAGGACTTACATGCTAGACTGGACACTTCTTTGGCTAAAATAGAAGCAAACACAGCTAGACTTGACACTCTGGAACAGAGAACCAGTGACACAGAGGACTCGATGCATGCTCTACAGCAGGAACTTGCCACTAGATCTCAGGCTATACACGTTCTGACGGAAAAGCTTGATGATTTAGAAAATAGAAATAGAAGATGTAATCTACGTTTTATAGGCATCCCTGAGTCGGTATCAGATGCACAGTTGCAGGCTTACATCAGCACTCTCGTCCCGGTGGCGCTAGGGTTTCCAGATACGGACCCTCCGATGCCGGTGGAGAGAGCACACAGATTAGGTGCACAACGCAGAGACAGGGGTACACAACCCAGACCGACTATTGCCAAATTCCTCGACTATAGGGACAAGGAATGACTGTTGCAGGCATATCGCGCGACCTCTGAACTTAGGGTGGAAGGCAAAAAAATCTTAGTGTTCCAAGACTTTTCAGTCCTGGTCTCTTAAAAACGCAAGGCCTTCTCGGAGGTTTGCAAGTTCTTAGTGAACAAAAAGATTAAATTCGCTTTACTATACCCAGCCAAACTGAGGGTTATTGAAAACGGCCGTACTCAGCTGTTCACTGACCCCCAACAAGCGAAATCGCACTTCTTCAGAGACGGCCCGCCTTCTTCAGCTCGTTCTGACGTTAGTGTTGACAACTGATTACATGGGTTTTCCATAATATACGGGAATGTTACTAATTGATGGAGGTCTGGGTGTATTGGGACCTAATACCCGGGGTGAAGTACCCTTGTAGCTACACCTAGTTCTGCCCTACCAGTCGCTCCAAAGGGGCCCCGGAGAAGTTTCCTAATGAATCCTCGGACCCCTACTCTTGATTCTTATCATACAACTAAATCTTAATATATGACCTTGAATGTTTATGCTTTCTAACTCGTTTTTACTTTTCATTATCACTCTAATTTGATGCTATCTTATCACGTCCTAAATATGTTGACACAGTTTTTCTCACTTGTATTAAAGTTATTGACAGACCGGAGCATCCCCTCCAATGGAGTTGGGGATCCTCAGTGGTTTAACCTGGGCCTGTTGGTTGACCCAGTTTCAGATGTTTATACAAAAAAAGTTGATACATTGCTTCACTTTCATTGCCGAATTGTACTGACCTGCCTTTTTTCTGTACTAATGACTCGAAGATATGAGGTGGGGGGGGGAGGCTGGGGCCCGTGCCCCCTGACACTTCAGAGCTACCCGATGCCCCCCTTGGGAGTGGGGAGGTATTTTTCTTTTTCTCTTTT
This sequence comes from Pseudophryne corroboree, assembly GCF_028390025.1. Taxonomy (NCBI): domain Eukaryota; kingdom Metazoa; phylum Chordata; class Amphibia; order Anura; family Myobatrachidae; genus Pseudophryne; species Pseudophryne corroboree. Next base: position 593,945,169 of record NC_086449.1, on the reverse strand, counting down.
TGCAACTACAAGAGGGTGGTTGGATCGTGGCTATTTTTCTACCCCACTTGATGCCGATGGCAGATGACACATCTGACATCCCTAATGTTAGGGATAGCTCTCATTGTTCCATATTATCCTGGAACGTGGGAGGATTGAATACCCCAATTAAAAGAAAAAAGATCCTTACTCACCTCCGTAGGAAACGCCCCTCTATAGCCTTCTTACAGGAGACACATTGGAGATTGGGGGATGGATGTACGCTACGCGCCCCCTGGATAGCGGAGTGTGTACAGGCCTCTTATTCTTCTAAATCCAGAGGGGTGGCGATTGTATTTCACAAACATCAAAGATATGAAATCCTACACTCCATAGAGGATCCTGAGGGCCGCTACTTAATACTAGACACACTAATCGAGGGCAACAAATTTACACTAGTAAACCTATACGCACCCAATGTTGCAACTGGAGAATTTTTACGATATCTTACTCAGGTCTTGGCTAGCAGGGTTAACTTTACCCTAGTGGTGGGTGGGGATTTTAATGCAGTAGATGACCCTGTGTTGGATAAATCATCTCCCATCTCGAGACCATCCTCCCCATGCTGGCAATACATACGGGAGATGAGAGAGGCTCTACACTTGAGTGATCCGTGGCGCCTATTAAATCAGACAGACAGATCCTATAGCCATTTATCCAGAGTACACGGTTCACTGTCAAGGATAGACTATATTCTCCTGGCAGACCATTTTTTTAAATCAGATCAAAGGCGCTGCTTTAGATGACATACTCATCTCGGATCATGCGCAGGTGAGATTGGAGATGTGTGTTGGTTCTCGTGCAGATGTGGACTGCCTTTGGCGTTTCCCTGACTATTTGTCCACTTCGGATGAATTCAGGAAATTTCTCTTGCACTCTTGGAATAATTTTGTGGATGATAATATAGAGCACTGGGATAACTCTGTGCTGTTCTGGGAGACGTCAAAGGCGGTGCTACGAGGTCATATAATTGGCTACGTGGTGAAAAAAAGGAAAGAAAGTTCCAAACAGTATCATACATTGTATGCAGCTATGTCCCATAGCTTTACCACCTACAAAAATAACCCTTCTGAGACTCTCTTAGAGATATATCTACGTGATAGAAAATTACTGGATGCCTTCTTAACAGCCCAGGCACAACAGCGTCTAGACTTTACTAAGTTTCACTATTATAAATGGGGAAATAGAACTGGGAAGTTGCTGGCCACTATGTCAAAAGCTAGGAGGAAACGTTCCTTTATTATGGCCCTAAAAGATAACACTCGGAATATAACCCACACTAAAACTTCTGATATCTTGACACACCTCAGTGACTTTTACACTAAATTATATAATCCTATCGCCCCACGGGAGGAATTGCAGAGGGCTTTACTGGCTCAGGCAAATTTACCGACACTTAGCTCAGAACAGAAAGAAGCATTAGAGGGAGACATTCGGGAAGACGAAATTAAAACGGTTATAAAGACACTACAACCAAACAAATCACCGGGACCCGATGGGTTTACTGGGTCTTATTATAAACTACTGCAGCAGGAACTCATGCAGACACTATTGGAACTCTATAACAAAATCTATAGGGAACACCCAATGTATCCGACATTCTCTCAGGCATACACTACCCTTATTTTTAAACCAGACAAAGATCCGATGTTAGCGGATTCCTATAGACTTATTTCTCTTTTGAACTCTGATTTTAAAATTTTCACAAAGATCATAGCAAATAGATTGCAAGTAATCCTCCCTGATTTGCTGACGGAACATCAATATGGTTTTGTACATGGCCGCCAATCAGTCAAGGCAATTCGTACGGCCATTGCGGCGACAGTGGCGTCCAGAAATACCCCTGATTCGGACTACATGCTCTTAAGCCTAGACACACACAAGGCCTTTGACACTGTGTCATGGCATCACCTGTTTACTGTGTTACATTACAGAGGGTTTACAGAGAATTTTGTAAATGTTATTAGATATCTCTATGCCGCTCCAACGACCTCTTTGCTGGTTAACGGCAAACGGGGTCCACGGATTTCGATGCAAAGAGGTACAAGACAGGGTTGTCCCCTGTCACCCCTTTTATTTAACTTTTCCATAGACCCCCTGTTCCGAATACTACAGAACTCGATGACCTATCAAGGTATTCCAATTGGGGATAGAGAAATTAAACTGTCGGCATTCGCGGATGATGTGTTGGTTTATATTGGGAACCCTAAAGATTCTTTACAGGATATTTTAGCTTTATTAGACAACTTTGGACAAATTTCGGGCTTCCAGGTTAATCTTTCGAAATCCATAGGGCTATATTTGAAACATGGGGTAAGGTGCCCGGGATGGGGGAAACGGATCCCTATAAATTGGGCTAACACTTCCATAACATAGCTAGGCATTAACCTCCCGAAATATCCTTCGGAACTGTATAGGCTGAATGTTAAGACAACAATAACTCTCATTACGAAGGAACTTGAAGGTTGGAACCATTTAATGCTTTCATATTTAGGGAGAGCTGCCTTGATAAAAATGTGTACATTTCCACGGTTATTATACATTTTACAGTCCCTCCCAATATTGCTTAGTAGATCAGACCTATCCCACATAACTAAATTGTTCCGACAGTTTATTTGGAAAGGCAAAAGAGCTTGTATTGCTATGCATAAGTTACAACAACCAAAATCTAACGGCGGAATTAACTTCCCCAACATTTTGCTTTATAACCACGCATCTTTATTGAGGTTTTTGAGAGATTGGTTAAACGACACAGACACGTATGCAAATACACAGCTTGAGACACAATTCCTAAAATCTAAAAACTTAACAAACTTCCTCCACTGTCTGGAGGCGGACTGTGATCGGGATCTACAAGATAATCCCCTTCTATGGTTGGTTTATCGCCTTTGGCACTCCTTGAGAAGATCCGGAAACTTAGGGAGACACAACTCCTTGTTTCTACGGTTTCTGGGTAATCCTGACTTCCAGCATGGGGAGGCGGGGTTCCCCTTTAAGATGTTCCACGATGAGGGTCTGCAAAACATAGGACAATTAGTCAACACGGACACAGGGAAACCTCTCACGTCTACCCAAGCGCGGGAAAAATTCCCATTCCTACGAGATTATCCGTTGGCCGTTCTCCAGTTGCAACATTTTACCTGCTCGGTTCTTAGGACACTGTCAAAAGAGGACTTGAATAACACACTAGATGCCCTATTGCGCACACCTCCAGCAACAAAGAGAGCCCTCTCACTACACTATAAACGTCTAAACACTCAGCTAGATTATTCTCGCTCGAGCTCGGGAATGTACAAATGGAAATCAGACTTTCCTAACCTGACATGTGACATACTACTAAAAAACTTGCTACACTCCTGCAAACTTTTGTCTTCAGCACAATACCAAGAGATGTTTTATAATATAACCCACAGAGCTTACTTCTGCCCATATAAACAACATAAGGCGGGTATGACGGATTCGGACAATTGTCTGAAATGTTGTGCTCCCAAAGCAGACCTATTGCATTGTTTCTGGTCGTGTCCACTTCTTCGTCACTTTTGGCTCCTAATACGCCAATATGCTATGGAGCATCTGGTAAACTTTATCCCTTTTACAGCAGAGTGGGCACTGTTTGGAATAATTCCAACTGGGCAAAGAGTGACGAAGGGGGGTAGACGATTATTGCTGGCAATTAGTGCAGCGGCACGTAAAGCAATCCTACAATCTTGGATAGACAAGAATCCTCCTACTCTGTCATTATTCAAAGGAAAGCTGCATCATATATTTCAGATGCACTGGATAGAAACATCTTTGCAAAAAGACAAACTAGTAGAGCAATTTTTTGAATCCTGGGAAAGCTATGTGGCTACTCTTCCGGTAGATTTCCAAACCAGAATTCAAACCTCACTAAAACACACTGAATGGTTCGAAACAAGAATGGCAATTGGTGATCCTCCCATATTGCTGATGGATTAGGGGTTGGGGGTGTCGCGGGGCCTCAGCCTCCTCATATCTCTACTATGTTTAGAATGGCAGGTCTATAACGCAAACTCTTAATCTGCATTTTCTTTCACATGATGTTCTTGAGATTGTGTAATGTATAAACGAAGATCCGCTAATGAACATTTAATGTTCTCTTATCATCATGTTGTGACGCTACTCACATGTATTTACTCAATGTTAATGCAACTGAATTTGTAACAATGAAGCAATGTTTTAATAAAAATGTTATACTTTAAATGTCCTAAAACAGTTAAGACTGAGTTTCCAGGGTCAGAGCAGGTGACGGAAATCATGGAAGAGGCTTGGGCTACACCCAATAAGAGATTTAGAATTCCAAAGAAATGGGATTCAAATTATCCTCTTCCACCTGGGGATTGTTTAAAAAGGGAAGTGGCTCCTAAAGTAGATACGCATGTTATTCGATTAGTGCAAAAATCTATATTACCTTTGCCTTCAATAGCATAAAATGATGTCACGGATAGGAGAGTGGATGGGTTTCTAAAAACCATTTTTTCCTTGTCTGGGGCAGTCATAAGGCCAGCCATGGCTTCGGCTTGGTTGGCAAAGGCAGTAGCTGCCTGGGCTGATACATTGGAGGGGGATTTTCCAGTATCTTCTAGAGAGCAAAAATCCCATATAGCTCATATAAAACAGGCTGCAATATTCTTGGAAGAAGCAGCATTAGATATGGGTACAATTGCCTCCAGGGCATCAGCTTCAACAATAGCTGCTCATAGAGCAATTTTGTTACGTACGTGGAAGACTGATTCAGAATCCAAAAACGTTTTGGAATATTTGCCTTTTTCTGGAAATATTCTTTTTGGTAAGGAATTGACAGCTATTCTGGAGTCAGAAGCAGACTCCAAAAAGGTTACGTTTCCTTCCACATACAAACACAAACCTAAAATTCTGTTTTTTTGGCCCTTTTGGTCTCAAAGAAAAAGTTAAGGTAAAAAGTGATCGCAAGCCCCAATACAACAAGTCTGGTAAGACTAAAGAACATTGGGCTACAAGAGGACCAACTTCCAAATCAGAAGACAAGCCATCAGCCTGATGGTGTGGGCCTCCATCTGGGGGACCTCAGGGTAGGGGGCCGACTTCTTCAGTTTGCACAGATTTGGCAGTAGTCTACAACAGATGTCTGGGTGCAGGAAGCAGTGTCTCTAGGTTATGCTTTTCCCTTCAAGAAGCATCCTCCTCGAAGGTTTTTTTGTACTAGCACATCTCGGGTAGAGGCGAAGGCCAGGGCATTGCAAGAAGCAGTTCAGAAATTTCTTCAGTCAGGAGTAATTATTCCAGTTCCCCCTGCACAGCGAGGACAGGGTTTTTACTCCAACCTATTTTTGGTTCAGAAGCCAAATGGGTCATTTCGGCCCATTCTCATTCTCAAAATGCTGAACATTTGGGTACCTCATTTTCACATGGAGATGTTACGTTCCATAATCTTGGCCATGGAGCCAGGAGATTATATGGTATCCCTGGATATACAGGATGCTTACCTACATGTTCCTATAGCACTGTCCAAACAATGTTATCTCTGGTTCGCTATCCTCCAACAGCATTTTCAGTTCCAGGCTCTACCCTTTGGGTTAGCCACAGCCCCCAGAGTATTTACCAAGATTATGGTGGTAATAGCAGATTATCTCTGCCAGCAGGGGATAAGAATTTTTCCATACCTTGACGATCTGTTAATCCTGGCACAGTCACAGGAATTGCTCCTATGTCATCTCCAACAGACAATAACCTGTCTGCAGAGAAATGGGTGGCTCATAAATTGGGCAAAATCATCTCTGGTTCTATCACAATGGATGACTCACTTGGGGGCTGTACTGGATTCAGGTCTACAGAGAGTAATTTTACCCTGCAACAAGACATCCAGGGTACAGTCAAGGATTCAAGACTTGCTACACAGTCAAACGATATCCATTCACGTAGCAATGCGAGTGATGGGGTTGATGGTGTCAACATTCGACATGGTGGAGTATGCACAGTTCGACTTGAGGCCTCTGCTGCATCTGAATCTTGCCAAATGGAATGGATCACATCAGACGATAAAGAAACAGACTATGGTACTTTCGGTAAAAGTAAGAAGATCATTAGCCTGGTGGGTACAGACATCCCATCTGGACAAGGGGAGACCCTTATGGATAACATATTGGGAGTTTCTGACAACAGATGCCAGCCTCCAAGACCTGGGGAGCAGTATCTGGAAGGTTGTGCTTCCAGGGACAATGGTCCAAAGAAGAAAGTTGCTTGCCAATAAATGTGTTGGAACTTCGGGCCATATACATGGCACTTATTCAGGCAAAAGACATTCTTCAAGGAAGTCCAGTCCAGATCTGCTCAGACAATGTGACGGCAGTAGCGTACCTCAACCATCAGGGAGGAACCTGCAGCCAAAAAGCAATGAAGGATGTAAGTCACATACTAAAGTGGGCAGAGCTTCACCATCCAGCCTTATATGCTGTGTTCATTCTGGGAGTGCTAAACTGGGAAGCGGACTTCCTCAGTCGACACACCATTCAGGCAAGCGAATGGGCTCTACACCCGGAGGTCTGCAAGACTCTAGTAGACAAATGGGGGTTGCCAGAGATAGATCTTATGGCGTCCCATCTGAACAACAAAGTGGCCGCATACGTGTCAAGAACAAAGGATTCCAGAGCAATCATTGTGGACGCCTTGTCAGTAAGATGGGACTTTCATCTAGCTTATGTGTTTCCTCCAATCACCCTGTTACCCAGGGTGGTGAGGAAAATAAAGCAAGGAAGGGGTGCCGTGATACTTATAGCTGCGGCATGGCCCAGAAGGCATTGGTATACGGATATGCAGAGAATGTTGATGGATGCTCCATTTCTGCTTCTTTAACATCCAGACCTATTGACGTCCAGACCCAGATGTTTTTTTATCACAGACATCTGGGTTGACTGTCTTTGAAGGTGTGGCTCTTGAAACCTCTATCCTGAAGTTAAGAGTATTCTTACAACAGGTAATTCAAACTATACTCAGAGCAAGGAAACCTTCCTCGGCTCATATTTATCACCGAATATGGCAAACATTCATTAGTACAGTGAAAGAAAGGTGGATCCTAAGTCTTTCGCAGTTTCCAGGGTATTATCATTTCTTCAGGCAGTAATGGATAAGGGTTTGAAGGTGGCTTCCTTGAGAGTGCAAGTATCAGCATTGACTGTATGGTTCCAAAAGAAAATTGCAAATTTACAGGATGTGCATACTTTTTTCCAGGGAATGCTGTGCATTCAACCTCCATTTGTTTCACCTTCAGTGCCGTGAGACTTATGTGTATCCCTGAAGGCCATTCAAGTTGCCCCATTTGAACCACTTAATACAGTGGATCTTAAATGGTTGACAGCTAAAGTGCTCTTTCTACTGACCATGGCATCAGCTAGAAGAGTACCAGATTTAGGGGGCGCTGTCATGTCGTTCTCCATTTCTGATTTTTTTTATCCAGATAGAGCAGTTCTCAGAACTAGATCTGGGTATCTTCCTAAGGTGGTGTCTAAATTCCACCTTAATGAAGAAACTGTAGTTCCAGCTTTTCAAGTACTGGGACTTTCTGCAGGAGATGCATCGCTGGACGTAGTCCATGCATTAAGGACCTACGTGGATCATACCAGTGCCATCAGAAAGACAGATTCTCTCTTCATTCTCTATGGATTTCACAAGAGAGGATGGCCTGCTAGTAAACAGATGCTGGCAAGATGGCTTCGAATGACGATTTCAGAAGCATATTCTCAAGCTGATCTCCCTGTTCCGGCTAATGTCTCTGCTCACTCCACTCGTAAGGTAGGTCCTTCATGGGCAGCACAGCGTGGTGCTTTAGCAGAACAGATATGTAAGGCAGCCACATGGTCTTCCATTAACACATTCATTAGACATTATGCCTTGGATACCTTTGCCTCTCGTGACGCTGAATTCGGGCGAAGGGTTCTCCTGTCCAATCAGGAGCGTCCCCACCACTAAATTGCTTTGGGAAATCCCACTGTTATCCTGTGGACCCTGCCGGAAAAATATACATTATGGCAAGAACTTACTGTTGATAACGGTATTTCTCCTAAGTCCACAGGATCCACAGGGATCCCACCCTGACGCACCTGATTTGAGGATCCTTTTACTCACTAACCTCTTCCTTCTTGTACGTAAGGGTGAGCATGTGTGTTCTTCTCACCTGATTAGAGCTCTACATGATGCTCATGCCTTGTGCTTTGGATACAACTGATTTGCCTGAGCCAGTGGGCGGGGATATATGGATGGGCCCGTTGCATCCTGGGAGGCCAGAAAGCTTTGATCAATTGGTGCCAATCCACTGACACTCCATCATATCCCATTGTTATCCTGTGGAATACTGTTATCAATGGTAAGTTCTTACCATAACGTATATTTTTTTCAGTACCTGGGACCAGCCAGGCTCTCTACTGCCTGGGTCTGTGTAGTCGAATGCAGACTGCCTGGACCCGACAGAGCAGTTCCGACACTAGTCTTAGACAGCTTCAGCATACTCAGAAAGCCGAGGGCTGAAACCATCACGACCAGTATTTGGATCGCATGTGTTAGTAGGTGGCGTCTTTTTCCTACAGGTGCCTCCTTCAGCATTAGCAAGCATATGTATTAGTTGTACCGTATTGCGTTCCCTGCAACTGTGCAATACCATAAATATATGAATCAGGCCCAATGAATGGCAAACACAAATTGCACATTTTAAGTCTCAAAATCAAATTGCAGTCACTTGCCGATTGTACCATGAGCATGTACAGGGTTATTATTAAACCAGTGAAATTCAATTTAAAATGTAATTGTTTCAAAATTCCAACCATTTCTATTTAAAATAATGTATTTATTCTAAGGTAATTGATTTCTATGAAAGTGATTATAAAAGGGATGATGCAAAGCTAGCTGCAATTGTGCCCCAAGATGCAACCGATATTTCATCTAAAAGCCAGTGACAAAAAGTACAGTATACAAATGGTAACTGTCTTAAGATGAGTGCAGTCAGTAAGATTAGCATACAGCATGTGCCTGCCTGTCTCATACACCTACTTTCCACTTCCACTCATGTTTTTTACCATTTATTTTAATTCTAACAAAAACATTTGACAGGCATAAATAAAGTTGCTTCTAATACAGCAGACACAATTCCCTATCCAGTGTACAAAAGAAGTATGGACACAAAGTAAAATATATGTGACAAATAAATCATCAATCAGTGTCAGTGGAGCATTTTCAAACACCTAATCACAAATTAATCTCTAGTGCTGGTGACAGTCATCATCCACTATTTGCATCTGTCTCCCCAGAAATGCAGTTTATAAGTCCTTTTTATAAACTCAAAATAGCACAGGGCAGACTAAAACGCGGACAGTGAACCAGAATCAGGCAGTTTTTCAAGAGTTAACTCTTTTGAATAAAAATCTAATTAATAGGATATAACAATCATACGATATACTGTACACTACACAAGTCTTGCCTTGTAACACCTTTTGAAATCTAATGATAAATGTGTGTCTTCCCACTTAATTAACATATTACCTCTTAAATAAATAGTATTTCATTTCCTGGGATAATGACTGAGATAGAAAAATCAATTTTTAGCATAGATAAAGATGAGAACAATAAACATGCAAAAAATAAAAAAGTGCAATCATTGTCTGACAACAGCATACTGTGGATCTTTTTTAAAATCAAGCTCCAGTTCTGAAGCAAGAATTAAATATTATAATACATTAATACAGTAGTCTGAAATAGTCATAATACAAAGAGTGCAGGCAGGCGTCTATGGGAAATCCAAGTCCAGAAAGAGAATTTGTGAAATCAAAAAGTTATTAAGTCATCCTGTAGAAGCAATTTAGTTTCGGACCGCATCATAGGTTAAAATTGGATTTTAATTACCTACCAGTAGATCCTTTTCTCGTAGTCCATAAGGGACATTGGGGAGACTTAGTACAATGGGGTATAGACGGGATCCAAAGGATCCGGTGCATTTTAAATTTCTTCAATGGGTGTGCTGGCTCCTCCCCTCTATGCCCCCTCCCACAGGCAGCTATAGGTAAAACAGTGCCCGAAGAAGAAAGGGCATATATGAGAGAAGGAACATAACAACGAGTGGTAAGATTTATACACCAGCACACCACTAACATACAACAACCAGCAATGGCTGGTAACAATAACAGCAACAGCTGAACAGGTAAGCATATAAAATAGAACCTGCAGAAAAGTCAACGCATTTAGGAGGGGACCCAATATCCCTTATGGACTACTAGAAAATAAGATTTAATTTACCAGTAAATCTATTTCTCGTAGTCCGTAGAGGATGCTGGGGACTCCGTAAGGACCATGGGGAATAGACGGGCTCTGCAGGAGATAGGGCACTTTAAGAAAGACTTTGGATTATGAGTGTGCACTGGCTCCTCCCTCTATGCCCCTCCTCCAGACCTCAGTTAGGGAAACTGCGCCCAGAGGAGACGGACAGTACGAGGAAAGGATTTTAGTTAATCCAAGGGCAAGATTCATACCAGCCACACCAATCATACCGTATAACCTGTGATAAACTACCCAGTTAACAGCATGAACAACAACATAGTCTCAGTTCAAACCGATGAAACTATAACATAACCCTTATGTAAGCAATAACTATATACAAGTCTTGCAGAAGAAGTCCGCACTTGGGGGGTAATTCCAAGTTGATCGCAGCAGGAAATTTTTTAGCAGTTGGGCAAAACCATGTGCACTGCAGGGGAGGAAGATATAACATGTGCAGAGAGAATTAGATTTGGGTGAGTTATATTGTTTCTGTGCAGGATAAATACTGGCTGCTTTATTTTACACTGCAAATTAGATTGCAGATTGAACACACCCCACCCAAATCTAACTCTCTCTGCACATGTTATATCTGCCTCCCCTGCAGTACACATGCTTTTGCCCAACTGCTAAAAAATTTCCTACTGCGGTCAACTTGGAATTACCCCCTTGGGACGGGCGCCCAGCATCCTCTACGGACTACGAGAAATAGATTTACCGGTAAGTAAAATCTTATTTTCTCTAACGTCCTAGAAGATGCTGGGGACTCCGTAAGGACCATGGGGATTATACCAAAGCTCCCAAACGGGCGGGAGAGTGCGGATTACTCTGCAGCACCGATTGAGCAAACAGGAGGTCCTCCTCAGCCAGGGTATCAAACTTATAGAACTTTTCAAAGGTGTTTGACCCCGACCAAGTAGCAGCTCGGCATAATTGTAGTGCCGAGACCGCTCGGGCAGCTGCCCAAGAAGAGCCCACCTTCCTAGTGGAATGGGCCCTAACCGATTTAGGCAATGGCAATCCTGCCGCAGAATGCGCCTGCTGAATCGTGTTACAGATCCAGCGAGCAATAGTCTGCTTTGAAGCAGGAGCGCCAACTTTGTTGGCAGCATACAGAACAAACAGAGCTTCAGTCTTCCTGATCCTAGCTGTTCTGGTTACATAAATCTTCAAAGCCCTGACCACATCCAGGGACTCAGAATCCTCCAAGTCCCGTGTAGCCACAGGCACGACAATAGGTTGGTTCATATGAAAAGATAAGACCACTTTTGGCAGAAACTGAGGACGCGTCCTCAACTCTGCCCTATCCACGTGAAAAACCAGGTAGGGGCTTTTATGTGATAAAGCTGCCAATTCCGAAACACGCCTTGCCGAAGCCAAGGCCAACAACATGACCACTTTCCAAGTGAGATATTTCAACTCCACTGTTTTGAGTGGCTCAAACAAGGTGACCTGAGGAAACTTAATACCACATTAAGATCCCACGGCGCCACCGGAGGTACAAAAGGAGGCTGAATATGCAGCACCCCCTTCACGAATGTCTGTACTTCAGGAAGAGAAGCCAATTCATTTTGAAAGAAAATGGACAAGGCCGAAATTTGGACCTTTATGGACCCTAATTTTAGGCCCAAATCCACTCCTGTTTGCAGGAAGTGAAGCAGATGACCCAAATGGAACTCCTCCGTAGGAGCAGCCCTGGCCTCACACCAAGAAACATATTTTCGCCATATACGGTGATAATGTTTCAATGTCACGTCCTTCCTAGCCTTTATTAGCGTAGGAATGACCTCATCCGGAATACCTTTTTCCGCTAGGATCCGGCGTTCAACCGCCATGCCGTCAAACGCAGCCGCGGTAAGTCTTGGAACAGACAGGGCCCCTGCTGCAGCAGGTCCTGTCTTAGAGGAAGAGGCCACGGATCTTCTGTCTGGAACAATGAGGATTGTTCTGACTCTGCTTAGTCTTATTATTCTCAACACCTTGAGAGGCAGAGGAGGGAACACATAGACCGACCTGAACACCCAAGGTGTCACTAGAGCATCCACCGCTACCGCCTGAGGGTCTCTTGACCTGGCGCAATACCGCTTTAGCTTTTTATTGAGATGGGACGCCATCATGTCTATCTGAGGCAGTCCCCACCGACCCACGATCTGTGCGAAGACTTCTGGATGAAGTACCCACTCTCCCAGATGCAGGTCGTGTCTGCTGAGGAAGTCCGCTTCCCAGTTGTCCACCCCCGGGATGAATACTGTTGCTAGGGCGCTTACATGGCCTTCCGCCCAGCGAAGAATCCTGGTCGTTTCTGCCATGGTCACTCTGCTCCTTGTGCCGCCTTGGCGGTTTACATGAGCCACTGCTGTGACATTGTCCGACTGAATCAGAACCGGTTTGTTCCGAAACAATGAATCCGCTTGGCGTAGGGCGTTGTATATGGCCCTCAACTCCAGGACGTTGATGTGGAGACAAGTCTCTAGATTTGACCAGAGAACTTGGAAATTTCTTCCCAGTGTGACTGCTCGCCAACCTCGGAGGCTTGCGTCCGTGGTCACCAGGATCCAGTCCTGAATTCCAAACCTGCGGCCTTCTAGGAGGGGAGCACTGTGCAGCCACCACAGGAGAGATACTCTGGCTCTGGAAGACAGGGTGATACTTTGATGCATTTGTAAATGGGACCCGGACAATTTGTCCAGTAGATCCCATTGAAAGGTCCTCGCATGGAACCTTCCGAAGGGGATGGCCTCGTACGATGCCACCATCTTCCCCAGGACATGCGTGCAGTGTTGCACTGAAACCTTTTTTTAGCTTTAATAGGTTCCTGACCAGGGCTATGAGCTCCTGAGCCTTTTCCATCGGAAGAAAAACCTTTTTCTGGTCTGTGTCTAGAATCAGGCCCAGAAAGGTCAGACGCGTTGTAGGGACTAGCTGGTATATTGAGAATCCAGCCGTGCCTTTGCAACATTCTCACCGACAGCGACACACTGTCCAGCAACTTCTCCCGAGATCTCGCCTTTATGAGGAGATCGTCCAAGTATGGGATAATTGTGATCCCCTGCTTGCGCAGGAGCACCATCATTTCCGCCATTACCTTGGTGAAAATTCTCGGGGCTGTGGAAAGCCCAAACGGCAACGTCTGAAATTGGTAATGACAGTCCTGTACTGCAAATCTCAGGAACACCTGGTGAGGAGGGAAAATCGGAACATGAAGGTATGCATCCTTTATGTCCAGGGACACCATCCAATCCCCCCCCCCTCCAGGCTGGCAATGACCACTCTGAGCGATTCCATCTTGAACTTGAACTTTTTCAAGTACAAGTTCAGGGATTTTAGATTCAAAATGGGCCTGACCGAACCGTCTGGTTTCGGGACCACAAACAGGGTTGAGTAATACCCCTCTCCTTGCTGGAGAAGAGGAACTTTGACTATCACCTGTTGAAGATACAATTTTTGAATTGCAGTCAACACTAACTCCCTCTCTGACGGGGAAGCTGGCAGAGCCGTTTTGAAAAACCGGCGAGGAGGCACGTCTTCGAATTCCAGCCTGTATCCCTGAGAAACAATCTCTATAGCCCAGGGATCCACCTGTGAGTGAACCCAGACCTGGCTGAAAAATCGAAGACGTGCCCCACCTTGAGCTGACTCCCCCCGGGAAGCCCCAGCGTCATGCGGTAGACTTTGCAGATGTAGGGGAGGACTTCTGCTCCTGGGAACTAGCTGCATGCAGCTTTTTTCCCTTGCCTTTTCCTCTGGCAAGGAAGGATGATCCCCGTACCTTCTTGCTTTTATTGGAACGAAAGGACTGCATTTAATAATGAGGTGCCTTTTTAGTATGCTGCGGGGGGACATAAGGTAAGAAATTCGATTTACCGGCCGTAGCAGTAGAGACAAGGTCCGAGAGGCCTTCTCCAAACAACTCCTCCCCCTTGTAAGGCACCGACTCCATATGCCGCTTTGAGTCGGCATCCCCCATCCACTGTCGGGTCCACAAGAGTCGCCTAGCAGAAATAGACATAGCATTTATTCTGGAGCTTAGTAAACAAATGTCTATTTGAGCATCCCTCATATATAAAGCAGCATCTTTGATATGCTCTAAGGTCATTAGAATGGTATCCTTATCTAGGGTGTCAAGTTCCGTAGATAAGGAATCTGTCCATGCTGCGACAGCACTACAAACCCAGGCCGATGCCATAGCCAGTCTAACAATAGTACCGGAATGTGTGTAAATGTGCTTCATGGTAACCTCCTGCTTACGATCAGCAGGATCCTTGAGGGAAGCTGTATCCTGAGAAGGCAGTGCCACCTTCTTGGATAAGCATGTCAGCGCCTTGTCTACCTTAGGCGAAGATTCCCATCGTATCCTGTCCTTTTGTGGAAAGGGATACGCCATAAGAATCCTTTTGGGAACTTGTAGTCTCCTATCTGGAGATTCCCAAGCCTTTTCGCACAAGTCGCTTAGCTCAAATGAGGACGGAAAAGTGACCTCAGGCTATTTCCCTTTATACATGTGTACCCTCGTGTCAGGGACAGGGGGTTCCTCAGTGATATGCAAAACCTCTTTAATGGCCATAATCATGTAACGAATGCCTTTTGCCACGTTTGGTTGCAATTTTGCATCCTCATAGTCGACACTAGAGTCAGTATCTGTGTCGGTATCTGTGTCAGTGATCTGGGATATGGTGCGTTTTTGAGACCCCGACGGTCCTGGTGCCACAGGGACAAGCATGGTCTGACTACCTGACTGATCCCTAGCTTCAGCCTTGTCTAACCGTTTATGCAGTAAATTTACATTTGCATTCAAACATTCCACATATCCACCCAGTCCGGTGTCGGCATTGCCGACGGCGACCTGACAATCATGCACTCCCCCTCCTCCTTAGGTGAGCCTTCCTCGTCAAACATGTGGACACACACGTACCGACACACTTCACACACACAGGGAATCTCTTTTCTGAAGACAGGTTCCCCCTGAGGCCCCTTGGAGAGAGAGAGAGAGAGTATGCCAGCACACACCCCAGCGCTATATGACCCAGGATAAACACACAAAATGTTTACCCAGTAGCACTGCTTAATGTGTAAACACCAATAATGTGCCCCCCCTCTACTTTAAAACCCCCTTACACCATGTGCCAAGCAGGGGAGAGTCCGGGGAGCTTCCTCTTCCTCTGCGGTGCTGTGGAGAGAAAATGGCGCTGGTGAGTGCTGAGGGAGAAGCCCCGCCCCCTCGGCGGCGGACTTCTGTCCCGCTCAAACTTACTAGAAAACCATCGATCTCCAGCTCCATCTGTGTTTTGCCATCGATACTCAGCTCCATCGGTGTTCTGCCATCGATCTCCAGCTCCATCGGTATTCCACCATCGATACTAAGCTCCATTGGTGTTCCGCCATCGATCTCCAGCTTCATCGGTGTTCCAACATCGATCTCCAGCTCCATCAGTGTTTCGCCATTGATCTCAAGCAGTGGTGCTCCGCACCAATATCCAGTATCATCGGTATCCATATCACTTCCAGTGGTCAGTAACCTTGTGCTCATTCATATTGGTACTTCATCAGTGGTTACACTCAGAGGCGTCACTAGGGTTGGTGTCACCCGGTATGGTAACTTATGGTGTCACCCCCATGGACCTCCTTCCATATCACACCACACGGGACCCTTAGTAATGTTTTTGTACTAGTATTTTTTTATTAACTTAGTCATATATATATACACACACAGTGGTCGAAGTGGAAATTTTGAAGTGGGGGTATGGAAAAGTTAACAAAATTATGGTTGCGCGCTGTGGAAAAGGGGGTGTGGCCACTCAAAAGGGGGGGTGTCCTTAAGTGTAGTGTACCACACCATATACCCCTTATACACATTGTGCATCACAATAGTAGAACCCCTTCTACTATCTAGTACTGGTGCCACTTACACATTATGCCACACTGAATTAGCCAAAATTCACATTATGCCACACAGTATGAGCCAAAATTCACTTTACGCCACACAGTATGAGCCAAAATTCATATTATGCCACACTGAATGAGCCAAAATTCACATTATGCCACACAGTATGAGCCAAAATTCACATTACGCCACACAGTATGGAGCCAAAATTCAGGGACAGAGAGAGTGACAGCAGGGACATAGGGACAGGGAGAGTGACAGCAGGGACATAGGGACAGGGAGAGTGATAGGGAGAGTGACAGCAGGGACATAGGGACAGGAAGAGTGACAGCAGGTACATAGGGACACAGGAGAGTGACAGCAGGGACATAGGGCAGGGAGAGTGACAGCAGGGACATAGGGACAGGGAAAGTGATGGGAAGAGTGACAGCAGGGACATAGGGACAGGGAGAGTGACAGCAGGGACATAGGGACAGGGAGAGTGACAGCAGTGACAGAGGGACAGGGAGAGTGACAGCAGGGACAGGGAGAGTGACAGAGGGACATAGGCAAGCAGGGTAACAGTAACTAATGAGCAGCGGAGGGGGCTGTGGTCAGCGTCGGTGCAGAGGCTGTAGTCGGCGGTGGTGAGGAGAAGGCCCTGGGCAGCGGCGGTGCGGAGGAGGCTGTGGGCATCGGCGATGAGGAGAAGGCCCTGGGCAGCGGCGGTGTGGAGGAGAAGGTACTGGGCATCGGCAGTGCGGAGGAGGCCATGGACGGCGGATGAGGAGGAGAAGGCCATGGGCAGTGGCAGTGCGGAGAAGGCCCTGGGCAGCGGCATTGCCGTGGAGGGTGGCGGCGGTGATGAGAAAAAGTCCCTGGGCAGCGGCGTTGCGGAGGTGGGAAGCGGCTGTCAGGAGGAGAAGGCCCTGGGCAGCGGCGTTGTGGAGGATGCCTTCGGTGCAGCTCTGGTGAGGTCCACCATTTGAAATCGGCAGCCGCGTGGCCGCTTCTGATTGGCCGCCGGTTCCAGAGTTCCAATTGGCTCTTTAACAATGTGGAACTGGAAAGGCGGCGGCAGTGGCGGGGCTCTTAAGTGCTCGAAGTGCCGGTATGCCATACTGGTGTAAACCAGCCCACTTCAAACACTGTGTGTGTGTGTGTGTGTGTGTGTGTGTGTGTGTATATATATATATATATATATATATATATATATATATATATAATACACACTCACACTTTTTTTTTTATAATACATGATTATATTGAAATAGTGTATAATATTTAATAACTGTAAATACTAACTTAGCAGAAGGTTGATTAAGGTGCGCACTCCACGTGAAGCTGCCTGGCTGCACAGCACACACTGCAGTGACTTCGGTATGCTCCTCTAGACCTCCACCGACGTGTACCACCGCGTGCTCGGCTGCCCGCTATCTACTCCCCTCCCCGGGCGGCTCCTCCCTGCAAGCCGCGCGGCCAGTCAAGTACACTGACGCTCAGTACAGTGTGACGCTCAGGCGCCGTCAGTATGACGGCTGCTACTGGCTGCAGTTGCGGCACTGCTGATCGGTCTTTAAGATCCGATCCGTGGTGTGTGGCGGGGAGACTCTTAGATCAGGGGGGCCCGGGGTACTTATCCCCTGTGACCCCCCTTAATCCAGCTTTGGGCGTGATGACAATTTACGGACGCGGACGCGGCAGAGTGTTGCAAGTGGAGATGTGTGACTTTGAGTCGGCGGGGGTGCGATCTTAACCTACAGTTACGTTTGCACCCCCGCTGGCTCAAAGTCACACATCTCCGCCTGCAACACTCCGCCGTGGCCGGGTCTGTAATGTCTGATACTGACAGTGTGGAGAAGGGGGTGTGGAGAAGGGGGTGTGTTGACGGTGCTGCGGACATGTGCCTCACCTCTGACAGGTAATAGATGGGAATGGGTTGCGGGTGCATGTGTGCGACTCTATTTGGTGTCACCCTGTTGAAGGGTGACACCCGGGTGCGGGCCGCACCCCCCGCACCCGCCTCATGACGCCACTGGTTACACTGCATCTAATCCTGCTGTTGTATGCTTATTTAAGTTGGGAGTTCATCAGTGGTTTACACGGCATCTAAAGTCTATTGTTGTGTGCTCATCTATACTGAGACTTCATTAGTGGTTCACACTACATACGATATTACATCTTGCTATCTATGTTACATCTGCTACAGCATTGCCTCATTTCCTATGCCTAAGTAACTGCATTATCTGTGATACCGATTATCTGAGTATATTACCAACTGCCGCTAACTATGGGGTACATTTACTAAGCAGTGATAAGAGCGGAGAAGTGAGCCAGTGGAGAAGTTGCCCATGGCAACCAATCAGCACTGAAGTAACATCTATAATTTGCATACTATAAAATGATACAGAGCTGCTGATTGGGTGATGGGGAAATTTCTCCACTGGCTCACTGCTCCGCTCTTATCACTGCTTAGTAAATCTACCCCTATATCATCTTGCGCGCTGAATAAAAGACTTATTTTATTTTACAATATCTGTTGTTTGGGTCACGCCTTCGGGCCTACGCTCTAGTACAACACATCCTGGTTAATGTACAAGAACTTACTCAAAGCTCCCAGGATCACATACCATTCTGCCCCTATGCCTGAGATCTCTACTGTCCAGAGTCAGACCTCAGGCGTGACAGTTAGCACTGGCAAAATGGATTCAGCTGGAGAACAGACCCCACCCACCAGCCCGGTACAACTGTTGTCAGCTCGTCTAGAACATCAAGAAGCTGCGCAGCTTTAGGTAATGTACCCCAGGTGTACTTGTCACCTCCAATTGCTACAGCTGTTCCTCGTCTTAACCTGCCAACTCCTACTAAGTTTGATGGTTCCCCTAAAGCCTGTAGGGGATTCCTGAACCAATGCGAGATCCATTTTGAATTGCAGCCCAGCAACTTCCCAACAGAACGTGCTAAAGTTGCATATATTATCTATCTCCTGTCTGGTTCAGCTCTAGATTGGGCATTGCCATTATGGAAAAGATCAGACGCTATCCTGTCATCATATAAGTACTTTGTGACAACATTCCAGCGAGTATTCGATGAGCCTGGGTGAGTGACTTCAGCAGCTGCAGATATAATACGTCTTCATCAGGGATCTCATGCTGTGGGACAGTATCTTGTACAGTTCCAAATTTTGGCATCCGAACTTACCTGGAATGATTAGGCACTGTACGCAGCATTTCGGCATGGTCTTTCTGAGCATATAAAAGATGAGCTAGCTACTCGTGACTTACCTTCAAAGTTGGAC
Source organism: Pseudophryne corroboree (assembly GCF_028390025.1). Lineage (NCBI taxonomy): Eukaryota > Metazoa > Chordata > Amphibia > Anura > Myobatrachidae > Pseudophryne > Pseudophryne corroboree. Next base: position 593,925,700 of record NC_086449.1, on the reverse strand, counting down.
GAGCTCATCTCCTTGTGTACCAAAGTTGACCTCCATTTTTCGGGAACGTGCAATTGAACGTGGAAGTGCCAATCAATCCAAGGTGCAAGTCGTCTCTACACCTCGTCTGGTTTCCCCAGCTAAAGAGGAGCCAATGGAGGTAAATTGCTCCCGCCTGTCTCCAAGGGAGCAACAACGATGGCAATCTGTGCACCTGTGTCTCTACTGTGCTGCTCCTTCGCACATGATTAAAGCATGCCCAAAGCATCAGGAAAACTCCAAATCCTAGCCCATAGGGAGAAGGCCAGCTAGGAGTAATTAAATCTTCTCCATCTATAAATGACTGTATCTTACCAGTTTCTTTGCAAGTTTCCCAGCGCTTCAAGACTGACTCTGCCTTATTGGATTCCGTAGCAGCAGGGAATTTTGTGACTGCAGAACTGGTTCAGCGGTGGTCCCTTCCCATTGAGAAACTTTCACATCCAGTGTAGGTCACTGCTGTGGATGGCAGCAGGATTACAGAAGCTACTATTAATTGCAGGACATTGCCTCTCCAAGTCAAAGTGGGAGTTCTGCATTCTGAACTGTTGTCTTTCTAGTGATACCCAGAGCCACCCATCCTCTGGTTCTAGGCCTGCCTTGGCTCCGTCTCCACAACCCCCGGATCGATTGGAAGACTTCTCAAGCCACAGCCTGGGGGTCCTCTTGTTTAAGTACCTGTCATCAGCGGGTTCTTCCGGCACGTACTTCAGATTCCAAATCTGCTGATATTCCACCTAATCCATATACCGACTTTACTGATGTCTTCAGTAAATCCAGCGCAGATGAACTTCCTCCCTATAGAGAATGGCACTGTCCCATAGACCTTGTTCCAAGCAAGACTCTGCCCAGAGGATGTACTTACCCTCTCTCGTTTCCCGAGACTCAAGCTACAGAATGACAGACTACATCAAAGAAAATCTTGCCAAGGGGTTCATTCGACCATCCTCCTCACCTGCTGGAGCGGGTTTCTTCTTTGTGAAGAAAAAAGATGGTGGAATGCGTATGTGTATAGAGGTCTCAATGACATTACAGTAAAGTACCCATTACCTCTCATCACCGAATTGTTTGATCGAGTCAGTGAAGCCACCATTTTTACGAAGCTGGATCTGAGAGGTGCATATAATCTCATCCATATCCGGGAGGGTGATGAGTGGAAGATGGCTTTTAACACCAGGGATGGTCATTATGAGTACCTCATCATGCCTTTCAGACTGAGTAATGCTCCAGCAGTCTTCCAACACTTCATAAACAAAATATTTTGTGATCTGCTCTACCAACACATTCCGCCATCGATCTCCAGCTCAATCAGTGTTCCGCCATCGATACTCAGCTCCATCTGTGTTCCACCATTGATACGCAGCTCCATTGGTGTTCCGCCATCGATCTCCAGCCCCATCTGTGTTTTGCCATTGATCTCAAGCTACAGTGGTGCTCGACACCAAAATCCAGTATCATCAGTATCAATCTCACCTCCAGTGGTCAGTATCCTTGTGCTCATTCATATTGGGACTTCATCAGTGGTTACACTGCATTTAATCCTGCTGCTGTATGCTTATTTATGTTGGGAGTTCATCAGTGGTTTACACTGCATCTAAAGTCTATTGTTGTGTGCTCACCTATACTTAGACTTCATTAGTACTACAGCATTGCCTTATTTCCTCTGCCTAAATTACTGCATTATCTGATACAGATTATCTGAGTCTACTACCAACTGCTGCTAACTATACCATCTTGCATGCTGAATAAAAGTCTTATTTTATTTTACAATTTCTGTTATTTGGGTCACGCCTTCAGGCCTATGCTCTAGTACACCACATCCTGGTTAATGTACAATAACTTAATCAAAGCTCCCAGGTTCACATATCATTCTGTCTCTATGCCTGAGATCTCTACTGTCCAAAGTCAGACCTCAGGCGTGACAGTATCCTCTTTGGCCAGTGTAGCAAACTTGTAGAGCTTAACAAAACTGTTCTTCCACGACCAGGTAGCAGCTCGGCATAGTTGCAATGCTGAGACTCCACGGTCAGCTGCACAGGAAGAGCTCACCGATCTTGTAGAGCGGGTCTTCAGAGACCTTTAGAAAAGGTTAGGCTGCTGACACATAGGCTTGTTGGATAGTAAACCTAAGCCAATGAGCAATGGACTGCTTCAAAGCAGGACAACCCTTTTTCTGCACATCTTAGAGCACGAACAAGGAATCCATCTTTCTGATCCGAGCCATTTGCTTGACATAGATCTTCATGGCTCGCACAGCATCCAATGCCTCCGAAGGAGCAGAAGTGTCAGAACTGGACGGATCCACAATAGGCTGATTCAAGTGGGATGCAGAGAAAAGCTTCAGCAGGAGCTGCTGCCTAGTCCTGAGCTCCGCTATGTCCTCATAAAAGACCAAGTAGGGACTTTTACATGACAAGGCTCCCAATTCTGAGACACATCTAGCAGAAGCCAGGGCCAGTAACATCACCATCTTCCACGTGAGGTACTTGTCTTCTACCATCATCATAGGTTCAAACCAGGAGAACTGTAGAAATTCCAACACCACATTCAAATACCAGGGTGCCGTAGGGGGCACAAAAGGTGGTTGTATGTGGAGCACTCCTTGCAAGAAGGTCTGAACTTCTGCAACACTACCAATTTCTTCTGAAAGAAATTTGAAAGAGCTGAAATCTGGTCCTTAACGGAACCCATACATAAGCCCTTATCTTCACCAGCCTGCAGGAGACGTAAGAAACGTCCCAAGTGGAACTCTGTAGGTGGATACGTGCGTCCCTCACACCAAGAGACATATCTTCTCCAGATATGATGATAGTGTTTTGACGTCAAAGGTTTCAGAGCCTGAACCATGGTAGCAATAACCTTCTTGGAAAGGCCCTTGTGAGCTAAGATGTTCCGCTCAACCTCCATGCCGTCAAACAAAGTTGACGTAAGTCTGGGTAGATGAACGGCCCCTGTTGAAGATCTTTTCTTAGTGGTAGAGGCCAAGGGTCTTTGACGGACATGTCCAGAAGATCCGCATACCACACACTTTGAGGCCAATCCGGGGCAATCAGAATTGCCTTGACTCCATGATTTCTAAATCGCTTGAGCACCCTTGGGAGCAATGGAATCATAGGAAACAGGTAGACCAGACGGTTATGCCAAGGCAACGTCAATGCATCTACTGCCCTCGCCTGAGGGTCCCTGGTTCGTGAGCCATACCAGTGAAGCTTTTTATTGAGTCGAGAAGCCATCATGTCTATTTGTGGGCAGCCCCACTGGTTGATGATCTGGTGAAACACTGGATGGTGGATCCCCCACTCCCCTGGTGTAGATCTTGACTACTCAGGAAGTCCGCTTCCCAGTTGTCCACTCCTGAAATGAAGATTGCTGACATTGCTCTTGCATTTCTTTCCACTCAGAGGAGTATCTTTGACACCTCTCACATGCAGGCTCTGCTTTTCGTCCCTCCTTGCCAATTGATGTACGCCACTGCTGTGGCATTGTCCGACTGTACTTGGATCACGTGATCCTTAGCAGAGGAGAGATCTGAAGCAGAGCATTGTAGATCACCCGAAGTTCCAGAATGTTGATCGGAAGGAGTGCTTTGTGGGCTGACCACCTGCCCTGGAACTGAGCCCCTTGGGTGACAGCTCCCCATCCTCTCAAACTCGCATTTGTCGTGAAGAGGATCCAATCCTGATTCCCAAAATTCCAGCCTTCCAGGAGATTGCAGGACTGCAGCCACCACAGGAGGGAAATCCTGGCCTGAGGTGACAGCTGTATCATCCGGTGCATATGTAGATGTGATCCGGACCACTTTCTCAGGATATCCAATTGAAATGTTCTGGAACCTCCCATATTGGATCACCTCGTTTGAGGCAACCATCTTCCCCAACAATTTTATGCAAAAATTGATGGATACTCGAATAAATTGGAGCACCATGCAGACCATCTCCTAAAGTGTTCTTGCTTTGTCCTCCGGAAGGAACACCTCCTGGGCCACAGTATCCAGTAACATCCTCAGGAACAGGAGCCGCTGCGTTGGCTCCAGGTTGGACTTCTGTAAATTGAGAATCCACCCATGGTTTGACAGAATTTGGATAGTGTGGTCAATATGGAGCAATAAAAGCTCCATGGATCTTGCTTTTATAAGGAAATTGTCCAGGTAAGGGACAACATTGACCCCCTGGACCCGGAGCTGGAACATCAGCTCTGCCATTACCTTTGTGAATCCCCTCGGAGCTGTGGACAGACCGAAGGGCAGTGCCTGGAACTGGTAGTGATCGTCCAGTAGAGCAAACCTCAGATAAGCCTGATGAAGTGGCCAAATTGGAATATGATGGTAGGCATCTTTAATATCCAAAGAAACCATGAATTTCTGTTCTTCCAGGCCCGCAATCACTGCTCTTAAGGATTCCATTTTGAACTTGAAAACCTTTAGGTAAGGGTTCAAGGACTTTAGATTCAAAATGGGTTTTGCTGAACCATCCAGCTTCGGAACCACAAACAGGTTGGAGTAATAACCCTTCCCTCATTTTGGTATTGGTACTGGAACAATGATGTGGGACTGGGCCAACTTTTGGATGGCCTGTTGCAACGTAACTTGCGTATCCTCCAAAGCTGGTAAGCTTCATTTGAAAAATCGTTCGGGAGGAGCACCATCGAACTCCAGCTTGTAGCTCTGAGAAATGAGGTTTTTGACCCAGATATCCTGGCAGGAACCCTCCCAGATGTGGCTGAAGTGACACAGTTGAGCTCCCACCTCGAGATCCCCTCGGGGTGGGTGGGAACCGTCATGCTGAGGACTTAGTGGAAGCAGAACTGGTGCTCTGTTCTTGAGATCCGGTGCTCGCAGATCTTCTTGTCTTACCTCTGGTGCCTCTAGCCGCTTTGGAGGCACCTCTGGCCCTAGATCAAAATCTGTTAGATCAACAGGACTGAAAAGATGGCCCCAGGAAGGAACGTCTAGCCGGCGAGGCCCCAGAGGGGAGAAACGTGGATTTTCCTGCAGTGACTCTGGAAATCCACGTATTCAACTCATCCCCAAAGAGCCATTCCCCCAAAAAGGGGAGAGATTCCACACTGTGCTTGGACTCTGCGTCCACTATCCACTGACGCAACCACATGGCCCTACGCACCAACACTGCCATGGCAGAAGTTCTAGCATTAATATTGCCCATCTCCTTGAGCGAGTCACACAGGACACGTGCAGTGTTCTGAATGTGCTTCAGGAGAGTCTCTATAGTGACCAGAGGCATATCCCCGGAGAGGCCCTCCTGAATTTGAGAAGCCCACGTGTGAATGGCATGGGTCATCCAGCAATACACCTGCTGCCGTGTAGATAGACTTTAGTGTAGTCTCTATTTTTCTGTCCTCCGGTCCTCTATGGTAAAGGAGCCCGAGGCAGATAGCATCGCCTTTTTAGACAGTCGAGAGACTGATACGTCAACTCCTGGGTGTTCTTCCCAGAATTTCCTACCTTCAGGAGCAAATGGGAAAGTGTGCAAAAATCTTTTTGACACTTGGTATTTTTTGTCTGGATTTTTTCAGGCTAACTTAAATAGGCAATCTAACTCTGCAGAATAATGGAAAGTGACATTAGGCTTGTTTTGTGTAAAGAAAAATGACTGCTGTGATGCAGCGTCCTCTAGAGGGAGCTTTAACATGTCCCATAGAGCCAGAAGGAGGGTTTCAATACCCTGAGCAGAAGCGGAATCCCTACTAACGGGATCCTAGTCATCCCGATCCTTCTGTATATCCTCATCTGAATCACATAGTAAGGCAGGTAAACCATGCTTTTGTGGTCCTCCACGCTTTTGAGTTAGAGAGTGGGTCTGTGTAACATCTGCCCTAGCAGCTAAGTCTGCAACAGCCCATTGTAGTAGCTGAGTTTTCTGAACATTAGCAGTGAGTTGTGATGACATATAACACATCATGGGGGTGATTCAGACCTGATCGTAGATGTGCTAAATTTAGCACATCTACGGTCAGCTCCCCTGACATGCGGGGGGACGCCCAGCACAGGGCTAGTCCACCTCGCATGTCAGGCCCTACCCCGTCGTACAAGTACAAAAGCATCACACAGTGGCGATGCTTTTGTACTGTAGGAGTAGCTCCCAGCCAGTGCAGCTCCTGTGCGCTGGCAGGGAGCTACTTGTCGCAGCTCGGGTCGCAGCGGCTGTGTGTGACATCACACAGCCGCCGCTGCCCTCCCCCCCTATGGTCCAGGCATGCCTGCGTTGCCTGGATCACACTCGCTAAATGGTGGGCAAACATCGCGGGCCCGCCCCTTCTGCCCAGCGACCGTCTCTGCCTTTCCTGCGAGTAGGACAGATGGACAGACCATGAAAAATGGGACTGTCCTGCCAAAATCAGGACAGTTGGGAGGTATGATACACACAGACAGTAAAACTTATCAAACCTGCCCTTACTGTATGTGAGAGGGAGACATACAGAGAGAGAAGATCAGCACACCCCAGTTACACAGCCCCAGTGAGGCTGTCAGCTTATTATATATCACAGTGAAACACTGCCCTGTATAGGATACAGATTGTGTACAATAGTGGCTCTCCCCCTTTGCTACACCCTGTACCAGTTTTCCAGAGTTTTGTGAGTGTCAGGAGGAGCTGTGTGTGCCTGCTGCTGCAGTAAGCAGAGGAAGGCGCCAAAATGGTCCCACTCTGCGGTAGCTGCGTCCCCCCCAATGGCGCCAGAGCTACAGAGATTTTTATACTGGCAAAGTGGCAAGTCTCCTAAAGTGCTTAAAAACGTCACACAAGTGCTAGTTTAAACCACCGCTTGCCAGTTTACACAGGGGGCTCTAGCGGGTTTACCCCAGGAGGATCCAGTATGCTGCACCCGTGTTCAGGTGCACCATGAACCAAGGGACTTCCCCCTAGCGGGACCCCCGGTTTGTACTCACCACTGTCGTCACCTTCAGGCATCTGTTAGGGGTGTGCGGCGTGCTGCGATTGTGATTGTGATTGTGCCTCGCTGAACAAACAACATCTCAGGACGGTGGTCCTGCAACAGGTAAGTGGCTCTGACACCTAGCAAGGCCGGTGACCATCCCCCCCTAACTCCCACGGTGCAGGTATGCTGTTGCACAAACAGCATACCAAAAATAATAAAAGTTCAACAGAAACTGAAGAAAACTCTAGAGCTGCAGAGGTGTGCATCCACTCCTGAGGGCACTTTTTTGTAAACTGCCTGTGGGAGGGGGCATAGAGTGGAGAAGCCAGCACACCCAGTGAAGAAATTTAAAGTGCACTAGCTCCTTTGGACTCCGTCTATACCCCATAGTACTAATGGGGTCATTCCGAGTTGATCACTTGCTAGCAACTTTTTGCAGCGCTGCGATCAGATAGTTGCCGCCTATGGGGAAGTGTATTTTAGCTTTGCAAGTGTGCGAACACTTTTGCAGCCGACAGCACGCAAAAGATTTTTGCAGTTTCTAAGTAGCTCTGGAGTTACTCAGCCGCTGCGATCACTTCAGTCTTTTTGGTCCCGGAATTGACGTCAGACACTCACCCTGCAAACGCTTTGACACGCCGTGTTTTTCCAAACACTCCCAGAAAACGGTCAGTTGACACCCACAAACGCCCTCTGTCTGTCAATCACCTTGCGATCGGCTGTGCGAATGGATTCTTCGTTAAATCCATCGCCCAGCACCGATCCTCTTTGTACATATACGATAAGCCTGTGCATTGCGGTGCATACGCATGTGCAGTTTTGCCGAGATTTGACCTGATCACAGTGCTGCATAAAGTTGCTAGTGAGCAATTAACTCAGAATGACCCCCCCATGTCTCACCAATATCCCTTATGGATGCTAGAGAAAATAATTTATGAATGTGAGCTTTAATGGAAGGCGCTAATACATCAATAAAGCTTTGCCACGTATCAAACTAGTTTTTTCCAAGTAACAATTTTTCTTTTTGAAGAGAGACCTCCACCCAATCCATGCTGAAAAAATAATTTTCTTCTAAAGAGAGGCTTCATAGCAGGATAGGTGTGTATCCACATATGTGAAAAACTCTTGCAGGCTGCCAGTAAGACAGCTAATAGTCATATTTTGGGGCTTTATTTTAATACGAAAACCCTCAGGCAATAAACCAAATATGGCCTACTCTGGAGAAAGGAAAAGGAAAGGACTAACCAGAATTTTTATGCTTTCAAAAATGTTATTGGTAGGTTTGTGCCCAGGCCCCAACTGAGGAATATGCAATTGGTGCCACCATATGGCCAAGAGGTAGGATGGGTAGCTCCTCAAAGAGGCGAGGGGGCCCAAGTTTTAGTTTCCAGCTACCGGCTCCCCACAGTACCACACACAATATGTCATGGTCAGGGGCATCAGAATGTGTTGTGGTTGGGGGGTGTAGATAAAAAAAATGTGGTGCTCCCCACATGATTACCCCCTCCCCCCAACCCATGCGAGGAGCGTTTACCCCAGGTTACCAAGGAGACTCTGTCTTCAAAACTCTGGTGCCGCAGCTTGCTGCCCCATGTCCTGTCCTAGCTGGCTTTCACAGATGCATTACTGGTAGGAGGCGTGGCCATGCTGAGCCTGCCGAGACATCCCCACCTCCTCCCAGGAATTCCTTTGTGAAGAGCCAGCTAGCCTAGGACAGGACACGGGCAGCACGGTGCCACGCAGCTGTGGTGCCAGAGTTTTGAAGTTGGAGTCTCCGCGGTTATCTGGGGGTAAGCGCTCCCCTCTGACATGTTTGGGGGGGATGCTGCCCCTTTGCCCCTCCCCATTCATATGCTTATGGTCATGATACTGTCAAATTAGTGGAGCCAGAGAATAGCAGAACAGCAGCAGAGCTGATCCCTTTTGTAAGCATATGGATGGGCGAGGAATGGTGAGAGTTGTCAGAAAGAGACAGATAATGGTTACAATAACCAGGGTGGAGTGGGTTTGTCTGGCCTGCCCATGGAGCTTAACTATCCAGATAAAGCCCTGTGTGTGCCCATTAGACTTTCTGTATCAATAGATGAGTAGATATATTAGTTGAAAAATAAATTGCCTTCAAAGATGGCTGCTTCTGATAAACCTGTCCAGAATAAAGGACTATTATCATCCAAATGACAAAAGTGCAAAAAGTACCAGAGACATTATAGCTTTTGGTAGATGAAAAATATTTTTGAAAATCCAATCAATTCTGATCAAAATATATTAATAATCATACCCCTAACTGTCCAATTCCAAAGGGGGCTCTCCCACCTCCCTACAGCTCTACTGCAATATAGGAATGTTTTGCTGGAAGTTGGAGACAGACTACAGTAGATCTCCGCAGAAGTTCTTAGCACATTCCCAGGAAGATGGCAATGCAAAGTCTGAAATGGTCATTATCCCATTTGGATATGAACTGAATAAGAATTTTTCGTAGTTGGGAGCTTTGCATTAGCAAATATTTATATACCTTTCCATTTGCTAATAAGACAAAAAAAACTGGTACACATTTTAAGTGGGAATATTAAAAAGGATCTCAAATATATACTGTACATTATAGTCTCTTATACCAGCTTCTACAGGAGAACAGTAATCAGAGAATGACTGGTAACATGACTCAGAGACTTTCTGGCATGTTCTGCAGAAATTCACTGTGTTGATTGGCTGAATCTAAGGCCTATACTAAAACTAGACTACTCTAGCTGTACAAATACAGTCAGGTGCCAGGGTCTATGAGATGCCCAAAACACTAAGGAGGAGATTTACTCTATGAAACTTGGAAAGAGATAAAATTAGAATGGCATAAAGCACTAAACAATTATTATGAGCTGCTACAGCGGCTCAGCTCTAGTCCCAGTCATTGATAGGCGATTGGGACATCACAACGGGGGGTAATGGGCTGTATGAATAGACGTGCAGCACTCCAACTACTGTACATGGAATGGGTAACTTAGAGGGGGCTTGTCCTAGTGGACCTCCAGATTTGTTCTCCTTCCCTTTATCTTTCTGACAATCCTGCCTGACCTTGCCGGTTATAGTCCTCAGTTACCACGGGAGCCCTTGTCACTCTGTTTAGTATTTTGGATCTTCCTGGATTTAATTTTTCTGCTGCAGCTGTTACTGAAAACCAGTTCTATCTGCTGACATCCTACAAGTCCAAGCTTCAGTGTGTCCTGCACATTTGGTCTGTCAGTTAACGCCCTGCAAGGTTAAGCTGCAGTAAATACTGCACACCTGGTCAGTCTGCTAACATCTTTCAAAAATAAGCTTCAGTCAATCCTGCATGCCTGGTCAGTCTGCTAACATCTTTCAAGCTTCGGTCAATTCTGCACACCAGAATTGGTGTGCAGAATTGGTCTGTCTACTAAGATACTGCAAGGCCAAGCTCCAGCCAATCCTGCACAGCTGGTCTGTCCATTAACATGCAGCAAGGCCAAGATCAGGTCAATTTTGCATACCTGGTATGTCTGCTAATATTCTGCAAAGTCAAGCCTACAGCCAATTTAGTATATCTGGTCTGCTTGCTGACATCCTGTAAGGCCAAGCTTCAACCAATCCTGTATACCAGTCCTGTCTGCTGACATCCTGCATGGCCAAGCTTCAGCCAATCCAGCATACCAGACCTTTCTGCTGATGTCCTGCAAGGTCAAGCAACCTCTGCTCTAATTTATGTGGCCAGGATTGATATGAGATCCCACCGCCCAGGATGCTGAATGGCAGTATCCCGAGCATCGGAATGCCAGAAGGGGACGAGTGCAACGAAGTCCCTTGCAGGATTGGTGGTGAGCTAAGCTCACCACAATTTCTATCTCCCTCTATGAGTGTCATGGAGACCCATAGAGAGGAAATCATCTACCTCGCTGGTATACCGGCAGCAGTATGTTAGCCCTTTCGAGATCCCGGTGTCAGTATTGTGACAACTGGGATCCCGACTATCAGTATGCTGCCTGCATACCATCTGGCCTGACTGTTGTTACCCCGCATGGCTGAGCCACATCTGTCCCAGGCATAATGGTCTGTCTGCATCTGCAGATGTCCTACTCTACCTCTTGGCAACCTCTGGTATGGGAGAATCACGTAGGACCCAGTGGTACCGAAGTCTTATCAAGTTGTGTCTTGGCTTTCAAGACACTACCATATATTCTCTCTTCAGTCTTTATTCTAAGTAATCTGGGATTTCCGGTCTATTGGGTGAGCTCCTACTGCTGGAGGAATTAAGTTCAGGGGCCCCCTATGTACTGGTGTGTGCAACAAGCATTAAGGGAACAGTGGGGGGTTGCTAATGGTGAAATGCCTCTTGAGGGCTCTAGGAGTCCCATCCTACTAGAACTGGAGTTTGACATGACTTCAAGTACGTCCAATGCAGCTACACTCTCACATAGTTCTAAAGTACTCCACGGAATCTTGCAAGTCCAAGGATCTTCAATTGGAACTCTCAACGGCATCTTGCAAGTCAAAGGATCTTGCATTGGAGCTTTCTACGGTATCTTGCAAGTCCAAGGTTCTTGCCTTTTTCTAATACCAATCAGCTTCTAACTGTCATATTACAGGATGTGTTTGAAAAATGACAGGAGCTGATTGGTTGGTACTTTATCTCTCTCCACATTACTGTATCTATATCCAAGCTTTGATAAATCCACCATTAACTGAATGACATTTAGAATGGACAGGCATGATGTGCGCCGATACTCAGCGCATATGCACTAACAATAAGAGCTGCCCTTTACGATGGCCATTGGTCCATGGACTTTCTGGTTCCTGACACGGGAGTACATCTGCGCATGCACAGAGTGATGCAGCAGCCATGGGGGATGCTGGGAGGGATTCAATCTAATCCCTCTGACAGCACCAATGCGGAAAGATGCCCATAGGCTTCTATAGAATAATGCTAGCTTTTGTTGGCATTACCCTCTGCATCGGAAACTCGGCACCTGGTCTTAGTTCATTCAGGAAATGTTGTAAAATCCCCCAAAAAATGGGTTTTTACATCATTTTCCCATTGGTAAATCCCACCCATGGTCAGCATACAATTTTATTGTTTGTTTGCATAACTTTAATTAACTTTCATGTACAATAGGTGCTAAAGACTCAGAGGATCATAAGAGCTTAGACACTCCCTTCTTCAAAACAGACATCTGGTGCATTAATTAGTTAATCAAGCTGCATAATGGGTGCACAGAGGGCTAAGTCTGCATATACGAACACTACGTGGAACTGAATGTGGGAAATATTATGGCTATACTACAGAAGCAGAAGTTTGCATAGACCAGTGGTTCCTAAACTGGGCGCCACAGGCTACTTGCAGAGGTGCTACAGGTTGGTGGTCCAGGACCATATCAAGTTATTTATGGTCAATGTGTTTGGCAAACCAGTCCTGGTGGCTGCCAATCATCTAAAGTGTGGGACAATAGAAGTGCAACCCTATCCCATAACATGCCCTAAGGATTACAGGTAAGCACAATTTACTTATTTTAATCAATTTTGCTGACTTTCTCTGGGCCTAGAGGTGACATGAAAACAATGCTGACACTACAGGGTGCCACGATTCAACAAAGGTTGGGAATCACTTGTATAGACCAAGGGGAGGAAATGGGCAGAGAGATGCATTCCTGATATAACAGAAAATAGCTGCACTGGCGTGCGTAGTTTCTCTGGGGAACCTGTCAGTTTGTCGATAGTTATCATGCATCTGGCCATCGTGTTGACAACATACTTATGATGTTTCTGTGTGAAATGTGACATTCTAATGTGTCAGTTAGGGTTAGGCACCATCAGGAGGGTTAGGGTTAGGCTGCAAGGGGGGGAAGGGGGGGTTGGGTAAACTGGTGCAATTTTTTTTAACCTTCTTGACTATGCCAGATCAAAAAAGAAAACAAGAAATGTAGATATAATTCTCACACTTTTTTTAATCAAAAAGGCACACAAGATTTATAATTATGGAGGTACAGTACACATATATTTATTAAAATGAATAAAAGGGGGCAACTGCTTTACTACAAGTTCATTAAAGGGGAAAATATATGAATAACAGAAAATAAATAAAGGAAAATGTATTTAAAAAAATAATAATAAAGGGTCATAAAGAAGATTTAAATATAGAAAAGGGGATACAGCATTTTATTACATCTTAATTTTCGATTTATGGTGTTGAAACGGTTTATATCTGCAGAAATTTGTGATTGTAATTTATTAAATGTGTTATTTTTTTTTTTATATAGCTATATAATTCTTTTGTGACCGCTGGTTACTGTTATAGATTACAAGATGCTTGACTATGCTCACACTCACATAATGTACAGATCTGTAGACTGTTTATTAACCATCTATTGTTTTTAAAGTAAAGAGTTACTGTATGTAGGTTGTAATATTGTGTTGACAGAGTAGGGGTTGCTATGCTTAAATTACTATTAGGGACTGTATTAATATGTGGCACTATTCAGTGCGCTGGGATCAATTACAGTATAACTAATGAGTAGAGATGTGCATGGATCCTTGTGTTTTTGGTTTTGTCAAAACCACCCTTGGCATTTGCTGTAGTTTTATGGTTTTGGCAAAACCACCCTCACATTAATAACATTAATTTCCAGCCATTTTCAGTCAATTTGAACAACCGCACGGCTTACAATTTTGGAAACCATTTTGGCCAAATGCTGGCTGGCTAAACAAAGCATCAGAGCCAGTGGCGGGCTGAGCTAGAGGGGAAGGGGGGGGGGGGGCAGGGTGACATCTGCCCCCTGGACCAGCAGGTATCTGGTCTATAGATCTACACTAAAAAAGGTCTGCAGTCAATAGGTCGACCACTAATGGTCGACATTGTCAAAAGGTTGACATGTTTTTTTTGAGTTTTTTTACATTTTGACAACTTTTGCTGCATTTACTATCCATGTCACAAAATATACTGAGCCCAAAGCTTGACGAATGAAGCAAGCCCGCAAGGGACTCATTTCATAAAATTGACTATCCATGTCACAAACTATAACCATCAGTAACCTTGTGGTGAGAAAAGCGAGCCTGCAAGGGGATGCATTTAAAAAAAATGGTGTAAAAAATGTATAAAAACACAAAATAACCACCACATTTTTTTGTATGTCGAACTTTTGACCCTGTCGACTTAATGACTGTCTATCATTTTTCTCAGGGAGGGGAAGTTGCTGCTCCCAGCTGCCTGTTGAAGCTGGACATGAAATGGTAATGGCATTGGCTCAGATGTCCCTGGCTCCCTATCATCCTATCAGCTGCCTGACCCTGGCAGCAACTTCCTGCCCCTGCTAGTAGCTCACCTGGAGGAACAGCTCTCAGCCAGAATCAGGACAAAATGTAATATAGAATAGTGCATGTTAGAGTTAGACACTAAGAGGGGAGAGTTAGGGTTAGGCTGTGTGTGGGGGCGGGGGGCGGTTTCGGTTTAGGCATTACAGGGAAGGTTAGGGTTAGACTGCAGGGGGGTTAGCACTAAGGGGCAAGGTTAGGGTTAGGCTGCAGGGTGGGAAGGTTAGGGTTAGGCACCAAGGGGTTCGGGTTATTATACTTGCCTAGCAGGTGTTGCGGTTCTATGCATCTTCTGACCACCAGCATCCCAAGCGCCGGGATCCTGATATCATCCCACAGGAAGGGTTCTACGCAAATTTATTAAAATAAATAAATAAATATATATATATACTGTATATATATATATATATATACAAAAAGTGGAAAGTCAGCGCGCTACTCCTCTTTCTTCCAAAGTAATGTAGTTCAAATAGAAAGAAGACAGGTTTATTATACCTGTAAGTCTTTAGTGAACACTTCTTCACAGGTGTCCCTGTGAGTGGCTACTTAGTTCCTTAATACGTTGCTGGGTTAGTAGCAAAAGAATCTGTAATCAAAGGAGAAGGAACAAGTGCCTCATGGTGCAATAATTTCTCAATATGTTGAATATACACACAATACTCATATAGGTAATCTGCGTACCAGGTGGTAGGTTCAGTTGCACATATCACATTTAGTAATCTCGTCACCTTGTACACGGCTGACCTCAATACAGGTTGAGTATCCCATATCCAAATATTCCGAAATACGGAATATTCCGAAATACGGAATTTTTTGAGTGAGAGTGAGATAGTGAAACCTTTGTTTTCTGATGACTCAGTGTACACAAACTTTGTTTAATACACAAAGTTATTAAAAATATTGTATTAAATTACCTTTAGGCTGTGTGTATAAGGTGTATATGAAACATAAATGAATTGTGTGAAGGTACGCACACTTTGCTTAATGCACAAAGTTATTAAAAATATTGGCTAAAATTACCTTCAGCCTGTGTGCATAAGGTGTATATGAAACATGAATGCATTCTGTGCTTAGACTTAGGTCCCATCACCATGATATCTCATTATGGTTTGCAATTATTCCAACATACGGAAAAATCCGATATCCAAAATACTTCTGGTCCCAAGCATTTTGGATAAGGGATACTCAACCTGTATTAGAATGGATCGGCTGTTGATTCAGGATCTTACATGTCGCTGATCTGGGATACCATGTTACTGCACTTACTGTCCGTTCTTTCCGGTAGATTGGAGGAATAATAAAGGTGAGTCGATAACTGCCGGCTTTGCTCCGCTGGGGCGATTGCTGCTTTGGTCCCTGTGCTTGCTTGCTGGGCTGTCATGGGGTTTGGAAACAGTTTCTGCTGGGTGTCCTGATGTTGGGGACTGCTGCTAGGCAGATGGGGTACACAAAATCATCTAGCAATAGATAATGTGTTTTCATTTTTAAGACACTTCATCCATTTGTTCATATGGTCACCACAATCCCTGTTTGTTCAGTGCCATCTCCTTTTGCAGATTGTGATTGTCATTTAGATGATACAGTATAGCATATTCCTCCATTTTGGAGCAGTATCACTGCAATATTATAATTTTTATTTTATTTTTTTACCACACTTAAATGCCACACAGACCACCTCACATGCAATTTTATGCCACTTTTATGCCATCAGGTACTTAAGTACTTAAATAAAAAAGTTAAAAGTAAAAAAAGTAAAACTGGAATTTTATGGAAACAAAACCCCCTTTGTATATTCATCCATATGCAGAGTCCATTCATCCATGAGCAGTTTTTTTACATCTTATGGTGCACCAGTCCTCTCTCCATATGTTTCGTTTGTTGCTAATCATCTTCAGCCTACAATTGCTGTAGAAGATGCACCTGGAAACAGGTGTATTTACTGTTATGACCTGCTCTGTGGTGCGCAGTTTCATCAACACACCCTCACTGAACTTTTTCTACATGAGATTGTACATTACAGCCCAGCTATGCCATACCTCCCAACACTGTTGATCATGTAGTTGAGACCCTGAGTGAATGATGCTGTTTTGTAGGTGTGACCCCCATTTTGATGTCACACAAGAGGAGAGCCCAACCTGTTCCCTGCACTGAATTGACACCAAGCGCATGCACACAGCATCCATTAACCTTCACTGGCACTGCTGCTCTGCACAGCTAAGCAGAGCAGAGCAACAGCTGTGACAGTTGTTCTGCAACCTCATGACCACCTGCGGGATACTGCAATATGTAGATGGGACAGCGGGACAGTCTCCTATAAGTGGGACTGTTCTGCTAAAATCAGGTTGGCTATGCTTATGCCCCTTCAGTTGTCAATGCAGATGTGCTTGAAATGAAATGATTCAGCATCTACTGTACTTGTGTACACTTAGTACATGTACATTTTTCTGTTGTTGAGCACAAGTAGAAAAGCGAGGGCCACTTGCATGCATTTGCCCACCCCAGGCTAAAAGATGCCAGCCAGCCCCTGATCAGAGCAGTGGCCGCGCCTCCACCCCCCTGCCTCATGCCGTGAACATCTCAGCTTTGCTTGCATACTGCCATCAGGCTACCTCCCACTTGCCTGCACCTCTTGTCATCTGTCTGTCGCCCCTCCCCAATAGATTGTTAGCTCTTCAGAGCAGGGCCCTCTTTCCTCTTGTTATCTAAGCCCTCGTCTCAACACATTTCACTCACAGCTCTCCCCTACTCAACGACCATCTTTACCCTGCTAGTAAAGGCTCATCTCCATCTATGGCCTCCAGCCTCTAGTAGTACGATGATCACTCCCTCAATACTTACATCTTAGCTGTATTATGTCTTGAGAATGTGTGGTGCTCTGTTACCTGTACTCTATTTCTGTTATTTATTTACTGTAATGCAATGTTTTGTCCCCTGTACTGTCCTTTGTACGGCGCTGCGAAACACATGTGGCGCCTTATAAATAAAATGTAATAATAATAATAATAATAATAATATGGCAGTTTAAAAGACTATACAGCAGCACATCTATGAAACACTGCAGCACAGCAGTGGCAGACAGGATGGCAGTTTAATAAACTATATGGCTCCATAGAAAGAATGTTTTCAAAATAAGAGGCCCCAGTGCAGACAGGAAAATTGAGGTCGAGTATGTAGTGGCAGGCAAGTAAGGGATTGATTGATTGATTAAAACTGAGCAATTATTTGATTTTGAAAATTGATTCATTAATTGATACATTTTATTTACAGATGTGTGCCCTTGCTGTGAGGCATACAAAGGGCAGCACAGAGAGGCTCATGCGTACGTACGCTCTCGCTATGCATACAGTAGTATGGCAGCAGATGGTCGCTAAAGGAAAGTCTGCTTGGCAGCTGCAGGCAGCAAGGGATTGATGCCCCCGCTGCCAATACGGGAGGGGAAGCTGGTGGCACATGTTAGGTACGGGCAGCAGGGTGCTATGTTCCTGCAGCCCATATTTTTAATCCCCTTATTATTCAATTATTAGCAACACAAAGGGAAGTTTTCATTCAGTTATGGCACTGCCACGCCACATGTGTAGATAATTTTTATTATTAATTGATTAATTTAATATAAAAGAGAAATGGCCATACAAACATAGAAACATAGAATTTGATGGCTGATAAGAACCACTTGGCCCATCTAGTCTGCCTCTTTGTTTTACAATATTTTTATCTCAAACCTTATTTGATACTTATTTCTTTGTAAGGATATCCTTGTGTCTTTTCCATGCATGTTTAAATTGATCTACTGTCTTAGACTCTACCACCTCTGATGGGAGGCTATTCCAGTTGTCCACTACCCTTTCTGTGAAGTTAATTTTTCCTCAAATTTCCCCTGAACCTCCCCCCCTCCCATCTCAGTGTCCTATTGTCCTATTGCTTCTCTTCATTTGCAGAATGTTTCCCTCCTGGACTTTGTTAAAACCCTTGATATATTTGAAGGTTTCTATCGTGTCCCCTCTTTCCCTTCTCTGTCCTCACTATACATATTGAGATTTTTTAGTCTTTCAGGGTATGTTTTGTGAGGTAGGCCAAGCAACATTTCAGTTCCCCTTCTTTGTACAGTCTCTAATGTATTAATATCCTTTTGAAGATATGGTCTCCAGAATTGAATACAGTATTCTAGATGAGGCTGTATCAATGACCTATACAGTGGCATTATTATTATAATTCTTTTTTCCTGCTACTGATTCCTCTCCCCATGCAGCCAAGCATCTGATTTGCCATCCTCATTGCTTTGTTACATTTCTTACCTGCCTTTAAGTCACCTGAAATAGTGACTCCTAGTTCCCTTTCCTCCTCAGTAGTTTCCAGTATAGTGCCATTAATACTATATTTAGCCTTTTGATTTTTGAGACCCAAGTGCATGATTTTGTATTTTTTGGCATTAAATTGTAATTGCCACATACTGACCATTTCTCTAGACCCTTAATCATTTGTTTTACCCAACCTGGTGTGTCTACCCTGTTGCATACCTTTGTGTCATCTGCAAAAAAGGCATACTTTCCCTTTAATGCCATTTGCAATGTCACCAATAAATATATTAAAAAGCACTGGTCCAAGTGCAGATCCCTGGGTTAGTCCACTGGTAACATTTCCCTCCTGTGAATGCACTCCATTTACCACAACTCTCTGTTTTTATCCTGCAACCAAGATCTTATCCATTCAATAATCCTAGCATGCAATCCAAAACTTTCAAGTTTATTTAGCAGTCTGCGATGTGGAACAGTGTGAGAACAGAATATGAATATGGCTTGGGCGCTATCACCTCAGATGTATATTACAATGTTTGAAAATAATTACAATGTTAGGGAGTAATGAGAGAGTCTATTTTAATGTCCCAGAAAGGTTTCTTTGTACTTCCACAGGTTTACTTTCCTCCAGTAGGTCTTCAAGGCAGAGAATTTGCGATAGGTAGCCAATGAGGGTCTAAGAGAAGTCCCCGAAACATCAACCGCTGGTTGGAGAGACCAGTTTAGGCCACCACCCACTACAGGAATACCCTCGACCAGCGGGGCAATCCGATCCAAGACTTTGGTAAATGTAATTTAGGCTGCTAGAGTGGCAGAACTTGGCAGAGTATTGACCAGGCTTAAACTGGGTTGTCTCTGTAGTCCAGAATCTGGGAGCACGCAGGACCGGATGCAGACCGTTCACCGGGATGGATTGTAGCTTTGGCTATCATCAGCCTGACTGCGATGTGGAACAGTGTCAAAAGCCTTATTAAAGTCTAGATAAGCTATATCCATGGCTCCACCTTTATTCATCACTTCAGTCACACAGTCAAAAAAGTCAAAAAGATTTGTTTGACATGATCTCCCCCCAGTAAATCCATGCTCTTTGGGATCCTTTAAATTGCTGGATTTGAGATAATCTACAACTCTTTCTTTTAAGTGTGTTTCCATCAATTTCCCTACTACTGATGTAAGACTCACTGGTCTGTAGTTGTTTGCCTCTTTCTTGCTTCCACTTTTGTGCAGTGGGACTATGTTCACTCTTTTTCAGTCCTCTGAATTACTCCTGTAGCTAATGACTGGTTGACTAATTCTGTCAATGGTGCTACAAGCACCTCTTTAAGTTATTTTAGTATCCTTGGATGTATCCCATCTAGCCCCATAGATTTGAGAGTTCTGTTAGGACCTTATCCTCTGTAAATGTACTTGTTTAATTTTCCTGAATATCCCTGCAACTTAACTGTGGCCCCTTCCCCTCTCTTTCAGTAGTGAATAGTGAGCAAACTTATTATTAAGATGATCTGCTATTACATTATCTCCCTCAACAAGACTCTCAGTCTCTGTCTTTAGTCCCTTATATACCTAAAAAAAAAGTTTTGCCTACTTTACCCACTGACTGGGCCATTTTCTCCTCAGCTTGTGCCTTTGCACATCTGATTACCTTCTTAGTCTCCTTCTGTCTAATAAGATATAGCTCTATGTCTTCATTATTTTGTGTCTGCTTATATTTCCTAAAAGCTATCTTTTTTGCTTTCACAATATTTGCTACTTCTTTCACAAACCTTTTCCTTGTGTTTTTCCTAACACTTTTGATATAAAGGACTGTTGCCTTTAATATTGCACTTTTTGTTTCCCACCGTTCCTGCACTGTTTCCGAGTTCCTCTAGTCTGCCAAAGAATCACTTACACATTTCCCATCCCTACAAAATTAGCCTTCCTAAAATCTAACACCTTTGTTTTTGTATGGGATGAGTTAGTCTCTGTCTTTATGCTGAACCATATTGCTTTATGATCACTGGATCCCTGGTATTCACCCACTTTTATGTCCAATATTCTGTCTCCATTTGTAAGTATTAAGTCTAATATTGCATCTTTTCGAGTGGGATCCCTCACCTATAGGTGCAGGGATGCTCACTGAAGGGAATATAAAATGTCCCCACTTCTACTGGAACTAGCAACAGGCACCTCCCAGTTTACATCAGGAAGATTAAAGTCTACAATGATTCTTACCTCTCCTTTTAATGCCGGTTTAGTTACGTCCCATAATAGGTTCTTGTCCAGTTCCTTTTCCTGACCTAATATGAATAATCAACTTCTCCCCTGTTTCTATGGTCACCCAAAGGGCCTCCATGTTTTCTTCAATACTTTGTATTAAGGTAGTATTTATGCTTTTTTTACATGCATTGCTACCCCTCCTCCGATTTTTCCTATTCTGTCCTCCCTAAATAAAGTTTATGCTGGTATAGCTATGCCCCAGTCATGATTTTAATTGCACCATGACTCTGTAATTGCCACAATATCTAGATGATCCCTTGTAATTATTGCAGTTAGTTCTGGGATTTTATTTCCTAAGCTCCTAGCATTTGCACACATTACTTTTAGAGTTTTGTTGGTGCTTTTCCTGTTCTCTAGCTATGTTCTTCTCTCTACCTATGTTTATTTGGTTTTGATCTGAATTATCTTGTGTTGCTATGGATATGCTTCTTATTCCTTTTGCCTGCAGAAACAATACCTCTGTGTTGGGGGAGTAGAATGTGTTATTCATATTTGGTTTACTGCCCCCCTCTGTTAGTTTAAATAGTTCTTGATGTACCATCCAAACTGTTCAGTTAGTATTCTCATTCCTCTTGAAGATGGTTGTAGGCCGTCACTTTTGTATAAGCTCCTATCTTGCCAGATGGTGTGACTATGGCCTATAAATCCAAATCTCTCCTCATTGCACCATGTCCTTAGCCAAACAATGATGTTTCCAATGCAATGAGTTCTGTCTTTCCCTCTGTGTACTGGCGATACCTTTGAAAAAGTTACAGTGATTGTCACATGCTTCAGAGCCTTACTTCCTAAATTCATCTTTTATGGCGATGAGTTCAGCATTAGCCAGGTTATTTGTCCCTAGGTTGACAATGACATCTTTTCTTGCTGCCTTCACAATTCTTAGCATGCACTCTTTATCCCTATGAGCTGTGGCTCCAGGTAAGCACCTTACTTGTTTCTCTACTTCATTTGCATTTCCCAGATGTATACCTCTAATAATGAAATCTCCCAAGAGAAGTGCAGTCCTATTTGGAGATGCAATTTTCCTGTTTCTTTTCCTGTTCCTATAGTTAGTAGATGTCCCCATATCCTCCTGTTCTGTAGTGCCTCTATTCATTGTATCTTCCAGCCCTGCAAGAGTAGCATATGAGTTTTGCAGTGTCACAACTTGTGGAAGGTGTCTCTGTCCCTCTAGAAATCTCTGCCCTTGAGAGCCCACAGCAGTCCAGGCAGAATGTCTTCTGGTGGCTCTCTGAGGCAGTGATGGCCTCAAAGCCACAGACATCTTACAAATCTCAGCATGCAGTTTAGCAACCTCCTCCTTTAGAATAGAAAATTGCTCACAGATTGGACAGCAGCTGAGTCTCCACAATACCTCTATCAAAACAAATGCATTACATCCATTGCACTGCACTAGCCCAAACATTGTATCAGATGTTAATGGTATTGCAAGTATTTGTGTTCCTGTTTGTGTATTATAAACCTCACCTTTTTCTGTATTCTAACTCACCTGCTGCTGTTTCAAACTCACAATTAACTTAAAAGCCAAGCTATCAATTTAGAATGCAAGCTCTGACAATGAGCAAGCTCAAATTAATCTGGTCACTGTTTAAATAGTATCTAAGGCAGCTGTTAGATTCAGCCCCTCCTCCTAATGTCTTCACACCTAGATTTAGCCACATTACAGAGCTGCAAACTCCAAATCAGCCTATCTTACACTAACAAATATTAGAAGTTGACCGAAGGTTGACCTGCTGGCCATACTAGTTCCCTCCTTCATAATTGTGTAACACTCCCACGTAGTACGTTTGAGGTGTACCAGAGTGTCTTAGGGATAACATATTTTTTCTTATAAATCTAGTCCAGAAGTGGTGCAAGATGGCATTTTCCATGGAAATGTTGGATAGTAAATGGAAATGTACAGTTTAACAAACACTTCAGCAATGTTGACTGACATTTTTATGGTGGAAGTGCTTGGTTTGTTTGGGTTCCCGCAAACCAACTTTTTGGAAGAACTACCTCTGATCATTAACAAGGAGTTTGATGATGAGGATGTTGGTGGTGGATATTGCATGTGCTGGTCCAAATTGCTGGTACATAAAACTGTACTGCTTGTTATTATTTTATAGGATTTTTTTCCAGGTTTTGATAATTAACTTGCATGAACTTGCTGCAAATGAGGTTACAGGGAGGGGGTGCCTAGATGGTTATTGCCCCTACCTCTATTAAATTTGGCCTCACAAATGGTATAAATGACTTCAAAAATGTTGTCACAAGATTTGACCTTTTTGGTCTTATGACCAGGCATGACAATGGCCTTTTTCTTATCACAGATAAGAATTGATGCCACTAGTGCCGGATTTACACAAACAACATCTTCATTATCAACATCCTCATTAAAGGTGTTAACTACACAAATAATCTCCTCATCCTGTGTAACTTCCACAGTAGCATCCTTAATTTCTATGTCACCACCTTTACTTGTACTGCTCATCCCCACTGAGGGTGCAGAAATGTTGGAAGGAGGCAGTGCCGTAACTAGACATTTTAGCACTGTGTGCAAGAAAAAGCATCAGCACCACTACCATATACAAACCAGGGGCAGTGCACATAGGAGCATGGCTTCATTGGGAAAGGGCGTGGCTACAAAATAATACCAATTCATATTATTACACTATACAGAAGTCTCCATTATTCAAATTACGCAGCACAGTAGCACCACTTACACACATTACGCCAGTAGAGCTCCTGTCACACATTACACCACGCAGAGTCTCACTTTTACATAGTATGGCAGACAGAGTCCTTTTTTTACACAGTACAGCAGGCAGAGCCCCCTTTAACACAATAAGGCAGGAGGAGTCCCCCTTTTTACACAATACAACAGGCAGAGTCTCCCTTTTTTTTACACATTAAAGCAGGAGAGTCCCCCTTTTTAACGTTACAGCAGGAGGGTCCATTTTTTACACATTAGGCAGGCAGAGTTCCCCTTTTTACACATTACAGTAGTCAGAGTCCCTCTTTTTACACATTATGGCAGCAGAGTCCACTTTTTTACACATTAGGCAGACAGAGTCACCCTTTTCACACATTACGGTAGGCAGAGTCCCCTTTTTACACATAACGGCAGGCAGTCCCCCTTTTTTCATATTAGGTAGGCAGAGTCCCTCTTTTTACACATTAGGCAAGGGGAGAGAGAGAGAGAGAGAGAGAGAGAGAAAGAGATAGCCAGGGACAGTCACCTTTCAGCCTGCTCCTCTCCACCAGCACCGTGTGCACCTGCAAGCCAGACAGGAACTCCTCATCTGCTCCAAGTCCAGGGCGCTCTTCTCCACCAGAGCAGTTTCTGGGACTGTCACTGACATACTTCAACAGCAGTGGCAACAAACATATTCTGGATGAATATCTAAGAACCGGTTGTCCGCTTCCAGGCCGGTGCTGCACTCATCTCCACTGCATGGTCCGACATCGGAAGATACAGGACAGTGACCATGGGGCAACAGAGGAGGAGTGACAGTACAGCGGCAGCAGCATTAGAGAGCACCTTCAGAGTGGAGGAGGAGGAGGAGCCTACCTTTATTTCAGCAGGCAATGTCTAATTTTCGCCACCTACCACAGCTCCTCTTTCACACAGCTGCAGTAGCGGCCGGGCACCTTTTCCATCTGGACCATGCTGCCAGCGGTTCTCCGCCCACAATGCATGTGCGCTGTGGGCAAGGAACTGCTGGCACACACCTAGTTATTTCCCTAGAAGGAGGCTTTTCTATGAGTACAGTGTCTGAAATGGTAGACTCACACTTCACTAATGTAGACACCCCTAAGTTTTTCTCAGGGATTTGTGAACACACAGTTTGTTCTTCAGCCTTAGTGTTCTTCATTTTTTTGGGCACTGATTTGTCTATTTTAAAGATGACACCTCTACCAGACTTGAAGCATAAAGGTGTTGCATCATCATCATCATCATCATATGAGGTTACAGAAGAAGATGCCTGAATGTGTTTGGTTCTGGCTTCCAAAATAGGTATTATTCTAGAGCATGAAAAAGCAGTAGCACTAGCAGGATCACTACTCGCAAGAAAAGGCCATGGCCTGAGCCTTTGCATGCCACTGGTTGTGGTGTATGACATGTTGGCAATTTTACATTTTTAAATATTCCCTTTATTATTAGAGATTGTGTTTTCTTTACTATTGTAAAATATTTAGATTTCATAAACCTTGTGTACCCTAGACCACCTTTACTAGATACTGAAGTACTGGCGTGAGTGGCAGCAGCTGCAGCACTAATACTGGGTTGCTGCTCCTGCTCTTCTATGAACTGATCCATATCCATATTTCTTTGGATTTTTTTTTTTACACACTGCTGCAACACACTGCACTTATAGTTATGGTGGCACACTAGCACCTAGTGAATGTTATTTGTAACAGTTTTTTTAACATGGTGCTTGCACTGAACAACATAGTGCTTCACAGTGCTTGCAACCCACAGCCCTTCACTGACACAATTCTTAGTGCTTCACCTCACAGCCATTCAGTCTGATACATCCACAGCAATAGAGCCACAGTAGTGCTTGCACCCTGCATTCCTTCATAGTCTTACTCAGCCATAGCAGTAGAGCCACGGTATTGCTTGCACCCCACAGACCTTGTCTGAGACAGTGTTCTTAGTGCTGCAGCCCACAGTCCTTCAGTCAAACATAGAATAGTGCTTCCACCCAGGTCCAAACTAACAGCAGTATAGGCCCATGGGCAAGACTTCCAGCAGTCAGGGTGGGGGTGCTATCAGTGACAGCTTTGATGTCCTGCTGGCTTTAGGGGGTGTTCTATCTTCTGCTGTTAATTACTCCTTATATGCACAGATAGTGGGAGATGGGGCAGGAGGGAGAACACTAAACTGTAAAAGGGGGCATTTGGCTGAATGAAGGGGCCCCAATACATGACTTCCATGGTGGTAGGGGGTGTTTAATATGCAGGGGAGGGGTGGATAGTGGAGGGGCTTAATATTCATAATTTTGTGGTGGGTGGGCAGCTTGCTTCACTGCAGATATCTCCTGTTCCTGGAAATAGATAACTTACTGTAGCTTTCAATGGGATAAAAAATTAGAGAGCTCCACCTTTCAGGAGGTACTGGGGACTTGGGGATAAGAGTTTTGGAGCCAGAGCAATCCACCAATGAAAACATAAAACTGCATACCAACCGTGTGGAGCTGGAACAGGGACCAGTTGTTGGAAGGCTGATATCTATGGAGAGTCCCAGCTTTTGGAGAATACCCTTAGAAAAACTCTAAGTCAGACAAAACCTGAGATATCTGGCTTGGAAGAGCAATTAACAAACTTGGATAGGGACAACTGTTTGGATATCTCTTGTACCCCAAGTTGGATATCTCCAGTTTTCCAGGGCCGATTTTCAAAAATCTGGTGTCCCTGAAAAAAGGGGACCATTACCTATTAGTCTATGAAACTTATTCTCTTGGTTCTCTTGGGAAACTGCCCATTGAGCCGATATGAAAAGATGGCCCTGCTTCCACCCCACAGCCCTTCACTGACACAGCTTTATTAGTGCTGCCGGCAACCCACAGCCAACAACAGTGCTTAGTTGCACCTCATAGCCCTTCACTGACACTTAGTGCTACAGCCTACATCCCACCCTAACCCTCCAGTGTCCTGTGTGAAATGGTGACCAAACCACGAGGGAGGGACTTTTATCAAATCCAAAAACATGCAAGATCTCACACCAGGAGGATGGCATTTAACCTCATTTTGAAATCTGAGGCTGGTGGGAAAACTCAAGCCCAGGCTTGGAATTATTCAGATATGCAAAATTTAGGTGGGCTCGGTTTTCAGAAATGTGAACCTGCACGTCACTAATCAGGAGCCCTGAGTGCAAAGTGGTAAACATCCAGGGCTGGATGAGCATCATATAAATATTAACCCAGCACATCACCAGGCAGTGATCTGGCAGAGCTGCTGTTTGTACTTGTTACATCAGTGGAACATGCTCTCCACTGTGTCACTAGTAGCTGCGGTTGGTGTATTATCAGTGGTGCATCCCCAGAGTGTCCTTACCAGGTGAGGTTAGGAGGCCACCCAGATCCTCCCCCCATGTGCCCCTTCACGAAAGCCCCTGTCCCTATCTGCCTGAAAGGAGCTTGCACAATTGGCCGTGCAGGTCCTGCATTATCATCGGCGGAGCTGGCATTGTGGATGTGTGGTGCTTGACCTCCTGTAGTAGCGCCAGCATTCCACTCTGCTACCAAGGAAAAATGTTGTACAGGCACTGAAAGCTGTATCCTGTGCATGGCAGAGTCTGTAAGTGCCCTATTAAATCAGAAGCACCACTGACTGGTCTGTACAGTGATCTGACATTGTCTGCATCACACCAAGATAGCTCTGCATAAATTATCAAACCAGCCACTACAAGGAGCCCATATATTGTAGTGCTGAGAATTGTCTCCTAACCTACCGTATGGTCATGCAGTTTTAGTTAGACTTAGAGACCTGAAATCGACCCACGCATTAGCTGCTAAAACATTATACTATCACATAGACTATTGGGCCCTACACATATAAAGATCCGCCGCCGAGCTGCCCGACGGCGGATACGGCCGACGGGGCGAGCCGGCGGCGGGGGGGCAGTGACGGGGGGAGTGAAGTTGCTTCACTCTCCCCGTCACCCGGCTCCATTGAAGTGCAGGCAAATATGGACGAGATCGTCCATATTTGCCTGCATGTACAGCCGACGGGGCACCAGCGATGAACGAGCGCGGGGCCGCACATCGTTCATCGCTGGTGACTCCACAC
This sequence comes from Pseudophryne corroboree, assembly GCF_028390025.1. Taxonomy (NCBI): domain Eukaryota; kingdom Metazoa; phylum Chordata; class Amphibia; order Anura; family Myobatrachidae; genus Pseudophryne; species Pseudophryne corroboree. Next base: position 593,898,152 of record NC_086449.1, on the reverse strand, counting down.
TCAAAGATATGAACGTTATCTCATTCAATAAAGAATTAGATCATTCATATCTTTGAGGAATATCGGCCAGTGTGTAGGGCCTATTAGAGACAATAAGTTTCGAAAATAAGCAGTGCCTGAAAGAGCCTAAGTAAAAAAAAAAACCAACAGATAAAGGGGCAGATTTAACAATGAGTGATATTCTTGTTATCACTCGTTTACAAATGCTAAATGGTGCTGCAGCTAATCAGCTCCTGTCATTTTTTAAACAGCTAATTGGCTAGGGCAGGCATTCCCAACCGCAGTCCTCAAGGCACACCAACAGTGCAGGTTTTAGGGATATCCAGGCTTCAGCACAGATGGTTAAATCAAAATAACTGAGGTACTAATTAAGTCACCTGTGTTCAAGCCAGGATATCACTAAAATCAGGACTGTTAGTGTGCCTTGAGGACCGAGGTTGGGAAACACTGGTCTAGAGCATCATTTATCATTCATTCGACTGATACTGTAACAATAATATCACATGTTGCCCTTTACAGAAATATCATTTGAGACTTTTGGAGAAAGAAGGGCTCTGTAACATCTATACAAAATATCCTTCATTATTTCTGAATGCTCTAATGTCTGACAAAGCTTAGTAAACTCCAGGAGCAGTTGTATAAAATATTGCAGCACACTGTTCCTTCTCAGTGTCAGCCTAAACTCTGTACCTCACCACTAAATATCAGACATCACCAGAGTCAGTGCAGGATTCTATCTAGCTGCAGTATAGCCCTGTGAGTGAAGGACAGCTTAACTACTGAATTTATATCACAACTCAACTGGCCAATTATACATTTAACAGCTTCAGAGAAGTTAAGAATGTCAAATATATTGCATATTGAAAGCAAAGCAGTAGCTGCTGGTAGCACCTCTCACATATTCTCTGTGAATATAGATGTATCTCTTTATTTAGTATCAGTTACTTATATACTGTATCTTTTTACTAGACTCGCAAATTACTAGGAGTAATGGCTCTTACAACGATAACAGTACATCCATCAAAACTCGCAAAATAATTAGCAAAGTATATAATAAAATTAATCTAAGGAACAGTTGAATTTGAATGTACATCAGGGCACAGTCATCCCCTAATACAGCAAATAAATATAAACTAGGACAATACCACTAATTTAGGGTTTACTTTCCACTAAGTACTGGTTTTACTGTACCCACGTTGTGCATAAACCCAAATACTGATACAGAACCAGATGCAGGTGCAGAAAAGGTTAATTATCCACAGCACATATGAATGCAAGTTTATACAGAGTTCTTGAAGCTGAAGAGTACACAAACAAAACTCAGAACACAGTTCACAGTTTGTAGACCAGAACAATACAGAAATGATATGTAAACTTGAGTTAGCAGTAGGCAGACAGAATTATCCGGAATATATATATATACAGTATGTATATATATCTACCTGCTTACTCCTGAGTCACATCTGTATCTCTCTCTCTCTCTCTCTCTCTCTCTCTCTCTATATATGTATACTGTATATAAGGGGGGGATTCTGAGGTATGCTGATGGTTGATTATCCATTATCAACATTAAGTGCTCACCCCCCCAGCAACGGACAGGGGCCTTTATTCTGCACTGGCATTTATGAATGCGCGCGCGCCAAAGGCACGCCGCATGACATATAGGGGGCACGCCCCCATTATCATGGTTACGGTTGCTGGGGGGGCAGGACGCGCTGTGAGTCCAGGGGGGGTGGACTCGCGGCACACTCCCATTTCCATGGAGACCATGGAACCAGAGAGCCAGACGCTGCGCTGCGCGCCGCCTTCCCACCTCTCTGAGTGACTGATTCGGCAGACCTGCCCATCGGCCTTTCTGATAGATAGCAGGTAGCCAGTCTGGCCATGAACACCCCCATCCCCATTGCCACCCCACCTTGGTCTCTTGTTGGCAGGGAGACTTTACCTAAGGTTAGCTTCTCTTAGCACATTAATTTCATTTAAATTTGGTTAAGAATAGGCTTTGATGACTCAGTATGACCCCGGGCAGCGACGGGCAAGTAGGGTGATCACCTGTGGAGCTGTGGCCGCAATCACTGCCCACTCTCTCTTGCTCACCACCATTAAACTGCACATAGCAGTGCTTTCCCTCCTTCCGTCTGCTGCCACCACCACCAGCTCTTCAGGATCTGCTGCTCCTCTCACCAAGAAGCAGCCTCCTTGCAGTCAGACTTTGCTGCTCCTCTGACCTCTGCGGCTTCAGTTCCACAATCCAAAAATATACTGATGGTTTGATTGGCTCCCAACACAATGAACCCTAGCGTGAATGTGTACGTGATAGGGAATATAGATTGTAAGCTCCATTGGGGAAGGGAGTGATGTGAATGGACAAATGTTCTCTGTAAAGGGCTGCAGAATATGTGTGCTATATAAATAATGGTATCCGATCTCTAGGTCGACCACACTTAGGTCGGCAGTGTCTAGATCGACCACTATTGGTCAACATGCATTAGGTCGACATGGTTTCTAGCGAAGCAAGCCATGCGAGGGGACACAGTGCACTAATTGGGGTTCCCTGTCACTGTATGAAGAAAACGACACAAAAAAGAAAACAACAATCTCATGTTGACCTTTTGTCATGTCGACCTAATGCTTGTGTCGACCTATTTCAGATGTCGACTTAGTTACTGTCGACCAATAGTGGTCGACCTAGACACTGTCGACCCATGTCTGGTCGACTCTATGATCCACACCCATAAATAACTAGTAATAAATATTAATAAATACACAAGTACAACTACAATCAGCCTGCTATAATTGGCGGGGGACAGATTGGGGAGCATACACTGACTGGGGGGTGGCATAATGAGCACGGTCCTGTCTGTTACGACTGGTGGAGGGGGCAACACTGAGGATTATTTGAGGAAGGGGGGCCCCAAATCGGTGTCCTGCTTAGGGATCCATGAGGTCTTAATCTGCCTATGGTGAATATTTGTTGCAACCTGCACTATAACCTGAACTGTATCCAACCCATGATGTATCCAGCACTTTTTACTAACCTGCACTGTTACCCACACAGTATCCAACCCACACTTTATCCCACTCGCACTGTATCCAACCTGCACTTTGGGGTTCATTCCAAGTTAATCTCTCGCTAGCTACTTTTTGCAGCGCTGCGATCAGATAGTTGCCACCTATAGGGGGTCATTCCGAGTTGTTCGCTCGGTATTTTTCTTCGCATCGCAGCGATTTTCCGCTAACTGCGCATGCGCAATGTTCGCACTGCGACTGCGTCAAGTAAATTTGCTATGCAGTTAGGTATTTTACTCACGGCATTACGAGGTTTTTTCTTCGTTCTGGTGATCGTAGTGTGATTGACAGGAAGTGGGTGTTTCTGGGCGGAAACAGGCCGTTTTATGGGAGTGTGTGAAAAAACGCTACCGTTTCTGGGAAAAACGCGGGAGTGGCTGGAGAAATGGAGGAGTGTCTGGGCGAACGCTGGGTGTGTTTATGACGTCAAACCAGGAACGACAAGCACTGAACTCATCGCAGATGCCGAGTAAGTTTGAAGCTACTCAGAAACTGCTAAGAAGTGTCTAATCGCAATTTTGCTAAGCTTTCGTTCGCAATTTTGATAAGCTAAGATTCACTCCCAGTAGGCGGCGGCTTAGCGTGTGCAAAGCTGCTAAAAGCAGCTTGCGAGCGAACAACTCGGAATGACCCCCATAGAGCAGTGTATTTTAGCTTTGCAAGTGTGCGAACGCCTGTGCAGCCGAGCTCTGCAGAAACATTTTGTGCAGTTTCTGAGTAGGTCTGAACAAACTCAGCCCTTGCGATCACTTCAGTCTGTTTGCTTCCGGAATTGACGTCAGATACCCACCCTGCAAACGCTTGGACACGCCTGCGTTTTTCCCAAACACTCCCAGAAAATGGTCAGTTGACACCCACAAACGCCTTCTTTCTGTCAATCTCCTTGCGATCGGCTGTGCAAATTGATTCTTCATTAAATCCATCGCTCAGCAATGATCTGCTTTGTACCCGTACGACGTGCCTGCGCATTGCGGTGCATACGCATGCACAGTAGTGACCTGATTGCTGCGAAAAATGTCAGCGTGCGATCAGGTCAGAATGACCCCCTTTATGCGATCCAAACTGTATCTATCCAGCAAAGTAACGAGCACTTTATGTAACCCGCAGAATTAGCAAATATAGGGGGTCACTCTTAACCGATCTCACGCTGCAGTTTATCGCAACAGTGCAATCGGGTCAGTACTGCGTATGCGCCGGTGCTGCAGTGTGCTGGCGCATGCCAGATGGCCGCAGCGGCTGCGTAACGTCACACGTAGCCGCTGCGACCTGGCAGCGAAGAGGTTCTCCTGGCCAACCGCAGGAGCTGCGCTGGTCGGGAGTTACTCCTCAAATGTAAAAGCATTGCCGCTGTGCGATACTTTTATACTTGTGCGGGGGGGTGGGGCGGCACTGACATGTGGGGCGGACTAGCCCTGTGCTGGCGTCCCCCCGCACGTTTGAGGATCGTAGCTGTGCTAAATTTAGCACAGCTACGATCAACTCGGAATGACCCCCCTAGCTTTGACAGTCAGGGACTATTTGGGGGCGAGGGATGACGGGGTGGCAAAAACACAGGCAAAATAATCAAAGTCAGATTCAGACCTGCAGCTGAGTTTACAGGTGGAACAGTGGTAACATGTAACAGATGTCTAATTTCAGTACTGCATGCAGTCATTTTATCTACAAAACACATTTTATGGAATTTGCATTTTGAAAATGCATTTGTTCAGATCTCTCTACCTCCTTACTGGGAATGTGTGCTGCTAGAGTAGAAAGCAAATTAGCAATCTGTCTGACACGAGACTGTGAAATATCATAAGCCCTCTGAATACAGTAAGTAGGAGGTTTGTCTGGAGATAGATTCTTTCTCTTATTTGTCTCTTGATATTAAAGAGTATCATTTTTCAGTTGTTTTTACACTTTTTCATGTAATAGTTTGTACAGTCTTTTAAAACAGAAATTTAACAGAAAAGTCAATGACTTATATAGGAATGATATATCCAAAATGTAGTCACAATATTAACACAATGTTAAAAACATTCCTTAAAAATAGAAAATATCCTCACCAGCAAAAGCAAGTCTCCGGTAAAAGTGCACCTGCTCCAAGGTGTTAATTCAATAAATATAACATCTTGCCCTAGATTTATCAAGCCCTAGAGAGCAATAAATTGCACGGTGATAAAGTACCAGCCAAGAAGCTCCTAACTGCCAAGTTACAGGCTGAGTTTGAAAAATGACAGTTAGGAGCTGATTGGCTGGTACTTTATGTCCGTGCACATTATCTCTGTTCAAGGCTTAGTAAATAGACCCACAAGTCTCTTACAAATCCAAAAGCATTGTTGATCCAGGTATAAGTCTTTCCCATTCAGTAACAGTTTAAGCTGTACTGTATGTGTACCAGGGCCATATCTTGCCCTTGTGGCGCCCCAGGCAAAAATAGGGGCGTGGCTTCATATGGGGGCGTGGTCAGTTACGCCCCCATTTGTGCCCCCTGTAGCGCAGCTAGAAAAAATAAAAATAAAAGTATACTTACAATCCCCGCTCCTGATTCCAGACCTCCTCCTCCGCCGGTGCCGCTATGCTCCTGTCCTTGGATGGTTGTGTCTGCCCTCGGATCTATGGGAGAGACGTCATTACGTCTCTCCCATAGCACAGCATAGACACTAGAGGTCAATTATGACCCCTAGTGTCTGTGCCACTTTGCTGTGCGGTGCGCGATGACGTCATCGCGCACCGCACAGCACAGTCCTCTCCATGAAGGGAAACTAGGCGCTTAGCGTCTGGTTCCCTTCAAAGTGGGGGACCAGTGGCGGGCACAGCGGGGGGCACTGTGGAGGGCACAGTGGCGGATCTTGCCATGGTTCTGCGCCCTCCGGATGGCGCCGGCGCCCTCCGGAAGGCGGCGCCCCGGGCAAAAGTACTGCTTGCCTGTGGCAAGATCCGCTACTGATGTATACACAGATAAAAGTGCAGATAGATTTCTGAAACAGCACTGTGATGTGAATAATAGTTAATTAGCAGCAATGTGAGTTCAGTCTGTACTGTGTAAACCTCCAGTTGAGAGCGCAGGGAGATCTTGGCATCTGCGCTCTGCACTACCCTGTGTCACACATTACAGACGGCACATTGACAGTTTGTTGGAGTGCGGACTTTTTGAATAATGTTTCTGAATTTTTTTATTTTTATTTCAAAACCTGTGCACAAAATAGAGCCACATGCCTTAAAGACACCACTGATTTATTGTTGCCACTAGAGGCATTGTGTAGCTTACCATAATACATGGTTAGGTGCTCTAGATTTATCAAGCTTATATATAGACATTTCACACAAAGAAGATATTTTAGCTATGAAACACTTTTGAGGAGCAACTCTCTCTATAAGTGTCCAGATTTATTGTGTTTCCTCTAACATTTGGAAAAGGTACTGACAGTATTTTAAATTAGAGATGAGCGGGTTCGGTTCTCCGAGATCCGCCCCCCCGAACTTTACCTATTTTACACGGGTCCGAGGCAGCCTTGGATCTTCCCGCCTTGCTCGGTTAACCCGAATGCGCCCGATCGTCATCATCCAGCTGTCGGATTCTCGCGAGATTCGTATTCTATATAAAGAGCCGCGCGTCACCGCCATTTTCACTCGTGCATTGGAGATTGAACGGAGAGGACGTGGCTGCGTTCTCTCCCTGAAAAGCTCTATATCTGTGCTCAGTGTGCTGCAAATATCTGTGCTCAGTGTGCTGCAAATATTTGTGCACAGTGTGCTGCAAATATCTACGTTCTCTGCCTGAAAACGCTCCATATCTGTGCTCAGTGTGCTGCATTGTGGGGACAACCAGTATATAATATAATTATAGTAGTACAGTACAGTAGGCCATTGCTGTATCTTGCAGATCTGTGTCAAGTATACTATCCATATCTGTGCTGCATTATTGTGAGCAGTATATAGTAGGACAGTGCAGCATTTTGGTGACCATCAGTATACATATAGTACAGTACAGTAGGCCATTGCTGTATCTTGCAGCTCTGTGTCAAGAATACTATCCATATATGTGCTGCATTATTGTGAGCAGTATATAGTAGGACAGTGCAGCATTTTGGAGACCAGCAGTATACATATAGTACAGTACAGTAGGCCATTGCTGTATCTTGCAGCTCTGTGTCAAGTATACTATCCATATCTGTGCTGCATTATTGTGAGCAGTATATAGTAGGACAGTGCAGCATTTTGGTGACCAGCAGTAGTAGTACAGACGGTACAGTAGGCCATTGCTATTGATACATTACTGGCATATAATTCCACACATTAAAAAAAGGAGAACAAAAAATGTGGAGGGTAAAATAGGGAAACATCAAGATCCACTTCCACCTTGTGCTGAAGCTGCTGCCACTAGTCATGGCCGAGACGATGAAATGCCATCAACAACGTCTGCCAAGGCCGATGCCCAATGTCATATTAGAGAGCATGTAAAATCCAAAAAACAAAAGTTCAGTAAAATTACCCAAAAATCTAAATTATAAACGTCTGTGGAGAAGTGTAAACTTGCCAATATGCCATTTACGACACGGAGTGGTAAGGAACGGCTGAGGCCCTGGCCTATGTTCATGGCTAGTGGTTCAGCTTCACATGAGGATGGAAGCACTCATCCTCCCACTAGAAAACTGAAAAGACTTAAGCTGGCAAAAGCACAGCAAAGAACTGTGCATTCTTCTAAATCACAAATCACCAAGGAGAGTCCAATTGTGTCGGTTGCAATGCCTGACCTTCCCAACACTGGACGGGAAGAGGTGGCGCCTTCCACCATTTGCACGCCCCCTGCAAGTGCTGGAAGGAGCACCCACACACCAGTTCCTGATAGTCAAATTGAAGATGTCACTGTTGAAGTACACCAGGATGAGGATATGGGTGTTGCTGGCGCAGAGGAGGAAATTGACAAGGAGGATTCTGATGGTGAGGTGGTTTGTTTAAGTCAGGCACCCAGGGAAACACCTGTTGTCCGTGGGATGAATATGGCCATTGACATGCCTGGTCAAATTACAAAAAAAATCACCTCTTCGGTGTGGAATTATTTTAACATTAATGCGGACAGCAGGTGTCAAGCTGTGTGTTGCCCTTGTCAAGCTGTAATAAGTAGGGGTAAGGATGTTAACCACCTAGGAACATCCTCCCTTATACGTCACCTGGAGCGCATGCATCAGAAGTCATTGACAAGTTCAGCTTTGGGTGACAGTGGAAGCAGTCCACTGGCAACTAAATCCCTTCCTCTTGTACCCAAGCTCCTGCAAACCACACCACCAACTCCCTCAGTGTCAATTTCCTCCTTAGACAGTAAAGCCAATAGTCCTGCAGGCCATGTCACTGGCAAGTCTGACGAGTCCTCTCCTGACTGGGATTCCTCCGATGCATCCTTGAGTGTAATGCCTACTGCTGCTGGCGCTGCTGTTGTTGCTGCTGGGAGTCGATCGTCATCCCAGAGGGGAAGTCGGAAGACCACTTGTACTACTTCCAGTAAGCAATTGACTGTCCAACAGTCCTTTGTGAGGAAGATGAAATATCACAGCAGTCATCCTGCTGCAAAGTGGATAACTCAGGCCTTGGCAGCTGTGTTGGTTTTATACGTGCATCCAGTATCCGGCATTAGTTCACAGGGAATTAGAGAATTTCTTGAGGTAGTGTGTCCCCGGTACTAAATACCATCTAGGTTCCACTTCTCTAGGCAGGCGATACCGAGAATGTACACAGACATCAGAAAAAGACTCACCAGTGTCCTAAAGAATAAGTTGTACCCAATGTCCACTTAACCACGGACATGTGGACAAGTGGAGCAGGGCAGACTCAGGACTATATGACTGTGACAGCCCACTGGGTAGATGTATTGCCTCCCGCAGCAACAACAGCAGCGGCGGCACCAGTAGCAGAATCTCGCAAACGCCAACTCGTTCCTAGGCAGGCTGCGCTTTGTATCACCGCTTTCTATAAGAGGCACACAGCTGACAACCTCTTACGGAAACTGAGGAACATCAGCGCAGAATGGCTTACCCCAATTGGACTTTCGTGGGTGTTTGTGACATCAGACAACGCCACCAATATTGTGCATGCATGACATGTGGGGAAATTCCAGCACGTCCCATGTTTTGCACATACATTGAATTTGGTGGTGCAGACTTTTTTTTAAAATGACAGGGTCGTGCAAGAGATGCTGTCGGTGTCCCGAAGAATTGCGGGCCACTTTCGGCATTCAGCCACTGTGTGCCAAAGACTGGAGCACCAGCAAACACTCCTGAACCTGCCCCGCCATCATCTGAAGCAAGAGGTAGTAACAAGGTGGAATTCAACCCTCTATATGCTTCAGAGGATGGAGGAGCACAAAAGGCCATTCAAGCCTATACATCTGCCTACGATATAGGCAAAGGAGGGGGAATGCACCTGACTCAAGCACAGTGGAGAATGATTTCAACTTTGTGCAAGGTTCTGCAACCCTTTGAACTTGCCACACGGGAAGTCAGTTCAGACACTGCCAGCCTGAGTCAGGTCATTCCCCTCATCAGGCTTTTGCAGAAGCAGTTGGAGAGATTGAAGGAGGAGCTAAAACGAAGCGATTCCGCTAGGCATGTGGGACTTGTGGATGGAGCCCTTAATTCACTTAACCACGATTCACGGGCTGTCAATCTGTTTAAATCAGAGCACTACATTTTGGCCACTGTGCTCGATCCTAGGTTTAAAGCCTACGTTGTATCTCTCTTTCCGGCAGACACAAGTAGACCTGCTGTTGAGACAATTGTCAAGTCAAGCGGAACGTGACCCATCAAAAGCTCCTCCTTCACATTCTCCTGCAACTGGGGCTGCGAGGAAAAGGCTAAGAATTCCAAGCTTTCCCACTGGCAGTGATGTAGGGCAGTCTGGAGCGAGTGCTGACATCTGGTCCGGACTGAAGGACCTGCCAACGATTACTGACATATCGTCTACTGTCACTGCATATGATTCTGTCACCATTGAAAGAATGGTGGAGGATTATATGAGTGACAGCATCCAAGTAGGCACGTCAGACAGTCCGTACGTATATGGCAGGAAAAAGAGGCAATTTGGAGGCCCTTGCACAAACTGGCTTTATTTTACCTAAGTCGCCCCCCCTCCAGTGTGTACTCCGAAAGAGTGTTTAGTGCAGCCGGTCACCTTGTCAGCAATTTGCGTACGAGGTTACTTCCAGAAAATGTGGAGAAGATGATGAATTATAATCAATTCCTCCATGGAGACATTCACCAGCAATTGCCTCCAGAAAGTACACAGGGACCTGAGATGGTGGATTCCAGTGGGGACGAATTAATACTCTGTGAGGAGGGGGATGTACACAGTGAAAGGGGTAATGAATCGGACGATAAGGAGGAGGTGGACATCTTGCCTCTGTAGAGCCAGTTTGTGCAAGGAGAGATTGATTGCTTATTTTTTGGTGGGGGCCCAAGCCAACCAGTAATTTCAGCCACAGTCATGTGGCAGACCCTGTCGCTGAAATGATGGGTTTGATAAAGTATGCATGTCCTGTTTATACAACATAAGGGTGGGTGGTAGGTCCCAAGGACAATACCATCTTGCACCTCTTTTTTTTAATTTATCTCTGCATCATGTGATGTTTGGTGCTAATTTTTTTAAGTGCCATCCTGTCTGACACTGCAGTGCCACTCCTAGATGGGCCAGGTGTTGTGCCGCCCACTTGGGTCGCTTACAGTAGCTTGGTCATCCAGCGACCTCGGTGCAAATTTTAGGACTAAAAATAATATTGTGAGGTGTGAGGTGTTCAGAATAGACTGGAAATGAGTGGACATTATGGTTATTGAGGTTAATAATACTATGAGATCAAAATTACCCCCAAATTCTATGATTTAAGCAGTTTTTGAGGGTTTTTTTTAAAAAAACAACCGAATCCAAAACACACCTGAATCCGACAAAAAATTTTCAGGGAGGTTTTGCCAAAACGCATCCGAATCCAAAACACAGCCGTGGAACCGAATCCAAAACCAAAACACAAAACCCGAAAAATTTCCGGTGCACATCTCTATTTTAAATTCGATGGAGATTGCTTTTTACAAGTCAGTGTCATGGGGTCACACATTAAACCCGCTTATGCTAACACTTATATGTTTCATTTCAGGGAACAATTCTTCTTTACTAGGGATGTCTGTGATATACAGTAGTCCTTTATTACAAAAGATACAGAGACAACATGCTGTTGTTTTGGAGAAGTGGCTTTGATGAATTTCAAACACTGATGGAGGACATTGATACACACGATTGCCCTATTCAATTTACATACTGTATGCCATGAGTCTAGAGGAAATCAGTTTTTTGGATGTTCATAAAAATATGCATATCAACTAGGATTTTTCCAAACCTACAGACAGGAATACCTTATTAAGGGTGGAAAGTCATCATCCTCCAACAACCAAGAGAGGGCTGCCATATTCTCAATTTTTGGGAGTAAAGTGGATTAGGAGTGATGAATGTCTGTTAGAGTCCAGCCTTGGTGATATGACAAACAGATTTAGAGAAGGTAGACATTATCAGCCCACTGTTAATGCTGCTAGATCTGTAGTGAAACATGCTACTAGGAGAAATACTCTTTCACAGTCTATTAGAAAGAAAAAAGAAAAACTCCATTGGATCTACCATTTGAACATGGTTCAACAAGAAATTCAAGATGCTACAAGAACTCTATGGCCTATTATCAAAAATGATAAAGAACTAAAGGGTCTTAGGTATATGGATATTATGCCCTGTTATAATAGAGGGAAAAATACAGGGCATCCAGAAAGTATTCACAGTGCTTCACTTTTTCCACACTTTGATATGTTACAGCTATGTAAGGCTATGGGAAATACATATGTGTGCAAGACGCATATCACAACTTAGGTACTCTTCCATGGGTAGCAGTTCTGGGACATTCACAACTGTTTGTTAATTTAGCATACTATAGTGTAGTGGGCATTTAGGTTAAGTATTTATTTTTGCAATGCAGTTTGTATAAAGTTCCAGAATGCCTTTTTACCAATTTGCAAACAACTGCTGCAGGCAAGGCCAGAGGCAATGTCCAGGATACTTGTGCATTGCACTTTTGCAGCATTAGTGATGTGACTAATATGCATATTCAGCACAAAACTTTGCAGTGTGATGCATGGTGTGGATTAATTGCAACATTTGTGCCATGCCAAATAGGGCTACTTGGCACATTTTGAGGATATGTGTGTATGGGAAGGGGGAAAGAGCAACATCCATACTAAAGAGAGAGAAGGAGAGAGAGAGAGAGAGAGAGAGAGAGAGAGAGAGAGAGAGAGGAGATCCCAGCATTTGTGGAAGTCAACTTCTAGTGACAATCAAGTGGGCATGTTAATGAGCTTCTGAGAGCAAGTCATGGCCAGATTAAGGGGGGGAACACAGGACATACTGTACCCCGGGCTCCACTTTGTCAGGGGGTTCCCCAGCCAGAGGACATTGAAATAACTTTCCCTCTTAAGAAGCAGCAGAACCAGCAGCCAGTTTTCTGACCACAAGAGAGATAGGAGTGTGGAGAAAGCTGTGACAAAGGGATCCCAGCTTTTCCTCCCCGCCTGGGTATCTGAGTCCTGTGTAAACTGTTATGCAACTAAAACATTTGAGTCTACAGATACAGACACACAGAGAGTCCTCCTGAGTCCTGTCCCAGTGTGTAAGTAGTACAGAGGCTGCTGCTATTCTTGCATGTGACAAGAGAAATTATTTTATTTTCCTATGTGTATTTTAAGATTAAGTAGTCTTTGTTCCACTACAAGAAAAGTTTATATAATAGTTGTCTTTCAATTAGGTGGAGCTATAAACAGTATCCAGGCTTGTTAAAATATTAGTTTAAAACAAATGTACACCATTGGTTTAAATTTAATATACACAATCAATACCTCCCACCATGACTCATTACAGGAGGGACAAAATGCTCTCTACCTGGTCTACTTTCTTAGTTAATGATTGCAATCACCTGTGTTCTTATCAATAAAATAGTTCAACACAGGTGACGCCAATCATATATTAAGTGGGAAGTCCAGGTAGAGAGCATTTTGTCCTTCCTGGAATGGGACATGTTGAGAGGTATGCACAATCTAATATACACCCCCTACCTTCCACCAGCCCCCCCCCCCATTTTAAGTGCCCTGTCCACCCCCAAGGCGTCAATTGGCCATGGAGCAAGGCACTTTAAGAAAGAGACTTTGCAAGTGATCACAGATGAAAAAGAAAGTTGTGGATCTGCACCAGCTTGAAAAAATAGAATTATGAGTAAATGAGAAAATATATGCAAAGACCAAAATACTGACTATTATTGTAAATCATAAATAGTACTAGGTTTTGGTGGTGCTCCCATGGATTTAAATAGTACTAGGTTTTGGTGGTGCTCCCATGGATTTTGTAGTTAACCTACAGGAAGAGACAAGAGAAAGACAAAATAACCTTGTGTGGAAGCACTCTTATATTGAAAATGATAAAGGATAGATGATGAAGGGAAGGACCCGTTTGAGTCCTTCCACTAGGATGATTTATTAAAACTTAACTTTTAATGTTATACTATAAAAAGAGTCACTCTAGGTGAACAAAAAAGTGGTAATAAAAATCTTGATTGCCGTTATACCAAATATGGTTCAAGATATGGCAGGTGAAAATATTGAAGTTATTATTGGATATTTGTTTGGAAATCACAATATCCACATGGTCACAGAAAGGGTCGGAATGTATGATAAGCTTGGAATAGAATAAAAGTGGTATGAAAATATCCTGAGAAAAAATGGCCCACAGCACCTAGTATTCCCTGGAGGTCTCCCATCCACGTACTGACCAGGCCATACCTGCTTAGCTTCCAAGATCGGACGTGATCGGGCGCATTCAGGATAGTATGGCCGTGGGCTGATTAGATCAGGAAATACTTGTGCTTTCTGTACTGATTAGGAAAAGGGCTCTTGTAACAAGCTTATCCTGATCAGGTTGAGAAACTAATTAATGAGAGTGCAGAGAATGAGAAAAAAATATTATTATTGTATTGTGTGAAAATCTCCTGAAAAAATGGCCCACAGCACCTAGTATTCCCTGGAGGTCTCCCATCCACGTACTGACCAGGCCATACCTGCTTAGCTTCCAAGATCGGACGTGATCGGGCGCATTCAGTATAGTATGGCCGTGGGCCGATTGATTCAGGAAATGAGAGAAAAACACTTCTAATTTCTGTACTAAAAGGGGACAGGGCTTGTAAGGCCCAGTCACAATTGTCCAGATGGGAGAGTGTGGGGAGGGGGAGGGGGGGGGGGGAGGGGGGGTTTGTTTCTACTGATGCAAAAAAAATTATTATATATATATAAAAAAAGAATAAATAAATACAAAAAAATGAGTTATATCAATGAGTAACACCTAATTTGCTGTTTAACTAGTGCGCTGTTAAACAGGAGGATGGACCCATACTAAAGTTGTCAGAAAGAAAATCCATAAAAGTATCAATATGGGTGATCCTACAACATAGTAGCCTATTGAATGAATATGCAGATTTGCAGCTGAGATGAAAATAGCAATCTGATATATTCTCCTGCTATAAATAGCCCAAAGTATGCTGCATAGGTTGGATGGGAATAGCAACAGTGTTGTATCCCAATATCGTACATATAAGTTTGCAATACAGTTCCTGGATAATCCTGAAACAAAAATGATCTATTGATTAAACATGAACATTTGCAGCTGAGATGAGTATGGCATTCTTGGTATATTCTCCTGCTGTAAATAGCCCGTAGTATGCTGCATAAGTTAGATGGAAGTGACAAAAAATTATTATTATTATATCCCAATGTTGTGAATAAAAGCTTTCAATACAATTCCTAATTGTCCATTAATTAGGTTCATTCCTAAATATAATTGCGGAGCAGGCACTGAGGTTGTCGGACCCACTGTACGGGTCAGTGGCGCTATGGCTGACCAGACAAAATGTGTAAAGTTACCACTTCCAATGATGTGAATGTCCCAGCGGCCGGTAGCTGTAACCTTGTGTTGAGATCGTGACCATGCTCCGTGTTCTGTGACCGCGCGGCCGCCCGTTCCGTAGAGGGCGATGCCGCGATGACGTCACTGGATGGGCGTCACATTCCGACGTACGTTTCACCTGTGAGCTAGACTTGTTCACGGATGCCCCGTGTTCTCTCTCACCTAGTCTTCATATAAATAGGATGCGCTAGCCAATCGTGGATTTGGGAATTGATTGTAATTATGTGTTGAAGCTCAGCTTGATAGGAGCTATTATAAACTTGATTGAGAAGGATGATGAAAGAACATTGCACATTAAAACATGGATTAAGTATTTAAATGAGTGTGCGGAAGTCTTGGTAATAAAAACGGACCTATCAAAGCTGATAGCCCCTTAGTACCAAGTGTTAAACCGAAAATTATATGTGTAAATCATTGAATGATATAAAAGAATCATGATCTCGGAAATTAATGAAATGTTATTTTTGTGCTTGATTGCGCTTATGATGAAAGGTGGGGAAGGGTCTTTGACAGGAAGTTAAATTGAAATAAATTAAATAAAAGTGGAACGAATGATTGTGGGTTGTGGGGAATGTCAATTAATGACCTTTGGAGTGGATTGAGTGGGAAATAATTGTGATTTGGAGTGAAAAGAGGACCTGTGCATGCTATTATTAATGTGAGAAGAAAAGTGCCAATGAGCAGGGAAAATGTGATTATGTCTGGTGACTGATACATACCTCTGAGGAGCTGCGAGGCTGAGTGATGTTAAGTGAAAGCGTGATTGTGGACCTATCTGAGTGAGAGGGTAAAGAAAGGAAAGGAATGAAAAGGGTTGGGTTAAGTGGGGATGGAGGGATTGGTTAAGGGGATTGGTGAGAACAGAAATAAAATAAGAATTTACTCACCGGTAATTCTATTTCTCGTAGTCCGTAGTGGATGCTGGGAACTCCGTAAGGACCATGGGGAATAGCGGGCTCCGAAGGAGGCTGGGCACTCTAGAAAGATTTATGACTACCTGGTGTGCACTGGCTCCTCCCACTATGACCCTCCTCCAAGCCTCAGTTAGGACACTGTGCCCGGACGAGCTGACATAAAAAGGAAGGATTTTGAATCCCGGGTAAGATTCATACCAGCCACACCAATCACACCGTACAACTCGTGATACTATATCCAGTTTGACAGTATGAAAACAACTGAGCCTCTCAACAGATGGCTCAACAATAAACCTTTAGTTAGCAATAACTATTTACAAGTATTGCAGACAATCCGCACTTGGGATGGGCGCCCAGCATCCACTACGGACTACGAGAAATAGAATTACCGGTGAGTAAATTCTTATTTTCTCTGACGTCCTAGTGGATGCTGGGAACTCCGTAAGGACCATGGGGATTATACCAAAGCTCCCAAACGGGCGGGAGAGTGCGGATGACTCTGCAGCACCGAATGAGAGAACTCCAGGTCCTCCTCAGCCAGGGTATCAAATTTGTAGAATTTTGCAAACGTGTTTGCCCCTGACCAAGTAGCTGCTCGGCAAAGTTGTAAAGCCGAGACCCCTCGGGCAGCCGCCCAAGATGAGCCCACCTTCCTTGTGGAATGGGCATTTACAGATTTTGGCTGTGGCAGGCCTGCCACAGAATGTGCAAGCTGAATTGTACTACAAATCCAGCGAGCAATAGTCTGCTTAGAAGCAGGAGCACCCAGCTTGTTGGGTGCATACAGGATAAACAGCGAGTCAGATTTTCTGACTCCAGCCGTCCTGGAAACATATATTTTCAGGGCCCTGACAACGTCTAGCAACTTGGAGTCCTCCAAATCCCTAGTAGCCGCAGGTACCACAATAGGCTGGTTCAGGTGAAACGCTGACACCACCTTAGGGAGAAACTGGGGACGAGTCCTCAATTCTGCCCTATCCATATGGAAAATCAGATAAGGGCTTTTACATGATAAAGCCGCCAATTCTGACACTCGCCTGGCTGAAGCCAAGGCCAATAACATGACCACTTTCCACGTGAAATATTTTAGATCCACGGTTTTTAGTGGCTCAAACCAATGTGATTTTAAGAAACTCAACACCACGTTGAGATCCCAAGGTGCCACAGGAGGCACAAACGGGGGCTGAATATGCAGCACTCCTTTCACAAATGTCTGAACTTCAGGTACTGAAGCTAGTTCTTTTTGAAAGAAAATCGACAGAGCCGAGATCTGTACTTTAATGGAGCCTAGTTTTAGGCCCATATCCACTCCTGCTTGCAGGAAATGCAGAAATCGACCTAGTTGAAATTCCTCTGTTGGGGCCTTTTTGGCCTCGCACCATGCAACATATTTCCGCCATATGCAGTGATAATGATTTGCCGTAACATCTTTCCTGGCTTTAATAAGCGTAGGAATGACTTATTCCGGAATACCCTTTTCCTTCAGGATCCGGCGTTCAACCGCCATGCCGTCAAACGCAGCCGCGGTAAGTCTTGGAACAGACAGGGCCCCTGCTGTAGCAGGTCCTGTCTGAGCGGCAGAGGCCACGGGTCCTCTGAGATCATCTCTTGAAGTTCCGGGTACCACGCTCGTCTTGGCCAATCCGGAACCACGAGAATTGTGTTTACTCCTCGCTTTCTTATTATTCTCAATACCTTTGGTATGAGAGGCAGAGGAGGGAACACATAAACCGACTGGTACACCCACGGTGTCACTAGAGCGTCCACAGCTATCGCCTGAGGGTCCCTTGACCTGGCGCAATATCTTTTTAACTTTTTGTTGAGGCGGGACGCCATCATGTCCACCTGTGGTTTTTCCCAATGGTTTTGTAGGAGCAGGGATTTTGCTTGACTTAGGGCATTGTAAATGGCCCTTAGTTCCAGAATATTTATGTGAAGGGAAGTCTCCAGACTCGACCATAGTCCTTGGAAGTTTCTTCCCCGTGTGACTGCCCCCCAGCCTCGAAGGCTGGCATCCGTGGTCACCAGGACCCAGTCCTGTATGCCGAACCTGCGGCCCTCTAGAAGATGGGCACTCTGCAGCCACCACAGTAGAGACACCCTGGTTCTTGGAGACAGGGTTATTAAGCGATGCATCTGAAGATGCGATCCGGACCATTTGTCCAATAGGTCCCACTGAAAGATTCTGGCATGGAACCTACCGAAGGGAATTGCTTCGTAAGAAGCTACCATCTTTCCCAGGACCCGCGTGCAGTGATGCACCGATACCTGTTTTGGTTTCAGGAGGTCTCTGACTAGAGATGACAACTCCCTGGCTTTCTCCTCCGGGAGAAACACTTTTTCTGGACTGTATCCAGAATCATACCCAGGAACAGTAGCCGTGTCGTCGGAACCAGCTGTGACTTTGGGATATTCAGAATCCAGCCGTGCTGGTGCAGCACTTCCTGAGATAGTGCTACTCCCACCAACAACTGTTCCTTGGATCTCGCCTTTATTAGGAGATCGTCCAAGTACGGGATAATTAAAACTCCCTTTTTTCGAAGGAGTATCATCATTTCCACCATAACCTTGGTAAATACCCTTGGTGCCGTGGACAGTCCAAACGGCAGCATCTGGAATTGGTAATGGCAATCCTGTACCACAAATCTGAGGTACTCCTGGTGAGGATGGTAAATGGGGACATGCAAGTAAGCATCCTTGATGTCCAGGGATACCATGTAATCCCCCTCGTCCAGGCTTGCAATAACCGCCCTGAGCGATTCCATCTTGAACTTGAATTTTTTTATGTATGTGTTCAAGGATTTCAAATTTAAAATGGGTCTCACCGAACCGTCCGGTTTCGGCACCACAAATAGTGTGGAATAGTAACCCTGGCCTTGTTGAAGTAGGGGTACCTTGATTATCACCTGCTGGGAATACAGCTTGTGAATTGCCGCTAGCACCGCCTCCCTGTCTGAGGGAGCAATCAGCAAGGCAGATTTTAGGAACCGGTGGGGTGGAGACGCCTCGAATTCCAGTTTGTACCCCTGAGATACTATTTGAAGGATCCAGGGATCCACCTGTGAGCGAGCCCACTGATCGCTGAAATTCTTGATGCGCCCCCCCCACCGTACCTGGCTCCGCCTGTGGAGCCCCACCGTCATGCGGCGGACTTGGAAGAAGAAGCGGGGGAGGACTTTTGCTCCTGGGAACCTGCTGTTTGTTGCAGCCTTTTTCCCCTACCTCTGCCTCTGGACAGAAAAGACCCGCCTTTTCCACGCTTGTTTTTCTGGGTCCGAAAGGACTGAACCTGATAAAACGGCGCCTTCTTAGGCTGTGAGGTGACATGGGGTAAAAATGCTGACTTCCCAGACGTTGCTGTGGAAACTAGGTCCGAGAGACCATCCCCAAATAATTCCTCACCCTTATAAGGCAAAACTTCCATGTGCCTTTTAGAATCTGCATCTCCTGTCCACTGGCGAGTCCATAAGCCTCTCCTAGCAGAAATGGACAATGCACTTACTTTAGATGCCAGCCGGCAGATTTCCCTCTGTGCATCTCTCATATATAAGACTGAGTCTTTGATATGGTCTATGGTTAGCAGGATCGTGTCTCTGTCTAGTGTGTCAATATTTTCTGACAGTTTATCTGACAACGCGGCGGCAGCACTGCACATCCATGCTGACGCAATAGCTGGTCTAAGTATAATGCCTGAGTGTGTATATACAGACTTCAGGATCGCCTCCTGCTTTCTATCAGCAGGTTCCTTGAGGGCGGCCGTATCCGGAGACGGTAGTGCCACCTTTTTAGACAGACGTGTGAGCACTTTATCCACCCTAGGAGGTATTTCCCAACGTGACCTATCCTCTGGCGGGAAAGGGAACGCCATTAGTACCTTCTTAGGAATTACCAATTTTTTATCAGGGAAAGCCCACGCTTCTTCACACACTTCATTTAATTCATCTGATGGGGGAAAAACCACGGGTAGTTTTTTCTCCCCAAACATAATACCCTTTTTAGTGGTACCTGTAGTTATATCAGAAATGTGTAACACCTCTTTCATTGCCTCAATCATGCAGTGAATGGCCTTAGTGGGCATCAGGTTAGACTCATCGTCGTCGACACTGGTGTCAGTATCAGTGTCGACATCTGGGTCTGCGGTCTGAGGTAGCAGGCGTTTCAGAGCCCCTGATGACCTTTGAGACGCCTGGACAGGCACGAGCTGAGAAGTCGGCTGTCCCACATTTGGCATGTCGTCAAATTTCTTATGTAAGGAGTCTATACGTGCACTCATTTCTTTCCATAAGCTCAACCACTCAGGTGTCTGCCCCGCAGGGGGTGACATCCCTTCTAAAGGCATCTGCTCCGTCTCCACATCATTATCCTCATCAAACATGTCGACACAGCCGTATCGACACACCGCACACACACAGGGAATGCTCCAACAGAGGACAGGACCCACAAAAGCCCTTTGGGTGGACAGAGTGAGAGTATGCCAGCACACACCAGAGCGCTATATAATGCAGGGACTAACTGAGTTATGTCCCCTATAGCTGCTTTTTCTATATAAATGTATACTGCGCCTAAATTTAGTGCCCCCCCTCTCTTTTTTACCCTTTTCTGTAGTGTAGACTGCAGGGGAGAGCCAGGGAGCTTCCTTCCAGCGGAGCTGTGAGGGAAAAATGGCGCCAGTGTGCTGAATGAGATAGCTCCGCCCCTTTTCCGCTGACTATTCTCCTGCATTTTCCTATATTCTGGCAGGGGTATTTTCCACATATATAGCCTCTGGGGCTATATATTGTGGTATTTTTGCCAGCCAAGGTGTTATTATTGCTTCTCAGGGCGCCCCCCCCAGCGCCCTGCACCCTCAGTGACCGGAGTGTGAAGTGTGTGTGAGGAGCAATGGCGCACAGCTGCAGTGCTGTGCGCTACCTTGGTGAAGACTGATGTTTTCTGCCGCCGATTTTCCGGACCTCTTCTTGCTTCTGGCTCTGTAAGGGGGACGGCGGCGCGGCTCCGGGACCGAACACCAAGGCTGGGCCTGCGGTCGATCACTCTGGAGCTAATGGTGTCCAGTAGCCTAAGAAGCCCAAGCTGGCTGCAAGCAGGCAGGTTCGCTTCTTCTCCCCTTAGTCCCTCGCTGCAGTGAGCCTGTTGCCAGCAGGTCTCACTGAAAATAAAAAACCTAATTTCTATACTTTCTTTCTAAAGGCTCAGGAGAGCCCCTAGTGTGCATCCAACCTCGGCCGGGCACAAAATCTAACTGAGGCTTGGAGGAGGGTCATAGTGGGAGGAGCCAGTGCACACCAGGTAGTCATAAATCTTTCTAGAGTGCCCAGCCTCCTTCGGAGCCCGCTATTCCCCATGGTCCTTACGGAGTTCCCAGCATCCACTAGGACGTCAGAGAAAAGGGGGAAATAGAGGAGGAGAGAAAGAGGGAAGAAAGGAAAGAGTTGATGGTGGAAAATGATGACATAAATGAATGTGTAAAGATGCATAGAATGATGGGTGAAACAACCAAGGTAAAAATGCCTGCAGACTAATATAAGGTGTTAGTGAAAATGTGAAACCTTCTATGGTGTTGTAGGATGTGAATGGAAGATAGGTGATCTTGGATGGTGTGTGAAGGCTGTGTGAATAGCTCAGGAGATAATGTCGGAAAACTGAGGTGTTGGACTACGAATGTGTGTAAATGAAATTATGACAGAGAAAAGAATTGATGGTGAAATGTAGGAAAAAATGTGGTCATGGGGTGAATTCATGGTGAGTAAAAGCTGCCCTTGCTTGCTTGGATTAAAGGAAAACACTATAATTAATGTATTCGTTGAGACCCTTTGGCATGAGGGTGTCCAATCGGAATATCCTCTCTGATTCTTTCTTTTGTAGAGCTTCATTAATGTCCCCTCCTCTCAGTCCCAATTTTACATGTTCAAGACAGAAAACGCTGAGGTCTTCAATTCTACTGTTGTGATGATGAAGAAAATGTCTGGCAACAGTGGTAAGCTTCCTAAACCTGGCTGTATCCGACCTTGCATTACGTACATTTCCTATGTGCTCTAAAGTTCTCACTTTGAGCATACGAGATGTCATGCCCACATATTTGAGTTTACATGGGCATGTGATGCAATAGATCACATTTACTGTTTTACAGTTAAAGTAATCGTCAATTTTGATCAATTGGTTGAATTTGTCTGTTATATTTGTATGATTCTTAACATGTGGACAAGCTCTGCTTTCACCACATGGGTAACTGCCCTTTGGGGTCGTTTTGGGCTTTAATGGATGTGAAAAATGGCTCCTGACCAGTTTGTCTTTTAAATTGGGTGCTCTTCGCCAACTCATACTGACATTGTCTCCAATATGTTTGGCCAGATCTTCATCCATTTTCAAAATATGCCAATGGGATTGTAGTATTTTTCTGGCATCTTTCCAATTCCTGCAAAAGTCACCTATAAATCTCAGTGTGAATTTGTCATCCTTGGACTTTCTTTCTTGAAATACCAGAGAGTCGCGTGGCACTCTCTTAACTTCTGATCTGGCTTTTTTAATTAAGCGATTGCTATAACCCCTTTCTTTTAGTCTCTCAGTTAGTTCGAAGCTTTTAGATTTGAAAGTAGAATTAGCTGAGCAGTTGCGTTTCAATCTAAGAAATTCTCTTTTGGGGATGTTCCTGATAGTTGGAGGAAAATGTCCACTGGATGAATGTAGGAGACTGTTGGTGGAAGTTTCCTTTCTAAAAATCTCCGTTGTAATGTTATTCTCTGGATCCTGATATATCCTGTGATCTAAGAAAGGAATGCTGACTTTGCTACTGACGTGAGTGACTTTGTGAGTGACGTGAGTGAATTTGAGATTGATGTTGTTATTGTTCAAATATGAAATGTATTGGTCCAATTTTTGTTGTGTGCCATCCCAATTCAGGAAGATGTCATCTATGAAGCGTATCCAGATGACAATGTGGTTGGTATATTCATCTTGATTATTGTGAAACACTATTTCCCGCTCCCACTATCCCAAAAAGAGATTTGCATAGGTGGGGGTGCATGCTGCCCCCATGGCGGTCCCCCTAATTTGGATGTGAAATCGGTTATTGAATAAAAAATAATTATGATTCAATACAAAGTGAAGTAGTTCCAATAAGAATTTGTGGAAGTCATCTAGCCCTTCCTTTGGTAGAAAGTACTTGACAGCATTTATACCTAGGTCATGTTTAATGGAGGTATACAGTGATTCAACGTCAAGACCTACCAATAGGTGGGATTCCTCCAGATGTATACCCTGAATTTTTTTCAGGGCATCGGTTGTGTCTTTGATGTAAGAAGGAAGACTCAGAACATGTTGTCTTAGGTGGACATCTAGGAAGCAGCTAGCTTTTTCTAATAGACCCCCATTACCTGAAATTATGGGTCGGCCAGGTGGGTTTTCCAGATTTTTGTGTATCTTTGGCAGTAAATATAGGGTTGGAGTTCTATGGTGTGGTGTATTCAGGTAATCCCATTCAACTTTTGAGATTGTTCCAAGTTGTAAATGTCTATTTATAATTTTGTTATATAGAGTTTGAAAATTGGATGTTGGATCAAATAATGTGGTCTTATAACAGGTGGCATCTTTTAGTTGTCTATTGGCCTCCTTAAGATATAGTGTTGTTGGCCAGATCACTATATTGCCACCTTTGTCCGACATTTTGATTTGGACATCATCCCATTTTTTAATCTCCTTAAGCGCATCCTTTTGGTTCCTTGATAGATTGCCTACAGTTCTCTGTGTTTGCTGTTGTCGATAAAGTGTATCAAAGTCACGAGAGACTAGTTTGAGAAAGACTTTAACCTCAGGGCATGTATTGTCCTGGGGATAGAAAGTAAACCGGTTTTTGCATATTGGCCTTGTTGTTGACAGAGTTTGTTCTTCAGATAATTCCTCCAGATTTCTCAAAGCTTCCTGTTCTTGTAGTGACAAATCTTGTGATTCACTGGTAAGTATGGATTGTCCCTTATCACTCTTGCTGAAATATTTTTTCAATAGGAGTTTGCGACCAAAGAGTCTAAGGTGGGTTTCCCATTTGAAACGATTGAAGTTAGTGGTGGGTGAGAAGGAAAGACCCTTCTCCAGAACACTGGTTTGATCATTTGTTAAGTTATGAGTGGATAAGTTGATTATTTTCAAGCTTGAGGTGGTAGATTCCTTTATTTCCTCCTTCTGGATGGATATCGATGGGGTTGGGGAGATCCCCATCTTTCTCTTGTGGTTCTTCCTCCTGCCCCGCCTTGTTTTGGTTTTGCGGGGTGGCCTCAGGTTTGCCCCTGTTTTCCTCTAAAAAAGAGGTAGTGGAGTCTTAGATCTCTCCTTCATTGGTAGGGTTCTCTCAGATCAATGTTTGAGGAACTGTTATCTTCAGTGTCTGATGGTTCAATTTCAGAGGAAGATGGAGTGTATTCTTGTCTTGTCTGTTCTCTCCTGCGTGCTGGGTTAGTCCATTTGAAGATATGTCCCGAAGTGAAATCCCGTTTGTCTCTTGAAAATTTGTTTTTCTTCCGATCTATAATACCATCTTCATAGGATTCCAAATCTTTCTTAATTTTACCAAAGCAGGTCTGGAAGGTGGAGTTTTTCTCCCACTGTTCCAATTTAAGTCCTAATCTATCCACTTCTTTGGTGCATTCTTCTAGGACTAAGTGATTGTGCTTGATCAGCACACTCATTAATTCCTGAGAACATTTCAGTAGGCACGTCTCCCATTCTCTTTTTAAATTGTCAGTAGAAAGTTCAAAAGAAAGAAACAACTTAGGTCGTAAACCCCTTGGAGTAATCTTTTGTTTGAGGTAGTGTTCTAAACTTGTCACATCCCAATCAACTATAATTCGACGTTGGAGGACTCTCTTTAGATGAAACAAATCATCCTCCCAATTGTTGTCAGGAGCCGACTCTGTTAGTTGGATGGGGAAGATAGTGTCCAAATCTTCTATTGGTCTTTTATTTAATAACTCTGTTTTCAAACTGAAATTGCTCATTGCAATGTTTGTACGGAATTAATGAAAAGTACAAAATCAATATAAAGTACTAAATTATAATCATATAGTGAATTATTATGAAGAGAGAAGAAGGAGAGAGAAACACAGGGAAAAAAGATAATTATCAGTGACGTTTATAATGGTGGCTGTTTAGAGCCTGACAGCTGTGCTAGATCCAAGAGCTGAGGACAGCCTCAGTACCAAGGTCAATTGTGAAAAAGAAAGTTGTGGATCTGCACCAGCTTGAAAAAATAGAATTATGAGTAAATGAGAAAATATATGCAAAGACCAAAATACTGACTATTATTGTAAATCATAAATAGTACTAGGTTTTGGTGGTGCTCCCATGGATTTTGTAGTTAACCTACAGGAAGAGACAAGAGAAAGACAAAATAACCTTGTGTGGAAGCATTCTTATATTGAAAATGATAAAGGATAGATGATGAAGGGAAGGACCCGTTTGAGTCCTTCCACTAGGATGATTTATTAAAACTTAACTTTTAATGTTATACTATAAAAAGAGTCACTCTAGGTGAACAAAAAAGTGGTAATAAAAATCTTGATTGCCGTTATACCAAATATGGTTCAAGATATGGCAGGTAAAAATATTGAAGTTATTATTGGATATTTGTTTGGAAATCACAATATCCACATGGTCACAGAAAGGGTCGGAATGTATGATAAGCTTGGAATAGAATAAAAGTGGTATGAAAATCTCCTGAGAAAAAATGGCCCACAGCACCTAGTATTCCCTGGAGGTCTCCCATCCACATACTGACCAGGCCATACCTGCTTAGCTTCCAAGATCGGATGTGATCGGGCGCATTCAGGATAGTATGGCCATGGGCTGATTAGATCAGGAAATACTTGTGCTTTCTGTACTGATTAGGAAAAGGGCTTGTGTAACAAGCTTATCCTGATCAGGTTGAGAAACTAATTAATGAGAGTGCAGAGAATGAGAAAAAATTATTATTATTGTTTTGTGTGAAAATCTCCTGAAAAAATGACCAACAGCACCTAGTATTCCCCTGGAGGTCTCCCATCCACGTACTGACCAGGCCATACCTGCTTAGATTCCAAGATCGGACGTGATCGGGCGCATTCAGGATAGTATGGCCGTGGGCTGATTGATTCAGGAAATGAGAGAAAAACACTTCTAATTTCTGTACTAAAAGGGGACAGGGCTTGTAATGCCCAGTCACAAGTGTCCAGATGGGAGAGTGTGGGGAGGGGGAGGGGGGGAAGGGGGGGTTTGTTTCTACTGATGCAAAAAAAATTATTATATATAAAAAGGATGACAAATTCAAACTGAGATTTATAGGTGACTTTTGCAGGAATTGGAAAGATGCCAGAAAAATACTACAATCCCATTGGCATATTTTGAAAATGGATGAAGATCTGGCCAATCCTATTGGAGACAATGTCAGTATGAGTTGGCGAAGAGCACCCAATTTAAAAGACAAACTGGTCAGGATCCATTTTTCACATCCATTAAAGCCCAAAACGACCCCAAAGGGCAGTTACCCATGTGGTGAATGCAGAGCTTGTCCACATGTTAAAAATCATACAAATATAACAGACAAATTCAACCAATTGATCAAGATTGACGATTACTTTAACTGTAAAACAGTAAATGTGATCTATTGCATCACATGCCCATGTAAACTCAAATATGTGGGCATGACATCTCGTATGCTCAAAGTGAGAACTTTAGAGCACATAGGAAATGTACGTAATGCAAGGTCGGATACAGCCAGGTTTAGGAAGCTTACCACTGTTGCCAGACATTTTCTTCATCATCACAACAGTAGAATTGAAGACCTCAGCGTTTTCTGTCTTGAACATGTAAAATTGGGACTGAGAGGAGGGGACATTAATGAAGCTCTACAAAAGAAAGAATCAGAGTGGATCTTCCGATTGGACACCCTCATGCCAAAGGGTCTCAACGAATACATTAACTATAGTGTTTTCCTTTAATCCAAGCAAGCAAGGGCAGCTTTTACTCACCATGAATTCACCCCATGACCACATTTTTTCCTACATTTCACCATCAATTCTTTTCTCCGTCATAATTTCATTCACACACATTCGTAGTCCAACACTTCAGTTTTCCGACATTATCTCCTCAGCTATTCACACAGCCTTCACACACCATCCAAGATCACCTATCTTCCATTCACATCCTACAACACCATAGAAGGTTTCACATTTTCACTAACACCTTATATTAGTCTGCAGGCATTTTTACCTTGGTTGTTTCACCTATCACTATATGCATCTTTACACATTCATTTATGTCATCATTTTCCACCATCAACTCTTTCCTTTCTTCCCTCTTTCTCTCCTCCTCTCTTTTCCCCTTTTATTTCTGTTCTCACCAATCCCCTTACCCAATCCCTCCATCCCCACTTAACCCAACCCTTTTCCTTCCTTTCCTTTCTTTACCCGCTCACTCAGACAGGTCCACAATCACGCTTTCACTTAACATCACTCAGCCTCGCAGCTCCTCAGAAGTATGTATCAGTCACCAGACATAATCACATTTTCCCTGCTCATCGGCACTTTTCTTCTCACATTAATAATAGCATGCACAGGTCCTCTTTTCACTCCAAATCACAATTATTTCACACTCAATCCACTCCAAAGATCATTAATTGACATTCCCCACAACCCACAATCATTCGTTCCACTTTTATTTAACTTATTTCAATTTAACTTCCTGTCAAAGACCCTTCCCTACCTTTCATCATAAGCGCAATCAAGCACAAACATAACATTTCATTAATTTCCGAGATCATGATTCTTTTATATCATTCAATGATTTACACATATAATTTTCGGTTTAACACTTGGTACTAAGGGGCTATCAGCTTTGATAGGTCTGTTTTTATTATCAAGACTTCCGCACCCTCATTTAAATACTTAATCCATGTTTTAATGTGCAATGTTCTTTCATCATCCTTCTCAATCAAGTTTATAATAGCTCCTATCAAGCTGAGCTTCAACACATAATTACAATCAATTCCCAAATCCACGATTGGCTAGCGCATCCTATTTATATGGAGACTAGGTGAGAGAGAACATAGGGCTTCCATGAACAAGTCTAGCTCACAGGTGAAACGTACGTCGGAATCTGATGCCCATCCAGTGACGGCATTGCGGCATCGCCCTCTACGGAACGGGCGGCCGCGCGGTCACAGAACACGGAGCATGGTCACGATCTCAACACAAGGTTACAGCTACCGGCCGCTGGGACATTCACATCATTGGAAGTGGTAACTTTACACATTTTGTCTGGTCAGCCATAGCGCCACTGACCCGTACAGTGGGTCCGACAACCTCAGTGCCTGCTCCGCAATTATATTTAGGAATGAACCTAATTAATGGACAATTAGGAATTGTATTGAAAGCTTTTATTCACAACATTGGGACATAATAATAATAATTTTTTGTCACTTCCATCTAACTTATGCAGCATACTACGGGCTATTTACAGCAGGAGAATATACCAAGAATGCCATACTCATCTCAGCTGCAAATGTTCATGTTTAATCAATAGATCATTTTGTTGCAGGATTATCCAGGAACTGTATTGCAAGCTTATATGTACAATATTGGGATACAACACTGTTGCTATTCCCATCCAACCTATGCAGCATACTATGGGCTATTTATAGCAGGAGATTATATCAGATTGCTATTTTCATCTCAGCTGCAAATCTGCATATTCATTCAATAGGCTGCTGAGTGCCTGGGACTTGTAGTGCAAAAGACAGATGCAGTATTCAAGCAAATAGTTCCTGTGTCCCAATATCTGTTTTACCAAGTTGTTAGAGGGGAAGCTACAGTGCATCTGGAAAGTATTCACAGTGCTTCATTTTTTCCACATTTTGTTATGTTACAGCCTTATTCCCAAATGGAATAAAGTTATTTTCCCCCTCAAAACTCTACACACAAGACCCTATAATGACAATGTGAAAAAAAGTTTTTTTTGTAAGATTTTTGAAAATTTCTTAAAAATAAAAAACTAAGAAATCACATGTACATAAGTATTCACTGCCTTTGCTCAATACTTTGTTGATGCACATTTGGCAGCAATTACAGCATCAAGTCTTTTTGAATATGATACCACAAGCTTGGCACACCTATTTTTGGCAGTTTCACCCATTCCTCTTTGCAGCACCTCTCAAGCTCCATCAGGTTGGAAGGGAAGCATCAGTGCCAGCCAATTTCAGATCTCTCCAGAGATGTTCAATCGGATTCAAGTCTGGGCTTTGGCTGGGCCACTCAAGGACATTCACAGAGTTGTCCTGAAGCCACTCCTTTGATATCTTGGCTGTGTGCTTTGGGTCGTTGTCCTGCTGAATGATGAACCATTGCCACATTCTGAGGTCAAGAATGCTCTGGAGCAGGTTTTCATACAGGATGTCTCTGTACATTGCTGCATTTATCTTTCCTTCTATCCTGACGAGTCTCCCAGTTCCTGCCACTGAAAAACATCCCCATAGCATGATGCTGCCACCACCATGCTTTACTGTAGAGATGGTATTGGTCTGTTGATGAGCGGTGCCTGGTTTCCTCCATACCCTGGCATTCATGCCAAAGAGTTCAATCTTTGTCTCATCAGAGCAGAGAATTTTGATTCTCATGGTCTGAGAGTTTTTCAGGTGCATTTTGGCAAACTCCAGGAGGGCTGCCATGTGCTTTTTACTAAGGAGTGTCTTTTGTCTGGCCACTCTACCATACAGGCCTGATTGGTGGATGGTTGCAGAGATGGGTTGTCCTTCTGGAAGGTTCTCATCTCTCCACAGAGGAATGCTGTAGCTCTGATAGAGTGACCACCGGGTTCTTGTTCACCTCCCTGACTAGGGAACTTCACCCCTGATCACTCAGTTTAGATGGCCAGCCAGATCTAGAAAGTGTCCTGGTGGTTCTGAATTTCTTCCATTTATGGATGATGGAGGCCACTGTGTTCATTGGGACCTTCAAAGCTGCAGATATTTTGCTGTACCCTTCCTCAGATTTGTGCCTCGAGACAATCTGGTCTCTGAGGTCTACAGACAATTCCTTTGACTTCATGCTTGGTTTGTGCTCACACATGCACTGTCAAGTGTGGGACCTTATATAGACAGGTGTGTGCCTTTCCAAATCATGTCCAATCAACTGAATTTAACACAGGTGGACTCCAATTAAGCTGTACATCTCAAGGATGATCAGTAGAAGCAGGATGCACCTCAGCTCAATTTTGAGCTTCATGGCAAAGGCTTTGAATACTTAGCAAAAATCTAAAAAAAAATATTTTTTCATGTTATCATTATTGGGTATTATGTGTAGAATTTGGGATACACTGTATATGTAACTGGACATTAGATTCTGACATTACTGAACATAAGCCTAAGGATGATAGGATTAAAAAACAGTCCAGGCTGCTATAAGTGTGTAGGCTGTACTACATGTCCGCAAATGATAGTTACCAAAAACATTTTTATCCTCATAATGGAAAACATATTAGGCATGTTCTATCATGCAATAGCTCATGAAGTCCTTTGTAGGCTTGATATGCTGGCTGTTGGGATCCTGGTGCTCACCATACCAATGCCAGAATCCCAAGAGCTGGCTTACTGACAACTATTCTCCCTTTTGGGGTGTCCACAACACCCCTGGAGGGAGAATAAATAGTGCGGTGCACTTAGCTAGACAGCGTGGCATGTGCAGCGAGCCCGTAAGGGGCTCTTTTGTGCTCACCCTGCTGCCTGCATGCTGGAAGTCGGGATGCCCACATCAACTACAGTCTGAAGGATGTAACTGCTTCACCAGGCCAGTCACCACCAGCTGCTTCATCACAGGCTGCACCAATCACGATGCCTTATTATTTTGGGGCCCCATGGCTCCCCATATATTCAGGAGATACCAAATCAACGGGCACAAGTCTTTTTAAACAATTTAAAGTCAAATATAGATCTATGTTCAGGCTGTACCCACTGAACGAGGACCAAAAAGTGGATGTCATCTTTGGACAGCTAACAGGCGCAGCACTGAGGGAAGTAAGATCCTGGTCTGACGAGCGAACGACAGCTGACATCATCTTGAACAAGTTGGCCAGTATCTTCAACTTACAGACAATTGCAGAGTTAAAGGGTCATCTGTATGCATAGAAGAAACAACCACATGAGTCCTTACAGGAGTTCGCACTGGGACTACAAGAGGCCATGCGGGCAATATAGTCCAGAGGTCTAAGAGAGGCTGAGGAAGTGGATGAGACCATGATAAACTTGCTTATAGAAGGAGATAGAGGGGAAGCAACAAGAGAGCAGTTGTGTATGTGGAGGCGTCAAAACCCTGTGTGCACCTTCTCGGAGTATAAGGAGGCCGTGATGGACATTTTAGGCCTCAATCAAAATACAGATGTCGAGTATGGAACTGTGTCGGGGCCACTCAAGAGTGGAGTGCACAGAGATTCTTAATTAAGTCCGATGGTGGAACCCTTTGTTTCCAGAGAAACTGCCATGCAACAGTCACAAGTTGGGCAAGACCAAGTGGGGGCCCTCACCAGTGTCGTCCACGAGATGATGAAAGCGTTAAAAGAAATATGGCTGGAACAGGCTGAAACTAAACACAAGGGATGGTGCCGGGATCAAGGTGGAAAAGGACAACAGTTGTGGGATGTGCCACGGGAATCGGGGTAACACCCCATGGACCAACTTGATGTCCAAGGAAGACGTATATGCAGATGGTGCAAACAGAGTGGGCACATCGAGAGGCAGTATCCCAATGAGTCTTTAAATTACCCGACCCCGAGGCAAAGTACCGACCCTCGGGAGGAGATGCATCAGTAGGTCCATCAAAGCCGGGGTGGTGACTTCAATATGTCGGAGAGTGTCCCCACCTCAAAATTCACGGAGTGGAGGTAGCTGCTCTACTGGACACAGACTCACAGGTGACTGTGATGATCCAACATGCAGAGTTTCAGAGACACTGGGATGAATCTGAGATAGTCAGCCCACCGAATACCTTGTTGAACCTATTAGCCAGTAATGGACAAGAAATCAAGATCTGCGGATATTGGTAGGCTGACCTTACTATCGGCATGGCTAACATGGAGCGGCAAGGGTGTCTGGTCACCACTAGGTACAATTAATATTTACCTTCGGTTATCTTAGGGATGAACGTGTTGAAGAACTGTCTGGATGCCTTGGTGGAGGCACTTAAACTGGAAATGCAGTCTGCGACCCCAATGGAACAGTCAGGTTGCTTGAGGGCAAAAGAGATTCACCAACATGAGAGGAGAAGTTGGAAAGTTGAGAATCACCAATCACCAACATGTAATCCTGCGACCAAATTCGAAACACGTAGTTTGGTGCAAAACCCAGATCAGCCCTGCGGGGCAAGATTATGAGGCAATTCTGGAACCCTGTGACTTCGATGGACAGCAACCATTCACAGTGGCACAACTGCTGGCTAAAGTGACATGTGGGAGAGTACCTGTCCAGATATTTAACCCACATAGCTATCCAGTCCGTTTTTTTCAACACTTTTCGGTGGCTAGAGTAATTCTGGTAGACTTTCAAGACATCCTTGGTGAGGCTCTACCCAAGATTCCCTAGGGAGTAGTGGCTGGACAGACCAGTATGACCACTGGTGAGGCTCCATGGTGGAGATCGGCGCCCCAGATACTTCAGAGAGTCAGTGTGAGGGCATACTTGAGGTTGTGTGCAGGAATGTCGAAGCCTTTAGTCAGCACCCATCAGACTTCGGGAAGGCTAATGGAGTCCAACACCACATCCATCTCTACTGGAACTACTCTGCCAGTTAAAGAGAGACACAGGCGTCTACCACCGGCCATGTACCAATCGGTGAGAAATATGATACATGAGATGAAGGAAGCTGGTGTGATACGTGAGAGCCACAGTCCATGGATAACACCGTTAGTGATTGTGCAGAAAAAAAGATGGTAACTTCAGATTCTGCATTGACTACCGAAAACTGAATGTAGTGATGCACAAAGATGCTTATCCATAGATAGAAGAATCATTAACAGCACTAAAGACAGCTCAGTACTTCTCAACTCTTGACCTGACGAGTGGATACTGGCAGATTCCAATGGCCCCAGTAGACAGGGAAAAGACCGCATTCACCACCCCCATGGGTCTGTTCGAGTTTGACAGCATGCCATTTGGGCTCTGCAATGTTCCTGCCACCTTCCAATGAGTTATGGAACATTGTTTGGGGCACAAGAACTTTGAGATGGTCCTGTTGTATCTTGACGACATCATCATATTCTTGAAGTCCTATGACGAGCACTTAAAACATATGGAGGAAGTCTTTATCCAAGTGCCATCTTCTGAAACCAAGTGTGCAATATTTGGGCCACATAGTTAGCTCTGACGGGGTGTAGCCTGATCCGGAAAAGATATGGGTGGTACAGGACAGGCCTGTACCCAGGACAGTGAAAGACATCTGCAGCTTTCTTGGCTTTGTGGGATATTATCGACACTGTACAACATTTTGCCAATTTGTCAACACCACTTCATGAGTTACTACGAGGCAAGTTAGGTCAAAAGAGGTGGAGTACTGCCCTGGTCGCGTGAGCAGATAAGCAGCAAAATGCTTTTGAATGGTTGAAGATGGCACTAATGGAGGCCCTACTTCTTGCATATCTGGACTATGAGAAGCCTTTGCAGGTATATACGGATGCCAGCCACCGGGGATTGGGAGCTGTCCTCTCCCAAATACAAGACGGATATGGAGAGTCATAGCGTATGCCAGCCGAGGTCTAAGGAAGACCGAAAGAATCAGCAAAAACTACTATACTGTGTCTTACCGGAGTTACAAGTCCAATGGAAATGCTGATGCCTTGTCTCGCCTCCCAACCAGCGATGTTGCAGAATGTGAAAGGGATTGGTCTGAAGACATTGAGAACCCTGTGTTCAAGCTTACCATGAAGAGAAAGACAGTAGTTACTTCAGATGCTGTTACCGCCACTGCAAACCTCACACCTGATGATGCTCCAATGGACAATCTTGAGTTTGACTGGAAGAAAGTGCAGGAAGCGAGTCCTGTATTATAATATTTAATGTGCCTCATTCACAGCAAGAGTCATCTTACCAAGTCCCAGAGAGCCGCTGCTGATCCTAAACTGATCAAACTATTGTGCCACTGAGACCGAATAAGCCTCCGACAGGGACTTGTCCACACCAGCCTTGATCTCGGCACCCACCAGCCCATCTCACAAAATGTCGTACCTAGACAGCAAGCTGATATGTTGCTTAATGCCTATCACAATCAGTCGGGGCACTTTGGGACCCAGAAGATGGAGGCAGTAATCTGACAGAGATTCTTTTGGAGGAAGTGGGTCTTGAGCAAATGTGTGCTAAGAACTTCAATTATACTCCATGTTAATTGTGATGGTTTATTTAAATTATTTTTACTATCCGTGTTCTTAGTGCTAAAAGTGTGTATCTGCATCTCAAAATGCAGATGCACACTTTTAGCACTAAGAACACGGATAGTAAAAATAATTTAAATAAACCCTCACAATTAACATGGAGTATAATTGAAGTTCTTAGCACACATTTGCTCAAGACCCACTTCTTCACCAAACCCAGCCAAATCTCATCATAACCCTCTGTTCTACGCTCTCTATGTACCCCATCTGTGTCACCCCTGTCTGTCTACCCCTCCCCTTTAGAATGTAAGCACTCACAAGCAGGGCCCTCTTCCCTCATGTGCTTATCCTTTCTTACTTTAATAATCTTCAACTGCACCACATCCAGCAGTCTTCTGCCACCTGATACTTATTCCAGTGACATCTGCTGATGTAACTATGTTTATTTACCCTGTACTTGTCCTATACTGTCATCAACTGTAAGTTGCTGTTTTCCTGTTTGACTATTTGTTTATGTATTCTGTAATTGGGTGCTGCGGAACCCTTGTGGCGCCATATAAATAAAGGATAATAATAATAATAATTTGCGCAAATATGCGGGCCCATGTACCGCGGCCAGGTGACTTCATCACATGGGTCCCTAACATTCCTAATACTATCACATTCTATAAATGTATTCAGGACTTACCTATATATAGGGCCTTATTAATGTGTGATATGAAATGCAGGAACCCAGCTAATTAAAACACCTGAGGATGAATGGGAGGAGTGCCAATACCAGTGGAAGGAAGCCTTGCCTTCCAGTGTACAATATATAAACAAATATAGTGGGAAAAAAAGGGGGGGGGGCCTGGACTGCACATCCTATTATAAAAATATCAAGGGGTGCTATCATTCTGAGGCTTCTAATACTACTATGCTGGAGGAAGAGAGATGCAGATGCACACTCTTAGCACTAAGAATACGGATAGTAAAAATAATTTAAATAAACCCTCACAATTAACATGGAGTATAATTGAAGTTCTTAGCACACATTTGCACAAATATGTGGGCCCATGTACCGCGGCCAGGTGACTTCATCACATGGGTCCCTAACATTCCTAATACTATCACATTCTATAAATGTATTCAGGACTTACCTCTAAATAGGGCCTTATCAATGTGTGATCTGAAATGCAGGAAACAAGCTAATTAAAACACCTGAGGGTGAATGGGAGGAGTGCCAATACCAGAGGAAGGAAGCCTGGCCTTGCAGTGTACAATATATACACAAATATAGTGGAAAAAGGGGGGGACCTGGACTGAACATCCTATTATAAAAATATCAAGGGGTGCTATCATGCTGACGCTTCTAACGCTATTACTATGCTGGAGGAAGAGAGATGCAGATGCACACTCTTAGCACTAAGAACACGGATAGTAAAAATAATTTAAATTAGTGATGTGCACCGGACATTTTTCGGGTTTTGTGTTTTGGTTTTGGATTCGGTTCCATGGCCGTGTTTTGGATTCGGACGCGTTTTGGCAAAACCTCCCTGAAAATTTTTTGTCGGATTCGGTTGTGTTTTGGATTCAGGTGTTTTTTTTACAAAAATCCCTCAAAAACAGCTTAAATCATAGAATTTGGGGGTTATTTTGATCCCATAGTATTATTAACCTCACTAACCATAATTTCCACTCATTTCCAGTCTATTCTGAACACCTCACAATATTATTTTTAGTCCTAAATTTTGCACCGAGGTCGCTGGATGACTAAGCTAAGCGACCCAAGTGGCCGACACAAACACCTGGCCCATCTAGGAGTGGCACTGCAGTGTCAGACAGGATGGCAGATTAAAAAAATAGTCCCCAAACAGCACATGATGCAAAGAAAAAAGAGGCGCAATGAGGTAGCTGTGTGACTAAGCTAAGCAACCCAATTGGCCGACACAAACACCTGGCCCATCTAGGAGTGGCACTGCAGTGTCAGACAGGATGGCAGATTAAAAAAATAGTCCCCAAACAGCACATGATGCAAATAAAAAAAGAGGCACAATGAGGTAGCTGTGTGACTAAGTTAAGCGACCCAAGTGGCTGACACAAACACCTGGCCCATCTAGGAGTGGCACTGCAGTGTCAGACAGGATGGCACTTCAAAAAAGAGTCCCCAAACAGCACATGATGCAAATAAAAAAAGAGGCACAATGAGGTAGCTGTGTGACTAAGCTAAGCGACCCAAGTGGCCGACACAAATACCTGGCCCATCTAGGAGTGGCACTGCAGTGTCAGAAAGGATGGCACTTAAAAAATAGTCCCCAAACAGCACATGATGCAAAGAAAAAAAGAGGCGCAATGAGGTAGCTGTGTGACTAAGCTAAGCGACCCAAGTGGCCGACACAAACACCTGGCCCATCTAGGATTGGCACTGCAGTGTCAGACAGAATGGCAGATTAAAAAAATAGTCCCCCAACAGCACATGATGCAAAGAAAAAAAGAGGCACAATGCAGGGCCAGATTAACAATGGGGCGTATGGAGCTGCAGCTCCAGGCCCCCCATTGAAAATAGGCCCACAGGATCTCCTGCAATGCAGCCAGTGTTAACAGTAAAAAAAAACACTGGCTGCATAGCGTTGTCCCCACAGAGGCCTGCACTTACCCCTCCACTGGTCCGGCTGCCGTGATCGGAGCTCAACCCCGATCAGGCAGCGTATGGTAACAGCACCCCGTGCAGCCAGTATCCCTGATACTGCAGCCTGTGCTGGTGCTCGGTGGCAGGGCTCAGTCAGTGGGCTGTGCAGCACTTCCTGACACTGCAAGCTCCGCCCACTGCATGACATCGTGCAGGGGGCGGGGCCTGGACTCGACACTGCTGCCAGCTATCCATGTCACACACTATTATACTGAGCAGAGGCAGGAAAAGGTAAGAGAGATAGAAGTAACATGGGAGGGAAAGTGAGAGGGGGAATGTAAGGAAGAAGTGCAGCTGAGGAACAGTAATGCACCTGAGATAGACAGGTAGGTGATTAAGGTATGTTAGAAAAGTAAAGAAAGATACTGTGAGAGATTAGAATAGAAGACAAGCATGTGATATCAGAGATCAGAGATATGCAGTTTTTGACCCTGTTTTTAAAAATGAGTGGGCCCTGCAGGACGTGCTGTGCAGTCAGTCTCTCACCGCTGGCAGCGATCTTATCCAATCGCTGCCTGAGACCAACATCCTCCCCTCTCTGCCCACCAATGCACAGCATAACGCTCTACAATTTACATCAGGTGTGAATATGTGTGCGTCGGGGAAGAACTTGCTTCCCTTTGTCCACACAGCATCTGTATCTGACCCGCACTGTATCCATCCCGCACTGTATCCCATCCACACTGTGTCCTACCCACACTGTATCCCACCTGCACTGTATCCCACCCACACTGTGTCCTACCCACACTGTATCCCACCGGCACTGTATCCCACCCGCACTGTATCCCACCCACACTGTGTCTTACCCGCACTGTATCCCACCTGCACTGTATCCCTCTCGCACTGTATCCCTCCCGCACTGTATCCCACCCACACTGTGTCCTACCCGCACTGTATCCCACCTGCACTGTATCCCTCCCGCACTGTATCCCACCCACACTGTATCCCTCCCGCACTGTATCCGTCCCACACTGTATCCCACCCACACTGTATCCCTCCCGCACTGTATCCGTCCCACACTGTATCCCACCCGCACTGTATCTGTCCCACACTGTATCCAACCTGTACTGTATCCTTCCCGCACTGTATCCGTCCCACACTGTATCCCACCCACACTGTATCGGTCCCGCACTGTATCCGTCCCACACTGTATGGCAGATGATGCAGGAAGAGCTGCTCAAGAGGCTGTTGTGAACGTGAATGCGCAGGGGCAGCAGGTCAGTGTACCCATCCAGTGTCTGCCCCTTCCCCAGCTCAGTGTCCCCACCATTACTGATCCCCATCCCAGTGTCTCCCTGCCTTCCCTCCCCAAACAGCCCACTGCACCCATCCCAGTACCCTCCCACCTAGAACCCTCAGTCCAGTCCAGTGGCGGGCTGGCCAGGGGGGCAGAGTGCCAGGTGCCCCCTGGGCTGTACTATCGCCACGGGATGCAGCCTACTCCATTGCAAAAGGGAACAGGTTGTCCAGTATGCGTGGCGTCAGCCATGTGGGCTCTCTTACTGTGTGTCCTACAGGGCTACGGAAGCCCTGTAGGACACAATTAAACGATATGCAATCTGTGATACGGCTGTACGCTGCTGTGCATAGGCGGCCATATCACACAAGGGGACTGTTTGCTATGGCTCTGTGCACTGTACAGCAAGTGGCGTGAGGCGGCGGCAGCAGGAGTGAGGTACTGACTGTGGTCAGTATATTAGTGACACAGCCACCATCCTGCTAGCGGCCTTGTCACCCTGACCCACCCTTCACAGATTACATAGGTGACCATGCCCCCATTGCTCATTAATACGCCCCCAGCAGGGTTAGGGGTAGTGTGTGTGGGGAGCAGGTGCAGGGTAGGGAGTGGTGTAGTGTGTACGGGGCGCGGGTGCAGGGCTAGGGGTAGTGTAGTGTGTACGGGGAGCGGGTGCAGAGTTAGGGGTAGTGTGTACGGGGAGCTGGTGCAGGATTAGGGGTAGTGTAGTGTGTACGGGGAGCTGGTGCAGGATTAGGGGTAGTGTAGTGTGTACGGGGAGCGGGTGCAGGGTTAGGGGTAGTGTAGTGTGTACGGGGAGCGGGAGCAGGATTATGGGTAGTGTAGTGTGTACGGGGAGCGGATGCAGAGTTAGGGGTAGTGTAATGTGTACGGGGAGCGGGTGCAGGGTTAGCGGTAGTATAGTGTCTGTGGGGAGCGGGTGTAGGGTTAGCGGTAGTATAGTGTGTGCGGGGAGCAGGTGTAGGGTTAGCGTTAGTGTAGTATGTACGGGGAGCGGGTGTAGGGTTTGCGGTAGTATAGTATGTGCGGGGAGAGGGTGCAGGTTTAGGTGTAGTGTAGTGTGTGTGGGGAGTGGATTAGGGATAGTGTATTGTGTGCGGGGAGCGGGTGCAGGGTTAGGGGTAGTATAGTGTGTACGGGGAGCGGGTGCAGGGTTAGCGGTAGTATAGTGTGTGCGGGGGCGGGTGTAGGGTTAGGGGTAGTGTAGTGTGTACGGGGAGCGGGTGTAGGATTAGGGGTAGTGTGCGGGTAGTGGGTGCAGGTTTAGCGGTAGTATAGTGTGCGGGGAGCGGGTGCTAGAAGTAGTGTAGTGTGTACGAGGAGCGGGTGCAGGTTTAGCGGTAGTGTAGTGTGTACGGGGAGCGGGTGCAGGTTTAGGGGTGATGTAGTGTGTACGGGAGCGGGTGCAGGATTAGGGGTAGTGTAGTATGTGCGGTGAGCGGGTGCAGGGTTAGCGGTAGTGTAATGTAGTGTGTACGGGGAGCGGGTGCTGGGTTAGCGGTAGTGTAGTGTGTACGAGGAGTGAGTGCTGGGTTAGCAGTAGTATAATGTGCGCAGGGTGCAGGTGTACGGTTAGCGGTAGTGTGTACGGGGAGCGGGTGCAGGGTTAGAGGTAGTGTAGTGTGTGTGGGGAGTGGGTGCAGGGTTAGTGGTAGTGTAGTGTGTACGGGGAGCGGGTGCTGGGTTAGCGGTAGTATAGTGTGCGCGGGGTGAAGGGGTAGGGTTAGCGGTAGTATAGTGTGCGCGGGGTGCAGGGGTAGGGTTAGCGGTAGTGTAGTGTGTATGGGGAGCGGGTGCAGGATTAGGGGTAGTGTAGTGTGTATGGGGAGCGGGTGTAGGGTTAGGGGTAGTGTACTGTGTACAGGGAGCGGGTGCAGGGTTAGAGGTAATGTAGTGTGTACGGGGAGCGGGTGCAGGATTAGGGGTAGTGTAGTGTGTACGGGGAGCGGGTGCAGGATGAGGGGTAGTGTAGTGTGTACGGGGAGCGGGTGCAGGATTAGGGGTAGTGTAGTGTGTACGGGGAGCGGGGTGCAGGATTAGGGGTAGTGTAGTGTGTACGGGGAGCGGGGTGCAGGATTAGGGGTAGTGTAGTGTGTACGGGGAGCGGGTGCAGGGTTAGGGGTAGTGTACTGTGTACAGGGAGCGGGTGCAGGGTTAGAGGTAATGTAGTGTGTACGGGGAGCGGGTGCAGGATTAGGGGTAGTGTAGTGTGTACGGGGAGCGGGTGCAGGATGAGGGGTAGTGTAGTGTGTACGGGGAGCGGGTGCAGGATTAGGGGTAGTGTAGTGTGTACGGGGAGCGGGGTGCAGGATTAGGGGTAGTGTAGTGTGTACGGGGAGCGGGTGCAGGGTTAGGTGTAGTATAGTGTGTACGGGGAGCGGGTGCAGGATTAGGGGTAGTGTAGTGTGTACGGGGAGCGGGTGCAGGGTTAGGAGTAGTGTACTGTGTACAGGGAGCGGGTGCAGGGTTAGAGGTAATGTAGTGTGTATGGGTAGCGGGTGCAGGATTAGGGGTAGTGTAGTGTGTACGGGGAGCGGGTGCAGGGTTAGGGTTAGTATAGTGTGTACGGGGAGCGGGTGCAGGATTAGGGGTAGTGTAGTGTGTACGGGGAGCGGGTGCAGGGTTAGGTGTAGTATAGTGTGTACGGGGAGCGGGTGCAGGATTAGGGGTAGTGTAGTGTGTACGGGGAGCGGGTGCAGGGTTAAGGGTAGTGTAGTGTGTACGGGGAGCGGATGCAGGGTTAGGGGTAGTGTAGTGTGGACGGGGAGCGGGTGCAGGGCTAGGGGTAGTATAGTGTGTACGGGGAGCTGGTGCAGGATTAGGGGTAGTGTAGTGTGTACGGGGAGCAGGTGCAGGATTAGGGGTAGTGTAGTGTGTATGGGGAGCAGGGGCAGGATTAGGGGTAGTGTAGTGTGTACGGAGAGCGGGTGCAGGGTTAGGTGTAGTATAGTGTGTACGGGGAGCGGGTGCAGGATTAGGGGTAGTGTAGTGTGTACGGGGAGCGGGTGCAGGGTTAGGGGTAGTGTACTGTGTACAGGGAGCGGGTGCAGGGTTAGAGGTGATGTAGTGTGTACGGGTAGCGGGTGCAGGATTAGGGGTAGTGTAGTGTGTACGGGGAGCGGGTGCAGGTTTAGGGGTAGTGTACTGTGTACAGGGAGCGGGTGCAGGGTTAGAGGTAATGTAGTGTGTACGGGTAGCGGGTGCAGGATTAGGGGTAGTGTAATGTGTACGGGGAGCGGGTGCAGGGTTAGGGGTAGTATAGTGTGTACGGGGAGCGGGTGCAGGATTAGGGGTAGTGTAGTGTGTACGGGGAGCGGGTGCAGGGTTAGGTGTAGTATAGTGTGTACGGGGAGCGTGTGCAGGATTAGGGGTAGTGTAGTGTGTACGGGGAGCGGGTGCAGGGTTAAGGGTAGTGTAGTGTGTACGGGGAGCGGGTGCAGGGTTAGGGGTAGTATAGTGTGTACGGGGAGCGGGTGCAGGATTA
Source organism: Pseudophryne corroboree (assembly GCF_028390025.1). Lineage (NCBI taxonomy): Eukaryota > Metazoa > Chordata > Amphibia > Anura > Myobatrachidae > Pseudophryne > Pseudophryne corroboree. Next base: position 593,856,378 of record NC_086449.1, on the reverse strand, counting down.
GGGGTAGTGTAGTGTGTACGGGGAGCGGGTGCAGGGCTAGGGGTAGTATAGTGTGTACGGGAAGCGGGTGCAGGATTAGGGGTAATATAGTGTGTACGGGGAGCTGGTGCAGGGTTAGGGGTAGTGTAGTGTGTGCATGGAGCGGATGCAGGGTTAGGGGTAGTATAGTGTGTACTGGGAGCGGGTGCAGGGTTAGGGGTAGTATAGTGTGTACGGGGAGCGGGTGCAGGGTTAGGGGTAGTGTAGTGTGTGCGGGGAGCGGGTGTGACTAATGAAGCTAATTGGAAACTTCAAATTACTGTATATTCTGTCTGTTTTTGTTTTGTTTTTTGTATCCTAGTTTTTACCATATTCGTTAATGCATATTTATTTTTTTTACATGGTAGTGGCATATCAAAAGAAACTGAAAATGCATATTAGAAAAAACCATAGCAGTACATGCTCATTAATGAGTTTAGTCATAGGATAGTATTTTGTAAATGTTCTGGGGGAAAATTTTCCATGTGGATTGGACTGCCACCACTAACAGGTCTACGGATGGTGTGATGGTTAGCTTTGCTGCCTTACAGCACTAAAGTCATGGGTTTGATTCCCACCATGTCCCTAACTGCGTGGAGTTTGTATATTCTCCCCAAACTGGTGTGGGTTTCCTCCCACAATCCAAATACTGTATATACCGGTACCTTAGCTCGCAGCATAAAAATAAACCATAGTTAGGTAGGTGGGTAGCTATGCCCTCCATGGTGCTAGCCACACCACACCCCCATATCGGTAGTCACACCCCCACCACGATGGTCACACCCCCTGCAGCAGCGCACAATAGGCCCTTCATAAATTACAGCTCCAGGCCCATGAGGACCTTAATCTGGCACTGGCACAATGAGGTAGCTGTGTGACTAAGCTAAGCGACCCAAGTGGCCGAAACAAACACCTGGCCCATCTAGGAGTGGCACTGCAGTGTCAGACAGGATGGCAGATTAAAAAAAATAGTCCCCAAACAGCACATGATGCAAAGAAAAAACGAGGCACAATGAGGTAGCTGTGTGACTAAGCTAAGCGACCCAAGTGGCCGACACAAACACCTGGCCCATCTAGGAGTGGCACTGCAGTGTCAGACAGGATGGCAGATTAAAAAAATAGTCCCCAAACAGCACATGATGCAAAGAAAAAAAGAGGCGAAATGAGGTAGCTGTGTGACTAAGCTAAGCGACCCAAGTGGTGGACACAAACACCTGGCCCATCTAGGAGTGGCACTGCAGTGTCAGACAGGATGGCACTACAAAAAATAGTCCCCAAACAGCACATGATGCAAAGAAAAAAAGAGGCGCAATGAGGTAGCTGTGTGACTAAGCTAAGCGACCCAAGTGGTGGACACAAACACCTGGCCCATCTAGGAGTGGCACTGCAGTGTCAGACAGGATGGCACTTCAAAAAATAGTCCCCAAACAGCTCATGATGCAAAGAGAAATGAAAGAAAAAATAGGTGCAAGATGGAAATGTCCTTGGGCTCTCCCACCCACCCTTATGTTGTATAAACAGGACATGCACACTTTAACAAACCCATCATTTCAGCGAAAGGGTCTGCCACACGACTGTGACTGAAATGACTGGTTGGTTTGGGCCCCCACCAAAAAAGAAGCAATCAATCTCTCCTTGCACAAACTGGCTCTACAGAGGCAAGATGTCCACCTCCTACTCATCCTCAGATTCCTCACCCCTTTCACTGTGTACATGCCCCTCCTCACAGATTATTAATTCGTCCCCACTGGAATCCACCATCTCAGGTCCCTGTGTACTTTCTGGAGGCAATTGCTGGTGAATGTCTCCACGGAGGAATTGATTATAATTAATTTTGATGAACATCATCTTCTCCACGTTTTCTGGAAGTAACCTCGTACGCCGATTGCTGACAAGGTGAGCGGTTGCACTAAACACTCTTTCGGAGTACACACTGGAGGGGGGGCAACTTAGGTAAAATAAAGCCAGTTTGTGCAAGGGCCTTCAAATTGCCTCTTTTTCCTGCCAGTATACGTACGTACTGTCTGACGTGCCTACTTGGATGCGGTCACTCATATAATCCTCCACCATTCTTTCAATGGTGACAGAATCATATGCAGTGACAGTAGACGACATGTCAGTAATCGTTGGCAGGTCCTTCAGTCCGGACCAGATGTCAGCACTTACTCCAGACTGCCCTGCATCACCGCCAGCGGGTGGGCTCGGAATTCGTAGCCTTTTCCTCGCAGCCCCAGTTGCGGGAGAATGTGAAGGAGGAGCGGTTGATGGGTCACGTTCCGCTTGACTTGACAATTTTCTCACCAGCAGGTCTTTGAACCTGAAAGAGAGATACAACGTAGGTTTTAAATCTAGGATCGAGCACGGTGGCCAAAATGTAGTGCTCTGATTTCAACAGATTGACCACCCGTGAATCCTGGTTAAGCGAATTAAGGGCTCCATCCACAAGTCCCATGTGCCTAGCGGAATCGCTCTGTATTAGCTTCTCCTTCAATCTCTCCAGCTTCTTCTGCAAAAGCCTGATGAGGGGAATGACCTGACTCAGGCTGCCAGTGTCTGAACTGACTTCATGTGTGGCAAGTTCAAAGGGTTACAGATCCTTGCACAACGTTGAAATCATTCTCCACTGCGCTTTAGTCAGGTACATTCCCCCTCCTTTGCCTATATCGTAGGTAGCTGTATAGGCTTGAATGGCCTTTTGCTGCTCCTCCATCCTCTGAAGCATACAGAGGGTTAAATTCCACCTCGTTACCACCTCTTGCTTCAGATGATGGCAGGGCAGGTTCAGGAGTGTTTGCTGGTGCTCCAGCCTTCGGCACGCGGTGGCTGAATGCCGAAAGTGGCTAGCATTTCTTCTTGCCACGGACAGCATCTCTTGCACGCCCCTGTCATTTTTCAAATAATTCTGCACCACCAAATTCAATGTATGTGCAAAACATGGGACGTGCTGGAATTTGCCCACATGTAATGCACGCACAATATTGGTGGCGTTTTCCGATGTCACAAGTCCCCAGGAGAGTCCAATTGGGGTAAGCCATTCTGCGATGATGTTCCTCAGTTTCCATAAGAGGTTGTCAGCTGTGTGCCTCTTATGGAAAGCGGTGATACAAAGCGTAGCCTGCCTAGGAATGAGTTGGCATTTGCGAGATGCTGCTACTGGTGCCGCCGCTGCTGTTCTTGCTGCGGGAGGCAATACATCTACCCAGTGGGCTGTCACAGTCATATAGACCTGGGTCTGCCCTGCTCCACTTGTCCACATGTCCGTGGTTAAGTGGACGTTGGGTACAACTGCATTTTTTAGGACACTGGTGACTCTTTTTCTGACGTCTGTGTACATTTTTGGTATCGCCTGCCTAGAGAAATGGAACCTAGATGGTATTTGGTACCGGGGACACAGTACCTCAAGCAATTCTCTAGTTCCCTGTGAATTAATGGTGGATACCGGAAACACGTTTTTCACCACCCAAGATGCCAAGGCCTGAGTTATCCGCTTTGCAGCATCCTGCTGTGATATTTCATCTTCTTCGCAAAGGACTGTTGGACAGTCAATTGCTTACTGGAAGTAGTACAAGTGGTCTTCTGACTTCCCCTCTGGGATGACGATCGACTCCCAGCAGCAACAACAGCAGCGCCAGCAGCAGTAGGCGTTACACTCAAGGATGCATCGGAGGAATCCCAGGCAGGAGAGGACTCATGAGACTTGACAGTGACATGGCCTGCAGGACTATTGGCTTTCCTGTGTAAGGAGGAAATTGACACTGAGGGAGTTGGTTGTGTGGTTTGCAGGAGCTTGGTTACAAGAAGAAGGGATTTAGTTGGCAGTGGACTGCTTCCGCTGTCACCCAAAGTTTTTGAACTTGTCAATGACTTGTGATGAATGCGCTCCAGGTGACGTATAAGGGAGGATGTTCCTAGGTGGTTAATGTCCTTACCCCTACTTATTACAGCTTGACAAAGGCAACACATGGCTTGACACCAGTTGTCCGCATTTCTGTTGAAATAATTCCACACCGAAGAGGTGATTTTTTTTTGTAATTTGACCAGGCATGTCAATGACCATATTCGTCCCACGGACAACAGGTGTCTCCCCGGATGCCTGACTTAAACAAACCACCTCACCATCAGAATCCTCCTTGTCAATTTCCTCCCCAGCGCCAGCAACACCCATGTCCTCATCCTGGTGTACTTCAACAGTGACATCTTCAATTTGACTATCGGGAACTGGACTGCGGGTGCTCCTTCCAGCACTTGCAGGGGGCGTGCAAATGGTGTAAGGCGCCACCTCTTCCCGTCCAGTGTTGGGAAGGTCAGGCATGGCAACTGACACATTTGGACTCTCCTTGGGGATTTGTGATTTAGAAGAACGCACAGTTCTTTGCTGTGCTTTTGCCATCTTAACTCTTTTAAGTTTTCTAGCAGGAGGATGAGTGCTTCCAGCCTCAGGTGAAGCTGAACCACTAGCCATGAACATAGGACAGGGCCTCAGCCGTTCCTTGCCACTCCGTGTGGTAAATGGCATATTGGCAAGTTTACGCTTCTCATCCGACGCATTTAATTTTGATTTGTGGGTCATTTTACTGAAATTTAGTTTTTTGTATTTTACATGCTCTCTACTATGACATTGGGCATCAGCCTTGGCAGACGACGTTGATGGCATTTCATCGTCTCGGCCATGACTAGTGGTAGCAGCTTCAGCACGAGGTGGAAGTGGATCTTGATCTTTCCCTATTTTACCCTCCACATTTTTGTTCTCCATTTTTTAATGTGTGGAATTATAAGCCAGTAATATATCAATAGCAATGGCCTACTACTATATACTGTATACTGCGCACGACAACTAAAATGCACCACAGTTATGGATGGATAGTATACTTGACGACACAGAGGTAGGTAGAGCAGTGGCCTACTGTACCGTACTGCTATATATTATATACTGGTGGTCAGCAAAATTATGCACTGTCCTCCTACTATATATACACCGCACCACTTAAATGCACCAAAGGGATAGATGGATAGTATACTTGACGACACAGAGGTAGGTAGAGCAGAGGCCTACTGTACCGTACTGCTATATATTATATACTGGCGGTCAGCAAAATTATGCACTGCCCTCCTACTATATATACACCGCACCACTTAAATGCACCACAGGGATGGATGGATAGTATACTTGACGACACAGAGGTAGGTAGAGCAGTGGCCTACTATACCGTACTGCTATATATTTTATACTGGTTGTCAGCAAAATTATGCACTGTCCTCCTACTATATATACACGGCACCACTTAAATGCACCACAGGGATGGATGGATAGTATACTTGACGACACAGAGGTAGGTAGAGCAGTGGCCTACTATACCGTACTGCTATATATTTTATACTGGTTGTCAGCAAAATTATGCACTGTCCTCCTACTATATATACACCGCACCACTTAAATGCACCACAGGGATGGATGGATAGTATACTTGACGACACAGAGGTAGGTAGAGCAGTGGCCTACTGTACCGTACTGCTATATATTATATACTGGTAGTCAGCAAAATGATGCACTGTCCTCCTACTATATATACACTGCACCACTTAAATGCACATCAGGGGTGGATGGATAGTATACTTGACGACACAGAGGTAGGTAGAGCAGTGGCCTACTGTACCGTACTGCTATATATTATATACTGGCGGTCAGCAAAATTATGCACTGCCCTCCTACTGTATATACACCGCACCACTTAAATGCACCACAGGGATGGATGGATAGTATACTCGACGACACAGAGGTAGGTAGAGCAGTGGCCTACTGTACCGTACTGCTATATATTACATACTGGTGGTCCGCAAAATTATGCACTGTCCTCCTACTATATATACACCGCACCACTTAAATGCACCTCATGGATGGATGGATAGTATACTTGACGACACAGAGGTAGGTAGAGAAGTGGCCTACTGTACCGTACTGCTATATATTATATACTGGTGGTCAGCAAAATTATGCACTGTCCTCCTACTATATATACACTGCACCACTTAAATGCACCACAGGGATGTATGGATAGTATATTTAATGACACAGAGGTAGGTAGAGCAGTGGCCTACTGTACCGTACTGCTATGTATATATACTGGTGGTTAGCAAAATCATGCACTGTCCTCCTACTATATATACACTGCACCACTTAAATTAACCACAAGGATTGATGGATAGTATACTTGATGACACAGAGGTAGGTAGAGCAGTGGCCTACTGTACCGTACTGCTATATATTATATACTGGTGGTCAGCAAAATTATGCACTGTCCTCCTACTATATATACACCGCACAACAACTAAAATGCACCACAGGTATGGATGGATATTATACTTGATGACTCAGGTAGGTAGAGCAGTGGCCTACTGTACCGTACTGCTATATATTATATACTGGTGGTCAGAAAAATGATGCACTGTCCTCCTACTATATTTACACCGCACCACTTAAATGCACCACAGGGATGGATGGATAGTATGCTTGACGACACAGAGGTAGGTAGAGCAGTGGCCTACTGTACCGTACTGCTATATATTATATACTGGTGGTCAGCAAAATTATGCACAGTCCTCCTACTATTATACACCGCACCACTTAAATGCACCACATGGATGGATGGATAGTATACTTGACGACACAGAGGTAGGTAGAGAAGTGGCCTACTGTACTGTACTGCTATATATTATATACTGGTGGTCAGCAAAATTATGCACTGTCCTCCTATTATATATACACCGCACCACTTAAATGCACCACAGGGATGGATGGATAGTATACTTGATGACACAGAGGTAGGTAGAGAAGTGGCCTACTGTACCGTATTGCTATATATTATATACTGACGGTCAGCAAAATTATGCACTGCCCTACTACTATATATACACCGCACCACTTAAATGCACCACAGGGATGGATGGATAGTATATTTGATGACACAGAGGTAGGTAGAGCAGTGGCCTACTGTACCGTACTGCTATATATTATATACTGGTGGTCAGCAAAATTATGCACTGTCCTCCTACTATATATACACCGCACCACTTAAATGCACCACAGGGATGGATGGATAGTATACTTGATGACACAGAGGTAGGTAGAGCCGTGTACTACTGTACCGTACTGCTGTATATTATATACTGGTGGTCAGCAAAATTATGCACTGTCCTCCTACTACTGCGCACAACAACTAAAATGCACCACAGGGATGGATGGATAGTATACTTGATGACACAGAGGTAGGTAGAGCAGTGGACTACTGTACCATACTGCTATACTGGTGGTCAGCAAAATTCTTCACTGTCCTGTCCTCCTATACTACAATGCAGCACAGATATGGAGCGTTTTTCAGGCAGAGAACGTAGATACTTTCAGCACACTCAGCACAGATATTTGCAAGCACACTGAGCACAGATACTTGCAGCACACTGAGCACAGATATTTGCAGCACACTGAACACAACTGAGAGGACACTCCACGTCCTCTCTCTATCATCTCCAATGCACGACAACGCGCGGCACCTTATATAGGATACGAATCTCGCGAGAATCCGACAGCGGGATGATGACGTTCGGGCACGCTCGGGTTAATCGAGCAAGGCGGGAGGATCCGAGTCTGCCTCGGACCCGTGTAAAATGGGTGAAGTTCGGGGGGGTTCGGATTCCGAGGAACCGAACCCGCTAATCACTAATTTAAATAAACCCTCACAATTAACATGGAGTATAATTGAAGTTCTTAGCACACATTTGCGCAAATATGCGGGCCCATGTACCGCGGCCAGGTGACTTCATGACATGGGTCCCTAACATTCCTAATACTATCACATTCTATAAATGTATTCAGGACTTACCTCTAAATAGGGCCTTATCAATGTGTGATCTGAAATGCAGGAACCCAGCTAATTAAAACACCTGAGGGTGAATGGGAGGAGTGCCAATACCAGAGGAAGGAAACCTTGCCTTCCAGTGTACAATATATACACAAATATAGTGGAAAAAGGGGGGGACCTGGACTGAACATCCTACTATAAAAATATGAAGGGGTGCTATCATGCTGAGGCTTCTAATACTATGATGGAGGAAGAGAGATGTAGATGCACACTCTTAGCACTAAGAACACGGATAGTAGAAATAATTTAAATAAACCCTCACAATTAATATGGAGTATAATTGAAGTTCTTAGCACACATTTGCGCAGACATTGCGAACCCTGTGTTCAAGCCTCCCAGAAAGAGAAAGCCGGTAGTTACTTCAGATCCGTTTACCGCCACTGCAGACCTCACACCTGATGATGCTCCAATGGACAATCTTGAGTTTGACTGGAAGAAAGTGCAGGAAGCGAGTCCTGGTTTATAAGATTTAATGTGCCTCATTCGCAGCAAGAGTCATCTTACCAAGTCCCAGAGAGCCGCTGCTGATCCTAAACTGAGCAAACTGTTGTACCACCGAGACCGAATAAGCCTCCGACAGGGACTTGTCCGCACCAGCCTTGATCTCGGCACCCACCAGCCCATCTCACAAAGTGTCGTACCTAGACAGCAAGCTGATATGTTGCTTAATGCCTATCACAGTCAGCCAGGGCACTTTGGGAACCAGAAGATGGTTGCTGTAATCTGACAGAGATTCTTTTGGGTCAGGATGAGATCTGATATCAACAAGTGGTGTTGTGACTGCAGGAAATTTAATCTGAAGAGACCAGCTGACTCATCCCAAAAGGATCCTCTACATCCAATACAGAGTTCCCGTCCACTTGAACTTGTTGCTTTAGACCATATGAAACTTGAGCACAGCTCTGCTTGGTTCCAGAATGCCCTGACCATCACTGATCATTACAGCAAATTCTTGGTGGTGATACCAGCACATGATTTGACAGCAAAAACAAAGGCTGAACTGTTCCTCAAGCATTTTGTCCACCCTTATGGATATCCTGACAAAGTTCTTACTGACCGAGGCACTGCATTCGACTCCCAGTTGTTCCAAGAACTCTGTTCCCTCTATGGTTGCAAGAAACTGTGGACTACGGCCTATCACCCGCAGGGAAATGGCCTTTGTGAGAGAACCAACAGATTGTGATTGGAATGCTAGTAACTATATTACTGGTCGCACAGGTTATTTCTTATTGAGAGAATGACCCCAATTTAAATTATCCAAAACACGTTTGCGTTATCCTAACTGTTAGGGGGGTGCTACCACAGGCAAAATAAATCTGCAAGAGAAAAGAAGGGAAAGGGTTCGAAATGTCCTAAAGTGGTGCACACAATCTTTTATTAAAATATAACTTTTATTGTAATATATGGTAAAACCAGCGAATATTAAAAGGAAAAGGAAAGTAGTGTAAATAAGAAAGAAATCGTGATTAAAATTGAAAGAGCTGCGCACTAGATGTCACCCAAATGACTCCTATATTATTCGTAAGGTTTCAGGATAATGAGGAGTGTATCAGGAGTAAATAATTCCTATATAGCTGTAGTTAATATTTACACTGCGTTTCTGCTAGCTGTAAAGGAACTCCTTAAATAAATGTCTCAAATTTTCTAATCCCTCCCAGGATTTATGATATGAGACCATTAGAGAAACAGGACTCCAGTTTTCATGGTGTATGCTCTAATATAATAATGGTAATACTCAAATGATTTGTTGTGTATAGTAGTAACAGTAATTATACTTAATAGAATGATCACCCAATGCTGTGTGCTATACTTTCAGTGTATCACAGGGATGGTAACAGAACTCTGGCTAAGCTTCAATTATGTCTCAAAAGTATCTGAGTGCCCTCCTAAACTCCATGAATGATGTTGTATCCACTAGAAGAGAAACATATACATACTGATACAAATGTATCACCTAAGAGAGAAACAGCAGCTGTCAGTTTACAGGTTAAGCTCTGGCAGCCTTAGATCTTTTGGCTGTTTATAAGTGATGATCTTGTCTTGGTTTTGTTGTAACAAAATGTGGGGCTTGTTTCCAGCTAAAATCGCTGCTGACAATAAATAATCAGTAGTCCCTTGTCACAATGTTACTCTCTTAACACTTTGTCTCTCAAAGTCACTATGTGGCTATATTATTTAATGATCCATATGAGATCATTCAGGATTTGATCCCTCTTTATTATAGCAGGAGATAGTGAGGGCTCACTCTATTCTTATCTAGATGTATACTGATTCATAATCTATGCACTGTTCATTCCTTTATTTGGATGACCCGTAAAGGTGCAATAGTAATTAAGCCTTTATCAATATAGTCTGATACCTTAATGCATTAAGCACCCAAAAATACACAGTTTTCAAATATTTATTGTGATATTTATGAAAAGGGTTCCACAAGCTTAATGATAAATGTGAACCATGTCACTGATGTCCTAACGTGTATTCAATTCTTTATTTAGCACTTTTCAGTGTATACACGTATACATCGGATGTCTGATGATGTTCATATCAGAACTGAGCACTGCAGCCTTAAAGAGCACTTTTCACATATCATTCTCTACACACAGTATGTTTCAATATGCACAATGGAGTCTAACATTAACTTCTAGTTAAACTGTTTCCTATCCGTATCCCCGCAGCTTACATGGGATAAGGCACTCTTCACTAAGTTATAATTCAATCCTTCCTAATCTAACATGATAATTATAAGTCCGGTGACTATCTAAAGTGCGCAGCTAGCCTGACTCACGCTTCGCTGTTTGCTTCATCAGAGGCAGAACCAGATTGCCTCCAGGTTCACCCTTAAATACCGGCGGTTGCCGCAATCCGCCAATAGAAATTCCTTATCTTAGTAGAGTATCCAGTGACGTGATAACAGCTCGTCTACTGACGTGCAGGTCACATGATCGGCCCTTACTGAGTTTCCCTACGTCATCATCCCAGGGAGTCTCAATCGATCTCAGTTGAAGCAAACTGGATCATATGTTCAGACTGGATTCTGCGAGTACCTATCCATGTTGAGAGACCTCAGGCTCGATGTTAAGATATATTCCAACCAGTGTGTCTGGTCTATACAACAATGTGTATAAGGTCTCTTATCCGCTAAATGTGCTGAGCATAAATAGGCTCATAAATCAATGATTGTACATAATAGATAAATTGATTCAATATTTCTAATATTTTTGATATTTTTATAATGTTTTGCTAAGGTGTCGGATGAATGAATATATATCAAAAGTATTAAATGAGTGCTCCCATTATGGAGCAGATAATGATTCACAATAACATCAGTGGAAGCTGGAATACTTTTTAATATCCTTGGAGCATATATCTAATTCTACAGGCTGAATTATCCAAATAAACGATAGTTCAGAAAATTCTATTGGATCAAGTTATTAATATGTAATAACCTGATCATATAATAGTTGATGTACATAATCTGAGATAAATTTAGACAGAATTAACCAAAATGTCCAAGAAAAGAGAAAAAGTGTAAAATGCTAAAAAATGATTAACAGATAGTCCCTGTTTATTGGATTGTGTGAGACCCTACTAGTGATCATGTGAATCTGTGAACTATTAGAGCGAAATACTCAATCTTATATTTACGATATCTTCGAATCAATCTATGTGTGGCAAAAACCAAACGTGAGTAAGGAATGTATAAAAAATGTGAAATAAGTGCTCCTTATTAAGGGGCAAAAAGTTACTCCCAATGACGTGAATAATCGAGAGTAATCTCTCATATCTCTGGAATAGTTACAAAATACTAATTCCTGATTATACACTAGTGGCAATATTAGGAAAATTAGTGTGATAGCTCTATTGGTTGAAAAACATACAAGTGATTATAGAAAATTTTTATCACAAAACAAGAATAAAATAAATAAGTGTAAGGTGAAAAACAAAAAGTAGAGATATAAAAATATTGGGAAATGTCATGAAAAGTTTTTTATTATATATAGGTACTCCATTCTGATAGTATATGAGGCCCCTGTAGTATATTATGATCTGGGGTCATCTGCATCATAAAATGATTGCGTGTAGATAAGGGAGCACTCCCTAGAGAATTTTGGGAAAATATTTTTCAAGTCCATATTAAGTGGATTATAGGAGGCCCCTCAGGTGTGGATGCTCATAATTCATCAATTGCATGTGAATTACAGAATCGTCCCTAAGTTACAGGAAGGATGTATAGTTGTTTTCTTCATTTAATCCCTTTGGTGTTAGGGTATCCATTAGGAAAATCAACCTAGTCTCTTGTTTGAGAAGCTCCCGGTCAATATCGCCTCCTCTAATGTTCAAGGTTATTCTCTTCATGCCAAAGGCTGTCAGGCCTCTGGAGTTGCCTTGGTGATGTTTCAAGAAATGTCGGGCCACTGGTGTGAGTGTCTTCATCAGTTCTTTGTCCCTTTTGGCATTTCTTATGTTTCCCAGATGTTTAAGTAGTCTTTTCTTCAGAGGTCTTTTGGTTTTCCCTATGTAGATCTTGTTACATGGGCATCTTAGATTATATATCACGGCAGGGGTTTCACAATTAATGTACTCTCCAATCTGCCAAACCCTATTGAATTTGTCCGTGTATTCTGTTGTGTGAATCATAATCGAACATGCTTTGCATGTTCCACACCTGTTAGATCCCTTTTTATTGTATAGAGGTTTCTTAATGGTTTCCAGATGACTTTGGACTAGCATATCCCTGAGGTTTTTGGATCTTCTCCAATTGACTGTAATACCTTCCCCCAAGATTGTTTCCAAATCTGGGTCGGTGCGGAGAATTTCATAGTGTTTTTGTAGAATCCCCCGAACATCCTGCCACTCCTGGCAGAAGGTACCAATGAATCTCACTTTCTCCTCTTCCTTCTTTTTTGTCTTGGGTGTAAGTAGCTGATCTCTGGTGTACGTTCTTGTTTCCTGATAGGCTTGCTTGACTGATCTCCTACTGTATCCACGGGACTCCAGTCTGTTACTCAGCTGTCGAGCCCTCAGTTGGAAAGTGTCTTTCTCGGTGCAATTCCTCTTCATACGTAGGAACTCCCCTTTCGGCAGTCCTTTTATTACTGACGGGTGGTAGGAGCTCTCATGGTGTAATATACTGTTTGTTGCCGTTCTTTTACGGAACAGATCTGAGGAGATATGGCCATCTTCTTCTAGGGTCAGTGTGACATCAAGGAAATTGACCCTTTTCTCATCCATTTCATATGTCAGCTTCAAATTGAAATTATTCGAATTGAGCTTCTGCATGAATTTTTCAAATGTTGGCATGTCACCTCCCCAGATTATGAGGATATCATCTATATATCTCATCCACATATGAATGTGGGTGGTGTAGAGTTCTAGTGGATACAACATCATTCATGGAGTTTAGGAGGGCACTCAGATACTTTTGAGACATAATTGAAGCTTAGCCAGAGTTCTGTTACCATCCCTGTGATACACTGAAAGTATAGCACACAGCATTGGGTGATCATTCTATTAAGTATAATTACTGTTACTACTATACACAACAAATCATTTGAGTATTACCATTATTATATTAGAGCATACACCATGAAAACTGGAGTCCTGTTTCTCTAATGGTCTCATATCATAAATCCTGGGAGGGATTAGAAAATTTGAGATATTTATTTAAGGAGTTCCTTTACAGCTAGCAGAAACGCAGTGTAAATATTAACTACAGCTATATAGGAATTATTTACTCCTGCTATACTCCTCATTATCCTGAAACCTTACGAATAATATAGGAGTCATTTGGGTGACATCTAGTGCGCAGCTCTTTCAATTTTAATCACGATTTCTTTCTTATTTACACTACTTTACTTTTCCTTTTAATATTCGCTGGTTTTACCATATATTACAATAAAAGTTATATTTTAATAAAAGATTGTGTGCACCACTTTAGGGCATTTCGAACCCTTTCCCTTCTTCTCTCTTGTGATTGGAATGCTCCAGAGCCTCTCAGCAGAGAAACGTACCCAGTGACCTAACCTCCGTCCGGAACTGACCTACCTGCTCCACAGGATTCACTCCATTCTACTAAATGTTCGGGAGAACAGGAAAACTCCCAAAGGACTTAGAGATGGCGCCAATGGTTGATAATCCTGACACCATGCAAACTGACTGGGTGCAAGTACATCAGCATCGGATAGAAATTGCTCAGCAATTGGTTGTCCAACGGATGGAAATGGTGCATCATCGACAGGAGAAAAACTACAATTCGGATGCCCTGCCAATGCCTCTCAAGATCGGAGATAAATTTTTGAAATGGAAAAATCACGATCAAGCAAACTAGATGCCATGTGGGAAGATGTTCCCTATGTTATTGTCTGAGTTCCAGCTGATGGACTATATACCTACCAAATCTAGAGACCCGATAGACATTTGAGTACCGTTCCTGGTGACCAAGTGAAGCTCTGCACCATTGAAGTCCCGGCAGTAGAGAAAGACTCACCTTGGGCAGAGGGGCGGGGGACCCCAGGGGGCATACCATTTCATGACCCCATAGAGCTCTTACTATTTATGGGTAGCGCCACTCCGAGCTCCATGAAACCAGTAGCCCCAAGACCCAGGGAAGATATATTTATTGAATGTGATGACACACCCTGTATTGTACCTGATCAGGCCGAAGGGGTGCATACCGCAGTTCTTACAAGGCCAGAATGCAGTACAAGAGGTATGTTACCTCTATGGTACCGCGATTAACATGTTTTTGGCTATCTATGTAAATTAGTACCTATGGAAATGTATATATTGTATGTGGATATTGCTATGTTCACTGTCACTCTGCCACTTCAAAGATTTGAGTGAGAATCTGCAAAACTGTTGCTCAGAAACTCTGCCTTTGGCAACCTTGCGTGAGGACACGCATCTTTTTAGTGGAAAATATATGACACTCTGAAACATACCCCTGTGGTATGGGGTTTATATATATATATATATATATATATATATATATGTTCTAAACACATTTATTAAAAAATAACACTGAAGTTCATAGCTGTACACAGGTATACCTCACAGAGGGGAGATTGAGGGGGTGCAGTAATTCAGAGCAGTTAATGTGTGTGTGATTTGTATCTTTGGAGAGGGGTGGAGTGATTCACCCAGAGAGTGATTCATCATGTCAGGAGAATGTCTGCGGTATGTGTTGTGAGGGGAGTTTCCTGAGGTAACAGAGCAGTGAGAAGTGAAAAACTTACCTCAGGTGCTTGGCACAGTTACTGGCTGTAGTCCAAGGCTGAGAGTGACAGCAGCAAG
Organism: Pseudophryne corroboree; assembly: GCF_028390025.1. Taxonomy (NCBI): domain Eukaryota; kingdom Metazoa; phylum Chordata; class Amphibia; order Anura; family Myobatrachidae; genus Pseudophryne; species Pseudophryne corroboree. The sequence goes on along the minus strand of NC_086449.1, from coordinate 593,841,154 downwards.
CAAAGCAGCCCTTACATCCCTGGCAAGTGGTGACTGACTGAGGCTGACTGGGATCCAAATAAGGCAAAAGGCAGGACAGCTGCTGACAGCCTGGAATCCATACTGAGTCAACAGGAGAGGTATAAACCAAACCCCTTACACTACACCTCAGTGGCAAGACTACATATAGCGATGGAGACTGGCCCTATAAAATGTTACAAGTAATAAACCTACTCAGGATTAGTGTCCTTTCCTGTGTAGCCCTGTACTGTACATATTGACTGCAGTATAGGGGATTGCTGCAGCAGCTCAGGCAGATGTCATCAGTGCAGAGCCACCATTTAAAGTTAGACTATATAAAAGGAATAATTTAAAGTTAAAAGCCTGCAGTATCTTCCCACGATGAGATAGGAATGTCCTTATATGGTCCAATGGAATTTTCCAACGGGGACTTGGTCCAGGTCCAGAATGTCCGCAGGAGGGGAGTTGACACAGTCAGGAAGCCATTCTCCACCATATGACGAGGAACAGCTCCTGCGGACGCAGATTCGCTTAATTACCTCTAAAGATCTTGGTGGTAACTATATTCCACGGATGGGACATTGGGCCTTACAAATCAAAGGGGACTGTTATAGGAACAGGTTCAACACACTAGACATTCTCGGTATCAATATCCGGCATTGGGAGTTACACCGGTTATCATTCTTCAATTGTTTTTACATAGAGTTTTTATGTGGTATTAACCACTTACATGCATTTGCATCTTGAGGTTTTATACCCAGATTTAAATTCTTATTAAATTGTGAATTTACTTGTGATCCACCTTTGCATTTTTGACCATTTTAGCGCTATTTCCTGTTTCTGCTATTGTATTCAGGGGTCTGACCAGCCCCAATTTTCATAGCTGCTGTGGTGAACCTCACATCCAGCGCCTGAGTAGTCATACCTTAGGGTATTTCCTTTCTTTTTTTGTTATTTCTGTCAGCCTCTAAAGTGCTACATTAACACCCTGTATGCTACTTGTGCAAAGGATAGTCAGTGACCAGGGCAGTATAAAGTTAAAGCATTCTGTCAAAGTCAAAAATATTATAGCCACATGCATCACGTACAAACACCACACAGAGTGGCCTCCGTGCGGGTGCTTGTTCTGCCGTGCATGCGCATACTCGCACGTTGCATATAGCGGCTCACGAGGTCCTTCGTATTAGCGCGTGGTATGAGTAAATACGGTAGCATACGCATTCACTTGGAAAAGACACAAAGACATATCTGATATTTGTCAAAGTCAAAAATATTACATAGAGAGAGCATACAGACTACACACATTATAAGTAGCTATGCTTGCAAATACGCGCAGCAAGCACAGCAATATATGGTAACATACGCATTTAAATGGACATGCCACAGAGATGGATTCGATACATATTTCATACAGCACATAATTATAATAATATCAAGCGCCAGACATCATAATGATTCAAAATTATATAATGGAGTAATGTCATGTATGTGTATTATTGGAGCGGAGCCAGATAGACATGTCATATTTGGTATTAAAGCAACCAGATTAATGTGTAGATTCATTTGATACTTGTTATTAAGTTGTAGGACATTGCAACAAGTAGTTATGATTAAATGTATGAAAGCTAAAATCACTCTTATTAGGACAATGGACAGGAAACTAAGGCCAGCCCCTTTGATTGTCTTCAATGCTGAACCTGGTTAGCATACGAACAAACCAGTGACTCATCATGAATGATAAAGTTCCCTCCCTTAGACTAGATGTATGCACTCCCCCAAACTAGATAACACATTGCTGATCAGACACACACAGGAGTTAGTTGCTGTTTTGTCCCAGACGATGATGGAGGTGCTGCCAGACCAGTTCCTGTATTTATTTACAGAGAGAGAGAGAGTGAAATGGAGGGAAGACTTTTATATGAGAAAGATATGGTGATGTATTTGCTGGCCTGTAACTGTATGTATTTTGTATTAACTGCTTACTGTATAAATTGTAACCATGTAACTATATATATACTGTACACTGTTATATATTGAATAGATATCCTTTTAATAACAAATATATACATCAATGAGCTCTGGAACTCAGATAATGTGTGGGTGTATTCTTTTCTCTTAAGGGATGTAGTGTTTTGAGATGTACAGCACACTTTTATCGTATATGGTAATAAGATGCGCCTGGCATCTGCAGTATATATTAGAGCATGCATTTTAAATACTTGTTAGAAAGCAATTTGGTATTTACATATTTAATCCACATAGTGCATAATTTACACATTGCCTACATGCACCACACCAGCAAGTTTCATTTGCTAACAGAGGGATTCAACTTTACAGGATATGAGGGGACATAATTAGGTTAGGAGGTGGTGTTTGGTATCCAGCTGTACAGTATTACAAGGGCAATATTCCGCTTGCAGATTGCAGAAAGTAGCACGCTCCTGCGCATAGATATGCGCAGGAGTACAATATTAATATTACACTGTATTTACTGTACTCTTGATATTCGTCTGGAACCCAGTAGAGAACATCTGCAAGTGCACCTGGACCAGGCATCGCCCACCTATTCAAACTGACCTATGACCCCCCTGTACTGTAAATGACCAGCCCTTTGAACTATGGGTGAAGAGATTACAGTTTCCTTTGTTTCATGCTTTGGACTATTGTATAAAAGCCAAACCACCAGGCCGGTCAGACACATTCTCTGAAGGTCATCTTTCCAGATTGACTGAGGACCGGGACCGGGTGGCGCAGGCGATCAAACGTATGTATCATTGGTTGTAGCTTCTTCTCTTGCGTTATTGTATTTCTGTTGTAACCCCCTTTTAAGCAAACATTTGTTGCTGTGTTGGACCACAACATTACATATACAATTGGTGTCGCATTCCTTTCCTGTTAGGGGTTATAAAGTGTATTCGGCCGCACGTGTAGCTACTTTGTGCTTACAGCGTGTCGGCGTGCTTACGCAACGTGCATAGGTGTGCGCAGGGGGGGTGCCTGGTGCGCACAGGCACCCCCTAATGTCTGGCACCTCGATCTGACATGCCTGATGCAGCGATTGCCGAGCAGGCTGATTACTGTCCCCTCTGCGCTGCACCCTGTCAGGACTGCATTACTGACCAGACGCCTGGGTTAATCAAGGATGCCACCGCCCACCCGTCACACCCGCCACATGCCCACCTCTCTCCTTCTATGCTATGCCAACTCCAGACACTGATGAGGATCAGCATGCAGCCAGCGTTCCTCTTAGGAAGACAAATTCAATACTGGCAGACGGCCGGCAGCAGCTTTGACACGTTACTCGTTTTTCCAGTAGCAGCAATAACTAGTCTGCGACTGTCAGTGTCAGTGAGTGACTGACTTGTAAGTAAGCTGCTGCAGCTTGCAGGGGAAAGAGAGGGGGAGCCAGACCAGGCTGAGGAGGAGCAGTGTAATTGCATGAGTGCCATCAGGGGTGTTTGGTGCACACCACAACACCTGACAATGTATCTGCTTTATTAGGATTGGTACAAAGGTGGAAATTTTTATATGCGTTGACCATCAATAGATGGTTCTAGACACGCCCAAAAGGCGGTGCTAGACACACCCCTCCGACGGTGCACCCCCTAATAAAATGTGCTGCGCACGCCAGTGGCAACGTGTATGCATTTCATAGGGGTTTTACACACACGCTTAGCGGTCGCAGCAGCCTGAACATTTCTGTATTTAAGGTATTGCTTTTTCTTCCTGTAAGTTAAACAAACTTAACAATTAATTTAAGTAAGCAAAATAAGAAGGACTTTTAGCAGGAAATATTCCCCATTTTATTAAGAGGTTTTTGTCAGCTTTTCCACCAGAGTAACTGGAGTTTGAACACTCTTAACTCTTGTTCAAATTCCATACAGAGAGAAAGAGAGAGATAAACTGAGATTGTCCAGTCAAACCTAATTAAATCTTTAGTCATTTTAACCGGAAACTCATTCTAAAAGCTAACACAGATTCAAGTAGTTCTGACATAGAAAGCACTTGTTTTTATTACCTGGAACACTTAAAATGTGCACAAACGTGACAGAGTACTCAGACTGTGATATATGAGTAAATATGGAAACGTACTGTGAATTTAATGATTTATTACTTTGCCAGTAAAGTCAATATTGATTGCTGGACTGGCCAGAGGGAGTAGGGCATGTTAAACTCAGTTGTGGATAGGATATGGTATTGACTTAAATTTGATTTACACTAACCATTTATGCCTAGGATATTCTAGCATAACCAGTTTAAAGAAGACACAGTGACGGTGTGTTCCTGTACAATAAAACTCTTTAATTGTTTTGGATGTGCAAATTATACCGCATTGTTAGTAACATAACTCTGTTAAATGATACATTGCTGTTGTGAATCTGTTATGTTATTGAGTCCATTATTAAAGGACGTTGGTTAATAAATACATTGTGCAACAAAACCTTTATATAAGTTCTGATTATGGGTTTCTTCCTCGCCTCACTGCAAACATTGAAGTTCTAGGAGATCCAGTAAGAAAGAGACAAGCTACTACTACAGAACTAAATACTTACCTGTAGGATGTAAAATCATACTTACCTTTGAACACCTTCACGTAATATTTACCTGGGTGTTACACTGCTACTTTGGCTCAACATTTGCAATTGGGATTTTTTGTTCAGTTCTTAAACTACCAGCTGACACTCCAAGCTAACTGTATCTTGCATGCCCGTGGACACTTGTAGGTCCCTGCATCATTACATTCAAGGTACGTTCCCATGAGATCTGAACATTCATACTGTATATCATTTTATTATTTGATGTTATCCCAGTTTTCTCCATCTGCATATTTTGATTACCGTATTGTCTCACCTAAATGCAGCACCATGGTCTCCACTCCAGCTGTTCTTTTTTATTTTTCTACAATTCCCCACTGCATGCTGCACTTCAATGGGTGGCTAGTCCGGCCCACTGTAACCTACAGGATGTTGTGTGCCCTGGATGTCTGTCTGACCTGGTACTTTCAAGGGTAAGATGTGTAACCCATTGAAATGATGATGCACAGGTAATCTTGTTAGCTTTGTATTCTCTTATCCTTTCTCGCCTTATCTCCATGTACTTTATTTGTTTGTTCCAAAATTGTAACCTAAGTAGTGTACCTAATCATGGATACCTCATCTGGTACTCTGTGTGGGATGAAAACTGCACAGTTCTGAAGAACTTGCAAGGATCTCTTCTAGTCATATTCTCTCCCACTGTGGGACATAGGGTCCAAGCATCACCTTATCTGTTCCTATGTAGTGCACCTAAAATGGCTACCCCACCAGGATCCTTTGTGGATAGGATAAATGACCCTGCAACCGATGATTTAAAATGGCTGCCACACCTTTTTATTATCTCTGTAACCTTCTATATCATGATTTTGCTACTATTTTGGAAATGTAAACCTGTGTATCATGTTCTTTCCACCTGTTAAGTGCTTTGAGTCCCAGGGGAGAAAGAGTGCTATATAAATAATTAAATAAATAATAATAATAATAATAATATTAATAATAATAATTATTATTATTATTATTATTATTATTATTATTATTGTAACTCTAATATCTCAGTAACTTTTTACCAAGTCAGGTCACCTATTTGCTTGGTTACCTTCTTTAATGTCTTTTTGCTGCTCGCCAGGGTGACCTTGCTCTGCCTTTGAGTGCTGCTGCACGGCATGACATCATGATGCTGCAATAAACATAAACATAAAAAAAAAATTAAGCACTGGTCACTGCAGGTGCAATAAAGCTACAGGGGTTTCCAGGATGGACCTCGTACATGCCTGCACCATGCTGATCACTGCAGCAATGCAGGTGATGGTTAGAGCTAAGTTTATTTGTGAGCTCCTCTGCAGCCCCCTAGAACCTAAAGATGGTAAAACTGTGTCCCTAGTCCCTCCCATTGCCAGGCCTAACTCTAATATGTACTGTAGTATCAGCAGCAGTGCAAGTGGGCGGGTACGGGTGGGTACGGCGTACCCTTAAGAATTTAGCCGTGGGTACACCATACACACTGCCAATGGGCCGATGCTCCTCGCCGCTCCCTCCCTCTGCTGCTCACCGCCGCTGCTGCAAGGGGAGGAGAGTGCAGCATTCTCCTCTCCTGCCCCTCAGTGTCTTCCTTCACTTCAGCGCTGCCCATGAGCCAATTAGAGCTCGTGGAAAGGGAGCCAAGGCTGCCAGACCGTGAGCTTTGATTGGCTCACAGATCGGCGCTGAATTGAAGGAAGACACCCGCACCGCTGCTGGAGACTGAGGGGCAGGAGAGGCGCACGCTGCGCTCTCCTCCCCTCACACACACACACACACACACACAGGACAGCAGCAACAGCAGCGGTGACCAGCAGTGGAAGGGGGCGCATGTATACCTGGCACTGGGGGCATATCTGGAACTGGGGGGACATGTGAATCTGGCACTGGGGACATATCTGGCACTGGGGTAACATGTGTATCTGGCACTGTGGGCATATCTGGCACTGCGGGGGACATTTGTATCTGGCACTAGGGGCATATCTGACACTGACGGCATATCTGGCACTGGGTGCATATCTGGCACTGGGGACATATCTGACACTGAGGGCATATCTGGCAGTGGGGGGACATGTGTATCTGGCACTGCGGGGACATGCGTATCTGGCACTGTGGCCATATCTGGCACTGCAGGGACATGTGTATCTGTCCTTGGGGGCATATCTGTCACTGAGTGCATATCTGGCACTGGGGGGACATGTATATCTGGCACTTGGGGCATTTCTGTATCTGGCACTGGGGCCATATCTGGCACTGTGGTGGCATTTCTGTATCTGGCACTGGGGAGCAATGTATATCTGACACAGTGGGTGCATTTGTGTATCTGACACTGTGAGGCAATGTATATCTGGCACTGTGAGGCAATGTATATCTGGCACTGGGGGCATTTGTGTATCTGGCACTGTGGGGCAATGTGTATCTGACACTGTGAGGCAATGTATATCTGGCACTCTGGGGTCATTTGTGTATCTGGCACTGTGGGGAAATGTTTATCTGGCACTGTGGGGCAATGTGTATCTGGCACTATTGGGGTCATATGTGTATCTGCCCCTCCCCCCATATGTGTTTCACGCCCCCATTTTCATTGGCCACACCCCATGTGGCATTCAGCCACACCCATTTTTTTGAAGGCGCGTGCACACAGTACCTATAAGACATTTTTTCTACTTGCACCACTGAGTAGCAGGCAGGATAATATCTACAATATAAAGCAGCTGAAAAATATAAAATTTTTAAGTATTATAAATTTTCACCTTATCAAGTCCTAAATCAGAATTAAACCCTTAGTGGCAACAACAAAATTGATTTGGTGTAATAATTCTGTTTTGAAATTAAGTTCTGATAATAACTTGACAAACTGAATTCCTAACTAATAACAATTACTTGGCAACAAATTGGTTTTATAATGCATGCCAATGCTTGCATAATTGATTAACAAAAATATTTTGTGTTACAAATGAATCATTTATGAGAGCGTACAGCTGCTAACAACTCTAATTGGCAGCACAATTTTTGGATTCTTTCCTACATTACATGAGAGCATATATTAGTGGTAAGGGTGTAGCTACCATAGGTGCAGGCAGTGCAACTGCTTTGGGGTCCAGAGCTGAGAGGGGCCCACCTTCCCTGTCAAAATACATCCTTTGAAATTATTTCCTTGGGGCCTGCAATATAGGCCCTCATTCCGAGTTGTTCGCTCGCAAGCTGCTTTTAGCAGCATTGCACACGCTAAGCCGCCGCCTACTGGGAGTGAATCTTAGCTTATCAAAATTGCGAACGAAAGATTCGCAATATTGCAAAAATACTTCTCTGTGCAGTTTCTGAGTAGCTCGAGACTTACTCTTCCAGTGCGATCAGTTCAGTGCTTGTCGTTCCTGGTTTGACGTCACAAACACACCCAGCGATTGGCAAGACACTCCCCCATTTCTCCAGCCACTCACGCGTTTTTCCCAGAAACGGTAGCGTTTTTTCACACACTCCCATAAAACGGACAGTTTCCGCCCAGAAACACCCAATTCCTGTCAATCACATTACGATCACCAGAACGAAGAAAAAACCTTGTAATGCCGTGAGTAAAATACCTAACTGCATAGCAAATTTACTTGGCGCAGTCGCAGTGCGAACATTGCGCATGCGCAGTTAGCGGAAAATCGCTGCGATGCGAAGAAAATTACAGAGCGAACAACTCGGAATGACCACCATATTTAGGTATGCCCCTGGACCTGCTCATTGTAATGTGGTATAAAATGAAATGGAGGTCATTTTAATGTTATATAATATGAACCGGGGCACTGTAATGAGTCGGCCCTGTCGTTTCCACTGCACTTCGACACGGATTATTCCCGGGTCGGATCTGTTTCCACTTAACTCGGGTAAGCTCTGTAAAAGCCTATTGAAGTCACTCGTTACTCAGTTCTGAAACACGGGTAATGACCGTTTCCACTGCAAAATACTCGGGTAATTACTGTGTCACCGTGTTCAACCCAGGTAGCTACCCGGGTAAGATTCCAGGGTCACTCAACCCGTGTTGAGCTGTTTCCACTTACTAAAAACCCGTGTTGATGCCCCCCCCCCCCCCCCCCCCCCCCCCGTGCAAAAACACGGGTAAATTGAGCTAGTGGAAAAGGGGTATTATTGTTTTGTTTATTTTCGGATGTACCTGTTTGTGAAAGACTGAATATTGGGCCTAATTCAGACCTGATCGCTGCTGTGTTTTAACACAGCAGCCGATCAGGTCTGAACTGAGCATGCATGGGCGGCGCAGTGCGCTGGCACATGCCCGACAGCCGACAGCTGTCTCAGCCCTGCGATCGCCTCTGCCTGATTGACAGGCAGAGGCGGTCGCTGAGCGGGAGGGAGCGTGCCTGCAGCATTTGGCCGCCTTTTTAGGGGCGTGGTCCAAGCAACGCAGGCGTTCCTGTACTTTGCGGGAGGCGGGCCGCTGTGGCTGCATGATGTCCCATGCAGCCGCCGCGACTCAGACAGCGATGAATAGGAGCTGCGCTGGTAGGGAGCTACTCCTCAGGTACAAAAGCATCACCACTTTGCGATGCTTTTGTACTTGTGCTGGGGGGTAGGGCCAGACAGGCAAGGTGGACTAGCGCTGTGCTGATGCATCCCCCCGCATGTCTGAGTAACTGATCGTAGCCGTGCAAAAATTTGCACGGCTACGATCAAGTCTGAATTCGCCCATTGTGTTAAATACAGATGACCAAGTGTGTGTTTTTTTTTTTTGCTGAATTACATTATAAACCCTGCCACTGAGAGTTTGAAGGGTGACATTATGCACAATAAGGTGATTGATATCACAAAAGGTCAATAAACTACAGTTTATTTGATAAGTGTACTTGCATGATTGTTAATAACCTTTAGAGCTTTCTTTAATTTGGAGGTTTACCACTGTGTCTAAGTAAGTAATGTCATTGTTAATGGAAAGAGACAAGCCTTTTCAGAAGCTTAACTAACATTGTCCTTGCAAAGGAGTGTCATCAAACCAAGGACAAATTTGTTTAAAACAGAGTTTCCCAAATTCCGCTATTACTGTCCAGGTTTTGAGGATATGCATGCTTGAGCATAAGTCACTTAATTAGTACCTCAGTTAATTTGATTTAACCATTTGGACTCAAGAATGGAATGGAATGGTGGAGTTTGGGAAACTCTGGTTTAGAAGATTTGTGGAGTATCATTACAGTTTATCTTTTGAACCCAGTAACTGCCATTGTTGTTGGCATCTACAGTATATCCCTTTTTGGTGCTCTCCACTGCCTGATTGGTGACAGCAGCTGCTAACAAACATTGAGCTTAATTCAGACTGGATCGCGGCACAGATCGCAGTCTGAAGCCCGTTGTAGAGTGCGTTCGCGCACCCCGGGAGACCTGTGAGATGCTAAAAGCATCTCAGGGCTGCGATCGCCTCTGCCTGATTGACAGGCAGAGGCGGTTGCGGGGCGAGAGGGGGCATGCCAATATCATTAGAATGCCTTTTGCGGGGCGCAGTACAGAGAACGCAGGCATGTCCGGACCATTGCTGGGGCAGGCCGCGGTAGCTGCGTGTGATGTCAGGACATGGCGGGTAGAGATGAGCGGGTTCGGTTTCTCTGAATCCGAACCCGCCAGAACTTCATGTTTTTTTTCACGGGTCCGAGCGACTCGGATCTTCCCGCCTTGCTCGGTTAACCCGAGCGCGCCCGAACGTCATCATGACGCTGTCGGATTCTCGCGAGGCTCGGATTCTATCGCGAGACTCGGATTCTATATAAGGAGCCGCGCGTCGCCGCCATTTTCACACGTGCATTGAGATTGATAGGGAGAGGACGTGGCTGGCGTCCTCTCCATTTAGATTATAAGAGACTGAGAGAGATTTACTGGAGCTGACTAGGAGGAGTACTGTTACTGTAGAAGTGTAGAGACTGAGTGGAGAGAGTTTACTAGTGAGGACAGTGCAGTTTACTTTATAATCCGTTCTCTGCCTGAAAAAAGCGATACACAGCACACAGTGACTCAGTCACATACCATATCTGTGTGCACTGCTCAGGCTCAGGCCAGTGTGCTGCATCATCTATTATCTATATATAATATTATATATATCTGTCTGACTGCTCAGCTCACACAGCTTATAATTGTGGGGGAGACTGGGGAGCACTACTGCAGTGCCAGTTATAGGTTATAGCAGGAGCCAGGAGTACATAATATATTATATAGTGAGTGACCACCAGACACACAGTGCAGTTTATTTAATATATCCGTTCTCTGCCTGAAAAAAGCGATACACACAGTGACTCAGTCAGTCACATACCATATCTGTGTGCACTGCTCAGGCTCAGGCCAGTGTGCTGCATCATCTATTATCTATATATAATATTATATATATCTGTCTGACTGCTCAGCTCACACAGCTTATAATTGTGGGGGAGACTGGGGAGCACTACTGCAGTGCCAGTTATAGGTTATAGCAGGAGCCAGGAGTACATAATATATTATATAGTGAGTGACCACCAGACACACAGTGCAGTTTATTTAATATATCCGTTCTCTGCCTGAAAAAAGCGATACACACAGTGACTCAGTCAGTCACATACCATATCTGTGTGCACTGCTCAGGCTCAGGCCAGTGTGCTGCATCATCTATATATATTATTTATCTGTCTGACTGCTCAGCTCACACAGCTTATAATTGTGGGGGAGACTGGGGAGCACTACTGCAGTGCCAGTTATAGGTTATAGCAGGAGCCAGGAGTACATATTATATTAAAATTAAACAGTGCACAATTTTGCTGCAGGAGTGCCACTGCCAGTGTGACTGACCAGTGACCTGACCACACTGACCACCAGTATAGTTAGTAGTATACTTATATTGTGATTGCCTGAAAAAGTTAAACACTCGTCGTGTGACTTCACTTGTGTGTTTTGTTTTTTTTATTCTATAAAAATAAAACTCATTCTGCTGACAGACAGTGTCCAGCAGGTCCGTCATTATATAATATATAATATATACCTGTCCGGCTGCAGTAGTGATATATATATATTTTTTATATCATTTATCATCCAGTCGCAGCAGACACAGTACGGTAGTTCACGGCTGTGGCTACCTCTGTGTCTCTGCACTCGGCAGGCAGTCCGTCCATAATTGTAATACCACCTAACCGTGGATTTTTTTCATTCTTCTTTATACATACATAGTTACATAGACATCTTCTCTTTATCAACCAGTCTATATTAGCTGCAGACACAGTACAGTACGGTAGTTCACGGCTGTGGCTACCTCTGTGTCTGCACTCGGCAGGCAGTCCGTCCATAATTGTATACCACCTAACCGTGGTTTTTTTTCATTCTTCTTTATACATACATAGTTACATAGACATCTTCTCTTTATCAACCAGTCTATATTAGCTGCAGACACAGTACAGTACGGTAGTTCACGGCTGTGGCTACCTCTGTGTCTGCACTCGGCAGGCAGTCCGTCCATAATTGTATACCACCTAACCGTGGATTTTTTTCAGTCTTCTTTATACATACATAGTTACATAGACATCTTCTCTTTATCAACCAGTCTATATTAGCTGCAGACACAGTACAGTACGGTAGTTCACGGCTGTGGCTACCTCTGTGTCTGCAGTCGGCAGGCAGTCCATAATTGTATACTAGTATCCATCTCCATTGTTTACCTGAGGTGCCTTTTAGTTGTGCCTATTAAAATATGGAGAACAAAAATGTTGAGGTTCCAAAATTAGGGAAAGATCAAGATCCACTTCCACCTCGTGCTGAAGCTGCTGCCACTAGTCATGGCCGAGACGATGAAATGCCAGCAACGTCGTCTGCCAAGGCCGATGCCCAATGTCATAGTACAGAGCATGTCAAATCCAAAACACCAAATATCAGAAAAAAAAGGACTCCAAAACCTAAAATAAAATTGTCGGAGGAGAAGCGTAAACTTGCCAATATGCCATTTACCACACGGAGTGGCAAGGAACGGCTGAGGCCCTGGCCTATGTTCATGGCTAGTGGTTCAGCTTCACATGAGGATGGAAGCACTCAGCCTCTCGCTAGAAAAATGAAAAGACTCAAGCTGGCAAAAGCAGCACAGCAAAGAACTGTGCATTCTTCGAAATCCCAAATCCACAAGGAGAGTCCAATTGTGTCGGTTGCGATGCCTGACCTTCCCAACACTGGACGTGAAGAGCATGCGCCTTCCACCATTTGCACGCCCCCTGCAAGTGCTGGAAGGAGCACCCGCAGTCCAGTTCCTGATAGTCAGATTGAAGATGTCAGTGTTGAATTACACCAGGATGAGGAGGATATGGGTGTTGCTGGCGCTGGGGAGGAAATTGACAAGGAGGATTCTGATGGTGAGGTGGTTTGTTTAAGTCAGGCACCCGGGGAGACACCTGTTGTCCGTGGGAGGAATATGGCCGTTGACATGCCAGGTGAAAATACCAAAAAAATCAGCTCTTCGGTGTGGAGGTATTTCACCAGAAATGCGGACAACAGGTGTCAAGCCGTGTGTTCCCTTTGTCAAGCTGTAATAAGTAGGGGTAAGGACGTTAACCACCTCGGAACATCCTCCCTTATACGTCACCTGCAGCGCATTCATAATAAGTCAGTGACAAGTTCAAAAACTTTGGGTGACAGCGGAAGCAGTCCCCTGACCAGTAAATCCCTTCCTCTTGTAACCAAGCTCACGCAAACCACCCCACCAACTCCCTCAGTGTCAATTTCCTCCTTCCCCAGGAATGCCAATAGTCCTGCAGGCCATGTCACTGGCAATTCTGACGAGTCCTCTCCTGCCTGGGATTCCTCCGATGCATCCTTGCGTGTAACGCCTACTGCTGCTGGCGCTGCTGTTGTTGCCGCTGGGAGTCGATGGTCATCCCAGAGGGGAAGTCGTAAGCCCACTTGTACTACTTCCAGTAAGCAATTGACTGTTCAACAGTCCTTTGCGAGGAAGATGAAATATCACAGCAGTCATCCTACTGCAAAGCGGATAACTGAGGCCTTGACAACTATGTTGGTGTTAGACGTGCGTCCGGTATCCGCCGTTAGTTCACAGGGAACTAGACAATTTATTGAGGCAGTGTGCCCCCGTTACCAAATACCATCTAGGTTCCACTTCTCTAGGCAGGCGATACCGAGAATGTACACGGACGTCAGAAAAAGACTCACCAGTGTCCTAAAAAATGCAGTTGTACCCAATGTCCACTTAACCACGGACATGTGGACAAGTGGAGCAGGGCAGGGTCAGGACTATATGACTGTGACAGCCCACTGGGTAGATGTATGGACTCCCGCCGCAAGAACAGCAGCGGCGGCACCAGTAGCAGCATCTCGCAAACGCCAACTCTTTCCTAGGCAGGCTACGCTTTGTATCACCGCTTTCCAGAATACGCACACAGCTGAAAACCTCTTACGGCAACTGAGGAAGATCATCGCGGAATGGCTTACCCCAATTGGACTCTCCTGTGGATTTGTGGCATCGGACAACGCCAGCAATATTGTGTGTGCATTAAATATGGGCAAATTCCAGCACGTCCCATGTTTTGCACATACCTTGAATTTGGTGGTGCAGAATTTTGTAAAAAACGACAGGGGCGTGCAAGAGATGCTGTCGGTGGCCAGAAGAATTGCGGGACACTTTCGGCGTACAGGCACCACGTACAGAAGACTGGAGCACCACCAAAAACTACTGAACCTGCCCTGCCATCATCTGAAGCAAGAAGTGGTAACGAGGTGGAATTCAACCCTCTATATGCTTCAGAGGTTGGAGGAGCAGCAAAAGGCCATTCAAGCCTATACAATTGAGCACGATATAGGAGGTGGAATGCACCTGTCTCAAGTGCAGTGGAGAATGATTTCAACGTTGTGCAAGGTTCTGATGCCCTTTGAACTTGCCACACGTGAAGTCAGTTCAGACACTGCCAGCCTGAGTCAGGTCATTCCCCTCATCAGGCTTTTGCAGAAGAAGCTGGAGGCATTGAAGAAGGAGCTAAAAGGGAGCGATTCCGCTAGGCATGTGGGACTTGTGGATGCAGCCCTTAATTCGCTTAACAAGGATTCACGGGTGGTCAATCTGTTGAAATCAGAGCACTACATTTTGGCCACCGTGCTCGATCCTAGATTTAAAGCCTACCTTGGATCTCTCTTTCCGGCAGACACAAGTCTGCTGGGGTTGAAAGACCTGCTGGTGACAAAATTGTCAAGTCAAGCGGAACGCGACCTGTCAACATCTCCTCCTTCACATTCTCCCGCAACTGGGGGTGCGAGGAAAAGGCTCAGAATTCCGAGCCCACCCGCTGGCGGTGATGCAGGGCAGTCTGGAGCGACTGCTGATGCTGACATCTGGTCCGGACTGAAGGACCTGACAACGATTACGGACATGTCGTCTACTGTCACTGCATATGATTCTCTCAACATTGATAGAATGGTGGAGGATTATATGAGTGACCGCATCCAAGTAAGCACGTCACACAGTCCGTACTTATACTGGCAGGAAAAAGAGGCAATTTGGAGGCCCTTGCACAAACTGGCTTTATTCTACCTAAGTTGCCCTCCCACAAGTGTGTACTCCGAAAGAGTGTTTAGTGCCGCCGCTCACCTTGTCAGCAATCGGCGTACGAGGTTACATCCAGAAAATGTGGAGAAGATGATGTTCATTAAAATGAATTATAATCAATTCCTCCGCGGAGACATTGACCAGCAGCAATTGCCTCCACAAAGTACACAGGGAGCTGAGATGGTGGATTCCAGTGGGGACGAATTGATAATCTGTGAGGAGGGGGATGTACACGGTGATATATCGGAGGGTGAAGATGAGGTGGACATCTTGCCTCTGTAGAGCCAGTTTGTGCAAGGAGAGATTAATTGCTTCTTTTTTGGGGGGGGTCCAAACCAACCCGTCATATCAGTCACAGTCGTGTGGCAGACCCTGTCACTGAAATGATGGGTTGGTTAAAGTGTGCATGTCCTGTTTTGTTTATACAACATAAGGGTGGGTGGGAGGGCCCAAGGACAATTCCATCTTGCACCTCTTTTTTCTTTTCTTTTTCTTTGCATCATGTGCTGATTGGGGAGGGTTTTTTGGAAGGGACATCCTGCGTGACACTGCAGTGCCACTCCTAGATGGGCCCGGTGTTTGTGTCGGCCACTAGGGTCGCTAATCTTACTCACACAGTCAGCTACCTCATTGCGCCTCTTTTTTTCTTTGCGTCATGTGCTGTTTGGGGAGGGTTTTTTGGAAGGGACATCCTGCGTGACACTGCAGTGCCACTCCTAGATGGGCCCGGTGTTTGTGTCGGCCACTAGGGTCGCTAATCTTACTCACACAGCTACCTCATTGCGCCTCTTTTTTTCTTTGCGTCATGTGCTGTTTGGGGAGGGTTTTTTGGAAGGGACATCCTGCGTGACACTGCAGTGCCACTCCTAGATGGGCCCGGTGTTTGTGTCGGCCACTAGGGTCGCTAATCTTACTCACACAGCTACCTCATTGCGCCTCTTTTTTTCTTTGCGTCATGTGCTGTTTGGGGAGGGTTTTTTGGAAGGGCCATCCTGCGTGACACTGCAGTGCCACTCCTAGATGGGCCCGGTGTTTGTGTCGGCCACTAGGGTCGCTAATCTTACTCACACAGCTACCTCATTGCGCCTCTTTTTTTCTTTGCGTCATGTGCTGTTTGGGGAGGGTTTTTTGGAAGGGACATCCTGCGTGACACTGCAGTGCCACTCCTAGATGGGCCCGGTGTTTGTGTCGGCCACTAGGGTCGCTTATCTTACTCACACAGCGACCTCGGTGCAAATTTTAGGACTAAAAATAATATTGTGAGGTGTGAGGTATTCAGAATAGACTGAAAATGAGTGTAAATTATGGTTTTTGAGGTTAATAATACTTTGGGATCAAAATGACCCCCAAATTCTATGATTTAAGCTGTTTTTTAGTGTTTTTTGAAAAAAACACCCGAATCCAAAACACACCCGAATCCGACAAAAAAAATTCGGTGAGGTTTTGCCAAAACGCGTTCGAACCCAAAACACGGCCGCGGAACCGAACCCAAAACCAAAACACAAAACCCGAAAAATTTCAGGGGCTCATCTCTAATGGCGGGTAGCCGCCTGCCAGCGCAGCTAGGCTGCTCAGGCAGGGAGCTACTCGTCGGGTGCAAAAGCATCGCCATCATGCAATACTTTTGCACCCTAGCGGGGAGGACTAGCCCTGTGCTGGGCATCCCCCCACATGTCTGAGAAACTGATCATAGATGTGCTAAATTTAGCACATCTACGTTCAGATCTGAATCACCCCCATTGTATAGTGACAACAGCTGAAAAAAATTTCCTGGCTCTTTTTCCAACAGCTAGTACTGATGACAATAGAAAAAAATGCTGAGTGCTCACCGTTACTCCAACTCACTGAATAGCACAAGAGTGAATGCGCATCAAGTACAAAAACCTCCCCCAGGACCACCAGAGAAAAGATGCTGTTAAGATACTTACAGTATTGAAGGGCGAGGTATGGTTGTCAGTCACTTACTATTTTAAGATTTCTGCATTGAATTTTACATGTGTCACATCTACCTAATAATAGTCACATGCATTTTCCCCACCAACAAATAAATTGTTTTGCAACCTTTTGTATTAAGCGTTTCCAGACCTTTTAGATTGCAAGTTCATTTGGTCAGAGCCATCCTTTACCGACTGCTTCATGTTATTTTATGTCATTAGTTTGTGTCATGAACCCATCTAATACAGAAATAAAGCTGGGCATACATTGTCAGTTAAAGAGCCTAATTTGTTTGGTATGCTAATATATATTTTGGCGCCCCTTAGTGGAATATATAGGGATGTGGCTTCATGGGAAGGGGTGTGGCCACAAAAAATGTACCGCTAAATAAAAACAAGTCTAAAGGCTCACAGTTTCTTCCTAACATAGGAATTCATCTAAAATCAGTCCATACCCATCTACATTTTGGACATATCAATATCAGTCCATCAAAGCTGATGGTGACGCTCTCGTCTGTATGCCAACCGGGTTTTTACAGATGAATCTTCAACATGTGAGAAGTGAAAATATTCTTGACTTTCAACACGTAGCAATTTCTTTTCCTTGTTCCTCCAATGAGTTTCACAGCATGTAAGAAACACATGCAAGGAATTTTATTACAGCTGTACGTCATATGTAAAAGTGTTCAGAGGTGATGCACCGACCTCAGATGTTAGAGGACATGGGTTGTACAATAGACTGTGATCCTGGGCATTAGTCTATGTATACCCATGCTTAGTAGACGGTATAGATCCTGTGCACACCACTCTACCAATGCATTTCGACTGCTACTGCAGTCTTCCTCAAGGAAGGGAAAATGCTAATATTGATATGACCAGAATCTGGACGGGTTTGGACTGATTTTACATTCATTCCTATGTTAGAAAGAAACTGAGCGCCTTTAGTCTTGTTTTTATTTAGAGGTTTTTAACAAAGGTTTTCAATAGTGATACCTATTTCCAAGCAGCTGCTGGTTTCTGTGAGCGCCTTGGGACTTTACATCCCTTTTTTGTCCATCAATTCACATTACACTACACAGTAGAGCCGCTTTTACACATTACACCCCGGTAGAGCCACTTATGCAAGTTACACAACAGAAGAGCCACTTAAACACGTTAGACCATGGTAGACAACTGGTTTATACATATTATTCAGAGAGAGCTCTAAATAAAATACTAATTAAAAAAATGGCATAACTATTGACAAGAACACTGGCACACATACATAGATTGTATAAGGGGCACACTGACACACACAGATTGTACAGGTCCCAGGTGAACACTGACATCCACACAAGGAGTGGCAAAGGGCGATGGAATAGACAGGGGTGACAGAGAGATAGTAGGTGACTGGGGAGGCAGTATATGACAGCTGTGTGCCCCACAGCCAGGGGCAGTTTGGGAGTGGGGGTGATCCATGCGGCTGCAGACTCTGTTGCAGCCTTGCACATAACAGCGTGTGCTGAAAGTGCCATAACTAGACATTTTAGCGCTGTGTGCAAGAAACAGCATCAGCGCCAGCGGTGCAAGTATGCGGGTAAGCTCGGGTACGGAGTACCCTTAAGAATTTGGCAGCAGGTACTCAGTACCACCTGCCACACACTTTGCCATTACCACAATTATAATGTGCCTCAAAGCAACAAGACTATGGTGCTTGGCAGCATGACAGCTCCTCCCACTTTGTCAGGGTTACTGGGAGTGCAACATTGGCTGTATTTTCCTGATATAATGGAGGCATTACTATATATTGTTATTAAATTGGGGGCATTACTATATATTTCTATTACTAGGTGATTCATCGCGCCCTACGGGCGCTCTTCACACCGTCGGAAGGGGCCACGCCCCGTTCACCCCTGCAGTCTTTGAACATACGCAGGCCGGTAGGTAACAGAATCAGAAACGCAGGGCAGTATATAGGGCATACATAAATGGTGTCTGGTTGAGAAAAGATAGAGAGGCGTGGGGGGAGGGAGAAAGGGAACGTACAGAAACGCTGTGCGATCGGTAAAGGATAGGGAGAGTCAGGGTGGTAGGGAGAGGATAAAGAGAGGCATGCTGTTAGAGAGAAAATACCGTTGCAAGAGGCTAAGACCCGGTAACCCCTGCACGGGCTTCAACTGTGCTATAATTGTTATTATATGGAGTATTACCTGAAAATGTTTTTATGGCAGTGGGTAAATATTGCAAGGGGGAAGGGCGTGTGATTGTCAAGGGGGTGTAGCCCTTTGTGAGGGCGTGCAGAGTGGCCGCAGGGCACAATGAATAACATAGTGTAGTATATACTGCTATAGATAAGGCACCAAAGTGCTATGGCCACAGGTAGCAGCAGCGCTTATACACACAATGGCCACAGGTAGCAGAGCCACTTATACACACAATACCCACAGGTAGCAGAGCCGCTTATACACACAATACCCACAGGTAGCAGAGGCGCTTATGCACACAGTGCCCACAGGTAGCAGAGGCGCTTATGCACACAGTGCCCACAGGTAGCAGAGGCGCATATACACACAGTGGCCACAGGTACCAGAGCCGCTTATACACACAATACCCACAGGTAGCAGACGTGCTTATACACACAGTGGCCACAGGTAGCAGAGGCGCTTATACACACAATGGGCACAGGTAGCAGAGGCGCGTATACACACAATACCCACAGGTAGCAGAGCCGCATATACACACAGTGCCCACAGGTAGCAGAGTTGGTTCTACACACAATGGCCACAGGTAGCAGAGCCGCTTATACACAGTGCCCACAGGTAGCAGCGCCACTTATACACAATGGCCACAGGTAGCAGTGTTGCTTATACATACAGTGCCCACAGGAAGCAGAGTTGGTACTAGATACAATGGCCACAGGTAATAGCTGTGTTTATACACACAGTGCCCACAGGTAGCAGCACCACTTATATACAATGGCCACAGGTAGCAGTGTCGCTTATACACAAAGTGCCCACATATAGCAGATTTGGTTCGAGATACAATGGCCACAGGTAGTGGCTGTGTTTATACACACAGTGCCCACAGGTAGCAGCGCCACTTATACACAGTAGCCACACGTAGCAGTGTCGCTTAGACACATAATGGCCACAGTATTAGTGTTTCTTATTAATCCAATGTCCATTGGTAGCAACTATAGTCACAGAAGTTCAGAGTGTGTGGGGGGAGTTTGGAAAGGGGGTGGGTTCAGTGAGGTGGAGGTGCCTATCCGTGCCGCTGATCACACCGAATCAGGGAATCACTTGTAGCAGCTGCGGATGGTGTCCGAGGTGCTATGTGTGGTGGAGGGGTGGGTGTGGGAGGGGGTCCATAGGTGTTGCGGGTGGGGGAGGGGTGGTTGCAGGGGCACAGATGGCGGAAAGGGTGCTTAGGTGCTGTGGGTGGGGGAGGGGAAGGTGTAGAGGGGGGGGCTGATGGGGGAGGGGGTCTAGAGGTGCTGTGGGTGGGGGAGGGGCGGGTGCGGATGGGAGTGTAGATGCTGTTGGTGGGGGAGGGGTGGGGGAGGGGGACTGTGAATGAAGGAGGGGGTATGGAGGTGATGTGTGTGTGGGACGGGCGATGTAGGGGTGTGCGTTTGG
Organism: Pseudophryne corroboree; assembly: GCF_028390025.1. Lineage (NCBI taxonomy): Eukaryota > Metazoa > Chordata > Amphibia > Anura > Myobatrachidae > Pseudophryne > Pseudophryne corroboree. The sequence continues at coordinate 593,820,504 of NC_086449.1, read as the reverse complement.
AGGTGCAGGGGGGTGAGCTTAGGTGATGGGTTTCAGAAGTACTGTGGGTGGGGGAGGTGTGGGTGTGGGATGGGACGGATGGAGGATGTAGATGCTGTGGATGGGGGAGGGGTGGTAGTGGGTGTTTGTAGGGGGAGGGGGGTTGCAGGGGGGTTGGGTGATGGATTGTAGAAGTGCTGCGGGTGGGGGAGGTGTGGGTGCGGAAGGGGTATGTAGATGCTGCTGATTGCTGCAGGGGAGCCTTGGATGGGGAGGGGGTCATGAGGTGCTGTGGGTGGTGGTCTAGAGGTGCTGGGGGTGGTGGAGCGGAAGGTGTGGTAGGTCCGCGAACGGGGAAAGGTGTCTATAGATGATGGGGGTTGGGGAGGGGCTGGAGGTGCTGTGGGTGGGGGACTTGCGGGTGTGTGGTGGCGGTCCGGAAGCACCGCAGGTAGGGGAGGGGCAGGTGCGGGGATGGAGCGGATGGGGAGGGGATCAGAGGGCGCTGTGGGTGGGAGAGGGGCGGGTGTGGGATTACCGCAGTTGGGGAGGGCCGGCTGTGGGGGTGTTGCGGGCGGTGTTGGGGCAGGTGCGTGGGTGTTGGGGGGGAGGAGTGGCTTCAGGGGTGCTGCGGGTGGGGGAGTGGGCCGGTTGCCGGGGTGGTGCGGTTGGGTGGGAGGTGGGTGCGAGGGTGGGGTGGGGGTGCGGGAGCAGGGGTGCTGTGCGTAGGGGAGGGGCGGGGGTGCCATGGGTGAGGGGTTGGGAGATGGGGTGATGCGGGTGTGGGAGGGGTGGGGGGGCTGGGGGAGTAGGACTCATTGTGAAAGTCATTCTGGCTTTTTAGGCTGCAGCATTTAGACAACATGCTTTTGGTGAATGTCACCTCGTTCCACAGAGACATGCACTGGGGGCACCACCAATAACCATCATCCCCCCTCCCCCGCCAATAACCATCACCCCCCCAAATGACCATCACCATCAACCCCCCCTCCTCCCCGCTGCAAGCGCTGCTCACCGTTGCCGGTCACAGGCAACGGGAGCGCTGCAGCAGGGAGAGAGGACACCAGGTTGTCAGGGCAGGAGGGATCCACGCTGGCGGGGGCGGAGTGTGGGCTGTGCATGCGGTTCTTCCTCTCGGGCAGCACGGTCGAGCAATCTTCAGCCTCCGCCGCCAGCAGCATCTCTCCTGGTAGCAGCGGAGGCTGGAGTTTGCTTGACCGTGCTGCCCGAGAGGAGGAAGCCGCATGCACAGCCTGCACTCCGCCCCTGCCAGCGTGGATCCCTCCTGCCCAGCAACCTGAATGGGGACAGAGCTCCGGCCCCGGGGTAGTGACCCTCCACCCACCCCCGTTAATCCTGCTCTTGTGTTGCCGGCCACGGTAAGGCGTCCGTCCAGTGGCAGCTGTTCCCTGGGGATTGTGTCCGCCTCCCTAGTGGTGTGCTGGCACAGAGCAAAGGTCGTTGCCTCCGCCCAGCACTGTAACTCCACCCAGCGTTATGGCCAGGCACAGAATCACAGATTTGGCCAAATATATAGGAGATACTGGAGGTATCACTATATATTTCTATTATACTGGAGTCATTACTATATATTTTTAGCCTTGCCTCCAGATTTAAAAAAAAAGGGGCTGTCGTGTGGCCATGCCACTAGTGTAATGTAGCCACTCCCATTAGCAACATGTGGCCACACCCCTCACAACACATGATCACGCCCATTTTTGGCACTCAGTACCACTAAGAAAATATTTCTACTTTCACCACTGATCTGCACCCCCCCCCCAATTTAAAATAGGGCCAGTGCACGCAACAAAAATATAGGGGCATGGCTTCATGGGGAAGGGGGATCGCCACAAAATATTACCAATTCATATTATGCTGAACAGTAGTCTTTATTTCTCAAATGATGCCACACGGTAGCACCACTTACACACATTACACCAGGTAGAGTCCCCTTTTACACATTGCGCCAGGTAAAGTCTTCTTTTACACATTACGTCAGGTAGAGTTCCCTTTTACACAGTATGGCAGGTAGAGCCCCCATTTACACAGTACGGCAGGTAGAGTCCACATTTACAAAGTACGGTAGCAGAGTCCCTCTTTTTACACATTACAGCAGACAGAGTCCGCTTTTTACACATTACAGAAGCAGAGTCCCTAATTTTACACATTACAGAAGCAGAGTCCCTAATTTTACACTTAACAGCAACAGAGTCACTCTTTTATACATTGCAGCAGGCTATCACCGTGGAGACAGGGAGGTAGACTGTCAGCTCTGCAGCGGGTGTGGGAGCAGGAGAGAGAGCACTGCTCTCACACAGGGCATTGCCGGGAAAGATACATTACCCCACTGCTGCTGCTCCCGTTCCCCCGCCATCCTTACACAGCGGCGGGATGCAGCCATCCCCCGCTGAACTCACACAGCAACAGGACTCGGCCAGCCTCTACCCGCCATCCTCACACAGTGGCACGATGCGTCCACCGCAGCTTTCATACCCGGCACTGCACATGACACAGACACCTCCCACTGTGAGCTTCTCCCCCGGCAGGACGCGCTGTACTAGAAGTCAGCACTACCTGCTGTCATCTCAAGGGTGGCCAATCAGGGACAAGGTGCACAATGCGCTCCAAGTACAAGTGCGCTGTGTGCAATGCACACTTTGCACATATGTAGTTACGGCTTTGTGTGCTGGGCTGGTGACACAGATTGCTGTGCTGCTCCCTTTCTGCCCCAATTCTCTGTGCCCCCCTATCTCTGCTCCCTATCCTTTCTGCCCACTGTCAGCTTTTGAGGGATCAAGCTATAGAAAGCTTGCTTATATCCAAACATAGCTGAAATTCATATACTGTACTTATCTGGATATGAGAATCACTGAAGGAGTTCAGAAACAACCATCCAATCCAACTCTCTCAGCACATGTTATATGTGCCCCACCTGTACTGCATATGGTTTTGGCCATTAAAGAAAAATGTTGCTGGTGCGATCAGCTCTGAATTTGGCCCCTAATGTAGTGTGAGTTTTTAGTATAAAAACAGTCGCACTACAAGGTGCAAGTTTTGCAGAAGCATGCACAGATCATTGAGATCGGTACATGCTTCTGTCTATAAAAGTGTTTAAATATAAAAAAAAAAAAAAAAAAAAAAAAATATGCAGTCCCCTATCCCCCTTCCCCCAAAATAAAAATGAAAAAGAAAAAAAAACATGCTCTTTGAGACGGTCCTGGTTCCAAAACTACAGGGTATAAAGTAGGGGTATCCCCGTATTTTAATAACCAGCACCAGGCTCTTGGAGCAGTTCTGGTACCAAAAAGGTGGGGGAAAAAGATGTAGGGGTCCCCCGTATTTATGAAACCACCACCGGGCTCTACTAGCCAGCGAGGTAATGCTACAGCCGAGGGATACGGTTTTGGTCCAATTAGTAATACTGTATATATAATATACAGTATATAAAATGAATTGGTCTGTTTGTCTGTCTATGCATTTGGATACAATTGCATCCATAAGACATTGTAAAAGGTAATGTCCGTCCAACCTTTGAAAAAGCTGCAAGGTATATGCAGCGAAATGCGTCATGTATTTTTGCATGGGTCAGGATTCTTCAGCAATTTGGAACCACATTAACCCTTGGTATCGATTCATCTATCAGAGGAGCCTTAGAGAGGATTCCGGCATATTACAGACACTGTGAGCATGAGGACCCCATCAATAACACTGGACACTTTTCAGCCATCTGTTCCTCTAACAGAGCATGGGATAATAATCCACTACTGGACTCCCCACCATTAAAAGAGACTCCTGCTGCTTTGTATGGACATTACCTTTTACAAGAGCCATTTTGGAACGGATCCTTCCACCTATTTATTAATACATATCCTGACCCATTTAATCAGGGTAATATATGCCTACTATTGCACATGAATTCACGCTATTGAATGTCTTATGGATGCAATTGTGTTTTATTTAAATTAAATTGTCTTTTTAACTTTATTTTAAATTAGTTTTCATTGTGTAAATTCAAATAGAGCGCAGCCCACTTTCTGTTTTTTTTTCCTTTTACCTTTGTGGGAGTGACTTCCCCCATACCAGGCTGCAGCTTAGCGAAACATCTCCTACTTCCAGCGCCCAAATACATCTTGGTACATCCATCCCTTGCACATATGCATTTGGATACACCTGCACCAATGTGGAAAATAACAATGTGATTTGGTCCTGCCCAGGTTTTAGAGAGGTTGGGTTCTTAGTCAGACCTCATGGCTTGGATGCAATGGACAGCACATTGAACCAGGTAGCCTGTTCTGGGCCTTCCACTGAGAACTTCACAGAGTGGTAGCATTGGTCCCAAAAGACATGCTAGGGGGATATGTCGTTTGGTCGTCATGATGGAATGCATTGGTTAGAACTTTAAACTAGAGAGCCTGTTCGGTGCCTTCCACAGGATAGATTTTTAAGAAAACATTGGATCCCAGAAGACATACTAGGTGGTTATGGTCCTGGTCGGACCTCCTGTTATATATTGGTATACGCTGGGCATAACTTTGACACAGGTAGGCTGTTCTGGGCCTTCTACTGGATGGATTTGGATGAAAACTTTCATGAACTGTAATTACTGACAGAAATAACCATAATTTAGTTGACTAAAATAACTGACTGAAATGGAGATGGGAAAGCAAAAACGCTATATACCCAAAAGCCTTGGAATAGCAACATTGATAACAGGAGGAAATTTTTAAACCCATCCGCCAATGGAAAACTTATTATAAAACTGAACAGAAAGAAAGCTGGGGATCAGGGCTACTGGCGACAACCCAGAAACAAAAATAACACTGGGCATTAACTCAAGGGTGTACTGTATGTGTGTACATATATATATATATATATATATATATATACGCTGCTCAAAAAAATAAAGGGAACACTTAAACAACACAATGTAACTCCAAGTCAATCCCACTTCTGTGAAATCAAACTATCCACTTAGGAAGCAACACTGATTGACAATCAATTTCACATGCTGTTGTGCAAATGGAATAGACAACAGGTGAAAATTATAGGAAATTAGCAAGACACCCCCAATAAAGGAGTTGTTCTGCAGGTGGTGACCACAGACCACTTCTCAGCTCCTATGCTTTCTGGCTGATGTTTTGGTCACTTTTGAAAGCTGGCGGTGCTTTCACTCTAGTGGTAGCATGAGACGGAGTCTACAACCCACACAAGTGGCACAGGTAGCGCAGCTCATCCAGAATGGCACATCAATGCGAGCTGAGGCAAGAAGGTTTGCTGTGTCTGTCAGCGTAGTGTCTAGAGCATGGAGGCGCTACCAGCAGACAGGCCAGTACATCAGGAGATGTGGAGGATGCCGTAGGAGGGCAACAACCCAGCAGCAGGACCGCTACCTCCGCCTCTATGCAAGGAGGAACAAGAGGAGCACTACCAGAGCCCTGCAAAATGACCTCCAGCAAGCCACAAATGTGCATGTGTCTACTCAAAGTTTCAAACAATCAGAAACAGACTCCATGAGGGTGGTATGAGGGCCCGACGTCCACAGGTGGGGGTTGTGCTTACAGCCCAACACCGTGCAGGACGTTTGGCATTTGCCAGAGAACACCAAGATTGGCAAATTCGCCACTGGCGCCCTGTGCTCTTCACAGATGAAAGCAGGTTCTCACTGAGCACATGTGACAGACGTGACAGAGTCTGGAGACGCCAAGGAGAACGTTCTGCTGCCTGCAACATCCTCCTGACCGGTTTGACAGTGGGTCAGTAATGGTGTGGGGTGGCATTTCTTTTGGGGGCCACACAGTCCTCAATGTGCTCGCCAGAGGTAGCCTGACTGCCATTAGGTACCGAGATGAGATCCTCAGACACCTTGTGAGACCATATGCTGCTACCGTTGGCCCTGGGTTCCTCCTAATGCAAGACAATGCTAGACCTCATGTTGCAGGAGTGTGTCAGCAGTTCCTGCAAGACGAAGGCATTGATGCTATGGACTGGCCCACCCGTTCCCCAGACCTGAATCCAATTGAGCACATCTGGGACATCATGTCTGACTCCATCCACCAACGCCACGTTGCACCACACACTGTCCAGGAGTTGGCGGATGCTTTAGTCCAGGTCTGGGAGGAGATCCCTCAGGAGACCATCCGCTACCTCATCAGGAGCATGCCCAGGCATTGTAGGGAGGTCATACAGGCACGTGGAGGCCACACACACTACTGAGCCTCATTTTTACTTGTTTTAAGGACATTACATCAAAGTTGGATCAGCCTGTAGTGTGTGGGTTAATACATTTGATTTCCATTGATCATTTTTGTGTGATTTTGTTGTCAGCACATTCAACTATGTAAAGAACAAAGTATTTAATAAGAATATTTCTTTCATTCAGATCTAGAATGTGTTAGTTTAGTGTTCCCTTTATTTTTTTGAGCAGTGTATATATATGTATATATATATATATATATATATATATATATATAGTTTGTTTTTTTATCTGGGGGCATGCAAAGGATTTCTAATTTGGAGTTGGGTGGGGGCAAACATTTTGTTGCACCTGGGTCCACTACTCACTAGTTCTGCCACTGGAAATTGGGAAGGGGGGGTCCAATACTAATCACCTAGGTAATTTTCTGCAAAATGATCAGCAAAGCTAATGCTACTAAGGGTCCCTTTATTCTATCTTGGCTGAATTTATTCTGTAAGAAGAGTGATGTTCTCAGATTCCATTACTGTACATGACTGTATCATGATTATACATCTCTACTTAATGGAGAGGGATATTGATCTGTACTCCATTAACCTTTATGACTATGAAAGGGTCATTATTGTAATTGCTTAACAGCTTTATCGACTTTTAGTTTCACAGATTTATTGATTGGCGGCTGTGCTGCTGGAGCAATGTGTCAGTAAACATTTTCACTTAACATTGTGTGCTACATTAAATTCTAATGCTAATTTTGTCCTATAAAATCGTACAGTATGAGCTAGTTAATGTGTGCTAAACCATGTGTGAGACAAGTTACTACTCGTACAGTAGGTCTGATTCAGAGGTAAATGCAGATCACGTCACAACTGTATCTTTGGGGGTAATTCAAACCTGATCACTGCTGTGCGTTTTCGCACAGCGGCCGATCAGATCTGAACAGAGCATGCATATGCACCGCAATGCGCTGGTGCGTCGGATGACTGCACCGGGCATCGGTGCATAGCGATGAGCGATAGCATGGGCGATCGCAAGGAGATTGACAGGAAGAGGCCATTTGTGGGTGGCAACTGCCCGTTTTACAGGAGTGACCGGAAAAACGCAGGAGGGACTAGGCATTTTCAGGGAGGGTGTCTGACGTCAACTCTGGCCTCGATCACCAGGATCACATGGCAGCGGGTAAGTCCTGGGCTGAGCAGGGACTGCACAAACTAATGTTTGTGCAACTCTGCTACAAATGCGAACACACACTTGCACATAGCTAATACCCTCCCCCTGTAGGTGGCTACTATCTGATCGCAGGGCTGCAAAAAATGCACCCTAGCGATCATGTCTGAATTACCCCCTTTGTACGCAGTGCAGCTGCTAATTTAGGCTTATGCAGTGGTCAATAAATTTCATACAGAGACTCCCACTGGCAGTTTCTCAATTCCGCTGCTTTATGTAAAAAAAATGCACCATCAGTACCATCAATTGTAGATCCATCGCACTTTTGTACAATAGATCAACCCTATGGTTGCTCAGATTATCTATCAGAATATGGCCGCCAGTGCTGCTGTAAATGCCATTTTGCTGGTGACACGCCCATGACACAAACCCACGTGAGTCGCCATTCCCTTGTACCTCCCAGGAATGCCCACTGAAATTGCCTTTCTCTGTACAGAAATCCTTTTTGCGACTACTGGTGGTCAGGGCTGTTTCTAGCCAATTTGGCTCCCAGTGCGAGATTTAAAAATGCGCCCCCCCATGACATAAAAAAAATGCACCTCACCACCTAGATTTTTTTTCTATAAAAACGTGCGCGCGCCGTAGACACGCGTGCTACCGGTGAAGGGGCGTGGCCTCATATAAATGGGTGTGACCTCATCTAAATGGGCGTGGCCTCATTTAAATGGGCATGGCCTTGTCTGAAAAGACTACCTCACAATCCAATTTTTGACCCTGCACCAACAGATCACGGCCACCATAGGGAAAAAAATTCTACCATATTAAGCCCCACACAGTAATGCCCCCTGCACCATATTATGCCACAAACCGCAATCCCCTTGATAATCCCCACATTACAGCAGGCAAGAGTCCCCATTTTCCACATTACGGTAGGCAAGAGTCTCCTTTTTCCAAATTAAAGCAGGTAAGAATCTTCGTTTTACACATTACGACAGGCAAGAGTCCCCATTTTACACATTACGGCAGGCAAGTGTCCCCATTTTACACATTACAGCAGGCAAGTGTCCCCATTTTACACATTACGGCAGGCAAAAGCCCCCATTTTCCACATTACGGCAGACAGTGTCCCCGTTTTACACATTACGGCAGGCAAGAGTCCCCATTTTTCACATTACGGCAGGCGAGTGTCCTCATTTTACACATTACGGCAGGCGAGTGTCCCCATTTTACATATTACGGCATGCAAGTGTCCCCATTTTCCACAATACGGCAGGCAAGAGTCCCCATTTTCCACAATATGGCAGGCAAGAGTCCCCATTTTCCACAGTACGGCAGGCAAGAGTCCCCATTTTCCACAGTACGGCAGGCAAGTCCCCATTTTCCACAGTACGGCATGCAAGTGTCCCCATTTTACACATTACGGCAGGCAAGTCCCCATTTTCCACAGTACGGCATGCAAGTGTCCCCATTTTACACATTACGGCAGGCAAGTGTCCCCATTTTACACATTACGGCAGGCGAATGTCCCCATTTTACACATTACGGCATGCAAGTGTCTCCATTTTACACATTACGTCAGGCAAGAGTCCCCATTTTACACATTATGGCAGGCAAGAGTCCCCATTTTACACATTATGGCAGGCAAGAGTCCCCATTTTACACATTACGGCAGGCAAGAGTCCCCATTTTACACATTACAGCAGGCACGTGTCCCCATTTTACACATTACTGCAGGCAAGTGTCCCCATTTTACACATTACGGCATGCAAGAGTCCCCATTTTCCACATTACGGCAGGTGTCCCCATTTAACACATTACGGCAGGTGTTTTACGCATAATGGCAGTCAGAGTGAGAGATTGAGAAAGAGAGTGTGAGAGAGAAAATACTTACAGAGGCGATCCCCGCTCTTCGGCCTGCCTCACCAGTCGCTCCTCGCGCCGGCCGCTTCTCCCTCTTCCTAATTTTGTTCCCCTCTCCTCCTCTGTACTCCGCTCGGGGGGGCAGAGTTTTGCAGGTTGCGTCTTGACGTCATGATGAAACCGCGTCATTCCGCGAAACTCCGTCCCCTGAGCAGGGTACTCGGGGAGATGGAGGAAGGGGAATCAGGGAGCCACAGTTAGTGCCGCGGCAGGTGCCCCGTGCGGTTGCATGGCACGCCCGCCCCAAGAAACGGCCCTGCTGGTGGTAACCATATGCTTGTGATTGTCATCGGCACAGCATCCCCCCAGTGGCACCGAGAAAGGGGGGAGAGGGTACAAACTACCTGGGCCCAGGTCTGATGGAAGGGCCCAGTAGGGGCCTAGGTCCCCACCCCCGCTCTTACCTGGAAGCAGTAGCTGCAGCTTTTCTTCTCAGCCCATCAAACGCTGCTTTATGCTAGGCTGCAGTGTGGCCAGGGAAGTGCTTAAAATTAGTGATGAGCGGGTTCGGATCCTCGAGATCCGAACCCCCCCGAACTTCACCCATTTTACACGGTTCCGAGGCAGACTCGAATCTTCCCGCCTTGCTCGGTTAACCCGAGAGATTCGTATTCTATATAAGGAGACGCGCGTCGCCGCCATTTTGATTCGTGCTTTGGAGATGATAGCGAGAGGACGTGGCTGCGCTCTCTCAGTTTCTGTGTTCTGTTAGGCGCCGGGGTCCGTATGTCCGCGCGGCCCGGCGCCTAGCAACTAGGGACGCCGTGCGCGTTCAGCCGCCGGCTCCCTAGCAACGCTAGACGCCGGGCGCGCTGAGCCGCACGGACCCTAGCAACGGGGACGCCACGGGCGGACCGCGTTCCCCGTTGCAGGGCCTAATTAACAAGCACACACACAGGGCCTAATTAACAAGCACACACACACACTTGTCCTCTGGCCGTGCAGCAAGGCAGCTGCACGGCATTTATTCCCAATCAGGCTCTAAGCAGCTGATTGGAGGACTCCCTGTTAAATACCTTCCCAGTACTTCTCACAGACGCCGGTAATAGCTTCCTGCATGCTGCTTTGGTTTGCTGAGAGTCTGTTCCAGTCCTGCTGTATCCGGTCATTCCTGTCCTCAGAAGTCCTGTATTCGGGAGTTGTCATCTCATCCCAGGAAGTCGTTTGGTCCCCAGTTGTCCTGACTGATCACCTTTGTATATCGAGTGGTGTTCCGTGAGTTGCGGCTCTGCCGTGTGTTGCGGCTCAGCCGCTTTATCTTTATATATTCTGTTTTTGGAGCATTTGCGGAGGGTTCCGCTTCCACAAGTCCTCTCTGGAACTCGGCGGTGCTGGGTAGGAGAAGTGGACAAGTGGATATTTTGGTTGTCCTTTTCCCTGGCGGTGTTTCCGCACATATTCTAGTTTTAAGTTAGCTTGTAGCCCCTGGCCTGGTTGTTTAGTCAGAGGGCCCCTTGTTATCACCCTGTCTCGGATTTCCCTTTGTCTCTCATTAAGACCTGGGGGGGCATCGGAGTTGGGCAGACATAATCCGCCCTTCAAACGCAGCTGCCATGGGCTCAAGCAACCATAGTCTCGCAGGGGATTTCTGACAGCACGGGTGAGACAACGGAGTTAGGGCGGCAGGGGCTATTTTCCATTCCCGCTGCCTTCCCCAGCATTTCGTTCCAGTGCTCCGGTCCTCGCAAAAAGATCTCCTCAGACCAGAGTGCTGGAATCATACCATTATTACCGGCCATACCAAAAAATTAAAATTAAACAGGGCTTTAATTTTTTCCTCTCATTCAGTTTTTGTTAAAATTTTTTGGCCTTATGAATCCGACAGGTTTAGGGCCAAACCCTGGCCAGCTCTTAGTCAATCAGATTCAAGAACTTACTCAGATGGTTCAGGATCTTTCTCTTCGGGTGAGGTCGCAGGAAGATCTTTTGCGAGCCTCCCCAAAGGTAGTCCCTGAACCAAAGATGCATTTGCCTGACCGTTTTTCTGGCGATAGAAAATAATTTTTTAGTTTTAAAGAATCCTGTAAACTTTATTTCCGTTTAAGACCTACTTCCTCTGGTTCTGAATCTTAGCGGGTTGGGATTATTATTTCTTTACTCCAGGGGGATCCTCAGACCTGGGCGTTCGGTTTAAGGGCAGAGGATCCTGCGTTGTTGTCAGTAGACGCTTTCTTTAAGTCTTTAGGGCTTTTGTATGATGACCCAGATAGAGAGGCGTCCGCTGAAAGTCAGCTGCGCGCTCTCAAACAGGGAAGAAATCCTGCAGAGGTTTATTGTACTGAGTTTCGCCGTTGGTCGAACGACTGTGGCTGGAATGACCCAGCCCTGCGCAGTCAGTTTCGCCTCGGCTTATCAGAGTCTATTAAAGACAGTCTCCTCCAGTACCCCGCTCCTGAGACTCTCGATAAACTCATGGAGCTTTCTATTAAGATTGATCGTCGTCTCAGAGAGCGGAGGGCTGAAAGAGGAACACCTGTAAGGTCAAGTCCTTGTGTTTATTCCATTCCAGAAGACGTAGAGGAGCCCATGCAGATTGGTCTCTCCCGGCTGTCTCCTGAGGAAAGGGCCAGAAGGCAAAATTCCGGTCTTTGTTTGTACTGTGGTGGTAAGGGACATTTTGCTCTTAACTGTCCGAACAAGTCGGGAAACGCTTTGACCAGGTGAATTGTGAGGGGGTTCACCTAGGTCTGCAGCTTATCTCCTCGAATAACTCTCTTTTAGTCCCAGTTAAGGTTTCCTTTGGCAGCCTCAGTTCTTTGGTGTTGGCTTTTGTTGACAGTGGAGCTGCAGGAAACTTTATGGATTTAACTTGGGCTAAGGCCTTAGGCATTCCTCAGTTACCATTGGGTAGGTGTGTCACCATGCATGGCTTAGATGGGAGTCCGCTTTCCAACGGGGTTATTACTCACCGTACACCTCCCATAGTACTTACAGTAGGAGCTTTACATTCCGAAAAGATAGAGTTCTATCTAACACATTGCCCAGCAGTTCCAGTTGTTCTGGGTCACCCTTGGCTGGCCTTTCATAATCCCACCATTGATTGGCGGTCCGGGGAGATTTCACAATGGGGTATTTTTTGTGCTAAGGAATGTATATACCAGGAGTTTGCCGATGTATTCTCCAAAGGCAATGCGGACATTCTGCCTCCCCATCGGCCTTATGATTGTGATATTGAGCTAATCCCTGGTGCCGCATTGCCAAAGGGGAGATTATATGCATTGTCCGGGCCAGAAACTTCGGCTATGAATGACTATGTTCAGGAGAGCTTACAGAAAGGTTTTATTAGACCATCAAAATCCCCTTTAAGTGCTGTTTTTTTCTTTGTGGAGAAAAAGGATGGCTCACTTAGACCATGCATAGATTTTAGAGCCTTGAATAAAATCTCAGTCAAAAACACCTATCCTTTGCCGTTGATTTCTTTACTCTTTGATCAGTTACGTTCTGCTGTGATTTTTTCTAAAATTGACCTGAGAGGAGCTTACAACCTCATCCGAATTAAATCTGGAGATGAGTGGAAGACGGCTTTCAGTACTCAGTCGGGTCACTATGAATACCTGGTGATGCCGTTCGGCCTGTCTAATGCTCCAGCAGTTTTTCAAGACCTCATTAACGATGTGCTCCGTGACTTCCTAGGGAAATTCGTGGTCGTTTATTTAGACGACATCTTGATTTTTTCTGAATCGATGGAACAACATATCACCCAGGTGCGTCTGGTTCTTCAAAAGTTACGTGAGAATCATTTATATGCCAAGCTGGAGAAGTGTGAATTTCACGTCACGAAAGTATCTTTTTTAGGGTACATAATTTCCCCTCAGGGATTTTCGATGGAACCTAAGAAGCTTCAGGCCATCCTTAATTGGGCGCAACCCACCAATTTAAAAGCAATTCAGCGCTTTTTAGGGTTGCGAATTATTATAGGAGGTTCATTCATTCTTTTTCTGACCTGGTTGCTCCCATTGTGGCTCTGACAAAGAAAGGAGCGGATCCTACCAACTGGTCGCATGAAGCTGAGTTGTCCTTCCGGGCCCTGAAACAAGCCTTTGTCTCAGCTCCAGTCCTCAGACATCCTAATCCGGAATTGCCCTTTGTTGTGGAGGTTGATGCCTCAGAGGTTGGAGTGGGGGCTGTCCTTTCTCAAAAGGATCCGGTGTCTTTGGACTTACATCCTTGTGCCTTTATGTCCAGGAAGTTCTCCTCCGCTGAATCCAATTATGACGTTGGTAATCGGGAGTTACTGGCGGTAAAGTGGGCTTTTGAGGAGTGGAGGCATTGGCTGGAAGGAGCAAAGCATACTATTTCGGTATTGACTGACCATAAGAACCTGCAATACATTGAATCAGCTAAACGGCTTAATGCCCGGCAGGCACGTTGGGCATTATTTTTTACTCGTTTCAAATTTATAATCACTTTCAGGCCTGGTTCCAAGAATACTAAAGCTGATGCCCTGTCACGTAGTTTTCTTCCGGTTCACAATAACAATCCTGCTGTTACCCCAATACTTCCATCTTCGGTCATCCGGGCAGGCCTCACACAGGATTTATTTACCCAGTTAAACCAGCTTCAACACCAAGCTCCTAGATTTACTCCTGCTGGTCGTCTTTACGTTCCTGAATTTTTGAGAGCTACTGTTTTAACTGAATTCCATGACAACAAGGTTTCAGGGCATCCGGGAATCACTAAGACATTGGAGTTAGTCTCTCGCTCAGTATGGTGGCCTAGTATGTCTAAAGACGTTAGGGAATTTGTTTTTTCATGTCAGGTTTGTGCACAGCATAAGGTTCCCCGTTCCTTTCCTATCGGGCAACTTATGCCCTTAAGTGTCCCTCTCAGGCCATGGTCTCATATTTCCATGGATTTTGTGGTTGACCTTCCCCTTTCAGCCGGATTCCGAGTCATATGGGTGGTAGTGGACCGTTTTAGTAAAATGGCTCATTTTATTGCTCTTCCCCGATTGCCTTCTGCTCAAGGGTTGGCAGTTTTGTTCCTCCGCCATGTGTTTAGGCTTCATGGGTTACCCACTGATATTGTTTCTGATCGGGGTCCACAATTCATCGCACAATTCTGGAGATGTTTTTGTCCTTCATTAAAGATAAAACTGTCATTAGCATCCAGTTATCACCCACAATCCAACGGGCAAACCGAACGAGTTAACCAGTCATTAAAACAATATCTGCGCTTGTATTCAGCCAAACTCCAGAATGATTGGTCCGAGTTTCTTCCTTTGGCTGAATTTGCTTACAATAATTCCTGTCATTCCTCCACTAAAGAGTCTCCATTCTTTTCAGTTTTTGGTTTTCACCCCAGAGCTAATTCTTTTTTCATCATTCTCCAGTCTCCTCGCTGGGATTGACCTCCCATCTCAGAGCAATTTGGAAAAAAGTGCACCTTGCTCTCAGAAAAGCGGCCTTTCGAGAAAATAAATTTTCTGACAGGCTCCGACGTCCTTGCACTTTTAAGGTGGGAGACAAGGTGTGGTTGTCAACTCGCAACATCAGGCTTCGACAATCCTCGGCTAGACTGGGACTCAAATTTATTGGACCATTTCTTATTATTAAAAGAGTCAACCCAGTTGCCTTTCGGCTACGTTTACCAAGATCTCTCAAGATTGGAAATACGTTTCATTGTTCCCTGTTGAAACAATACGTTTCTTCCGGTAGATTTCCTCGGAGGATCTCTCAGGGTAGATCTCCAGTGGATGTACAGGGACAACAGGAGTTCTTGGTAGAGAAAGTTCTTGATTCCAAATTGTCCCGGGGTCGGCTTTATTTTTTAGTTCACTGGAAAGGCTATGGTCCGGAGGAAAGGTCTTGGGTCCTAGATAAGGATCTTCATGCCCCTAGGCTCAAGAGGGCATTTTTTCGGGAATTTCCTCAGAAGCCTGGCTTTAGGGGTTCCTTGACCCCTACTCAAGGGGGGGGGGGGTACTGTTAGGCGCCGGGGTCAGCATGTCCGCGCGGCCCGGCGCCTAGCAACTAGGGACGCCGTGCGCGTTCAGCCGCCGGCTCCCTAGCAACGCTAGACGCCGGGCGCGCTGAGCCGCACGGACCCTAGCAACGGGGACGCCACGGGCGGACCGCGTTCCCCGTTGCAGGGCCTAATTAACAAGCACACACACTTGTCCTCTGGCCGTGCAGCAAGGCAGCTGCATGGCATTTATTCCCAATCAGGCTCTAAGCAGCTGATTGGAGGACTCCCTGTTAAATACCTTCCCAGTACTTCGCACAGACGCCGGTAATAGCTTCCTGCATGCTGCTTTGGTTTGCTGAGAGTCTGTTCCAGTCCTGCTGTATCCGGTCATTCCTGTCCTCAGAAGTCCTGTATTCGGGAGTTGTCATCTCATCCCAGGAAGTCGTTTGGTCCCCAGTTGTCCTGACTGATCACCTTTGTATATCGAGTGGTGTTCCGTGAGTTGCGGCTCTGCCGTGTGTTGCGGCTCAGCTGCTTTATCTTTATATATTCTGTTTTTGGAGCATTTGCGGAGGGTTCCGCTTCCACAAGTCCTCTCTGGAACTCAGCGGTGCTGGGTAGGAGAAGTGGACAAGTGGATATTTTGGTTGTCCTTTTCCCTGGCGGTGTTTCCGCACATATTCTAGTTTTAAGTTAGCTTGTAGCCCCTGGCCTGGTTGTTTAGTCAGAGGGCCCCTTGTTATCACCCTGTCTCGGATTTCCCTTTGTTTCTCATTAAGACCTGGGGGGGCATCGGAGTTGGGCAGACATAATCCGCCCTTCAAACGCGGCTGCCATGGGCTCAAGCAACCATAGTCTCGCAGGGGATTTCCGACATCACGGGTGAGACAACGGAGTTAGGGCGCAAGGGGCTATTTTCCATTCCCGCTCCCTTCCCCAGCATTTCGTTCCAGTGCTCCGGTCCTCTCAAAAAGATCTCCTCAGACCAGAGTGCTGGAATCATAACATGTTCAGTGTGCTGCAAATATCTGCTCAGTGTGCTGCAAATATCTGTGCTCAGTATGCTTGCAAATATCTGTGCTCAGTTTGCTGAAAATATCTACGTTCTTTGCCTGAAAAATGCTCCATATCTGTGCTGCATTGTAGTATATAGTAGGAGGACAGTGCAGAATGTTGCTGTGACCACCAGAATATATATAGCAGTACGGTACAGTAGTCCACTGCTGTACCTACCTCTGTGTCGTCAAGTATACTATGCATCCATACCTGTGCTTCATTTTAGTTGTGCGCAGTTTATAGTAGGAGGGGACAGTGCGGAATGTTGCTGTGACCACCAGTATATAGCAGTACGGTACAGTAGTCCATTGCTCTACCTCTGTGTTGTCAAGTATACTATGCATCCATACCTGTGCTGCATTTTAGTTGTGCGCAGAATATAGTAGGAGGGGACAGTGCAGAATGATGCTGTGACCAGCAGTATATATATAGCAGTACGGTACAGTAGTCCATTGCTCTACCTCTGTGTCATCAAGTATACTACAAAAGTTCAGTAAAATGACCCAAAAATCTAAATTAAAAGCGTCTGATGAGAAGCATAAACTTGCCAATATGCCATTTACGACACGGAGAGAAAAGGAACGGCTGAGGCCCTGGCCTATGTTCATGGCTAGTGGTTCAGATTCACATGAGGATGGAAGCACTCATCCTCTCGCTAGAAATCTGCAGTGCCACTCCTAGATGGGCCAGGTGTTTGTGTCGGCCACTTGGGTCGCTTAGCTTAGCCACACAGCTACCTCATTGCACCTCTTTTTTTCTTTGCATCATGTGCTGCTTGGAGACTGTTTTTTAAATCTGCCATCCTGTCTGACACTGCAGTGCCACTCCTAGATGGGCCAGGTGTTTGTGTCGGCCACTTGGGTCGCTTAGCTTAGTCACACAGCTACCTCATTGCACCTCTTTTTTTCTTTGCATCATGTGCTGTTTGGGGACTATTTTTTAAATCTGCCATCCTGTCTGACACTGCAGTGTCACTCCTAGATGGGCCAGGTGTTTGTCGGCCACTTGGGTCGCTTAGCTTAGTCACACAGCTACCTCATTGCACCTCTTTTTTTCTTTGCATCATGTGCTGTTTGGGGACTATTTTTTAAATCTGCCATCCTGTCTGACACTGCAGTGTCACTCCTAGATGGGCCAGGTGTTTGTGTCGGCCACTTGGGTCGCTTAGCTTAGTCGCACAGCTACCTCATTGCACCTATTTTTTTCTTTGCATTATCTGCTGTTTGGGGACTATTTTTTAAATCTGCCATCCTGTCTGACACTGCAGTGTCACTCCTAGATGGGCCAGGTGTTTGTGTCGGCCACTTGGGTCGCTTAGCTTAGTCACAGAGCTACATCATTGTACCTCTTTTTTTTCTTTGCATCATGTGCTGTTTGGGGACTATTTTTTAAATCTGCCATCCTGTCTGACACTGCAGTGTCACTCCTAGATGGGCCAGGTGTTTGTGTCGGCCACTTGGGTCGCTTAGCTTAGTCGCACAGCTACCTCATTGCACCTATTTTTTTCTTTGCATTATCTGCTGTTTGGGGACTATTTTTTAAATCTGCCATCCTGTCTGACACTGCAGTGTCACTCCTAGATGGGCCAGGTGTTTGTGTCGGCCACTTGGGTCGCTTAGCTTAGTCACAGAGCTACATCATTGTACCTCTTTTTTTTCTTTGCATCATGTGCTGTTTGGGGACTATTTTTTAAATCTGCCATCCTGTCTGACACTGCAGTGTCACTCCTAGATGGGCCAGGTGTTTGTGTCGGCACTTTGGTCGCTTAGCTCAGTCACACAGCTACCTCATTGCACCTCTTTTTTTCTTTGCATCATGTGCTGTTTGGGGACTATTTTTTCGAAGTGCCATCCTGCCTGACACTGCAGTGCCACATCTAGATGGGCCAGGTGTTTGTGTCGGCCACTTGGGTCGCTTAGCTTAGTCACACAGCTACCTCATTGCACCTCTTTTTTTCTTTGTATCATGTGCTGTTTGGGGACTATTTTTTAAATCTGCCATCCTGTCTGACACTGCAATGTCACTCCTAGATGGGCCAGGTGTTTGTGTCGGCCACTTGGGTCGCTTAGCTTAGTCACACAGCTACCTCATTGCACCTCTTTTTTTCTTTGCATCATGTGCTGATTGGGGACTATTTTTTAAATCTGCCATCCTGTCTGACACTGCAGTGTCACTCCTAGATGGGCCAGGTGTTTGTGTCGGCCACTTGGGTCGCTTAGCTTAGTCACAGAGCTACATCATTGTACCTCTTTTTTTTCTTTGCATCGTGTGCTGTTTGGGGACTATTTTTTAAATCTGCCATCCTGTCTGACACTGCAGTGTCACTCCTGTATGGGCCAGGTGTTTGTGTCGGCCACTTGGGTCGCTTAGCTCAGTCACACAGCTACCTCATTGCACCTCTTTTTTTCTTTGCATCATGTGCTGTTTGGGGACTATTTTTTCGAAGTGCCATCCTGCCTGACCTGCAGTGCCACTCCTAGATGGGTCAGGTGTTTGTGTCGGCCACTTGGGTCGCTTAGCTTAGTCACACAGCTACCTCATTGCACCTCTTTTTTTCTTTGCATCATGTGCTGTTTGTGGACTATTTTTTAAATCTGCCATCCTGTCTGACACTGCAGTGTCACTCCTAGATGGGCCAGGTGTTTGTGTCGGCCACTTGGGTCGCTTAGCTTAGTCACAGAGCTACATCATTGTACCTCTTTTTTTTCTTTGCATCGTGTGCTGTTTGGGGACTATTTTTTAAATCTGCCATCCTGTCTGACACTGCAGTGTCACTCCTAGAAGGGCCAGGTGTTTGTGTCGGCCACTTGGGTCGCTTAGCTCAGTCACACAGCTACCTCATTGCACCTCTTTTTTTCTTGGCATCATGTGCTGTTTGGGGACTATTTTTTCGAAGTGCCATCCTGCCTGACACTGCAGTGCCACTCCTAGATGGGTCAGGTGTTTGTGTCGGCCACTTGGGTCGCTTAGCTTAGTCACACAGCTACCTCATTGCACCTCTTTTTTTCTTTGCATCATGTGCTGTTTGGGGACTATTTTTTAAATCTGCCATCCTGTCTGACACTGCAGTGTCACTCCTAGGTGGGCCAGGTGTTTGTGTCGGCCACTTGGGTCGCTTAGCTTAGTCACACAGCTACCTCATTGCACCTCTTTTTTTCTTTGCATCATGTGCTGTTTGGGGACTATTTTTTAAATCTGCCATCCTGTCTGACACTGCAGTGCCACTCCTAGATGGGCCAGGTGTTTGTGTCGGCCACTTGGGTCGCTTAGCTTAGTCACAGAGCTACATCATTGCACCTCTTTTTTTTCTTTGCATCATGTGCTGTTTGGGGATTATTTTTTAAATCTGCCATCCTGTCTGACACTGCAGTGTCACTCCTAGATGGGCCAGGTGTTTGTGTCGGCCACTTGGGTCGCTTAGCTTAGTCACACAGCTACCTCATTGCACCTCTTTTTTTCTTTGTATCATGTGCTGTTTGGGGACTATTTTTTAAATCTGCCATCCTAAGCAAAAAGAGAAACCAAAAGTAGTTGCTTGGTTGGACGAACTAATGAAATTTGTGTAGATTTTAATTACTTTAAAACTTAGCTTTTATTGCTTCACCTTCTAATATGCCCCCTTTATATGGGGATTACACAGCAAAACATAGAGGTTAAAATCAGTACATACAAACATGCAAGTGAAAAGAGAAGATATAAGTGTAGAAAGATTTAAAAAGCGGTACTTCCACTATTACTCTGGCAGGTGTGGGAATGAAATTGTTAATGGAGCCCCTGAGAGTCTGACTTATATTAGTTAACAAATTCTCACAGTGTGATATAACTTTGATTATGCACAGGACCAGTAATTATAGTTAAAAAATTTTTTTCCATATATCATATGTACCACAAGTTTGGAATATTTATTTTATTGGTGGGAGCCATATGATAGCTGGTTCAAATGTGGAAACTAATTTGTCATAATAAACTGTTACTCTATATATGATGTGTTTTTTACTGTGTGTTCACTCTTACTATATATCTTTAGCGTTCTATACTTTGGTGTTTTATACACATTGATCTCATGTTCTATATCACTGATATTAATTAGAAAGAGCAGGGGTAGATATCCCTGACATGAGAAATTGTCAAACGGTAAGTCATACAATTGTCTTATGACCCTGCATATATATAGGTGACAGACCAATCAGTCATACAGTTACCACTGTATTAAACACACTGATGTTCTCACTAAAATGTTGTGACAGCCTGTATTACCTGCAAGAATGAAATTCGCTACATGAATATTATTTCTCAGGCTGCATCTATGATTAGATATATTGTATCGGCATGTACAGGCCAGTTCCCTTCGTTTACATGTCACTGACCTGTATCACTAAGACACTGTAGCAATCTGTGTTTACTTTCTTATAACACAGAGTTGGTATTTTGCTACTTTGTTACTCTATCTTAGATTGTATCTATGCTTCAGATAGAATATATCAAGGTGTGCTAACCGGTTCCCTTCCTTTATATATCACCAATTAATATTTAAGGGCTGGTAAATATGCACTTAATTACTGATATAAAAGTGGTCAGGTCGTAACATTCACATGTAGGTGCTATTGGCTAAATCAGCCTGGCAGTACTGCTATGATATTTAATTCTATTAACAGATTGCGTTCTGAGTGTAACACATTGACTGGTAACCATCCATAACTACACAATACTATAGCTTGTGACAACGGCACATACTGGTCTGTTAATCACAATGCTCTCTGGGTAAATTACATACAATCTCCTTGCTCCCTAACGACCAACACTGACACTTGGAATTATATCTAGTAATCTCGTTTTGTAAGGGTGTTGGTGGAGGTCTGATATAACTATCTTTCTAAATTAGAATCTACACCATTGCTAAGATTAGGAGTGTGGTAAGCCGCCGAAACGCCGACGTGCACGTTTCGCTGTATAGCTTTAACGATAGCTTAGCCATACAGCGACCTCGGTGCAAATTTTAGGACTAAAAAAAATATTGTGAGGTGTGAGGTGTTCAGAATAGACTGGAAATGAGTGGAAATTATGGTCATTGAGGTTAATAATACTATGGAATCAAAATGACCCCCAAATTCTATGATTTAAGCTGTTTTTGAGGGGTTTTTGTAAAAAAAAACACCTGAATCCAAAACACACCCGAATCCGACAAAAAAATTTCAGGGAGGTTTTGCCAAAACGCGTCCGAATCCAAAACACGGCTGTGGAACCGAATCCAAAACCAAAACAGAAAACCCGAAAAATTTCCAGTGCACGTCACTACTTAAAATACAATTTTTTCCTGTATTTTTTTCCAAGTCTTCAGAGCCACGCCTCCTGTGATTAGACCATGCCCCCTAAAAAGGACCTGGGCTCAGCCAGGCTCTCTACTGCCCTGGCTAGGAGGCATGCCATGCTTCTGTAAGTAAGTGCTTCTCATGTGCTAGACATGACCCAAAAAGGTGTGGCCATGCCCCCAGCATGCTGTGGTCACATACCCTCAAGGATGGGGGCGCAGGGGCCCAGGAGGTTGTTGTACCAGGGCCCAGGATTTCTCTTGGCAGCCCTGCATCCTCCTTTGAATCAGACACTATATAACCAATAATGTAAAGGCTTTAACTACTAGTTTCAAATAAACAAGTAAGTTGACCATAGTGATTACAGAATTCAGTACTCAGGGGCTCATTCAGAGGTGGATGCTAGAGCTGTATTAATGCTGTAGGTCAATTTTTTTTAAGCTGACCACGCTCCAGAGCCACAGTGTGCTTGTCCAGCAATAGTGCTGTGACTGATTAACAACATTAGTTTAAATTTAAGTTGACGGTGGGGTTGGGGTGGCGAGAGGCTGTCTTCTTGAAAATGTGGGGGAGTCGGCCCCATTTTCAAGGCGGGCCAAAGCAAGTGTATTTGTCTTCATATGCAGATTTACTGACCTCAGCAGTGGAGATCAGGTGGTCATTCTGTAGAGTTTAGGCTTACGCAGATAGTTGATGCTGTGACCGATGGTCATACACACCTAAGTCCTGACCCAAAGCTTCGTCTGCACCCAATGTTGCATCACTAAGATCTGAGATGCCAGCAATGGGCGTCTATTGACTTCAGATGCCTTAAGCTGCATTGTTATTGCACAGCAGCTGCGTCCATAGATGCAGCTGCTGTACCTTTAATGTCCATCTCTGAATCAGGCCTTCAATTCTCATGCACTTTGTGTAGGGTACTGATTTCAACTGTGCCATGTGATTGAAATTAAGAATGTGTTATTTGTTCCTACTATTTACAGGCAGCGCAAATTTTTGAGCATTTGCAACCTTAAACTAATGTCCGATTCCTATAAATATATATTGCAATTTGACATTTTGTCACTTTTTAAGGACATACAGTACCAAACAAGTGACAATCCATTGACATGCATATGGTAAATATGCATACTCCGCTTATAAAACTCTCCTTTACACAGAAGGCATGGAAAGTTAGTCATTTGTAAATATCTTTAACAGAACTTTGTCTTGAAATTTATTATAACTTTTTGTTACATGTTTCTGACAAACAATTGCATGGAGTTAAAATAAGTAATTACCTAATTTCTGATTTATTTTGCTGGCAAACAAAC
Organism: Pseudophryne corroboree; assembly: GCF_028390025.1. NCBI lineage: Eukaryota > Metazoa > Chordata > Amphibia > Anura > Myobatrachidae > Pseudophryne > Pseudophryne corroboree. The sequence goes on along the minus strand of NC_086449.1, from coordinate 593,797,660 downwards.
AACAACAAAAAAACATTGTCATAATGATTAATATGGATTATAATTAAAGTTGTTCTTATGCTAAACTGTTATCAATTCAAGTGACTTGTAAAACATTATGAGTCAATAATTACAATCTTCAGAAGGTATACATAATGAATTAATTTTTATTTTGTTTCACTAAGTTTGTGTACTCAGTAATGTACAGAATATTCCATCTGTAGATGGAACCAAATAGTGTGATTGAACTCCTTTTATACATTACATTGATTGGGGACTATGGGGGTAATTCAGAGTTGATCATAGATGTGCTAAATTTAGCATTTCTATGATCATTTACTCTGACATGCGGGGGACGCCCAGCACAGAGCTAGTCCACCCCGCATGTCAGGCAATACTCCACCCCGTTCAGGTACAAAACCATTGCTCTTTTGTGCCTGACAAGTAGCTCCCTGCCTGCACAGCTCCTGCGCTCTGGCAGGGAGCTACCCACTGCATTCCGGGTCGCTTCGACTGCGTGTGACGTCACGCAGCCGCCGCGGCCCAGCCACCCAACGGTCCGGACACACCTTTATTGTCCGGACCGCACCCCGCCAATGGCGTTCTAACTCCGTTGGCACGTCCCCTCCCGCCCCACAATGCCTCTGCCTTGTCAATCAGGCAGAGGCGATCGCAGCCCAGAGACGCTCATAGCATCTCACTGGTTTCCCGGGGTGCGCACGCGCTGTGCGCACGCTGCGCACGTGTACTCCACAAATAGATTTAGACTGCGATCACTGCCGCTGCAGTGATCCAGTCTGAATTAGCCCCTTTATGTCTAACCCTGCCCAGCACAACCAAACCTGTCTTCCATTAATCTCATAGGCAGATGATCCATTTGGTTTTGAACTAAGCAAATATTGTTGATGTTTTTCATATACTGTAGTTCTTATCATAAATATCTTTATCTTTAGTTTCCTATTTCTGGTCATGGTATAATAAATGTCAAAACAAAGATTACCATGATGTCATGGGGAGACAGATTAAAAGGTCTAGAATTGTTTTCACTTTTATTGACACAAAAATGCATATAAAAGCATTTGAGATCACGGGGAGTATCTAATTAGGTGCGATCCTTTTTCAGCCGATAAAAACAGGATGACAAGGATGACACCCAGGCAGCGAGCTTGGGGGGTAGGATTGATTGTTGAGTTCTCAACAGTGATAGAGATATCAGGTTGGTAACTACTATTGGCCGGTGTAAATATAAGTAGATCTGTTTTGGAAATATAAAGTTTGAGGTGGCGAGATGACATCCAAGATGAAACAGCAGTTAGGTAGATTTGAGTATCATCTGCATACAGATGATACTCAAATTCAAAAGAGCTGATTAGTTTACCAAGAGATGAGGTATAGATTGAGAAAAGCAGAGGACCCAAGACCGAGCTTTGTGGTACTCCAACTGAAAGAGGTAGCGAAGAGGAGGTGGATTCAGAGAAGCGAACACTGAAGGAGTGATTAGATAGGTAGGATATGAACCAAGAGAGGACTGTGTCTTTAAGACCTAGGGATTGTAGTGTTTGAATGAGAAGAAAATGGTCAGCAGTGGCAAAAGCAGCAGAGAGATCTAGAAGAATAAGAAGTGAGTAATGGCCTTTGGACTTTGCAGTGACTAGATATTCACTACTTTAGTTAGTGCTGTCACTGTGGAGTGCTGGTAATGAAAGCCTGATTGAAGTGGGTCAAATAAATTGTGTGATTTAAGAAAGTGTGTGAGGCGAGTGTAGACAAGTCTCTCAAGTATCTTGGAGAGGCATGGCATGAGAGATGGGACGGTAGTTTAAGAGAGTGTTAGGGTCAGAATTTTGTTTTTTCAGAATAAGAGTAATCAGTGCATGCTTGAACAGTGAAGGAAAGATACCAGTAGAGAGAGAGAGATTACAGATGTTAGCTAAGGATGGGATGAGCATAGGAGTCAGAGATTTACTTACTTATGATTGATGCATCCTTGGGGATAAATAGCAGTGGGTGGAAGGGGAGTGTATACTTTTGAGGAAACAGCCATTTGCTTTGAGGCTGAGAAACGCGTCAAGAGTGCCCTTGCATGTGTGGACATCAGTGCTACAAGTAGCCTTTGAGCCTCCGATATCAGCAGAACATCTTTAAATCCTGGGAAAGCAGCGCGCAGATGCCAGCCCAACTGTCGGTGGTAATCAGCCTCGGGAAACCGCATCAAACATCAGCGGTGTATGCGGTCCTGACACAGAGAAGTGAGCCGCAAAGATCCCCAGCACAAGTGTAGCAGCTAAACGCTACACGGGACGGAGACGGGTGCCTGGTGCGAAGTGCAGCTGTGGACTGGACGGGTGAGATCAGCCATGCTTACGGCTTCATTACGGCTTCACTATCCCATGGTGTAGCACGCCTTTATTAGGAATCCAACTGCATATGTCATTCAGTTACTAGATGGGGACGCCCATCAGAACTCCTTCCTTAATTGATTTTGAGACTTCTCGGATAGGAGATCTTAACAGTGGCAGTGTGTGTTTAAATAAATCATTATAGCGTGTTTTCCAAGGGACACTGATACCATTAATATCACGCTAAAACTGTTCCAGCGGGAGGATTAAAATAGCTATGGTCCATTAACGAGGATAATTGTGACCACATTTCCTTCAGATATGTCTGGGACTGTGAATTATCAGTGAACTTTCATTATTCATTCTAGGAGGCTGTCTATTGAGTGACAAGTGCTGTATTACTGTGGAGTAATGTGTATGATTAGAAAGATACATTTGTTTCAACAGAGTGTGTCTACTTATTGAAAGTGTATCCACTGTGCACAGCTGTGATTTATCAAGTAGTAGGGCTATTTGGAATGCTTAGATGTCTATTTGAGAGAATCAATTTTTTAGAGAATTATATGTATTGATAATTTTCAGATGGTTTTTATGTAAACTGTTATTAGTAATTTTAAATAAAATTCTCTTTATTGTGGACAGCGCTTTCTATTTTGTTTTTAGTTTGCTGGTAATGAAAGCCTGATTGAAGTGGGTCAAATAAATTGTGTGATTTAAGAAAGTGTGTGAGGCGAGTGTAGGCAAGTCTCTCAAGTATCTTGGAGAGGCATGGCATGAGAGAGATGGGACGGTAGTTTGAGAGAGTGTTAGGGTCAGAATTTTTTTTTTTCATAATAAGAGTAATCAGTGCATGCTTGAACAGTGAAGGAAAGATACCAGTAGAGAGAGAGATTACAGATGTTAGTTAAGGTTGGGATGAGCATAGGAGTCAGATTTACTTACTTATGAGGGTATGGGCACAAGAGGAGAGGTAGTAGAGTAGCAGGCTGAGAAGAGTGTTGACAATTCATTTACACTTGTGGGATCAAATGAGGACAGAGTGCCAGAGGGTTCAGGTAGAGAATTGAGCAGGTCACTGGCTGAGGAAGAGCATACCATTTCCTCTCGGATCTCATCAATCTTGTCCTTGAAGTAGGAAGCAAGATCCTACTTCTTAGTGGCTGGTGGGTTTGCCTTGATAGTGGCTGGTGGGTTGGGTGAGGGAGGGTTCAAAAGTGATTTAAATGTATTAAAAAGTCATTTGGGGTTAGAAGCTTTAGCAGAGATGAGAGTTTGGAAAAATGTTTTTTGGCAGAGTCCAGGGCATTACGATAAGAGTGGTAGACAGTCTTATATATGAGAAAGTTGCTAGGAATACGATATTTATGCCACTGATGTTCAGCTTTGTGTGAAAGTTTTTATAGGTGTCTTGTTAATTTAGAGTGCCACAGTTGACATCTTATGCGTTATGTTGCCAGACATCTTGCTATGTTGACAAAGGTCTTGCTGTTTAATAGAACTCTGCTACTATTGCCCCTAATTGCTGGGACCTGTCATATGTGTAGATAATGCTCCTAACAATTGCAACTTTGGCACTTACCCTGCTCCTGCCTGCTGCCACACTTTCTGCTATGCATCACCCAGGGCTTGCTGAGGCTGGTAACTCCCCCGACTCCCTTGAACCAGACAGAAACTGTTAGGGCTCTCCATGCTCCTGAATTCACTGTGCAAGTGCTCCATCTCTGCATGTCTCTGGTCTCTCAGCCAATGCCTGTAACCCAGCACTCCACCTCTGGCCATACCACTGCTACCACAGCTTCTGTACCAACAGCCTTCATCCCCTCAAATCTGGCACCTGTCTGTCACGAACCGATCACTCACCTCTGCGGGTTCTTGGGTCCGTCCGTTGCCGGCGTGGTTGCTCGCGGTGCTGTGCGGCCGTGTGAGGACATGGCATGGTCAGCTGCAGAGGTGACGCAGGTTCTGGGAGCCGAAGTGCGGGGACCAAACGGCCAAAGGCACCGCTGTGTGCCTGCAGTATAGGAGGTGGCCATGTTGGAGACCAAATGAGCACATGAGAGCACTTGTGAAACACCTGTGGGTAAGTGTTAGCCAATCCCGTGCTTGTGCTGCCTTAAAGTAGGCTGGGATTATGTTACTCTGAGCCAGTGCTTTGTTGTATCTACTCTATGCCCTAGCTCTGTGCTCTCTCCGTGAATTTCCGTGTGATTCCAATGGTCCAGATATCGCCTCCGCTCCCAGAGGTCTGCCTGCAGCCTTCACTGCAAAAGATCCACCAGCTCCCTGCTGTGCTGTCAGTCAATCGCTCTCCCAGTTGCAACAAGTGGATTTCCAGAGTCTTGTGAGAGGTTACCCTGTCTGCCTGCATCAATCACACAGCCTTTGGAAGATTCTACTAAACTCAGGTGCTCGTTTAATCAGCTCTCAGCTTAACCCATTCATCACCATTGTCGTCTGCTGCAGTTTCACTGTGCTGTTCTATCTTCACAACTTGCAAGTATTCCATTCAGTATTGTATTTTAATTGTTGCTGCAATCAATGACAATTCTTCACAGTCTTCCAGTTTAATTTTTAAGCTTCAGTACAAGTCTCTACAGTTATTCATTTATGTCTGCAATATCCAGTTAACACTCCTTACAGTTTGGCACCAATCATTGCTTCATTTGGACAATTCGTCATTCATTCACAAGCCTGTTTAAAAACTCAGTTATATGAACAGTTCTTCAATGCATCTTTAAGACTGTTCCTGCTTATCTTATACCATTCATTACAATGCGTCAGCATATATATGGTGTTTAATAATTTGTCATTTAACTCCTTACTGGAATTGTTGCCTTGAATAAATATATGAAACAGAACTTTTTTTGTCCTCCCTGCTTTCATCATATCCCAGCACCTACACCTTTGGTTGGTCCAGGGTTAACGGATTCACAAAAACACTCGGCACTGACACTGTCCTGTCACAATCCAGGTTTGTTACCCCTGCCGCTGGGTTACTTACTGCTCCTGAGACCTGCTGACTCACTCTCTGGGCATAGTATATTATCCTCTATTATCCCCATGGAATGCAGGTTTCATTGTTTCCAGCCTTCTAGACTGCAGTCTACGGCCAGCAGAACCAGAATACTGCTGTCCCAATCACCTGAACGCAATCCAGCCAATTGCTAGCCATCCTGAGCCATCCCATACCACCTGACACTGCTCAGACAATCCTGTCTGGTCCTGGGGTATATATTCTAGCCTTTGGCTCTCAGTCATTGCCAGTACAATGTCTAGCTCAGTCATAACTGAGTAAAGCTAAAGCTGTGCTCCTGCTGCATTTATTCGGTTATTCTAATGGTGCAGATTTGTTCCTGAATGCTGCACAAATTCATGATTCTGCTCCACACCTGTGCAAACCACATCTCAGGCTGAACAGGTATTTCCAATATATTCCTGTTTCCTGATCCAGCTCCAGAGGCGTCACCTGGTGTGGTGACAACCGGTGCGCAACCCTGTTCTCCTGCTGCGCTCGCAGCAAGAAAGGGGGCATGGTCTTACACATAGGGGCGTGGCTTTCCAGGAATCGTCACTCTGGGGGTATGCCCAGCCTCTCCAGAGAGGCTGGGCTTCCCCCAGAGACAGTCTCCGTGTGCTGTCGGCTCCTCTTCTATGACAGGAGCCGGGTGCTGTAGGAGACTTTCTCACTGCAGCACATGGCTCCTGTCACTGCGGAGGAGCTGACATTTGGTGTGACCCCCCCCCCCCCCCCGCACCAGCCTTGTGATGCCACTGTCCAGCTCCTCACCTGTTCAAACCCTATCCCTGGCTGCACACTGCACAGGTAATTCCAGTTCATTCCTGCTTCACTGGTTTCCTGTTCCTGATTATCCACAGCTACCATCCATTCCAGTGTTTGGTCTGCAACGGGTCCTGCTATCATCTCAGTGCTCCCAGGTCATGGACTACAGCGACAGCCCAATTTAAGCCTGGTTAATACTCTGCACAGTTCTGCCTCTCTAGCATTCCACACTATAGGTACCAAGTAAAAAGATTGTAAATCTCTACCAACAGTATCAATCCAGTATCAGCCTGATTAATCTACTGCTACACTCTTCTCTGCTACACATATCATCCTGTCACCAACACCAAAGTCCCCAGTGATCTAGTGGGTACAATCTAGCATTTCCCTGTCGAGACCCAGATACAATTCCCAGTCAGGTAAGCACAGGAGGTCTCCTCAGGCTTGCCAGTTTTACCTATAGAACTCCAGATACCCATACAGACATCCCACTCCCTGCTCCTCATCAATTGTCCTCTACTGTTTTTAAGCAACCCCCCCCCTCCTGCATCCCACTCCTTGATCCGTTTTAACTGCCCCCACCCCACTTACCTCCAGGCCATGGACATATATGAGCCTCTAGCAGGTGGATCTTGTTTTCATCACACCAGCTTCAAAGGTCTCAGGCAGAGGGTGGGGCACTGGTGATGAGACAGTATTAGCTGCTCTTCAGCTCCCTTCACAGTACACACACAACTGCTCTGCTCACAATATTAACAGCTGCTATGTGATGACATTATGTAATGTCGCACCCTCAAGCAAAAAGTCATGCCCACTGAACAGCTAGTGGGCACTGCAGAGGGCGTAACTAATTGTAGCCTTGTCCAGCACAGGTCACGACATTAAATAGATGTTTTTATTTTTGTTAATACTGCAGCAAAGTTGTGAGCCCCCTTTCTGTCCAGTCCCAGGACTGGAGTCCAGGCAGCCCCCCCCCCCCCCCCCCCCCACCCTGATTGCAAGCCCTGTGGCCACATATCAGAATGATACACTATTTAAACATTTTAAACACTAAAATATAAAATAAAGGCTATAGAGGATGATATATTGCATATATGGAACAATATATCTGTGGCTAATTTAAAACTCTCTAGACTCACTAAGGTCCACAAATTCTTGTATAAATTACTGTTACATTGGTAAAAAAAATTCTTGGGAGAATTTACCAATTCCACTTGGGTTTAAAACCTGCAATCACACATAATTGGCACATGCAATAAAGATAAACAGATATTAATAAAGTTGAATTAAGCAGTAGTTTAGTAGAAAAACATAAAAGTTTAATATATGATTAAGATGACCTGTGTAGTGATATTTTAAACCAGGTCCAATTGTCTGCAAATTGTCAAATGCAGACACATTTCCCTGTTCACAGAAGTTGTTGTGTACCTTTAAACGTGCTTTCCTGACAACTACTGTAGGTTCACATTTGAAAATAAAACTAATCAGTGTGGGCTCACACTGTTTACAGTACTAACAGCTTAGATAAAAGACCGGCATGACTTTAGACTGTGAAATAGTGAATTCATGATTTATAAATAGTCCACCTAAGATGGCAAAAAAGCCTCATTTATGTTGTCATTCTTATTCACACACAACCCTGCATTTCACATTAAAAAAACAAAAACCTAACTGGAAGCCTGCCATTCAAACAGACAGCCATAAAATCACCCTGCTAATAAAAATGCTCTTATTATTAAGTATAACTTTAGCTTTTCATTATAACATGTAGAAAATACAGTCAGATTTAAAAATATAAATCATTTCTGAATGGACAAAAGACTGCGCTTTCTGCTGTGGTCTATATAAACTGAATTGGTGAAATTACTGTCCTCTCATAAATGTCAGTAAGGTGACAGAACCATATATAAAGCACTAAAGCTGTAGTTATATGAATTTCATTTGAAAATTTTGTCAAATCTAAGACATTGTGATAGTGATGAGTGGGTTCGGTTTCTCGGAAACCGAACCCCCCCGAACTTCACGCTTTTTACACGGGTCCGAGGCAGACTCGGATCTTCCCGCCTTGCTCGGTTAACCCGAGCGCGCCCGAACGTCATCATCCCGCTGTCGGATTCTCGCGAGGCTCGGATTCTATCGCGAGACTCGGATTCTATATAAGGAGCCGCGCGTCACCGCCATTTTCACACGTGCATTGAGATTGATAGGGAGAGGACGTGGCTGGCGTCCTCTCCGTTTAGAGTAGACTAGAGAGTAGTAGAGACACTTGATTTACTAATTTTGGGGAGCATATTAGGAGTACTACTTGCTGATAGTGTGACCAGTGACCACCAGTTTAATTAATCCGTTCTCTGCCTGAAAAAAAACGATACACAATGTGACACAGTCACATACCATATCTGTGCTCAGCCTCAGTGTGCTGCATCATCTATGTAATACTGTATATCTGACTGTGCTGAGTGCTCACTGCTCACACAGCTTAATTGTGGGGGAGACTGGGGAGCAGTTATAGCAGGAGTACATATTTTAACAGTGCACACTTTTGCTGCCAGAGTGCCACTGCCAGTGTGACTGACCAGTGACCACTGACCACCAGTATATTGTGATTGTCTGCCTGAAAAAGTTAAACACTCGTCGTGTGGTGTTTTTATTCTATAAACGCATTCTGCTGACAGTGTCCAGCAGGTCCGTCATTATATAATATATACCTGTCCGGCTGCAGTAGTGATATATATATATTTTTTATATCATTATCATCCAGTCTATATTAGCACTGCAGCAGACGCAGTACGGTAGTCCACGGCTGTAGCTACCTCTGTGTCGGCAGTCGCTCGTCCATCCATAATTGTATACCACCTACCCGTGGTGTTTTTTTTTTTCTATCTTCTTGATACTAGTAGCTTACTTTAGGAGTCTGCAGTGCTGAGCTGACAGTGTCCAGCAGGTCCGTCATTATATAATATATACCTGTCCGGCTGCAGTAGTGATATATATATATTTTTTATATCATTATCATCCAGTCTATATTAGCAGCAGACGCAGTACGGTAGTCCACGGCTGTAGCTACCTCTGTGTCGGCAGTCGCTCGTCCATCCATAATTGTATACCACCTACCTGTGGTGTTTTTTTTTTTTCTATCTTCTTGATACTACTAGTAGCTTACTTTAGGAGTCTGCAGTGCTGAGCTGACAGTGTCCAGCAGGTCCGTCATTATATAATATATACCTGTCCGGCTGCAGTAGTGATATATATATATATATTTTATATCTCATTATCATCCAGTCTATATTAGCAGCAGACGCAGTACTGTAGTCCACGGCTGTAGCTACCTCTGTGTCGGCAGTCGCTCGTCCATCCATAAGTATACTAGTATCCATCCATCTCCATTGTTTACCTGAGGTGCCTTTTAGTTGTGCCTATTAAAATATGGAGAACAAAAATGTTGAGGTTCCAAAAATAGGGAAAGATCAAGATCGACTTCCACCTCGTGCTGAAGCTGCTGCCACTAGTCATGGCCGAGACGATGAAATGCCAGCAACGTCGTCTGTCAAGGCCGATGCCCAATGTCATAGTACAGAGCATGTAAAATCCAAAACACCAAATATCAGTAAAAAAAGGACTCAAAAATCTAAAATAAAATTGTCAGAGGAGAAGCGTAAACTTGCCAATATGCCATTTACCACACGGAGTGGCAAGGAACGGCTGAGGCCCTGGCCTATGTTCATGGCTAGTGGTTCAGCTTTACATGAGGATGGAAGCACTCAGCCTCTCGCTAGAAAAATGAAAAGACTCAAGCTGGCAAAAGCACAGCAAAGAACTGTGCGTTCTTCGAAATCACAAATCCACAAGGAGAGTCCAATTGTGTCGTTTGCGATGCCTGACCTTCCCAACACTGGACGTGAAGAGCATGCGCCTTCCACCATTTGCACGCCCCCTGCAAGTGCTGGAAGGAGCACCCGCAGTCCAGTTCCTGATAGTCAGATTGAAGATGTCAGTGTTGAAGTACACCAGGATGAGGAGGATATGGGTGTTGCTGGCGCTGGGGAGGAAATTGACCAGGAGGATTCTGATGGTGAGGTGGTTTGTTTAAGTCAGGCACCCGGGGAGACACCTGTTGTCCGTGGGAGGAATAGGGCCATTGACATGCCTGGTGAAAATACCAAAAAAATCAGCTCTTCGGTGTGGAAGTATTTCAACAGAAATGCGGACAACATTTGTCAAGCCGTGTGTTGCCTTTGTCAAGCTGTAATAAGTAGGGGTAAGGACGTTAACCACCTCAGAACATCCTCCCTTATACGTCACCTGCAGCGCATTCATCATAAGTCAGTGACAAGTTCAAAACTTTGGGCGACAGCGGAAGCAGTCCACTGACCAGTAAATCCCTTCCTCTTGTAACCAAGCTCACGCAAACCACCCCACCAACTCCCTCAGTGTCAATTTCCTCCTTCCCCAGGAATGCCAATAGTCCTGCAGGCCATGTCAGTGGCAATTCTGACGAGTCCTCTCCTGCCTGGGATTCCTCCGATGCATCCTTGCGTGTAACGCCTACTGCTGCTGGCGCTGCTGTTGTTGCTGCTGGGAGTCGATGGTCATCCCAGAGGGGAAGTCGTACTCGTAAGACCACTTTTACTACTTCCACCAAGCAATTGACTGTCCAACAGTCCTTTGCGAGGAAGATGAAATATCACAGCAGTCATCCTGCTGCAAAGCGGATAACTGAGGCCTTGGCAGCCTGGGCGGTGAGAAACGTGGTTCCGGTATCCATCATTACTGCAGAGCCAACTAGAGATTTGTTGGAGGTACTGTGTCCCCGGTACCAAATAACATCTTGGTTCCATTTCTCTAGGCAGGCGATACCGAAAATGTACACAGACCTCAGAAAAAGACTCACCAGTGTCCTAAAAAATGCAGTTGTACCCAATGTCCACTTAACCACGGACATGTGGACAAGTGGAGCAGGGCAGGCTCAGGACTATATGACTGTGACAGCCCACTGGGTAGATGTATGGACTCCCGCCGCAAGAACAGCAGCGGCGGCACCAGTAGCAGCATCTCGCAAACGCCAACTCTTTCCTAGGCAGGCTACGCTTTGTATCACCGCTTTCCAGAATACGCACACAGCTAAAAACCTCTTACGGCAACTGAGGAAGATCATCGCAGAATGGCTTACCCCAAATGGACTCTCCTGTGGATTTGTGGCATCGGACAACGCCAGCAATATTGTGTGTGCATTAAATCTGGGCAAATTCCAGCACGTCCCATGTTTTGCACATACCTTGAATTTGGTGGTGCAGAATTATTTAAAAAACGAGAGGGGCGTGCAAGAGATGCTGTCGGTGGCCAGAAGAATTGCGGGACACTTTCGGCGTACAGGCACCACGTACAGAAGACTGGAGCACCACCAAAAACGCCTGAACCTGCCCTGCCATCATCTGAAGCAAGAAGTGGTAACGAGGTGGAATTCAACCCTCTATATGCTTCAGTGGTTGGAGGAGCAGCAAAAGGCCATTCAAGCCTATACAACTGAGCACGATATAGGAGGTGGAATGCACCTGTCTCAAGCGCAGTGGAGAATGATTTCAACGTTGTGCAAGGTTCTGCAACCTTTTGAACTTGCCACACGTGAAGTCAGTTCAGACACTGCCAGCCTGAGTCAGGTCATTCCCCTCATCAGGCTTTTGCAGAAGAAGCTGGAGACTTTGAAGGAGGAGCTAACACAGAGCGATTCCGCTAGGCATGTGGGACTTGTGGATGGAGCCCTTAATTCGCTTAACAAGGATTCACGGGTGGTCAATCTGTTGAAATCAGAGCACTACATTTTGGCCACCGTGCTCGATCCTAGATTTAAAACCTACCTTGGATCTCTCTTTCCGGCAGACACAAGTCTGCTGGGGTTCAAAGAACTGCTGGTGACAAAATTGTCAAGTCAAGCGGAACGCGACCTGTCAACATCTCCTTCTTCACATTCTCCCGCAACTGGGGGTGCGAGGAAAAGGCTCAGAATTCCGAGCCCACCCGCTGGCGGTGATGCAGGGCAGTCTGGAGCGACTGCTGATGCTGACATCTGGTCCGGACTGAAGGACCTGACAACGATTACGGACATGTCGTCTACTGTCACTGCATATGATTCTCTCCCCATTGAAAGAATGGTGGAGGATTATATGAGTGACGGCATCCAAGTAGGCACGTCAGACAGTCCGTACTTATACTGGCTGGAAAAAGAGGCAATTTGGAGGCCCTTGCACAAACTGGCTTAATTCTACCTAAGTTGCCCTCCCACAAGTGTGTACTCCGAAAGAGTGTTTAGTGCCGCCGCTCACCTTGTCAGCAATCGGCGTACGAGGTTACATCCAGAAAATGTGGAGAAGATGATGTTCATTAAAATGAATTATAATCAATTCCTCCGTGGAGACATTGACCAGCAGCAATTGCCTCCACAAAGTACACAGGGAGCTGAGATGGTGGATTCCAGTGGGGACGAATTGATAATCTGTGAGGAGGGGGATGTACACGGTGATATATCGGAGGACGATGATGAGGTGGACATCTTGCCTCTGTAGAGCCAGTTTGTGCAAGGAGAGATTAATTGCTTCTTTTTTGGTGGGGGTCCAAACCAACCCGTCATTTCAGTCACAGTCGTGTGGCAGACCCTGTCACTGAAATGATGGGTTGGTTAAAGTGTGCATGTCCCGTTTATACAACATAAGGGTGGGTTGGAGGGCCCAAGAACAATTCCATCTTGCACCTCTTTTTTCTTTCATTTTTCTTTGCGTCATGTGCTGTTTGGGGAGTGTTTTTTGTAAGGGCCATCCTGCGTGACACTGCAGTGCCACTCCTAGATGGGCCAGGTGTTTGTGTCGGCCACTAGGGTCGCTTAGCTTACTCACACAGCTACCTCATTGCGCCTCTTTTTTTCTTTGCATCATGTGCTGTTTGGGGAGTGTTTTTTGGAAGGGCCATCCTGCGTGACACTGCAGTGCCACTCCTAGATGGGCCAGGTGTTTGTGTCGGCCACTAGGGTCTCTTAGCTTACTCACACAGCTACCTCATTGTGCATCTTTTTTTCTTTGCGTCATGTGCTGTTTGGGGAGTGTTTTTTGGAAGGGCCATCCTGCGTGACACTGCAGTGCCACTCCTAGATGGGCCAGGTGTTTGTGTCGGCCACTAGGGTCTCTTAGCTTACTCACACAGCTACCTCATTGCGCCTCTTTTTTTCTTTGCGTCATGTGCTGTTTGGGGAGTGTTTTTTGGAAGGGCCATCCTGAGTGACACTGCAGTGCCACTCCTAGATGGGCCAGGTGTTTGTGTCGGCCACTAGGGTCTCTTAGCTTACTCACACAGCTACCTCATTGCGCCTCTTTTTTTCTTTGCGTCATGTGCTGTTTGGGGAGTGTTTTTTGGAAGGGCCATCCTGCGTGACACTGCAGTGCCACTCCTAGATGGGCCAGGTGTTTGTGTCGGCCACTAGGGTCTCTTAGCTTACTCACACAGCTACCTCATTGCGCCTCTTTTTTTCTTTGCGTCATGTGCTGTTTGGGGAGTGTTTTTTGGAAGGGCCATCCTGCGTGACACTGCAGTGCCACTCCTAGATGGGCCAGGTGTTTGTGTCGGCCACTAGGGTCTCTTAGCTTACTCACACAGCTACCTCATTGCGCCTCTTTTTTTCTTTGCGTCATGTGCTGTTTGGGGAGTGTTTTTTGGAAGGGCCATCCTGCGTGACACTGCAGTGCCACTCCTAGATGGGCCAGGTGTTTGTGTCGGCCACTAGGGTCTCTTAGCTTACTCACACAGCTACCTCATTGCGCCTCTTTTTTTCTTTGCGTCATGTGCTGTTTGGGGAGTGTTTTTTGGAAGGGCCATCCTGCGTGACACTGCAGTGCCACTCCTAGATGGGCCAGGTGTTTGTGTCGGCCACTAGGGTCTCTTAGCTTACTCACACAGCTACCTCATTGCGCCTCTTTTTTTCTTTGCGTCATGTGCTGTTTGGGGAGTGTTTTTTGGAAGGGCCATCCTGCGTGACACTGCAGTGCCACTCCTAGATGGGCCAGGTGTTTGTGTCGGCCACTAGGGTCTCTTAGCTTACTCACACAGCTACCTCATTGCGCCTCTTTTTTTCTTTGCGTCATGTGCTGTTTGGGGAGTGTTTTTTGGAAGGGCCATCCTGCGTGACACTGCAGTGCCACTCCTAGATGGGCCAGGTGTTTGTGTCGGCCACTAGGGTCGCTTAGCTTACTCACACAGCTACCTCATTGCGCCTCTTTTTTTCTTTGCGTCATGTGCTGTTTGGGGAGTGTTTTTTGGAAGGGCCATCCTGCGTGACACTGCAGTGCCACTCCTAGATGGGCCAGGTGTTTGTGTCGGCCACTAGGGTCTCTTAGCTTACTCACACAGCTACCTCATTGCGCCTCTTTTTTTCTTTGCGTCATGTGCTGTTTGGGGAGTGTTTTTTGGAAGGGCCATCCTGCGTGACACTGCAGTGCCACTCCTAGATGGGCCAGGTGTTTGTGTCGGCCACTAGGGTCTCTTAGCTTACTCACACAGCTACCTCATTGCGCCTCTTTTTTTCTTTGCGTCATGTGCTGTTTGGGGAGTGTTTTTTGGAAGGGCCATCCTGCGTGACACTGCAGTGCCACTCCTAGATGGGCCAGGTGTTTGTGTCGGCCACTAGGGTCGCTTAGCTTACTCACACAGCTACCTCATTGCGCCTCTTTTTTTCTTTGCGTCATGTGCTGTTTGGGGAGTGTTTTTTGGAAGGGCCATCCTGCGTGACACTGCAGTGCCACTCCTAGATGGGCCAGGTGTTTGTGTCGGCCACTAGGGTCGCTTAGCTTACTCACACAGCTACCTCATTGCGCCTCTTTTTTTCTTTGCGTCATGTGCTGTTTGGGGAGTGTTTTTTGGAAGGGCCATCCTGCGTGACACTGCAGTGCCACTCCTAGATGGGCCAGGTGTTTGTGTCGGCCACTTGGGTCGCTTAGCTTAGCCATCCAGCGACCTCGGTGCAAATTTTAGGACTAAAAATAATATTGTGAGGTGTGAGGTGTTCAGAATAGACTGAAAATGAGTGGAAATTATGGTTATTGAGGTTAATAATACTTTGGGATCAAAATGACCCCCAAATTCTATGATTTAAGCTGTTTTTTAGGGTTTTTTGAAAAAAACACCTGAATCCAAAACACACCCGAATCCGACAAAAAAAATTCGGTGAGGTTTTGCCAAAACGCGTTCGAACCCAAAACACGGCCGCGGAACCGAACCCAAAACCAAAACACAAAACCCGAAAAATTTCCGGTGCTCATCACTACATTGTGATATGATCTTTGACACTGCAGAGAAAATATTTGGCAAGCGTAATAACAGTCTTTCCAACAGAAGTAGAGAATGGCAGTTAAACTCATTTTTTTTTTATCTTTAGGAACATCAAAGATGCTATTCTGATAAATGAAGCATATGACAATTAAACAAGTACCATTGACAACTGAACATAAAAATACTATATATATTTATATATACAAGCAAAAGACAGGCACTCCACTTTCCCAAAGTCAACTGCCGCGGGTGCTCTACTCCAGAGAGGATATGGAGAACGAGATGAGAGGCACTCAGCGGTCTTGTGTAAACGAAGCAGCAGACACCACTAGTGGTAATGCAACGTTTCGGATTTTACTCCTTTTTCAAGCGACAAACATACAACGAAATATACACAGTGTTCTTACCTAAATACCCTCTGAAGAATCATCTCCACACGTGCGTCTCCCGTTCCTGGATCTGGGCCGCCCGCACTTCCGATGAAAATCACTTCCGGCTAGCGTCTCCGCAAGCGTTTCAGTGACGTCACGCAACGTCCTTCCACTATCCGGCGGCATGTAACTTAGCAACAAAACACCAAACAATGATGGGGCATGTTGCCGCCTACCTTTTCCGGAAAGTGTTGTCCGCTGCTTGTCAGGGCGTTGACATGGTAACCAGAACACACAGGTAGTAGGATGCACTATAGGTGATGAAAAAACAAACTACATATAAGTGTTATATAAAAAACATATAATTGCAGCACAAACCGGAGTCATAAGAAAAAACCAAGTTAAGAAAATATGTAATCTGACTAATACTTCATGGTTATTCAATAAAATTTTCGTACAGATGACAAATAGAGCTATATGGTATAATAATCTACAGGAAAGAACTGAATGTTAAATGTTCATTAAGACCACTAGGTTTGACAGTGTCCAGTTTAAATATCCACTGTGCTTCAAGACACAACAAGCGTTTCCCTCTATCTCCACCACGGAGATCGTCTGGAACGTGATCGATGATCACATATCTTAATGTAGATAAGTTGTGTTTTTCTTGAGCAAAGTGTCTTGCTACCGGTTGGTCATTATCTTTTCCAGAAATAGCGGCCCTGATAGCAGATCGGTGTTGGGCAATTCTCTCTCTGAATGTTCTAATAGTCTTGCCTATGTAATACAGGCCGCAGGGACATTTTATGACATAGATGACATAGGTACTAAGGCATGTGAGAGGGTGATGGATTAGAAATTTACGTCCATTGTGTGGATGTGTAATATATTTGGAAGCAATCATAAAACTGCAAGTTGTACATCCCACACATCTATAACAACCATTAGGTCTTGTTTGTACATTAGGGGCGATTCTTTTAGATATGTCAGTACGTACTAACCAATCCCGAATGTTACGACCTCTTTTGTTACATGACATGATGCTTGTGTGTTTCAACACTTTCAATTCCTTGTCTTGTTGAATTATAGGCCATAATGACTTGGAAGTTTGTTTGATGCTTTTGTCAGCCGTATTGTATGTATGAACCCAGTGTAGTCTATCTTCTTTTTTGATTGGAAATTTTCTACTAAGTGTTTCTTCTCGACTTAGTGTATTTACACGATCCCTTGCTTTGGCT
This sequence comes from Pseudophryne corroboree, assembly GCF_028390025.1. Lineage (NCBI taxonomy): Eukaryota > Metazoa > Chordata > Amphibia > Anura > Myobatrachidae > Pseudophryne > Pseudophryne corroboree. The sequence continues at coordinate 593,780,643 of NC_086449.1, read as the reverse complement.
AGTATATTAGAGGAATAACCTCTAGCTATAAACTTTTTCTCCATTTGATCCATTTTTAATGCACATTCTATGGGATCACTAGTGATTCTTTTTACCCTCAAGAATTGTGAAAAGGGTAAACCTCTCTTCAGAGACGGAGGATGGTGACTCTGGGCGGCCAAAAGTGTGTTACGGTCCGTAGGTTTCGTGTAAATAGCAGTAGATAATTTGTTATTCTGCACTGAAATTAATACATCTAGATAGTGAATAGATGTTTGACTCATCTCATACGTAAATTTAATAGGGCTGTCTTGAAGATTGATATTCTCCATGAAATTAGAACATTCAGAGAGAGAATTGCCCAACACCGATCTGCTACCAGGGCCGCTATTTCTGGAAAAGATAATGACCAACCGGTAGCAAGACACTTTGCTCAAGAAAAACACAACTTATCTACATTAAGATATGTGATCATCGATCACGTTCCGGACGATCTCCGTGGTGGAGATAGAGGGAAAAGCTTGTTGTGTCTTGAAGCACAGTGGATATTTAAACTGGACACTGTCAAACCTAGTGGTCTTAATGAACATTTAACATTCAGTTCTTTCCTGTAGATTATTATACCATATAGCTCTATTTGTCATCTGTACGAAAATTTTATTGAATAACCATGAAGTATTAGTCAGATTACATATTTTCTTAACTTGGTTTTTTCTTATGACTCCGGTTTGTGCTGCAATGATATGTTTTTTATATAACACTTATATGTAGTTTGTTTTTTCATCACCTATAGTGCATCCTACTTCCTGTGTGTTCTGGTTACCATGTCAACGCCCTGACAAGCAGCGGACAACACTTTCCGGAAAAGGTAGGCGGCGACATGCCCCATCATTGTTTGGTGTTTTGTTGCTAAGTTACATGCCGCCGGATAGTAGAAGGACGTTGCGTGACGTCACTGAAACGCTTGCGGATACGCTAGCCGGAAGTGACTTTCATCGGAAGTGCGGGCGGCCCAGATCCAGGAACGGGAGACGCACGTGTGGAGATGATTCTTCAGAGGGTATTTAGGTAAGAACACTGTGTATATTTCGTTGTATGTTTGTCGCTTGAAAAAGGAGTAAAATCCGAAATGTTGCATTACCACTAGTGGTGTCTGCTTCTTCATTTACACAAGACCGCTGAGTGCCTCTCATCTCGTTCTCTCTCTCTATATATATATATATATATATATATATATATACCGTATATACTCGAGTATAAGTCGACCCGAATATAAGCCGAGGCACCTAATTCTACCACAAAAACCTGGGAAAACTTATTGACTCGAGTATAAGCCTAGGGTGGGAAATGCAGCTCTAGCCGTACACAGCCCTCAGTGCCAGATATGCCCTCATAGTGCCAGATATGCCCCCACAGTGCTGCCAGATATGCCCCCACAGTGCTGCCAGTTATGCCCCCACAGTGCTGCCAGATATGCCCCCACAGTGCTGCCAGATATGCCCCCACAGTGCTGCCAGTTATGCCCCCACAGTGCTGCCAGATATGCCCCCACAGTGCTGCCAGATATGCCCCCACAGTGCTGCCAGATATGCCCCCACAGTGCTGCCAGATATGCCCCCACAGTGCTGCCAGATATGCCCCCACAGTGCTGCCAGATATGCCCCCACAGTGCTGCCAGATATGCCCCCACAGTGCTGCCAGATATGCCCCCACAGTGCTGCCAGATATGCCCCCACAGTGCTGCCAGTTATGCCCCCACAGTGCTGCCAGTTATGCCCCCACAGTGCTGCCAGTTATGCCCCCACAGTGCTGCCAGATATGCCCCCACAGTGCTGCCAGATATGCCCCCACAGTGCTGCCAGATATGCCCCCACAGTGCTGCCAGATATGCCCCCACAGTGCTGCCAGATATGCCCCCACAGTGCTGCCAGATATGCCCCCACAGTGCTGCCAGATATGCCCCCACAGTGCTGCCAGTTATGCCCCCACAGTGCTGCCAGATATGCCCCCACAGTGCTGCCAGATATGCCCCCACAGTGCTGCCAGATATGCCCCCACAGTGCTGCCAGATATGCCACCACAGTGCTGCCAGATATGCCCCCACAGTGCTGCCAGATATGCCCCCACAGTGCTGCCAGATATGCCCCCACAGTGCTGCCAGTTATGCCCCCACAGTGCTGCCAGATATGCCCCCACAGTGCTGCCAGATATGCCCCCACAGTGCTGCCAGATACGTTCCCTCCCCAAGTGCCAGGTATGCCCCACAGTGCTGTTACTTACCCCTCCGTCGATCCCGCGCTGTCTTCTGGAGGGACACGAAGCACACAGCGTGCGCGGCTCTCCTGTGTCCCTCCTGCATCTTCGGCGGCCGCGGCGGGTCTATTATAGGAAGTGCCGGTTCGTGATCAGAGGTCACGAACGGGTATTTCCTGTAATAGAACCGCCGCTGCTGCCGCCGGAGATGCAGGAGGGACACAGGAGCGCCGCGCGCTGTGCGCTCCATGTCCCTCCTTCACACTGCTCTGCCTCTGCCTGCACTGACTCGAGTATAAGCCGAGGTGGCTTTTTCAGCACAAAAAAAAGTGCTGAAAAAGTCGGCTTATACTCGAGTATATACGGTATATATATATATATATACAGGTCGAGCATCCCTTATCCAAAATGCTTGGGACCAGAAATATTTTGGATATCGGATTTTTCCGTATTTTGGAATAATTGCATACCATAATGAGATATCATGGTGATGGAACCCAAGTCTAAGCACAGTATGCATTTATGCTTCATATACACCTTATACACACAGCCTGATGGTCATTTTAGTCAATATTTTTAATAACTTTGTGCATTAAACAAAGTGTGTGTACATTCACTCAAATCATTTGTTTCATATACACCTTATACACACAGCCTGAAGGTCATTTAATATAATATTTTTAATAACTTTGTGTATTAAACAGAGCTTGAGCCATCATAAAACAAATGTTTCACTATCTCAGTCTCGCTAAAAAAATTCTGTAATTCGGAATATTCTGCATTTCGAAAATTTGGATATGGGATACTCTACCGGTGTATATATATATATATATATTAGAGATGTGCTGCAGGCACTTTTTGCGTGCTTTGTGTTTTGGTTTTGGATCTGGATCTTCGCTCATGTTTTGGAATTGAATTGGTTTTGCCAAAAACCACCCTTTTGGGTTTTGGATTTTGGTTTTGGTTTTGTATTTGGATGATTAAAAAAAAACCAGCTAAAATCACAGAATTTGGGGGAAATTTTGATCCTGCGGTAGTATTAACCTCAATAACATTCATTTCCACTCATTTCTAGTCTACTCTGAGCACCTCACACCTCACAATATTGTTTTTAGGTCAAAAGGTTGCACCCAAGGTAGCTGGATGACTTTGCTAAGCGACACAAGTGTTCAGCACAACACCTGGCCAATCTAGGAGTGGCACTGCTGTGTCAGACAGGATGGCACTTTTAAAAACTAGGCCCCATAGAGAATATAATGCAAAGAAGTAAAAGAGGTGCAACGAGGTCGCTGGATGACTAAGCTAAGTGACACAAGTGTGCGGCACAAACACCTGGCCCATCTAGGAGTGGCACTGCAGTGGCAGACAGGATGGCACTTAAAAAACTAGGCCCCAAACAGCACATCATGCAAAGACGTAAAAGAGGAGCAATGAGGTAGCTGTATGACTAATCTAAGCGACACAAGTGTGCGGCACAAACACCTGGCCTATCTAGGAGTGGCACTGCAGTGGCAGACAGGATGGCACTTAAAAAACTAGGCCCCAAACAGCACATCATGCAAATACGTAAAAGAGGAGCAATGAGGTAGCTGTATGACTAAGCTAAGCGACACAAGTGTGCGGCACAAACACCTGGCCCATCTAAGAGTGGCACACAGTGGTTGAATGTTGAAAGTGGCTCGCAATTTTTCGGGCCACCAACAGCATCTCCTACACGCCCCTTTAATTTCTAAAAAAATTCTGCACCACCAAATTAATTCTATGTGCAAAAAATGGGATGTGCTGGAATTTGCCCAGATGCAAGCACGCACAAAATTGGTGGCGTTGTCCAATATCACAAATCTCCAGGAGAGTCTAAGTGGGGTAAGCCATTGTGCAATGATGTCCCTCAGTTTCCCTAAGAGGTTGTCAGTGGTGTGCCTCTTATGGAAACTGGTAATACACAGCATAGCCTGCCTAGGAACGAGCTGGCTTTTGTGAGATGCTGCTACTGGTGCCGCTGCTGTTGTTGCTGCGGGAGGAAATACATCTACCCAGTGGGTTGTCACAGTCATGTAGTCCTTTGTTTGCCCTGCTCCACTTGTCCATATGTCCATGGTTAAGTGGGCACTGGATACAACTGCATTTTTCAGGACACTGAGGACACTTTTCTTAATGTCATTGTACAGTCCGGGAATCACTTTCCTAGTGAAGTGGAATCTAGATGGTATTTGGTACCGGGGACACACTACTTCCATCAATTGTGTAAATCCCACTGCACTAATGGTGGATACCGGATGCATGTCTAACACCAACAGAGCTGTCAAAGCCTCAATTATCCACTTTGCAACAGAATGACTGCTGTCATATTTCATCTTCCTCGCAAAGGACTGTTGGACAGTCAATTGCTTAGTTGAAGTAGTACAAGTGGTCTTCCGACTTCCTCTCTGGGATGACAATCGACTCCCAACAGCAACAACAGCAGTGGCAGCAGCAGCAGCAGTAGGAGGAAGTAGTTCTTGATCTTTTCCCATTTTATCCTCCAAATTTTTGTTCTCCAATAATTTTCTGGAGTTACATAACAATATGCAGCACAGGAGAGTGTACCTCTACACCACACAGGGCAAACCCTGTAAAAATTATTTGGATTAAATATTAATAACCTTTTTATTTGGCATCAATAATATACATCATAGGACAGCACCACTTAACTAATATGGCAGCACCACTGGACTGGCTTATATGGCAGTATCATTGGATTTATACGGCAGTATCACTGTACTTATACGGCAGTTTCACTGTACTTATACAGCAGTATCGCTGGACATATACGGCAGTATCACTGGACATATACGCATTATCACTGGACATATACAGCAGTATCACTGGACTTATATGGCAGTATCACTGAACTTATACTGCAGTATCACTGTACTTATACGGCAGTATCACTGTACTTATACGGCAGTATCACTGGACTTATGCGGCAGTACCATTGTACATATAGAGCAGTACCACTGGACAAAAACAGCAGTACCACTGGACAAATACAGCAGTACCACTGGACTTATACGTTAGTATCAATACCACTGGACTTATACGGCAGTATCACTGGACTGGATTTATATGGCAGTGTCAAAGTCGAAAAATATTGCAGTACACACATCAAGTACAAACTACACACAGATGGCCTCCGTGCGCGTACTTATTCTGCCATGCGTGCACATTTTCGCAATTTGCATATGGTCGCTCCCGCGGTCCTGCTTATTATAGCATGGTATGAGTATTTACAGTGTTTGTAGTCGCATGGAAAAGCCATAAAAACACATTACATATTTAATCCAAATAGTGCACAATGTACACATAGGCCCTCATTCCGAGTTGTTCGTTCGGTATTTTTCATCGCATCGCAATGAAAATCCGCTTAGTACGCATGCGCAATGTTCGCACTGCGACTGCGCCAAGTAACTTTGCTATGTAGAAAGTAATTTTACTCACGGCTTTTTCATCGCTCCGGCGATCGTAATGTGATTGACAGGAAATGGGTGTTACTGGGCGGAAACACGGCGTTTCAGGGGCGTGTGGCTGAAAACGCTACCGTTTCCGGAAAAAACGCAGGAGTGTCCGGAGAAACGGTGGGAGTGCCTGGGCGAACGCTGGGTGTGTTTGTGACGTCAACCAGGAACGACAAGCACTGAACTGATCGCACAGGCAGAGTAAGTCTGAAGCTACTCTGAAACTGCTAAGTAGTTAGTAATCGCAATATTGCGAATACATCGGTCGCAATTTTAAGAAGCTAAGATTCACTCCCAGTAGGCGGCGGCTTAGCGTGTGTAACTCTGCTAAATTCGCCTTGCGACCGATCAACTCGGAATGAGGGCCATAGTCTCCCTGCATCACACCAGCAAGTTACAACAGTTTAAATGGTATCAGAATAAAGGGATTCACCTTTACAGGATAGGAGGGGACAGAACAAGGTTATAAGGTGTTGTTTGGTATCCAGCTGTAGGGTATTTTAAGGGCAATATTACTTTGTTGGTTTGCAGAAGATCGCACGCTCCTGCGAATAGTTATGCGCAGGAGCAGAATATAGATATTATCTGTGTTTACTGTACATTTGGTATGCGGCGGGAACCCAGAGGAGACCATCTGCAAGGGCACCTGGAACAGACATTGCCCACCTATTCAAGCCAACCTATGACATCTCCTGTACTGTAAATAACCATCCCTGTGTCCAATGGACAAAGAGATTACAGTATCCATTGTGTTACATTTTGGAATATTGTATAAGAGAGCCAGCTGCATGCCCGGCCAGTACACAGACTCTGAGGGTCATCTACCTTGATGACTGAGGACCAGACTGGGAAGCGCAGGCGAAACCAAAACATATGTACCATTGATTGTAGCCATTATTCTATTGTATTGTATTGTATTGTTATTGTAACCCCCTTTCAGTAATTATATGTTGGTGTGTCGGAACCCGGCATTTTAAATACAATCTGGTGTCGCTTTCCTTTCCCTGCTAAGGTTATAAGTTTATTTTGGTCACACGTGCAGCTGCTAAGTGCTCACAGTGTATCTTTGTGTGTGTACGTACTGAGTGTAGTTTGTACGGCCAGCGCGGCATTTATACGCAAAGTACGTACACGGTACGGGGCTTTGTACGCTAATGGTGTAAAAAGTACGTAGGCTAAGGGTTAACTACAGTGGCCGCAGCGGCTCCATTTAAAGTGTATTAAATGTCTTTTTAAAGTGTTGATTTTACTCCTGTACGTAAACCGACGTTTACAATTGAGGGCTCGATCCGGTTTTCACATGCTCACAGCCTAACAGGTCATAGCAGACTTAATCTATCAGCAAAGGGTGGGAAGTTATCCTATGTAACCTTTTCCTGGTCGGTAGATGTGCTGGAAACCCTATTTGTGTGCTGTTAGATTGCGTCTGCTCTGTCTGGTCCCGTAAAACAGGAAATATGCTATTTAAAAATCTGTGAATTTTTTTTTTTGGAGCCAAAAGCGTACACAAAGAGCACCAATACTTTGCATACTCTCTCACATTGTTGCCACAAGATTTAGATTGCTAGATTTGTTTAGATCTGTGTGAAATCGGATACATTTGTTGCTATATAGTTAAATTTGAAATAGAAGTGTTTAAGGAAGTAAATATAAAGCACAACACGCAGGTCTGGCCCGGTCGTTAAAGGTTACACAGAACAAGCGGTTGTGCTTGTGAGTGATTATAATTAGCATTGCTCACATTTATAGAGGTTGTGGGATTTGTTTTATTGCGGACGCACGGTTTTGTACACGTGTCTCGGACAAAGTACAGGACCACGCACGCGGCGTAAAAGACACGCACGGTCGCGTGTTTATGCAAAGTGCGTAGGAGTGCGGACGCTAAGTACAAATTACACAATAGTTTCGTTTAGTTAAAAGGTGGGACAGTAGCCATGCTACAATAGCACATAACTATCCGGTTTCAAAAGCAGATTAGTATAAGACTTTTGTTTAAACTGTATTGCCTCTGGGGGTAAAGCTGCCAGTCAGAACGAGTGAAAAATTTTATGTACAGAAAAACAAAGCATATTTGAGTGAGTGAAAGCAGAGTGAGTGGAGCTGAACCCGGGAATTCGGGATCCCGTTGTGATACACTGGGTTAGTAGAGGCTCAGTGGCGTAGGGTTCACTACCTTACGTGATAAGAACTAGGTGTTCGTATTTTTCGGACCATTAGACGCACCGGACCATAAGACGCACCTAGTTTTTAGAGTAGGAAAACTGGAAAAAAAAATATTCTGACTTCTAAGAGATATTTCTGTGATTTCTCAGACTCAATACAGTGCAGCCTTCTGTCAGAGCCAGAACACACAGACACACACACATCAGAGCCAGCATACACACACACTGACAGTACCAGTGGTTCCCTGCGTCTCCTGAGAAGGGAGGAGGTAGGGAGGAGGTGGGGGCGAGTGGGGGAGTCACCTGACGCCGGCTCTGCTGCTGAGATGTGGCCGCTCTGCTTATGACGGCACAGAAGCAGCAGCAGCATCCAGGACCCGCCGCTACCCGCCGGCCGCCGCTACCCGACAGGAGGGAGGAGGTATGAGGGAGCGGGGGAGTTACATGACGCTCTGCTGATGACGGCACAGCAGGAGCATCCAGGACCCGCCGCTACCCGCCAGCCTCTGCTACCCGCTGGCCGCCGCCACTACCCGCTACCCGCAAACGTCTTATTCGCTCCATAAGACGCACATACTTTTCCCCCCACATTTTTGGGGAGGAAAAGTGCGTCTTATGGTCCGAAAAATACGGTAAGTGTTCAAAGTGGACTATGTGTTCACAGTCCCAAGTGAACTAGGTGTTCAAAGTGAACTAGGTGTTTAAAGTGAACTAGCTGTTCAGGTGGTCTACAGCAATCGTAGGGCATATAGATAACTAGTATCTATAGGCTGTGCGATTTAATCACACGTCTGTGTGTTCTACACAGCACAACATGATACCATTGTGCCATATGCGCTGTGGAAAGGCATACACAGACGTGATTGTATAGACAAAGGAGTTTTTCTTTGATAACATTGGGAAATCTTCCTGGTGGGCTTCCACTGGAAAGGGTGAAGAATAGTTATATAATTTCTGTTTTTCACCCTACAAAAAAATTCCAGTGGAAAGATACTGAAAAGGAATTTTTCGCTGCCTCTCTCAGGAAAATATTCCAACAGAACCTCCACCGAAATATATTACGGTGCTGTAAGGTCTAATAGTAGCCCTAAGTTGGGTACATTGCCTTCCGCTATCAACAGTGTATCGCAGTACCGGCCAAAGTGGGCGAGAGTGGGTGAAAGCGCTCTAAGAACTTTCACTGTCTACTTGCATTGAGTATTTTGGTGTTTGTGGGAATTTTTTTTTAGTCATTAAAAAGACCCACAAATATGGGAGCCAGTTGCTCAAGTGAGAGACGTTTGTGCAGGGTTCAGGCTGGAGAATTAAGACCAAAAGGGTCAGCAAGGTTTATCATGTGTGAAAAATATGGTTCACACACGGAAGTTTTTTGCAATGAGTTGATACGTATGACTGACAACGATAGGGTATAATTCCCTAGGGTGGGCAGCTTTGAGCCAGAGGTATTACAGAACTTAAGGATAAGGATATGTCTGATAAAATCCAGAAAATAAAGGATTAGACATACAGATTGCTTAAATCTATGGCAGCAAGAGAGGGATGTGCAAAGGGAATTAGCTTGCACAGCAGGTTCCAAACCTAGCGGGAAAACAATGGCGACCGCACCACCACCACCATATATTGATGGGGAGAAAGTGGCTACAAGCAATGGTACATTGGTACAGGACAGGAAAGTGATTGATAAATGTACTAACGCTAACCCTTGCCAGCTGTATCCCATTTTAAATTTTCCACAGGACTGTGAGCAGGAAGATGAACCCAGCACGATATCGGCACTCTCTCTAGCAGCCACCATACAGGAGACCCAGGTGGGCACGGCCCAACCACCAAGAGTTGTAGCAAGGCCCCCTAGCGGAGGGATAAGTGAGGTCATGTTAACAGGTAAGTACGGTACAATACACTATGCAGAAACAATAGCTCCTCACATTATAGAGTCAAACCAGAATGACGTAATTGAATTAAATCCTGTCAGGGTGATTGCAGTCCCCAATGGGAAGACTGACACTCAGGGAATAACTCCCATCAGGAACATTGCCATGCATTGTCCTTAATCCAGAGCAGAGTTAAGGTCAATTATGCCAGAATTTCCCGATCCCAGAAAAGATCTAGTCAGATGCCAGAAGTTCATTAAACAGTTAGGTAACGCCCATGTAAAGATTGGCGAACAGTACTACGGGTATGTTTCCCTCAAATATTGACGCCCAAATAAAGATTGGCGAACAGTACTACGGGTATGTTTCCCTCAAATATTGACACCACGAAATTCATAACAGATTATAAGTTAGACGCAGAGGTACCTCTCACTGATGAATACAATCAGGAGAATGTACAGCAAATCAATCTGCAATTAGGAGTATATTTCCCTACTGTTGTCAAATGGAATAAAATCTTCTCCATAAGACAAAAGGAAGGTGAAACGGCATCCAAATATTTCCATCGGGCACTGCAGGAAATAGCTAGATACACTGGGATTGAGGACATTAAAGATAATGCACACCATAGGGAGGTACTGTAGCTGTTTCAGTATTAATGGACGGGTTAAAGGAGGCACTGACAACAAGGGTGCAAACCTCTCTACCTAATTGGAGGGATATCTCGGTTGCTGCATTGAGAGAGTCCGCTATTGAGCACGATAGAAACATCAGTAAGCACAGGGAGTCACAGTGGGATAAGCTGATGACAGTAAGTATACAGGCTCTTACAGCAAAGCCCCATCAGCCAAAACCCCAGACCCTGGTGGTACATCACGAACAAGAATATGTTACATTTGTAGAAATAAAGAACATTTTGCCAAAGATTGTAAGAGTAGTAGAACACATAGTCAATATAGACCCCTAGACAGAGAAAAAAAAGCCATATTATTAAACACATAGACGGGATCAAGGGACATATAGTAAGGAATCACGAGCCATATAGAAAACACAGATTCGGTTAATAGGGAGAACGGAATAAATGCAATTTTACCCTTTTGACAAAACTTGCTGGGGTTAAGATGAGGCCTCTAAACTTTTGCTTCTTTCTCTAGCAGAAATGGCCCCTGATTAACTTAACAGGAGTTTTGTTAGATATGGTATACATATAGCGTGTTCCCTCCCAGGAAGTACAAAGTATGTTGGATACCCACGAAGACTAAAATTGCAATTCACTGTTCTAGATGCATGTCCATCACAGGTAGAGAAAAATATTTCACAGGTACCGGGTTCCCTATGAATTTAGGATTGACAGGACACTGGATTGATGACTGGGATAGTCCCAGTAGAGATATAACACACATAGAATTTTTTTTTTGTGAGGGTATAGTAAAGAATCACTTCCCCATAGTGCCCAATCCAGCTGTCAAATTTTATAAAATCCTCTTTGCCTCTACAACTTATCTGTTACTAACCTCTATGTGATTTTTCTTCAACGTTTCCCCTCATCTCTTACGTTCACTGACAGGAGGGTACAATACATGGACCCGATTACAGTTCAAACATTGCATGCCTACTCAGTCATTCAGAGTTCAGCCCAAATCCAGTATATCTCACCAGCACAAGGACACCAGTATTTATGCAGTTTGCCTGGTCATGCACAAAGGGTGGGGAATGAGAATACTGGTGAAGGGAGACTGTGTACAGACACCGATATGCATGATGGTGTGACAGCCTGTTGGTGAATGCCAAACCTGACATTTCCAAACCTGACATTTTCTTTTTGTATTTACTATTTTTCCCCCTCTCTTCTCTCATCCAGATACGGTTTACTTCACACAACTGATAACACCCGATAGAAAATTAAAATGCAAAATGTGTGTTCCCTACAGGAAATGGTGGTCTGGAGGTCAAAGGGGAATGGCCAGGAGTCCTCAGGAATTTGGACAGGTGGACATGGTAAGCCAGTAGCCCCCAGAGCATATCTTCCAAGTCTAGCTGAGGTGGCACACGGTCTGACTCATCTAGGCAAAGAGGGTATGTGCAAGCTGGTAAGAGCCTACTGGTGTGCACCAGGATTCTCTTCTCATGCAGGTAAGAGAGGCATGTTTTACTTGCTTGAGGAAGAATTTTGGTAAGACAATACCAAGAGAGCCATCCCATATCCCTCCAACAGATGGACCTTTTCAGGTAATACAAATTGACTTCATACAGAAACCACCCTGTAGGAATTTGAAATATGTGTTAGTTTGTATTGATGTATTTTCCAACTGGGTAGAAGCGTTCCCTGCTGCCACAAATACTGCTACGTTCACTGCAAAGAAAATTGTGCATGAATTTGTGTGTAGATATGGTAACCCTAGAGTGATTGAAAGTGACAGGTGTACCCACTTTACAGGTGAAGTCTTTCAGGTCATGACCAAACTGATGGGAATTAATAGCAAGCTGTATACTCCGTACCGGCCACAGGCGAGTGCAAAGGTAGAGTGAACAGCACTATTAAGAACAAGCTGAGCAAATTAATGGCTGAAACTGGATTGTTGTGGCCAGAAGCTTTGCCACTAGTGTTGTACAGCATCAGAACCACTCCCAGGTCTCCACTTAACTTATCACCCTTTGAAATTCTTTTTGGTCGACAACCTCATGTAATGATAGACCCCCAGGATGATTTGAAAGTAATAATGAAGTGACTGTGAAATATTTGGTTGGGATGAGCCAGCAGCTGAGAAATCAACAAAGAAATCTAAAGCTGGTGATTCCTGACCTACCGAACAGTAATTGTCATGACATTGAGCCTGGGGATTATGTGATGATTCAAAATTTCTTACGTTCAGGTTGCTTCATAGACAGGTGGAAAGGACCATACCAAGTCTTGTTAACCAGCACGACAGCACTAAAGGTCGCCGAAAGAGAGACTTGGGTCCACTTGTCCCACTGCAAGAAGGTCGCTGACCCGGAGAGAACTCGTGACAAAGTAGTTTGGTAACTGTGTGTTCAAAGTGAACTGTGTGTTCAAAGAGCAAGGCAAAGAGACACTAGAGTGTTTGTTCCAGGAAAGTTGAGAGGCAGGACTGTTGAAAGGCACCTGAGCACGGAGAGCAACAGGATCTAGGATGGTTGTTGCACCATTTTTCTTTTTTCACCCACCCCCCCCTGCATTTTCCTTTCTTTTCTCCTTCTTATTTTCCTTCTTTCCCCTAACGAAATGGAACTATCACAAGAGACTGCGTTTTGGGTTCTACTAGTAATTCTGTTTTTGATCAGGACAATTTGTTTTGGTGAGGGTCCCTGAGAGGTCGAGCAGGGATCTGGAATGGGTTCTGATGGTGAGTACGAATTTGTAGGATCTCAGAAGCAGCACGTCACTTGAGTAAAGGCTGGTATCAGTAAGTGCTCTGGTAGTCATGGAGCTCGGAGGCACTGTGAAGGGTTATTGTCTGATGAATATTGTATTTGTAGAAATTGTGAGAATATAGTAGAGGATGGGTGCATTCAGAGATGTCAGTCCAACCTTAATATCGACATGGACCGCCATCCGTTGAGTGATTACCACTCACTAGTGGGTAAGGTCTTAAACCAGACAGAATGCTGGGTGTGCTCACAAGTACCTCAAGGTCAGAGTAAGTCAGGATTAGTACCATACCCTTTAGCAATAGATGAGGTACTCGAATTACGGGGTGGGAGACCGGTGGACAATAAATTCAATATCTCTAGGCCCCCTAGTTTGAAGCTCCACCAGTATCATGTAGACAGGTCCTTATTGTGTTTTAATATTTCCAATTACCGAAAACCAGGAAATTGGGAAGTGATGTGGAATAACCAGACAATGACCTTTTCACACAGAGCTGATAGGATACCCATAGACTCTGAACTTGTACGCCAAATAGCCAACAGTGGGAGGTATTTTCGGTATAGGTATACCCGTGGAAGCAAGACCATGTGGGTTGGAAAAGTATCGTCAGGGTATTGTGCCCATATCATCCAGCCCGATACTTGTACTGAGCAGATGGGAGAACTAGGGATTGGTTTCTTTACTTGGAAAGTTTGCAGTATGGTGATGTTACATTTGTCCCCTATGTTCTCCCAGATGATGCCTATTTCATATGTGGGAGGAAAGCGTACAAGTGGCTTGCCCCGAGCTCAGAGGGATTGTGTTATATTGGGAGAGTACTACCAGAGGTCATGACCATAACCCATGATAAAATGAAAGACGTTCACCGCAGTGCTCAGGCTCCTTATACTCATACTCACTATGAACACATCATAAAGAGACACCTCATAGATAAGGCAGAGCACGCAGCCTCTGATCTGATCCACGAATCCACCGGGATTCAGTTCCTTCTCGCATTAGACATCACCCGTACTGCCAGAGGAACTATAAATTATAGGTATATCCATGTGCTAGCGAACTTGATAGATAATATCACTGAGATGTATGATGACACCTTCAGGTATACGGGAAGGGAGTTACAAGCCTACAAGAAGGAACTGATCCAGCACAGGATGGTCCTAAATTATGTCACAGCCGTGACAGGTGGGTACTGTGTTACACTGGAAACTCAAAATGATGTGAAGTGCTGTACATATATTACGAACAGCACTGACGACCCCACGGAGATCATCGATCAGAAGATGGACAAGATCTTGCAGTTGAAGTGGGAGTTAAGGAGGAAGCACAACCTTACCTTAGCGACTGTGGGTAATGAACTGACCGGCTGGGTCTCATGGTTGAACCCACATAAATGGTTCTCAGGTTTAGGAGAGTGGGCTCAAAATGTCATTATGAGTGTGGGGAAGTTTCTCCTTTGTATTCTGGGAGTCATCATAATTAATGGTTTGATATTTAGATGTGTTCAAATTCTGACGCGGCACAAATTTGATGAGTCTAAGGAGCGAGGGCGCTGTTACAGCAGCAGATTTAATTTATGATCCATCCATAGAGACAGTGTTATGATAAGGATTGCAAATTAATTTCATGGCCTGTTTCTTTCACCCGTTTTTCTTTGTCTCCCTCTCTGCCCAGATACATCCAACTGGAAAAGACATCAGCCCTACCCAAAATGTTTATGTGAATGTATTTTTAAATATGTGTCTTATTTTCATCTCTGCAACCTCCAGTTAATGGCACACATAGTCGACAGGTGATACCCACATATACTAGCACTCACATATGTTCCCCCTACATGTATCATTAACTAAATGTGCACCCCATTTGTTGAAACAAGAAGCCGAAAAGAGCTCGGTAGTGTTTGTTGGACCATTTACAGACCCTTAATATGCGATAAGAAGGATTTAATGTATACTTTGCAATACCTCAAAGCTTATTTAGAACATATATGGCACGATGATACATGCCCCTCAGACATGGATTCATACATACATGCTTTTTACTATCCCACTAGGTCATATATTTCCCACCTACAACTCTCCCCCGATCATCCAAATTGTTATATATATTGTATAGATATTTTTCTGTTAATTGATTAGGTAGTGGCAGTTATTTGGTGACTGCCAAAGGGTGTACTGTCAAAGTCGAAAAATATTGCACTACACACATCAAGTACAAACTACACACAGATGGCCTCCATGCACGTACTTATTCTGCCGTGCGTGCACATTTTCGCAATTTGCGTATGGTCGCTCCCGTGGTCCTGCATATTAGCGCGTGGTATTAGTATTTACGGTAGTGTTTGTAGTCTCGCATGGAAAAGCCATAAAAACACATTACATATTTAATCCAATAATAGTGCACAATGTACACATAGTCTCTCTGCATCACACCAGCAAGTTACAACAGTTTAAATGGTATCAAAACAAAGGGATTCACCTTTACAGGATAGGAGGGGACAGAACAAGGTTATAAGGTGGTGTTTGGTATCCAGCTGTAGGGTATTTTAAGGGCTATATTCCGGTGTTGGTTTGCAGAAGATCGCACGCTCCTGCAAATAGTTATGCGCAGGAGCAGAATATAGATATTAACTGTTACTGTACATTTGGTATGCGGCGGGAACCCAGAGGAGACCACCTGCAAGGGCACCTGGAACAGACATCGCCCACCTATTCAAGCCAACCTATGACCTCTCCTGTACTGTAAATAACCATCCCTGTGTCCAATGGACAAAGAGATTACAGTATCCATTGTGTTAGGTTTTGGAATATTGTATAAGAGAGCCAGCTGCATGCCCGGCCAGTACACAGACTCTGAGGGTCATCTACCTTGATGACTGAGGACCAGACTGGGAAGCGCAGGCGAAACCAAAACGTATGTACCATTGATTGTAGCCATTATTCTATTGTATTGTATTGTATTGCTTTGTTATTGTAACCCCCTTTCAGTAATTATATGTTGGTGTGTCGGAACCCGGTATTTTAAATACAATCTGGTGTTGTGTTTCTTCTCCCTGCTAAGGTTATAAGTTTATTTTGGTCACACGTGCAGCTGCTAAGTGCTCACAGTGTATCTTTGTGTGTGTTTGTACTGAGTGTACTTTGTATGGCCAGCGCGGTGTTTGTACGCAAAGTATGTACACGGTACGGGGCTTGTATGCTAATGGTGTAAAAAGTACGTAGGCTAAGGATTAACTACAACGGCCGCAGCAGCTCCATTTAAAGTGCATTAAATGTCTTTTTAAAGTGTTGCTTTTAGTCCTGTACATAAACCGACATTTGCAGCAGTACCACTGGACTGGATTTATATGGCAGTATCACTGGATTTATAAGGCAGTACCACTGGACATATACGACATTATCACTGGACATATACGGCAGTATCACTGGAATTATATGGCTGTACCACTGGACTGGATTTATATGGCAGTATTCCTGAACTTATACGGCAGTACCACTGGACATATATGGCAGTATCCCTGAACTTATACGGCAGTATCACTGGACTTATAAGGCAGTGTCACTGACCGTATATGGCAGTATCACTGAACTTATACGGCAGTATCTCTGAATTTATACGGCACTACCACTGGAATTAATTTATACAGTAGTATCACTGGACTTATGCGGCAGTACACCTGGACATTTACGGCAGTATCACTGGACACATACGGCAGTATCACTGGAAATATACGGCAGTATCACTGGACTTATTCAGCAATATCACTGGACTTATACGGCAGTACCACTGGACTTATACGGCAGTATCATTGGACTTATACGGCAGTATAACTGGACTTATACAGCAGTACCACGGGACATATACGCAGTATCACTAGACTTATGTGGCAATATCACTGGACTTATAGGGCAGTACCACTGGACATATACGGCAGTATCACTGGACATATATTGCAGTATTACTGAACATATACGGCAGTATCACTGGACATATATGGCGGTACCACTGGACTGGATTTATACAGTAGTATTACTTGACTTATATGACAGTATCACTGGACTTATAAGGCAGTATCACTGGACTTATACGGCAGTATCAATGGACTGGATTTATATGGCAGTATCACTGTATTTATACGGCAGTATCACTGGACTTATACGACAGTATCACTGGACTTATACGGCAGTATCACTGGACTGATACAGCAGCACAGGGACACCACCACTGGACTGATGCAGGATAGCACAGCACCACTGCAACGTACTAGATTTATACACTGGACCGATGCAGCACAATCCAGCACCAGTGGACTGATGCAGCACAAGACAGCACTGGAATGACACACATAAGGCAGATCAGGTCGCCACACCACTTTCCCGCACAGACATACACTGAGTAGAGAGACACGTCCTCTTGCTACACTCTCCAGGACTGGAGTGAAAATGGCGGTGTCGTGCGGCTCCTTATATAGAATCCAAACCCCGTAAGAATCCGACAGCGGAATGATGATGTTTTGCCCCATTCTGGTTTCCGAGTCTGGCGGGAAGTCCCGAGCCGGGCTCGGGACGTGAAGTTCGGTAGGGTTGGGTTCTCAGGGAACCAGACCCGCTCATTCCTAATATATATATACACGGCGTCGGGTGCGGCACTCCAAGCGGCGGAAACAAAGTACACTTAAATCCGTATTGAAGACAACGTTTCAATGCATTTTACTTGTGCATTTTCATCACGAGTAAAATGCATTGAAACGTTGTCTTCAATACGGATTTAAGTGTACTTTGTTTCCGCCACTTGGAGTGCCGCACCCAACGCCATGTATATCCCAATACCTGTGGAGGCACCCAGCGCTATTGGATTGCCTAATGGGAGAGCCGGACCTGCATGTTGTTTATATATATATATATATATATATATATATATATATGCATACAAATACAACACTGTGACAAAATGGGCAGTGCTACAAAGGAACCAGGGATGACTAGTTAGTAAGCCCAAGGAAGTCATGCATTTGAAGAGTAACGTGAGTTTTACCTGCTGTTGATTTTAGTGTATCTCTCGATGCAGCCATTCAGCCTGATTGATCAAATCAGAACACCTGTGTAGCGCTCCCTTTTAAAGCAAGGTGAGAGTGTGATTTGCTTGTCAGTGTGGGAGGGGAAGTAGGGATCTGGGGTATATAAGGTCTGTTAGGTTATTTGTCTGGATGATCGAAGGCAGATAGTGGCTGGTGACTAAGGACCAGGTCCGTGTTAGTAAGCGACAGGGCTTTGAATGTTTACTCCATGAAAGTTACTGGTTTGAGTTTACCCTGATTAAATAAAACAGTGGTGAAGAAGTTCAGATCAGTGTGTGCCTCCTGTCACAATTTGGGTTTGTTACCCCTTCCACTGGGTCACTTACTGCTCCTGTGACCTGCTGACTCGCTCTCTGGCTATAGTATATGCATCTTCTATTATTCCCAGGGGATGCAGGATTCATTGTTTCCAGCCTTCTAGACTGCAGTCTAAAGCCAGAGACAGAACCATAATTCTGCTGTCCCAATCACCTGAACGCAATCCAGCCAATGAATAGCTAGCCTGAGCCATCCCATACCACCTGACACTGCTCAGGCAATGCTGGCTGGTCCTGGGGTATATATTCTAGCCTTTGGCTCTCAGTCATTGCCAGTACAATGTCTAGCTCAGTCATAACTGAGTGAAGCTAAATCTGTGCTCCTGCTGCATTTATTTGGTTATTCTAATGGTGCAGATTTGTTCCTGAACCACATCTAAGGTTGAACAGGTATTTCCAATCTATTCCTATTTCCTGATCCAGCTCCTCACCTGTTCAAACCCTATTCCTGGCTGCACAGGTAATTCCAGTTCATTCCTGCTTCACTGTTTTCTATTCCTAAATATCCACAGCTACCATCCATTCCAGTGTTCGGTCTGCAAAGGGTCCTGCTATCACCTGAGTGCTCCCAGATCGTGGACTACAGCTACAATCCAGTTTAATCCTGGTTAAGTCTCTGCAAAGTTCTGCATCTCTGGCATACCGGACTACAGGTATGAAGTAAGGAGAGTGTAATTCTCTACCAACAGAATGCCGGTCATCTAAGATAGATATATATATATATATATATATATATATATATAAACAGCAGGTACAGAGAAACGGCACTCTGAGACTTCACCAAGAGTCATCTCTATAGCATATCAATGTTTCGGAGAAACTTTTATTCTCCTTCGCCAGGACAACAAGAATGAAAAGAACATCACATACGTTTATATCACACCATAGTGCTCCCTTCACCGCTCACGCTTGCCGCGCCGGTCCCACTGACGTCACCACATCACGCTGATGCAGTTCCGCTGACCTCACATGCCGCATTAAGACGCTGATGCTTAGGCCGGCCGGGGTAGGGGGCGTGTACTGTAAAGAATGTAAACACTATCACCACTTTTCAAGGGACTGCATAAACAGCAAGAAAAAAGTTAATGCCTAAACAATGTATCTTATTTTATAAATAATATACTGTTGTTACTACTAGGTTGATAGTCAGTTACAGAAACTCTAAATATAATTAACTTAGTCTATAGGACTTATAGAGCATATTGATAAAGACAGTGTGACCATACAGAATACCTAAATATAATACTATAAGAAACTAGCACATGAAATCTGTCCATTCAACCCATAGGGCTGAAAAGTTTGGAGTGTTTAAATCCATTTTGTTTCACGTTGTAGCAACATTTTGTCCCTGTTACCTCCACGTTTTCATGGTGGGATCCAATCTATCATCTTATATTTCAAGGATGCCAGACTGTGCTTACGATACCTGAAGTGCCTGGCCACTGGCTGTTCACATGCTTCCTTCGCAGTTTCTCTTCCTTCTATGGCTTGTCTGATGCTGGATCTATGCCCAGTCATCCTCTCCTTGAAGCAACAGGTAGTTTTTCCTACATATAGCCAAAAACATGGACACCTAATGTAATATACAACATGAGTACTGGTACAGGTGAAAGGATATCTTATATGATATTTTTTGCTGGATCTAAGATGGTAAAATTTGTCCCCAATTTCCTGAAATCTACAGGTGGTGCAGTTTATACATCTATAATTGCCCGGTTTCCTACTTAGAAAATGTGGGGTAAGCTGTGGACAAACACCAGCAATATCATTATGCACAACTGTGTCCTTGATGATGCAACCCCTCTGGTACACAGGCATTAATGTATTTTTATTGCAGTGAAGGCAAAGTTGGATCCAAATTTACGATAGGCCAGAACCCTTTGGTAGCTTGTATAATTGACTGTAAATTAGTAGTTTACTGGATGGGCCAAATGTGTTTATTAGTGCTAGTCACCCCTTAGAACTTTATCACTAGAGAGTGATAATGCTTTTTCTTTAGCCTGTTGAAGGAGTTTAGGGCCATAACCTCTCATCAAGAACTTCATTACTATTTAGTCCATTTGTTGTTTCACATCAACTCGATTGCTGCATATTCTCAAAATGTGGTAGAATTGTGAATACGGCAGACCACACTTTAAAAGTTCAGGATGGTGACTAGATGCTGCCAAATAGGTATTCTTGTCCACCTCTTTATGATATAGGCTTGTAATCACATGACCATCCTCTAACTTTATCGAAACATCCAAGTAATGGATATTGATATTACTTAGTTTGTAAGTAAATTTGATGTTAGGATCTTGTAGATTAATAGTACCAAGTAGATTGTGTAAACTTTGTTCAGGCCCATTACAGAAAAGACAGATGTCGTCAATATTGCGACAAAAAAAAGTAATCTGCTTGGCTATTGCAGGATCGAAGAATAATATATTGTTGGATAGACTTGAGTTTTTTCCTGCACCAGACTGGATAAATGGAAAAAAGTAATTTATTTTAACCAACTAACAACACATGAGTCGCAATGGATAGCTATCCGTTATGTTGGAGGTGCTCCAGTGATTATGTAACTGATACACATATATCCGGTGTGTTCAGGCCCATTCCAGAAAAGACAGATGTCGTCAATATAGTGACAAAAAAAAGTAGGCTGCTTGGCTATTGCAGGATCAGAGAAGATTATATTGTTCTCAATTGCAAACATAAAGACGTTGGCGAAGCTTGGGGCAATGCCTGAGCCCATAGCACAGCCTACTTGTTGGAGATACAGGTTTCTATCAAAGGTGAAGTAAATCCTTTGGAGCATCAATTCCATTAATTGGAGGAAAAAAATCCACAACAGGTCCCTTATAAGTAATGTTGTTAACCAGCAGGTGTCCTAATGCAGCTAATCCCCTTTCATGGGAGATATTAGTATAAAGACTTATAACGTCTATAGTACACATCCAGTGCTGAGATGACAGAGGTGACAGGTCGGTAGTTTTAAGATAAAAGTAGTCGAAGCTTTTAGAAAATGTTTTTTCCGTTTGGACAAGTTGTAGATAATAATCTAAAAATTGGGAGGCCATGTAATATAATGATTCCCTTGCTGCAATAATAGGCCTGCCAAGTGGATTTACAGGGTCCTTGTGCAATTTGGGAATGAGATTAAAAAAACCTGGTATTTTCGGACATTCCTGACTTAAAGAATCTAAAAAAATTTTGCTGATCAATTCTTCATAGGCAGACTTTAATAGGGAATCTAATTCTTGTTTATGTATTGTGGTTGGATCTGCTTCCAATTTATGATAAACAGTCTCATCATCAAGTTGTTTGTAAGCCTCTCTTTTATAATCCTTCAAGTTCAAAATCACTATACCTCCTCCTTTGTCTGCTACCCGAAAAACTGTCTTGATAGCTCTCCAAATCCTTGAGGGCCCGTCTCTCTTCCAATGATAAATTGCAGTTAATTCTGTCTTTAGTGTATGGTTTAGCAATAACATTTTCCATCCTGTTTCTAAAGACCTTAATGGCAATATTATTTGACTGAGGATCAAAGTTATATTTTTTCATAAATGTCAACGGAGTGTGAACAGCTGTTGATTTTTCTGCTCCCAAAAAATCTTTAAGTCTTAAATTTCTGCTGAATTTGTATAGGTCAACACTGTCCTGAAAAGGATCTGGGAAATTGGTAGGGACAAAGCTTAACCCTCTATTAAGCACCCTTAATTCTGGTCTCGTTAAAACCCTATTAGAGAGATTAAATACTAAACTTTCTTGTTTTGCTTTTTTCTTGCTTTCCCGGGCCAACTGGCCACCTCTTCTGGTGGGAGATCTGTATTTGTATCCACCTTGGCTCTTGTAATCACCCCTAAAGGGGGCTTTTGTGTAAGTTTAGATCAAGCACCTTCTTGGTCACTTACTGATGATGTACCAGCGCTGGAGGCATCATTGTCATGGATCAAAACGTCTACAAATCTTTGTTTGGGATTTTTCCCTCCAAGGGGTTGTTTATAAATTACCCAATTATAAACCTTTTGTTCTGCATAGTCCCTCTGCACAGCAACTAATTTAATTTTTTTAACTTAATGAGGTCTGCCCGGTATTTATCCACTTGTTCCGTGAGCTTTTGCAGCCAGGGTTTAGTCTTGTCAGATGACAATTTATCCAAGTACTTTAGTTCCAGATCATTGATTGTCACTCTCGCCAGGGTTAATACCCTATCTGACTCTTTGATGACTAGGAGGATCAGATCAAATGAGCACTTTTTTAAAATAGCTGCCCATTTACGACAAAATCCCTGACTATATTTGCCGATAGTGGGCACATTTTTCACCCTGAAACCCCTTGGTATCAGGCGGTCTTGGTAATAATCCAACAGGATTATTGCATCATAGTAGCTGTGCATACATTTATTCCAGGGACTCAGCTCCAGCTGTAGTGGTCAAGTTCTCTTTAAATAAGATTTGTTCTGCATCAGTATCTGAGAAGGAAAACAGTTCCCCTTTTTGCAGGGTCAAGTAGATATAGCCAGACACAGATAGTGTTTCACTATCACTGGTCATCTCCATATGCAACAGTACACAGGGCCTTTATTAATATGCTCTATTAGATAGGCAAAAAAATGGCACCAACTGACTTTTCAAACAAATGAATATCCCCAAAGTCAGGAATGGCCAAAAATACCAGTTTTTTTATTTCATTCCCAAATTGCACAAGGACCCTGTAAATCCACTAGGCAGGTCTATTATTGCAGCAAGGGAATCATTATATTACATGGACTCTCAATTTTTAGATCATTATCTACAACCTGTCGTTCAAGCGGAAAAACATTTTCTAAAAGTTACGACCACTTTTATCTTAAAACTACTATAGACGTTATAAGTCTTTATACTAATATCCCCCATGAAAGGGGATTAGCCGCATTACGACAACTCTGGGGGGAAAGGACCAACCTGTGGCACTACTGGATATTACTCAGCAATAATAAATTAATAAATCACAGTTTCTCTTCCTGTGCAAAATTGTCCTGTTATGAATTCATAAGTAACAACTTATAACAAGAGAATACAGTGTAATTCTATTTCCTCTTTCTGTGTAAATTATTTTGTTAATGGATTATCGATTTTGTAAATATGTTAATGCATTAAAATAAATAGTATATACAAAATATATATGAGTATGATGAATAAATGAGTCAACAATAAAAATTGCATTACGACAACTGCTGGTTAACAACATTACTTATAAGGGACCTGATTTGGATTTTTTTTCTCCAATTAATGGAATTGACGCTCAAAAGGAATTACTTCAACTTTTATGTAAACCTGTATCTCCAACAAGTAGGCTGTGCAATGGGCTCATGCGTTGCCCCAAGCTTCGCCAACGTCTTTATGTTTGCAATTGAGAACAATATATTCTTGATACACATATATCCGGTGTGTGTGGTGGTGAGACCATGACACATCGGAAAGAAGAAAAATTTCCTTTGTTTGGAGCACTTTTTTAAAGAATATTGAAATGTTTATTTTCAATTAAAACTTAACTCATATTTATCAAAATGACCTATAAAATAAGTGGGAAGTACAATTTAAGTGTGACTAGCAAGGTAATTCCCTTAGCGTTCTAATATTAGACGTGGTATTCGTCCTAGTGGTGAGAATATTTGGTGAGATTAGTCCATAATAACTGGATATTTCTTCTCACACATAGAAAAGGATAGTAATCTCTCCTGATTGCAGCAGGTAACGGTTGTTCTACTTTATACAGGAGCTAGCAATAATCGATGCAATCAGTGTATTCTTTCTCAGACAATTGATGGTGTATCTATTTGGCTCTAATCCTCCTTAGTCAAAACTGCAGATGTTACCTTTGCTAATGAACCATTAGACACTGCAGTTCGATACAAGGTCTCCAAAAAAAAAAAGAAGAATGTTTCCATATTAACAATTCCTCTCTGATCACGGCACAGATATATATACAAGCAGAGTGATTTGTATCAGCTGTCAAAGTATCCGGCTCAGGTGCCTCAGCAGAGTTAGTAACAGCTGATACTTGACAATATTGACTTCCCGCTGTTCCCAGTCATACAGAAACACAATATAACATTGTATACATCCCACAGTGGTCTAACAGGGGTGTTAAGTTTCACAGGTCAATATCACACTAGATGAGGTAGCTTTGTGTCTGCTATTAATATGTTAAGCTCAAAAAACTTCTGTAAAATCACATGAGGCTATGATTGATCAGATGTAGCTTATAGTGCAAAACATCATAATTTCAGAGCTAAACACCACCTGTAAGCCACACCTCTCTTTGACAGCTCAGGCAGGAATTTATACAGGTGCCCCTTATCTCAAATCATATGGCACTTATATTAAAGGTAATTTTGATAAATACAAGTTAAGTTTTAATTGAAAATAAACATTTCAATATTCTTTAAAAGAGTGCTCCAAACAAGGGAATTTTCTTCTTTCCTATGTGTTATGGTCTCATCACCACACAAACCGGATATATGTGTATCAGTTACATAATCACTGGAGCACCTCCAACATAACGGATAGCTGTCCATTGAGACTCATGTGTTGTTAGTTGGTTAAAATAAATTACTTTTTTCCATTTATCCAGTCTGGTGCAGGAAAAAACTCAAGTCTATCCAACAATATATTATTCTTCGATCCTGCAATAGCCAAGCAGATTACTTTTTTTTGTCGCAATATTGACGACATCTGTCTTTTCTGAAATGGGCCTGAACAAAGTTTACACAATCTACTTGGTACTATTAATCTACAAGATCCTAACATCAAAGTTACTTACGAACTAAGTAATTCCAATATCCATTACTTGGATGTTTTGATAAAGTTAGAGGATGGTCATGTGATTACAAGCCTATATCATAAAGAGGTGGACAGGAATACCTATTTGGCAGCATCTAGTCACCATTCTGAACCTTTAAAACGTGGTCTGCCATATTCACAAATCTTGCGCATTTTGAGAATATGCAGCAATCGAGTTGATGCGGAACAACAAGTAGACCAAATGGTTATTAAGTTCTTGATGAGAGGTTATGGCCATAAACTCCTTCAACAGTCTAAAGAAAAAGCATTATCACTCTCTAGGGATAAAGCTCTAAGGGAGGCCCCTAAAGTGACTAGCACTAATAAACAAATTTGGCCCATCCAGTATACTGCTAATTCACAGTCAATTATACAAGCTTCCAAAGGGTTCTGGCCTATCGTCAATTCGGATCCAACTTTGCCTTCACTGCAGAAAAATTGCATTAATGCCTGTGTACAGGAGGGGTCGCAACATCAAGGACACAGTTGTGCATAATGACATTGTTGGTTTTTGTCCACAGCTTACCTCACATTTTCTAAGTAGGAAACCGGGCAATTATAGATGTATTAACGGGTGTAGTATGGCTGACTGGTGGTCTCCTGACCGCCGGTCAGCTTACCGATGCCGGGATCCCGGCAGCATACCAACGCTGGGATCTCGGCGGGGAGGGGCGAGTGCAGCAAGCCCCTTGCGGGCTCGCTGCACTCGCCGCGCTGCGGGATCGGTGGCGTTCTATTCCCACTCTATGGGTGCCGTGGACACCCACGAGTGGAAATAGTCCCTATTGGTCGGCATGCCGACCATCGGGAAAGTGAGCCGTCGGGCTCGTGGAGGAGGTCATGTGACTGTCGGTCAGCTGACCGGCGGTCACATGAATAACACCCATATTAACTGCACCACCTGTAGATTTCTGGAAACTGGGGACAAATTTGACCATTCTAGATCCGGCAAAAAATATCATATAAGATATCCTTTGACCTGTACCAGTACTCACGTTGTATATTACATTAGGTGTTCGTGTTTTTGGCTATATGTAGGAAAATCCACCTGTTGCTTCAAGGAGAGGATGACTGGCATAGATCCAGCATCAGACAAGCCATAGAAGGAAGAAAAATTGCGAAGAAAGCCTGTGAACAGCCAGTGGCCAGGCACTTCAGGGATCGTAAGCACAGTCTGGCATCCTTGAAATATAAGATGATAGATTGGATCCCACCATGTAAATGAAGTGGTAACAGGGACAAGCTGTTGCTACAACTTGAACCAAAATGGATGTATACGCTCCAAACCTTTCAGCCCTATTCTGTATGGTCACACTGCCTTTATTAATTTGCTCTATAAGTCCTATAGACTAAGTTAATTATATCTAGGGTTTCTGTAACTGATTATCAGCCTAGTAGTAACAACAGTAAATTATTTATAAAATAAGATACATTGTTTTAGCATCAACTTTTTTCATGCTGTTTATGCAGTCCCTTGAAAGTGATGATGGTGTTTACATTCTTTACAGTACACGCCCCCTGCCCCGGCCGGCCACAGCATCAGCATCTGGATGCAGCTTGTGAGGTCAGCGGTACTACACCAGTGCGGGACCGGTGCGGCAAGCAGGAGCGGTGAAGGGAGCACTGTGGTGTGATATAAAGTTATGTTATGTTCTTTTCATTCTTGGTGTCCTGATGAAGGAGAATAAAAGTTTCTCCGAAACGTTGATATGCAATAGAGTCATCTCTTGGTGATTTCTCAGAGTGCAGTTTGTCTGTACCTGCTGTTTATTTGGATTCAATATTCGGGCACCTGTTTGCTGCATATTTGGATGGAGTGCCGGGCAATCCACTGCTGCATATATATATATATATATTTGTGATGAGCGGGTTCGGTTTCTCGAAAACCGAACCCCCCCGAACTTCACCCTTTTTACACGGGTCCGAGCCATACTCGGATTCTCCCGTATGGCTCGGTTAACCCGAGCGCGCCCGAACGTCATCATCCCGCTGTCGGATTCTCGCGAGATTCGGATTCTATATAAGCAGCCGCGCGTCGCCGCCATTTTCACTCGTGCATTGGAAATGTTAGGGAGAGGACGTGGCTGGCGTCCTCTCCGTTATTGTTGAACTTGATTGTGCATTATTGCTTAATTGTGGGGAAGGCTGGGGAGCAGCTGTATAATATAGGAGGAGTATAGTGCAGAGTTTTGCTGATCAGTGACCACCAGTTATCCGTTCTCTGCCTGAAAAAAACGCTCTATATCTGTGCTCAGTGTGCTGCATATATCTGTGCTCACACTGCTTAATTGTGGGGACTGGGGAGCAGCTGTATTATATAGCAGGAGTACAGTGCAGAGTTTTGCTGACAGTGACCACCAGTATACGTTGTCTGCCTGAAAAACACTCCATATCTGTGCTCAGTGTGCTGCTTTATTGTGGGGACTGGGGACCACCAGTATAATATTATATAGGAGGAGTACAGTGCAGAGTTTTGCTGACCAGTGACCACCAGTATATAATATATAGCATTACGGTACAGTAGGCCACTGCTGTACCTACCTCTGTGTCGTCATTAAGTATACTATCCATCTAGATTCTATACCTGTGGTGCATTTCAGTTGTGCAGTTTGCTGACACAGTGACCACCAGTATATATAGCAGTACGGTACGGAAGGCCACTGCTGTACCTACCTCTGTGTCGTCATTAAGTATACTATCCATCTACATTCTATACCTGTGGTGCATTTTAGTTTTGCAGTTTGCTGACACAGTGACCACCAGTATACTATATATAGCAGTACGGTACGGAAGGCCACTGCTGTACCTACCTCTGTGTCGTCATTAAGTATACTATCTATCTACATTCTATACCTGTGGTGCATTTTAGTTTTGCAGTTTGCTGACACAGTGACCACCAGTATACTATATATAGCAGTACGGTACGGAAGGCCACTGCTGTACCTACCTCTGTGTCGTCATTAAGTATACTATCCATCTACATTCTATACCTGTGATGCATTTTAGTTTTGCAGTTTGCTGACACAGTGACCACCAGTATACTATATATAGCAGTACGGTACGGAAGGCCACTGCTGTACCTACCTCTGTGTCGTCATTAAGTATACTATCTATCTACATTCTATACCTGTGGTGCATTTTAGTTTTGCAGTTTGCTGACACAGTGACCACCAGTATACTATATATAGCAGTATGGTACGGAAGGCCACTGCTGTACCTACCTCTGTGTCATCATTAAGTATACTATTCATCTAGATTCTATACCTGTGGTGCATTTTAGTTTTGCAGTTTGCTGACACAGTGACCACCAGTATATATAGCAGTATGGTACGGAAGGCCACTGCTATATCTACCTCTGTGTCGTCAAGTATACTATCCATCCATACCTGTGGTGCATTTCAGTTGTGCGCAGTATATATAGTAGTAGGCCATTGCTATTGATACTGGCATATAATTCCACACATTAAAAAATGGAGAACAAAAATGTGGAGGTTAAAATAGGGAAAGATCAAGATCCACTTCCACCTCGTGCTGAAGCTGCTGCCACTAGTCATGGCCGAGACGATGAAATGCCATCAACGTCGTCTGCCAAGGCCGATGCCCAATGTCATAGTAGAGAGCATGTCAAATCCAAAAAACAAAAGTTCAGTAAAATGACCCAATAATCAAAATTGAAAGCATCTGATGAGAAGCGTAAACTTGCCAATATGCCATTTACGACACGGAGTGGCAAGGAACGGCTGAGGCCCTGGCCTATGTTCATGGCTAGTGGTTCAGATTCACATGAGGATGGAAGCACTCATCCTCTCGCTAGAAAAATGAAAAGACTTAAGCTGGCAAAAGCACAGCAAAGAACTGTGCGTTCGTCTAAATCACAAATACCCAAGGAGAGTCCAATTGTGTCGGTTGCGATGCCTGACCTTCCCAACACTGGACTGGAAGACCTTGCGCCTTCCACCATTTGCACGCCCCCCTGCAAGTGCTGGAAGGAGCACCTGCAGTCCAGTTCCTGATAGTCAAATTGAAGATGTCACCGTTGAAGTACACCAGGATGAGGATATGGGTGTTGCTGGCGCTGGGGAGGAAATTGACAAGGAGGATTCTGATGGTAAGGTGGTTTGTTTAAGTCAGACACCCAGGGAGACACCTGTTGTCCATGGGACGAATATGGCCATTGACATGCCTGGTCAAAATACAAAAAAAATCAGCTCTTCGGTGTGGAATTATTTCAACACAAATGCGGACAACAGGTGTCAAGCTGTGTGTTGCCTTTGTCAAGCTGTAATAAGTAGGGGTAAGGATGTTAACCACCTCGGAACATCCTCCC
This sequence comes from Pseudophryne corroboree, assembly GCF_028390025.1. NCBI lineage: Eukaryota > Metazoa > Chordata > Amphibia > Anura > Myobatrachidae > Pseudophryne > Pseudophryne corroboree. Next base: position 593,750,966 of record NC_086449.1, on the reverse strand, counting down.
TTATACGTCACCTGCAGCGCATTCATCATAAGTCAGTGACAAGTTCAAAAACTTTGGGTGACAGCGGAAGCAGTCCACTGACCACTAAATCCCTTCCTCTTGTAACCAAGCTCCTGCAAACCACACCACCAACTCCCTCAGTGTCAATTTCCTCCTTACCCAGGAAAGCCAATAGTCCTGCAGGCCATGTCACTGGCAAGTCTGACGAGTCCTCTCCTGCCTGGGATTCCTCCGATGCATCCTTGAGTGTAACGCCTACTGCTGCTGGCGCTGCTGTTATAGCTGCTGGGAGTCGATCGTCATCCCAGAGGGGAAGTCGGAAGACCACTTGTACTACTTCCAGTAAGCAATTGACTGTCCAACAGTCCTTTGAGAGGAAGAAGAAATATCACAGCAGTCATCCTGCTGCAAAGCAGATAACTCAGGCCTTGGCAGCCTGGGTGGTGAGAAACGTGGTTCCGGTATCCACCGTTAATTCAGAGGCAACTAGAGACTTGATTGAGGTACTGTGTCCCGGGTACCAAATACCATCTAGGTTCCATTTCTCTAGGCAGGTGATACCGAAAATGTACACAGACCTCAGAAAAAGAGTCACCAGTGTCCTAAAAAATGCAGTTGTACCCAATGTCCACTTAACCACGGACATGTGGACAAGTGGAGCAGGGCAGACTCAGGACTATATGACTGTGAAAGCCCACTGGGTAGATGTATTGCCTCCCGCAGCAAGAACAGCAGCGGCGGCACCAGTAGCAGCATCTCGCAAATGCCAACTCGTTCCTAGGCAGGCTACGCTTTGTATACAGAAGAGGCACACAGCTGACAACCTCTTACGGAAACTAAGGAAGATCATCGCAGAATGGCTTACCCCAATTGGACTCTCCTGGGGATTTGTGACATCGGACAACGCCAGCAATATTGTGCGTGCATTACATCTGGGCAAATTCCAGCACGTCCCATGTTTTGCACATACATTGAATTTGGTGGTGCAGAATTATTTAAAAAATGACAGGGGCGTGCAAGAGATGCTGTCGGTGGCCCAAAGAATTGCGGGCCACTTTCGGCATTCAGCCACCGCGTACAGAAAACTGGAGCACCACCAAACAGTCCTGAACCTGCCCTGCCATCATCTGAAGCAAGATGTGGTAACGAGGTGGAATTCAACCCTTTATATGCTTCAGAGGATGGAGGAGCAGCAAAAGGTCATTCAAGCCTATACATCTGGCCACGATATAGGCAAAGGAGGGGGAATGCACCTGACTCAAGCGCAGTGGAGAATGATTTCAACGTTGTGCAAGGTTCTGCAACCCTTTGAACTTGCCACACGTGAAGTCAGTTCAGAGACTGCCAGCCTGAGTCAGGTCATTCTCCTCATCAGGTTTTTGCAGAAGTAGCTGGAGACATTGAAGGAGGAGCTAAAACAGAGCGATTCCGCTAGGCATGTGGGACTTGTGGATGGAGCCCTTAATTCGCTTAACCAGGATTCACGGGTGGTCAATCTGTTGAAATCAGAGCACTACATTTTGGCCACCGTGCTCGATCTTAGATTTAAAACCTACGTTGTATCTCTCTTTCCGGCAGACACAAGTCTGCAGAGGTTCAAAGACCTGCTGGTGAGAAAATTGTCAAGTCAAGCGGAACGTGACCCGTCAACATCTCCTCCTTCACATTCTCCCGCAACTGGGGGTGCGAGGAAAAGGCTAAGAATTCCGAGCCCACTCGCTGGCGGTGATGCAGGGCAGTCTGGAGCGAGTGCTGACATCTGGTCCGGACTGAAGGACCTGCCAACGATTACTGACATGTCGTCTACTGTCACTTCATATGATTCTCTCACCATTGAAAGAATGGTGGAGGATTATATGAGTGACCACATCCAAGTAGGCACGTCAGACAGTCCGTACGTATACTGGCAGGAAAAAGAGGCAATTTGGAGGCCCTTGCACAAACTGGCTTTATTCTACCTAAGTTGCCCTCCCTCCAGTGTGTACTCCGAAAGAGTGTTTAGTGCAGCCGCTCACCTTGTCAGCAATCGGCGTACGAGGTTACTTCCAGAAAATGTGGAGAAGATGATGTTCATCAAAATGAATTATAATCAATTCCTCCGTGGAGACATTGACCAGCAGCAATTGCCTCCACAAAGTACACAGGGACCTGAGATGGTGGATTCCAGTGGGGACGAATTAATAATCTCTGAGGAGGGGGATGTACACAGTGAAAGGGGTGAGGAATCGGAGGATGATGATGAGGTGGACATCTTGCCTCTGTAGAGCCAGTTTGTGCAAGGAGAGATTGATTGCTTCTTTTTTTGGTGGGGGCCCAAACCAACCAGTCATTTCAGTCACAGTCGTGTGGCAGATCCTGTCGCTGAAATGATGGGTTCGTTAAAGTGTGCATGTCCTGTTTATACAACATAAGGGTGGGTGGGAGGGCCCAAGGACAATTCCATCTTGCACTTCTTTTTTCTTTAATTTTTCTTTGCATCATGTGCTGTTTGGAGACAATTTTTTTGAAGTGCCATCCTGCCTGACACTGCAGTGCCACTCCTAGATGGGCCAGGTGTTTGTGTCGGCCACTTGTGTCGCTTAGCTTAGTAACACAGCGACCTTGGTGCGCCTCTTTTTTTTTTGCATCATGTGCTGTTTGGGGACTATTTTTTTTGAAGTGCCATCCTGCCTGACACTGCAGTGCCACTCCTAGATGGGCCAGGTGTTTGTGTCGGCCACTTGTGTCGCTTAGCTTAGCCATCCAGCGACCTCAGTGCAAATTTTAGGACTAAAAATAATATTGTGAGGTGTGAGGTGTTAAGAATAGACTGGAAATGAGTGGAAATTATGGTTATTGAGGTTAATAATACTATGGGATCAAAATGACCCCCAAATTCTATGATTTAAGCTGTTTTTTAGGGTTTTTTGTAAAAAACACCCAAATCAAAAACACATCCGAATCCGTCGAAAAATTTTCGGTGAGGTTTTGCCAAAACTCGTCCGAATCCAAAACACGGCCGCGGAACCGAATCCAAAACCAAAACACTAAACCCGAAAAATGTCCGGTGCACATCACATATATATATATATATATATATATATATATATATATATATATATAAATCATACAAATTCAGCAGTCACCTAATACTAACACTTCAAACTGTAATTCATCTGAATTCAGGGAATGTTAGTTCCAAAATATTGCAATAGTTTGTTAAACTGACCAGCCACTTCATGGCCATTCCCATTTGGTCAGTCCCTACACTGACTTTCAAAAATCTGAGCATTGCTCTCAGGCATCCTTTGGATTTTATATACACGGTATGCTTCTATCATGGGTTTAGGCCAGGGATGGGGAACCTACGGCCCTCCAGCTGTTGTTGAACTACACATCCCAGCATGCCCTGCAACAGTTTTAGCATGGCCAAATAGCAAAACTGTAGCAAGGCATGCTGGTATGTGTAGTTCAACAACAGCTGGAGGGCCAAAGGTTCCCCACCCCTGGTTTAGGCCCTGTCTCACTCTTTTAAAGAGTCAGGAACCACACCCAAGCATATCAGTTAATAAACACCTTGGGAATTTCTTAACATTTAATTTACATATGGAAAATAGGGGTGCAAGAAAAAGTGCAACCACAAAAATTTCATATAAACAATAGGCTAGAACCCACAGCACTCATACATCTGCGGTGCCAGTGGTATTTGTGACCACACCATTTAAATAAAAAAATCATACAAATTCAGCACTCATCTAACATAAACACTATCTATCTATCTATATATGTATATATATATATATATATATATATATATATATATACATACATACAGGGACACACCGCACTCACCATACCCAGAAATGGGGTGCACACCTGCACTCACCACCCCGAGGCCAGGTGCAATGGCTTGTGATCACATTGCTAAAATAATATTAGATTGAGAGCCCAGCAGTCACCTTAGTAAGCTCATTCACCTATACATCAAAACATAATATGTATATATATATATATATATATATATATATAGAGAGAGAGAGAGAGAGAGAGAGAGAGAGAGCACTGCACATCAGGTGTTGCTACTGCCCACATTGAAGCCCAGAGCTCATAATCCAGGGCAGCATTTACCCTTTATAAGTGCACACTGGTGTTGTGTGCAGCACAGAGCTTCTAATAAGGGACAACATTAACCCATTATTGGTGCACACTGGTGCTGCAACTGCCTATAAAAAGTTTTGATGCATGCCAATTTCCAAAGGTGCCAGTGTGCCACCATTACTATAAGTGCAGTGAGTCACAGCAATGTGTAAAACATTTTTTTCTAAAAATTAAGAAAAAAAACGTGTGTGTTCAGAGTCAGGAATTAACACTGTGTTACATACCACCGCATTAACAATATAAGTGCTGTGTGAGACACAGTGTGAAATTGTTAGCACTTGATAAAACAAGAAAAAAGTTTTTATTTTTTAAAACGTATGTGTGTTCAAGGCAAAGTAGTGGCACTTTGGGGGTCATTCAGACCCGATCGCATGCTGCCTTTTTTCGCAGCCATGCGATCAGGTCTGAACAGCGCATGCATATGAACCGCAATGCGCAGGCACGTCGACCACCAGTGACAGGGATCGCCGGGCAGCGACAGATCTAATGAAGAAAGCAATCGCACCGGCGATCGCTAGAAGATTGACAGGCAGAAGGTGTTCGTGGGTGGCAACTCACCGTTTCCAGGGAGTGTCCGGAAAAATCCAGGTGTTCCCAGTCGTTCGGAAGTAGGGTTTTCGATGTCAGCACCGGCCTGGATCGTCACAGAGGCTGAGTAAGTCCAGGGCTGTGCAGAAACTGCACAAACTTTTGTTTGTGCAGCTCACTGCACAGTCAATCACACCCCTGCACAGCAATTACCCCCTCCTCCTGTATGCGGCGATTACCTGGTCACAGCAGTGCAAAAACTGCCTGCGTGTGACCAGGTCTGAATTAAGGCTTTTTCACAATAATGCTTACTAGGTGCTATGACACCATGTTAATAATATACAGTAAGTGCTGTGTGAGTAGTCGTATGAAGTCATTGTCATTTTGTTAAAAAAAATCCTAAAATTTGTGTTTTGTGTGTCGATATGGCTCATGATCAGTCAATAGAAGAGGAGGAGCAGCAATCCTGCACTAGTGCTGTGGCTGCTGCAAGTCATGATAGTACTACAACATCTGCTAACGGTGGTCCAGGGGGCAGGAACTTTAAGAAAGGGCACTTGAAATCTAAATATTTTCCATTGTTAAAGAAAAGAGGTAGAGGTATCACTTTTAAAACAGGCAAATCAGAGTCCACAAAAAGAACACTAAGGCTGTGCATCCCAAAACCCTTTAGGAGTGTCTAGGAGTGTCCACATTAGCTATGTGTGAGTCTGACATTGTACACATAGAGAAAACGCCTTCCACAGTTGGTGTACTTCTGCAAATGTGATGATGACATAATAGAAATTGAGAATGCTAGTGTGGAAGTGCAACAGTATGAGGAGGATATGTGTGCACTATCTGATGCTAATGAGGATATTGTGGATGAGGATGTTGATGATTATGATAATGTTTGTGTAAGTCAGACATCAATTGCAGCAAATCTTATTCGTGATAAAAAAAAAAGCCATTGCCATGCCTGGGCATAAGACAAGAAAAGCCACCTCTTACATGTGGAATTATTTTTACCCAAATCCTGACAATGCTTATGAATGCATATGTACCATATGAGAGTTAGTAGAAATATCGATGTCAACCACCTCCTCACTGTTACGTAAATTGCAGCAACTTAATGAACCATTTTTCTTTTACAAAATTACAGTATAATAATATGTAAAATAATAACAAGCAGTCCAGTATCAGCTACCAACAGTTTGGTCCAGCACATGAAATCTTCACTGCAAACACCCTTACCATCAATCTCTTCATTAATGATCAGGGCTAGTAATTCCAAAAAAATAAACAAAGTACTTCAGCAACACAACTGGCAGTCCCTGACACTGAAGTGCTTCTCCTTTTTAATATCCAAAACAGTGCTGGGTTTGAGGGCCCAAGGACAATTCCATCTTGAACCACTTTTCTTATCTGCCACTGCTGTGTGACAATGTTTCATAGATGTGCTATATTATTTTAAGCTGCCATATGTTTGTGCTCTGTCATTTAGTAGCCAGAGAGCTTGCTACAGCCTTTCTACATTATTGATGAAAACAATATTGTGAGCTGTGAGGTAAACAAAACTGGGGATGAGACAGTATAGTGTGATGATGATATTAACACTAATGAGGGATAGGAATCGGATGAGGATAATGACATCTTCCAAATGTAGAAAGGATTAGCAACACTGTTGGCTTAATCCCATTGGTAGCTTGTTTTGTGGAGGCCCAAACAAGCCAAATACTTCAGCCACAAAAGTGTCAGTCCTTGTCGTTGAAATGCCTGGTTTGTTAAACTGTGCATCTCCTTTTTAACATACAAAATAAGGGTGTGTAGGAGGGCTAAAGGAAAATTCCAACTTGCACCTTTTCATGATAGGCTGCATTTTTGAAGGGCATTGGGGGTAGTGTCTTTAGCATAGACATTCATTTTATTGGTTATTTCTCTAATACATTACATTTGAAACACATTTTTAACCAGAAATAATATAATGTTAATACAATAGCCAAGATTTCTGACAAGGATTGAAGAGCAATATTAATTGTCAAGGATTCCCAACAAGGGTTTAAGAGGAATGTTAATAGTCAAGGATTTCTGACTAATGTTGAAGAGCAATGTTAATACAGATTTGTCCTAATACAGCTATGTAGTGTTTTCTTCCGCATCGCGGGAGCGCTATGTCATGGAAGGCTGCGATCCATTCGTAGCTGCGTCTTTTCCATAGCAATGTATGGAACTCGGGACTCAGTGTTACAATGTTACATGGATTAATGCTGGAGTGCAAAGACAACAGATGATAGGTTGAATATTACACGGATTAATGCAGGAGTTGCGCAGGCAACAGATGATTGGATGATGGTTTAAAATAAAACTGTATTGAAGCATAATTCCAAATAAGGCATACAGGATAACTAAGGAAGCATGGCATAGGCACACAGAATCAGGTTACTTCACCTGGAGGAACAAACCAAAGGCAAGGGTACAGTCTCTTAAATGAGGTGCAGGCAGGTTTTACGATTCTGGCTATGGCAGGGATTCCAGAACAGGTCAAAGCAAACAGAAACTCCAAAACTGTGACAAACAAACTGGCTAGGAACAGACTAGGAATAACAGAATTTAACAAGAGCTGTTACAAAACTTAACAGGAGCAGTACCAAAACTATAACTGGCACTGACTCTGAGGGCTAGCCCATACTTAAGTTAAGCAGGGCCAGTCACCACACTACACACAATGTGCTGCAGCTGGAAGGGTAATCAGGAGAGCAGCATGCTCCAGCTGACTACCCCAGCTTGGACTGTTCTCAGGTAACAGCACCTCTGGCAGCCCAGAGGTACTGCAGGCCAGAACATTACAGCTAGCAGAGTCCTAACACTTGGAATCTATACAAGAAGGCTGTATCAGGACATATCTGTAGTTAAGGATTCCCAACAAGGGTTAAAGAACCTATTGTAGAAGGATGACATGCTGGCCATACTACTCCCCTCCTCCATCATAAATTTTCTTAAACAATTAAATTAAATAATCTATACTTCCTTCTTTTACCTATCTTCCACTACAAACATACTCCACTTCTATTTCATTATACTGCCCTGTGACCGCTTCTTTTGAAAATATTCATTCTATGGGGTTGTGTAATTTATTAAACCAACATCCTGTCTTCCACTCCTGTGCAGCAATGAATCATAGATGTGCTATATCCTTAAAGTAACTGCCATTTGTTTGTGCTGCTGCTCTGTTGCTTCATTCATCCAGCTAGCCTTTAGCCTATGGGCCTAATTCAGACTTGATCACTAGGGTGCATTTTTTGCATCCTTGCGATCAGGTAGTCAGCTCCCACAGGGGAGGGGGAAATTGCTGTGCAAGGGTGCAATCACATGTGCAGGAGAGCTGCACAAACAGAAGTTTGTGCAGTCTCTGCACAGCCAAAGACTTACTCTTCCAGTGTGATGATCGGGGCCAGAGCTGATGTCAGAAACCCTCCCTTCAAATGCCTGGTCCCTCCTGCGTTTCTCTGAACACTCCTTAAAAATGGTCAGTTGCCACCCACAAACGGCCTCTTCCTGTCAGTCACATTGCAATCGCCCGTACAATCGCTTTTCTCGCACCATCCCGTCACTGCCCAGCGCCCCCAGTCGCTGCGGACCGATGTGTCTGCACATTGTGGGGCATACGCATGCGCAGTTCAGACCTGATTGCAGGCTATACAAAAATGCAGCCTAGCGATCAGGTCTGAATTAGACCCTATATTGGTTAACAAAACTGTAAGATTGTCAAAACTGACTGGAAATCACTGGAAACCAATGTTATTGAGAACATGAATAATGTAGGAACAAAAACAGACCCAAAACTTCATTATAAAAAAAAAAAAGCTAAAACCAACACAATGCTTTGCAAACCAGAACCAAAACCAAAACACAAAAATTAATCAATATCCAAAACCGAAACCAAAACATCTCTAATAAATAATCAAATAATTGAACTGTGCAGTTTAAAGCTGCACTATACCTACTGTAAAATGCTTCTAATGTGCCAGGTCCACAGAGAGTGCTGCATTCAGTCATTTTTCCTTGAGCCACATACAGTACAATAAGAGCTTGTCTAGAAAAGCAATCAGAAGTGCAATTAAGACCTTGCAGCTTCTGATTGGTCATAGAGCTCTCAAGCCCAACATTCTTTTCCACTATTTAAAGTAATGAATGAAATGGAAAGAAAAAAATGGCAGTATCCAACAGCTATAAAAATCACCATGTTAGTATATCATGATTGTATGTGATGATTAACAGTGGAGCTTTAAATAGTGCTTTTGAAAGTATGGGGAATGTGCTTGACATTAATGTTTGAAGAATTACAGAACTAACAACTACTGTATCTAATGTCCCACTTTATTTTTACATAATCTGTACTTTTATAGAGAAAAAAGATAAATGCTGGGTTGTCCAGTCTTTGTTACTGTATGTTATTTAATGCTGCTAGTTTGTAGCTTTAAAGTCTGATTTGTTTGTAGGCAAATATGTTACTGTAGAAGATAATGTAAATTACTGTACTGTATAATGTTTGTCTACATATAGTAGGAAAGGAAATGACAAATATGATAATTTATACACCTTTTCATGCTTCATATGATGTAAACAGTGTCTTATGTAAATGGTCTCTGGGATGATAATTGCGAAGGAATGAGATAATTATGATGGATTTAATGTAGTTCACCTGCACACACCAAGATGCAATTTGCAGTCTGTTTAGTCGTGTAGAAATAGATTTTTTGTAAGATGAAAAGAAATAGGAAGGAAAGCATTTAGTGGAGTTTCCGTTATTTAAAGGGAAGTTCATTATTTATTTTTATGTGCATAATTCTTCCCATAAACTGAATGCAGGCCTCATCAATGAAATTGAGATCTAAAGTTAATTTGGCGGAGCAGTTTCTTTTGATTTATTTATTTGTTTTACTCTATATTTATAAATTCCATTATACAATGGGTGTAAATAAGTTGTCTGCACATGGACCTTGATAATAGCAAATATAATTAAGTGTCCTTGGTCCACATTTGAACAACTCTAATGCTGCAAAATGAATCAAAAACTTTTACACAATTTAAGGTTGACTGTGGTTGTTGCCTAAATAGAGCCCAGCTTCTCAGAATACATAGTTGCCATGCTGCTTCTCAGTTTCTTATAGATAGATATCTATAGAGTTACAATTTGCCCTGCAAAATGCAGAGTATTTTGTTGCTTATTTATACTGCATAAGAAAGAGGCAGGGGATAGGGATCTTATTCACATTATGATGTGACCAATGAAGTAGCCATTCCAGCGTCCATACAGTATTTGCTTCCTGTTTTATACTGCTTTCCAAAACTCAAGAGTACAGAGAAAATAAGATTTTAAACCTACCGGTAAATCTTTTTCTCCTAGTCCGTAGAGGATGCTGGGGACTCCGTAAGGACCATGGGGTATATACGGGCTCCGCAGGAGACATGGGCACTATAAAGAACTTTTAGTATGGGTGTGCACTGACTCCTCCCTCTATGCCCCTCCTCCATACCTCAGTTAGAGAACTGTGCCCAGAGGAGATGGACAATATGAGGAAAGGATTTTGTTAATCTAAGGGCAAGATTCATACCAGCCCACACCAATCATACCATATAACCTGGAATATATACAACCAGTCAACAGTATGAACAAAAAACAGCATCAGTCAAAGACCGATTCCAACTGCAACATAACCCTTATGAAAGCAACAACTATATACAAGTCTTGCAGATTTAGTCCGCACTGGGACGGGCGCCCAGCATCCTCTATGGACTAGGAGAAAAAGATTTACCGGTAGGTTTAAAATCTTATTTTCTCTTACGTCCTAGAGGATGCTGGGGACTCCATAAGGACCATGGGGTTTATACCAAAGCTCCAAACCGGGCAGGAGAGTGCGGATGACTCTGCAGCACCAACTGAGAAAACGCAAGGTCCTCATCAGCCAGGGTATCAAACTTGTAGAATTTAGCAAAAGTATTTGAACCAGACCAAGTTGCTGCTCGGCAAAGCTTTAATGCCGAGACGCCTTGGGTAGCCGCCAAAGAAGAGCCTACCTTCCTAGTGGAATGGGCCTTTACCGAATTAGGAAACGGCAATCCAGCCGTAGAATGAGCCTGCTGAATCGTGTTACAGATCCAGCGAGCAATAGTCTGCTTAGAAGCAGGAGCGCCAACCTTGTTGGCTGCATACAGGACAAACAGAGCCTCTGATTTCCTAACCCTAGCCGTCCTGGCTACATAAATCTTTAAGGCCCTGACTACATCCAGGGAATTGGAGTCCTCCCAGTCCCCCGTAGCCACAGGCACCACAATAGGTTGGTTCATATGAAATGAAGAAACCACCTTAGGCAAAAATTGAGGAGGCGTCCTCAACTCTGCTCTATCCACATGGAAAATCAAATATGGGCTCTTGTGGGACAAGGCCGCCAATTCGGACACCCGCCTTGCAGATGCCAAGGCCAATAACATGACCACCTTCCACGTGAGAAATTTTAATTCAACTGTTTGAAGAGGTTCAAACCAGTGAGACTTCAGAAAGTTTAAGACCACGTTAAGGTCCCACGGTGCCACAGGGGGCAAAAAGGGGGACTGATGTACAGCACTCCCTTCACAAATGTTTGGACTTCTGGGAGAGAAGCTAATTCCCTCTGAAAGAAGATAGATAAGGCCGAAATCTGTACCTTAATGGAGCCTAACGTCAGGCCCATATCCACTCCTGTCTGTAAAAAGTGGAGAAATTGGCCCAGATGGAAATCTTCTGTAGGAGCATTCTTGGTTTCACACCAAGAAACATATTCCCTCCAAATACGGTGATAATGCTTTGCCGTCACCTCTTTTCTAGCCTTTAGTAGAGTAGGGATGACTTCCTCCGGAATACCTTTTTCAGCTAGGATTCAGTGCTCAACCGCCATGCTGTCAAACGTAACCGCGGTAAGTCTTGGAACACACATGGCCCCTGCTGTAACAGGTCCTCTCTGAGAGGAAGAGGCCACGGATCTTCTGTGAGCATTTCCTGAAGATCTGAGTACCAGGCCCTTCAAGGCCAATCTGGAACAATAAGTATTGCCTGCACTCTCCTTTGCCTTATGAGTCTCAAAATTTTTGAGATGAGAGGAAGAGGAGGAAACACATAGATCGACCGAAACACCCATGGTGTCACTAGGGCGTCTACTGCTACTGCCTGAGGGTCCCGTGACATGGCGCAATACCGTCAAAGCTTCTTTTTGAGGCGTGACACCATCATGTCTATTTGAGGAATTCCCCAAAGACTTGTTATATCTGCAAAAACTTCTTGATGAAGTCCCCACTATCCTGGATGGAGATCGTGTCTGCTGAGGAAATCTGCTTCCCAGTTGTCCACTCCCGGAATGAAGACAGCTGACAGAGTGCTTACGTGATTTTCCACCCAGTGAAGAATCCTGGTGGCTTCCGCCATCGCCACTCTGCTCCTTGTCCTGCTTGTCGTAGGCGTTGTATATGGCCCTCAACTTTAGTATGTTGATGTGTAGACAAGCCTCCTGGCTTGACCATAGTCCCTGAAAATTTCTTCCTTGTGTGACTGCTCCCCATCCTCAGAGGCTCACGTCCGTGGTCACCAGAACCCAGTCTAGAATGCCGAACCTGCGACCCTCTAGGAGGTGAGCACTCTGCAGCCACCACAGAAGAGACATCCTGGCCCTGGGGGACAGGCTTATTTTCTGATGAATTTGAAGATGGGACCCGGACCACTTGTCCAGAAGGTCCCACTGAAATGTCCTCGCATGAAACCTGCCGAAGGGGATGGCCTCGTAGGTTGCCACCATTTTTCTCAGTACTCGAATGCATTGATGGACTGACACTCTTTTCGGTTTTAACAGGTCTCTGACCATGTTCTGGAGTTCCCGGACTTTTCCCATCGGGAGAAAAACCCTCTTTTGTTCCATGTCCAGAATCATGCCTAGGAACGATAGCCGAGTCGTTGGAACCAATTGTGACTTTGGCAGATTAAGAATCCAACCGTGCTGTTGGAGCACTTTCAAGGAGAGCGACACGCTCTCCAGCAGTTTGTCTCTCGATCTCGCCTTTATCAGGAGATCGTCCAAGTATGGGATAATTGTGACTCCCTGCCTGCGCAGGAGCACCATCATCTCTGCCATTACCTTGGTGAAAATCCTCGGCACCGTGGAAAGCCCAAACAGCAACGTTTGAAACTGGTAATGACAGTCCCGTACAGCGAATCTCAGGTACTCCTGATGAGGAGGGTATATGGAGACATGAAGTTATGCATCCTTTATGTCTAGTGACACCATAAAATTTCCCCCTTCCAGGCTGGATATGACCGCTCGGAGCTATTCCATCTTGAATTTGAACTTTTTTAAGTACAGGTTTAGGGATTTTAGATTTAAAATGGGTCTGACCGAACCATCCGGCTTCGGGACCACAAACAGGGTTGAATAATACCCTTTTCCCTGTTGAACCAGGGGAACCTTGACCACCACTTGCTGTTGACCCAGCTTTTGAATTGCAGCTAACACTACCTACCTTTCCGGTGGCGAAGCTGGCAAGGCCGACTTGAAAAATCGGCGGGAGAGCACCTCTTCGAATTCCAGCTTGTAGCCCTGGGAAACAATTTCGATTGCACAAGGATTCACTTCTGAAAGAACCCAGATTCGTCTGAAAAGTCGAAGACGTGCCCCCACCGGTGTGGACTCCCTTAGGGGGCCCCAGCATCATGCGGTGGATTTTGTAGAAGCCGGGGCGGACTTTTGCTCCCGGGAGCTAGCCAACACAGGTGTTCTTTTCCCTTTACCCTTACCTCTGGCAAGGAAAGAGGAGCCCCGACCTCTTTTGGCCTTATGCGACCGAAAGGAATGCATCTGATACTGTGGAGTTTTCTTTTGCTGTTGGGGAACAAAAGGTAAAAAGGTAGATTTACCCGTGGTAGCTGTGGCAACCAGGTCCGCGAACCCCTACCCAAACAACATTTCACCCTTGTAAGGTAAAACCTCCATATGTTTCTTGGAGTCTGCGTCACCCGTCCATTGGCGGGTCCATAGAGCTCGTCTCACAGAAATAGCCATGGCATTGGCTCTGGAACCCAGCAGCCCAACATATCTTTGAGCGTCCCTCATAAATAAGACTGCGTCTTTAATGTGAGCTAATGTTAATAAAATGGTATCCCTGTCTATGGTATCAAGGCCATCTGACAAGGTATCCGTCCATGCTGCAACTGCGCTACATACCCATGCCGATGCTATTGCCTGTCTGAGAAAAACACCTGTATGTGCATAAATAGACTTTAAAGTAGTCTCCTGTCTGCAATCAGCAGGATCCTTGAGGGCTGGCGTGTCCGGAGACGGTAGCGCCACCTTCTTGGACAGGCACGTCAAAGCCTTGTCCACCCTGGGAGAGGATTCCCAACGCACCCTGTCCTGAGCAGGGAAAGGATACGCCATAAGAATCCTTTTGGGAATCTGCAGTTTTTTATCTGGAGTTTCCCAAGCTTTTTCAAACAACTCGTTCAGCTCATGAGAAGGGGGAAAAGTGACCTCAGGTTTCTTCTCCTTATACATGCGCACCCTCGTGTCAGGGACAGAGGGGTCATCTGTGATATGCAAAACCTCTTTCATTGCAATAATCATACACTGAATATCTTTAGCCACCCTTGGGTGCAATCTTGCATCATCGTAGTCGACACTGGAATCAGAATCCGTGTCAGTATCAGTGTCAGCTATTTGGGATAGGGGACGTTTTTGAGACCCAGACGGGCCCTGTGACCTAGGCCAATCCGTGGATTGACTCCCAGCTTTTTCCCTGGACTCTGTCAGGTCCAGTCTCTTATGTAATGAGGCCACACTTGCATTTAACATATGCCACATGTCCATCCATTCATGAGTCGGTGTTGCCGACGGAGACACACCACTCATTCGCTCCACCTCCTCCTTGGATGAGCCTTCCGCCTCAGACATGCCGACATGCACGTACCGACACCCCCACACACACAGGGATATATCTATAAGGGGACAATTTCTCAACAAGGCCCTTTGGAGAGACAGAGAGTATGCCAGCACACACCCAGCGCCTAGTAAATACTGGAAAATCACCCAGATAGCGCTTTTTATTCACAAACAATGTGTAAAACACTCACTGCGCCTAGAAAATGCCCCCCCCCCCTCTTTTTCAGCCCTCTGTCACCGAGTTCAGCAGGGGAGAGTCCGGGGAGCCAGCTTCTCTGCAGCGTTCTGTGGAGAAAATGGCGCTGTTAGTGCTGAGGGATCAAGCTCCACCCCCTCCAGCAGCGGGCTTCGGTCCCGCTTCAATATGTAAAAAATGGTGGGGGATCTTTACATTTACTGACTCCGCAGCCTAATGTACCCAGAAAAGCCATACCCGAGGTTTTTTGCTGCCCAGGGCGCCCCCCCTGCATCCTGCACCCATCAGTGCCTGTTCCATGTGTGTCTTGTGTGGGAGCAATGGCGCGCAGCGTTACCGCTGCACGCTTACCTCAGTGAAGATCTGAAGTCTTCTGCCGCCTTGAAGTCTTCTTTTCTTCTTATACTCACCCGGCTTCTATCTTCTGGCTCTGCGAGGAGGACGGCGGCGCGGCTCTGGGACAAACTGCGGGGTGAGACCAGCGTTCCGACTCCCTCTGGAGCTAATGGTGTCCAGTAGCCTAAGAAGCAGAGCCTATCATCTAAGTAGGTCTGCTTCTCTCTCCTCAGTCCCATGATGCAGAGAGCCTGTTGCCAACAGTGCTCCCTGAAAATAAAAAAACCTAACAAAATTCTTTATTTAGAGAAACTCTGGAGAGCTCCTCTGTAATGCACCCTATCTCCTCTGGGCACAAAATCTAACTGAAGTCTGGAGGAGGGGCATAGAGGGTGGAGCCAGTGCACACCCATTCTAAAAGTTCTTTATAGTGCCCATGTCTCCTGCGGAGCCCATCTATACCCCATGGTCCTTACGGAGTCCCCAGCATCCTTTAGGACATAAGAGAAAAGCTCCTCTGCTGTGCACTGTAAGGCTGGCATTTTCTGTGAGGATAAGGATCATGCTGATATTCTGAACTGAGCGTTTCCCTGTTACAGCCTTACCAGCACAGTCTTTCTACCTTGTTACTGGTTTTCACTTTAGCAAGGGGACTTTTTTGTCCTCTTTGTTAACCACTTACCTGGCATGGTCGCATCAGATGTGACCATGCCTGCAAGTGCTTTATCTGACCTGGTCACACAGGTCACAGGATGCAACCAGTCAGATAAACTGTGTTAGCAGTGGCAGGGAAGGGAAACTTCCCTCTGCTGCTGCCAGATTTACCGGAAGGTCCGTCTGCTTTCCAGCACCCAGTCCCCAGTGTTGCCGTGCTGAAGATCATTACTGATCAGTCAGCACGGCAGGATTCCCCAGCGGCTGCAGACAATAGCAGCCGCTGTTAAGTGTAAATCATCGCCCCCAAGCCACCCCCAGACCCCCCCCCCTGTGTACCTGGCAGCTGTCTGGGCTCTAAATACTAAAGTCACAATGGTAGCGATGCTACCGGTGTTCCAATGGTCACAATGTTTCTGATCGATGTTCCGATATATGGGGGGGGGGAATAAAAAAATATTTTGTAACTAAAATAATTTTGGATAGGGTTAAATTCCTGTTCTTCACCTAATTCACTTATAAAAAAATGTCAATTTCTGTTGCGTTTTTTTGGGGAAAAAGTTGTCAGTTAAGTGGTTATTGTAAACCAGTAAAACTTATCAGTAATCATGGATATTAGGATGGGGGGATTGCACATTGCACATTTTTATGAATATTTATTACAGATTTTTTTATTTAATAATGAGAACTTTAATCTTATTAATTAGTCACTTTCATGTCTTGCAACACAACTTTCTGAAGTGGAAAGTACTGATATTACAAGAAAAAAAGTATTTAAGATTATTGTTCATGTAGGTAATGTGTGGTTTAGCATCAGAAATCTCAGTTGAAGTGCAGGCAAACTCTCTACCAACAAGAGATGAGACCATTGACTAGAAGTGTATTTAATGAAAAAGTGCAGTATTTATGCTATAAGTGTGCCAAGGCAGCCTAGATAAAAATCAACCAAATCAGTCACAGTCTCAAGAAAAGAATAATGACAAATCCTTTGCCACAGATATAAACACAATCCCAAATTATACTTATGATAAATTCAATGGCACTTAGATGTATTATGGTATGTTCTCAAATATAATAATTGTCTCTCAATGTCCATGTGACATGTAAATGACAAATAAATCTTCATGGTGTAGTTAACTGATTTGAATGATATTACTTCATGCAGAAGATGTATCAGCATATGTAGGAAATAGTGATTACACAAGGAATTTAACAATTTTTTTTCTTAAAAATTAAAAAAGAGTATTTCTTTTTTTCTCTTAAATTATTATTTTCCTATAAAAGATAGTTTTATCTCCAAAAGGTAGTCACTGCCATGGACACCAGGTTTACTCCAACTTATGTTAATATATATTTGAGGTTGTAGGAAATGCAAAATAAATGGAATCATAATCCTTTTGTGAAAAACCTGGTTTCCTTGTTGAGATAAATTGATATTTTATTTATTTGGAGGGGGGATCAGAAATTTCTGGAAGCTTTTAAAAATATATAAATAGTAGTCATTTCAATATAAGTCTTACTTTTGAATCTAGTAATAAGCAAAAATATTTTTTAGATAATAAAATAAAATTTGTGAATGGTAGAATCCTTACAAAAATACTTTGCAAAACCAACAAGCTTCTAAGTTTTCATTTATCCTAACAGTTGCAACTTTTTAAATTGTGGTAAAATTCATACTGAATGGGCAACTAAAAAGACTTACTGTAAGTGGACTAATACACATAATAAGGTAATTTTGAATCTGGCATCTGAACTAAAATATATATTCATAAGGAGTGGCTATGCAGACTGACTAGTAGAAAATACAGCCATAGTAGCAAAGCATGCATATAGAAGAGCTTTATTAAATATACCATTGACCATTTAAAACATATTTATAATTAGTAACCTAATAGCAAACCACTCTTAAATAGTATAACCAGTAATTAGAATTCCCTTATATCTGTGTATTCATGATAGTAAACATATTGTAGCATTAAATATTTCCTCATTCCTCAAATCAATTCCTTTCTAAAGGTTTTGATCAACACCTGCCTATTCCTATATATGACTCTGTATATCTCCTATCACATCACATTGAGATTTCTAAAAGGGGTTCACACGGAGTATGTATGCT
Organism: Pseudophryne corroboree; assembly: GCF_028390025.1. Taxonomy (NCBI): domain Eukaryota; kingdom Metazoa; phylum Chordata; class Amphibia; order Anura; family Myobatrachidae; genus Pseudophryne; species Pseudophryne corroboree. The sequence continues at coordinate 593,733,061 of NC_086449.1, read as the reverse complement.
TAATTTCTAAGCAATCTGACTAGATTGTTTAGAAATTAAGAACGGATCTCTCCGTGTGTATGCCCCATAGCGATAGCAATGTGCGGCCCCGCGTGTTGCTATCACAGGTTCTAGATTGGCTCAATCTAGCTACATTGCTCGCATCGCTGGGTGAAGTGAATGTTGAGGTACAGTAGTTGGAGGATTTACAGTTTTCTAAATAGATTGCACAAAATAGCTAGAACACACTCGGGACAGAATATGCTGTTATTTTATGCTGACAGACAGCCTTATCTTTTTTTATACCCCTTTCACATTAAAAACCCGGGTCCAATGTAGGTTATTGAACATGGTTTCAAGTGTGTCACAGCTGTTTAAATGCCGGACTGTCCCTTTGCAGGTATTTGGAAACAACATCATCAGCAAGTTCTAGTGATCCGGCTCTCTTCTACTTTTAGCATGACCCAGGTCAGATAACACTGAAGACTACCCAGGTCGATCCCAGGTTCAACCCTGGTTGCAATCTGGGTAGCAGACCTGGGACACACAACCTGGGTATACTCTTTCATATCAAGCCAGGAAACAGATTGCCCTGGCAATAACCTGAGTCAGAGGCTTAGGTGCGAAAGGGTTATTAGTCATAGAAGCTGGATTATAGGTGGGATGGACGGGGCAGTTGTCCAGGGGCCCCCTCACAATGGGGGCCCCAACACTGTGGCAAATATTGCCCCAGCTTGACTAGCCCACTCTAGCCCTATCTGTCCGGCTCCCGGCAGCAGGGCTGCAATTCACAGGTGAAAAGGAGCGGGACCTAATGCTGTGAAGTGTCTACAACCATCACAGATCTGTGCTGAAGCATGGCCAGACTGTAACAAGTAGTGTCTCTTCCCATCCTTATATATGCTGGACATAGGTGCTGCGGTAGTACTATGTGCAGTTCTGTGATAAATAGACTTCGTTTTCTCCTGAAAGAGGCAATATAAGGATAAGAGTATTTTGGGAGCAATTGAGGCTTTGTATGCTGTCATCAATTAAATGCCTCTCCTGACATCACTGTCAGTCTTCTTGAAAGCTGGACCATTAAGTATGAGTGTGCAACTGAAAAGAAGAATCTGCAGCTACTTCTATAGCATGCTGGGGGCAGCCCAGTGCAGAGCAAGGCCGCCCAGCATGCTAATCGTCTGCCAGCAATGCGATCGCAAAACAATTGCGATCGAATCGCTCAAGCAGGAATTTAGGCTGACCCACCCCCTGAAGGCAGACTTTGCAAATGCGCAGATGGCCGAACAGCAGCAGTCTGCGTTTTTTGCAAAATAGCGATCCAACCTGAATGAGGGCCTTAATTTGCAATATAAATTTAGTATATAGCTGCTTCTAGTTCTTACAGCTGATCATATTCATGCTTGCAGCTACTATCTCAGTGTGCAGTGTCACTCATGTGATTAAGGCTGAGGAATCAAGTAACCACCTCAGCACTGTTTTGCTCTCTTACAGGGCCACAACAGTCTGGAAGAGCAGCAATTTATAAACTCTGTTACTGACTTACCTGTCCATCTCAGCCACCTACTGCTGGTTCCAGCAGCATCTAAATAATGTGATCTGCAGCTGGCCCACCACTCCATACCTCCCAACTGTCCCGATTTCACTGTCACAGTCATGTTTTTCTGGACCTGTCCTGCTGTTCCAGCCATTGGTCACAGTGTCATATGGTCGGGGGAGGTTTGGAGGAGAAGCTGATATCGCTACAGAGCAGAGGAGAGTGGTGCCTGTCATCCACAAACATGATGTCAGCTGAGAGAGAGGCATGGAGAGAGACTTGGGGCTGCCAAGCAGCTCCTGAAGGGATGTAGTTACATATAATGCAGTCATCAAAATCCCAACGGGGATATGGATCCCGGCGTCAAAATACCGACAGCTGCTATCCCAATCGTTCTTCCAGCTCGTGTCCTGCCATTGGTGGTAGAAGGTTAGGTTTAGGCAATAGAAGGGGGGTTAGGGTGCAGGGATGGGAAGGGGATGGCTAGGTACCAGAGGTTTGGGGGAGTTAGGCTCTTACAAAAGCAGTTAAGAATTAGGCACCAAGCGGGGAGGGTTAGGGTTAGCCACACACAAGGGAAGGTTAGGATACTTTCGGGGGAGGGGGGCAGTTGGTATTCTGACCGCCGGCATCCCGTCCATTGATATATATCATACAGAATCCCTCCTGGAGAGCTGGGTAAGCACCCTGCATAACAGAAAACGGGGGCCTGGGTTGCAGGTACAGCATTCCTTGTGAGGCCAGACTCCTTGCCGCTAAGCCATGCCTCTTTATTTCATCTGCATGCCCTAGGCGTGCATAAATGTCCTTCCTTGCACTCCAGCAATGTTAGGAGGTATGCCACTACATCATTCTTTCCTCCTCTTCTCCCTCAGCTGTCCCTGGGTTACCTGTCTTTAGTCTGGAGCCTCAACACAGTAAATAAACAGCAATATGAATATTAACACACTATATGTAAACCTATGCATATCCTTACATGTATATGTTGCGAATGCCCATTTCGGAATGGGCATAATTGTGAATGGTATTATTCAAATTACTTGTTGCAGCAATGTATATTCTATATGAAAAATGTCATTGGTAAAACTGTATCTAAGGAGTGAGGTTTTACGATGATGACCCATTCGCGCCAAAGGCGGGTGTAAAAAATGAGGGGCATGGCTTCATGGGGAAGGGGCACATAAAAGTACCAATTCACATTACAACACACAGTAGTGTTAGTTATTCATATTACATCACACAGTAGTGCCACTTATACACATTGCATCAGGTAGAGCACTTTTACGAATTGCGCCAGTAAGTCCCTCATACATTTAGTGCTAGGTAGAGCCCCTTACACACATGATGCTCTTCCGGAATAGTGGCCAGTGGATCTTCCGGTTGGGCACCTGGGGAAGCTCAGCATTCCATCTCTGAAATGCCGGAGTGCATGATGCGCTTCCGTTACAGAGACAGGTGGAAAGCAGATGACACTTCCGTCCAGGCGCCCGTGGAATGCATGGCGTCCCGGCCAGGATAGATACAGGTGGAAGGCAGATGACACTTCCAACCGGGCACCTGTGGAACGCATGTTGTCCCGGCCAGGATAAAAACCATAATAGAGGGACCTGGGATTTTTTGTGATTACTTTTATTTGTATAAATATAAAACGAATAAAGTCATCCTGTACTGACTATATTATAAATAACATACAGTAAATGTGATTCACCTAATGGATATATGATAGTTCCTTCTAAGGTTTATGTGATACTGGACTGTATTTACTGTATATATGGATTTAATGTTCAAAATGTTTGTGAGTGATAAGTATACATATTAAGATATTTAGAGGACCTCGGAATAATGTGAGGTCAGGATGTGCTTCCAGGTCACCTTTGGGTATAAATATGGATGCCTGTAGGTGAGGACCATACTGCCCTGAGGAAGAGTTGGAAATAACTTGAAAAGCATTGGCAGTGTTCTGCTCCACTCACCTGCATCCAAGAATTTAGAAGAAAACAGTGTTCGGGTATTGACGAATAGCTTGGAGGGAGGAAGGAAGCGTTTCGGAATTGCTCACTCCATTGCTCCTTGCCAGGAGCTCAACATTGTACAGTTCTATCTTGCTCCCAGCTTTGTGTTGGAAATTGTTTGTAAATGAAATTTATGCATTTAATGGAGAAATTGCTGTAATTTTAAATTTTTAAAAAATAAATTGTGACTTTTATTAAGGAGCCTACTGCATTATATATACTATTTTTTTTCTTTTTATACTTCCTGTATGAAATCTCAACAAGCAATTATACTGTATTTGACAGAGAAGAAGTCTTATTGGAACCTTATCCAAGCAAATTGAGGACATTACTTCTCTGGTGACATAATCTTACAGGAACTTTCCTGGATTTTTTATCTGTTTCACCTTGTTGACTGATTAAGTGACATTGTTTTAAATTTGAAAGAAGTTTCAATATCTTTTAAGTGGTAGAGCCCAAGGTGTGTTCATTTTATGTATTATCTGTATATATTTGTGGGTGGGTCCCACCAGACTGCATCTAGGCAGCTATATCCACTTAGCGCCATTGTCTTATCCACATCCCTTTTTTTACATTGCACCAGATAGAGCACCGTAGACACTTTGAGCCAGGTAGATACCCTTAGACACATTGCGCCAGGTAGAGCCCTTAGACACATTGCACCAGGTAGAGCCCTTACATACAGTTTGTGTGCTGCGCCAGGAAGAGCCCTTGTGTGTGTGTTACTCACAGACAGTCCTCCCCATCACTCAGCTCAGCTGCCTCTTCCTGTTGTGCCACAGCCTCCCCAGAAGATGTCCACCTTCTCACTCCCACCCTGAGACTGCTGCTCTTCGAATTGCAGGGCACTACGGGTGGACTGGGGGCAGGCTGGGAGAGATGTCATCTCGTCCAGAAACCGCCCGCTGCTTAGTGCTGCCTGTGGCTGTCTTACAGGGGGGAGGTGCGAGGGACAGAGCCAGAGCATCACTGACAGGAGGCTGCAGCTGCCTGGCTACCTATTTTAGAAGTAGCCGGGCAGTGCAGCTAGCAATTGGCAGCAGAAGGCGCAGATGGCTGAGTGGGTGTTGCCAGTGTTGTGTGCCCACAGTACATATGTGTTGTGTGCCAGGTACCACTGGAACACTGCTAGTTATGGCCCTGATAACTAACTGGGAGTATGCATTCTGGATTGAGCAACCCTGCCCTTATACTGATCAAAGGATCTGTTTGAACAGAGTTTTGTTTACGATACAGCATGGGGGTCATGCATACAGGCCAGGGAAGGCACAATGTCTACAGAGGTGTGAAACTGTCTTCCTGACCTGAACTCTAAATCTGTTCAATTTGGACAAACCTCCTCCTCTAATTACTAAGTCACAATTACTTGGAAGTGTGTGATGGATTCATTAACATGTCCAACAACCAGATAGTTAATAAATCCCAAGGGTGGGGGCTTGTAGTAACTGCCAGCTGGGATAAGTACAAGGGACCCGCAATACAAAGTGTTCATTTACATGAGGGGATAAGATGATCAGAATGTAAGCTAGCTTTAGGAAGAGACTTCACTTCCACCACTGTTCGGACCCTGTCCAGGTGATCAGAACTTTGTTTTTCCCCCATTCATTTTTTTTCTTGAAATTGTCGTAACTTGTGTGAACTTTCAAAACGTATCATCTTTGAAACCTTTTGTAACTCTACGCTTTGAAGTGATTACTTAAAATGAAAAGCTAATTTTTAGTTCTGATTGTGATTGTTAGAGCACACAACATTCTAAGGCCATATGCTAATGATTCAAATGTATATTTTTCTGGTAAAGTGGAACAGAAGAGACGCAGTGGGCGTGGCATCGTCCAGTCCAACTTTTGGTGGTGGCAGGAATCAGTGATGTGCAATGGGGTGAGGCAGGTGAGGCAGATACTTTCCTGTCATACAAGCATATAAGCCAGAGTTTGACCCTTGGGCTCATAAATTGTGTGTAAGTCTGGCTCTGGTACTAGTCAGTGCCTTTTCAACCATTTACCTCACCGCACGTCCCTGTCAGGATTGGTGTTTTAATAATAGGGTAACTAGCAAATATCACCTGTCATGACCATCGATCTGTCTTTAGGTGAAACACATTGGTGAGAGGATCTTTAGGGTCCTTGGAACCAACCCTTTCTGGAACCCCTAGTTTTGATGGCAAAACACTCTTCTTAGACCTTTTACCTTCTAGTAGTATACAATTTGGACCAACTCACTATCCATTAATATGGTGAGTTTTTCAACACCCATTTGCAGCATTACAGTAGCTTTATTATAGTGATTAGTTTTGCATATCAGTAAGAGTACTGTCCACTGCAATGTGAACCTGCTGTATTTTGAAAAAAGTTGTGACTTTGATGCTGGTTGAATTATTTTTATATTATATAGATCAGGAGATAGATTTTCTGAAGTGTCATTAATATTTGTATATATACTGTTTATATATGTATATCCTTTATGAATTTTTCCCATTTTATTTACTTTTTTTATTTTTTTTATCCAGTACATTTACGGTTTTGATGTGCTCACCTTACCCGCTTGGCTACGTAAGCCAGTTGTTACACCAGTACACCTTGACGCCACATACGGTGTACAATACAATATCAACGGCGCTTTAGAGTCTAATGCATCTATGTGATCTAACACAGAGGAAGGGAAGGGGAAACTGCGGATCAATACATAAAGCTGAGCAGAGTATTTTAAGAGTATTGAACCTGAAATGATCTCTCTTTATGAATAACTTCCTGTAAATCTTTAGAACAGGCTTCTTTACATCATGTAACAGTTTACTGTGCAGTACGGATGGCCTTGTAAAGTGTGCAATACAAAATCTATAGTGGTTTAGCATAAAATGCAGCTGTCTGTTATAGCAAAGAAGTGAAAGGTAGTGGAAAGTCGGGATCAATGTATTGAGTTTCGCAGGAGAATTTAAGAATATTGAATTCGAATTGCTCTGTCTAACCAACGCAGATATCAGAAATGTATTGCTATAAACACAGGCCTAACACACCAAATAATTTAATCCTTTATTACACAGTCAACTGCATTTATGATAAAATGCAGTTCAGTACTAATGTATAGTGTAATGGATGACAGGTTCCGTTAGCCAATCAGCAGGTGGTGCTACAGGAGTTTTGGAAATGCAACATCTGGTGGAAATAAAGTTATATTACACTCCTCAGCTTTTCCAGTGCCTCAGTACATCACATTACAATGTTATGTTACATTAAGCAACTGAGAGCGCCAGGCAGCGCCATGGCAGGGAGCAACCAGCAGGGCCCACTATGGCACAAAGACACATCTGTATGTCCTATTGGCCTGTTCTTTGCTTGTGTACCAGTATTAGGTGCAAAACTTTACTACATTTTCAAACAATTTGCCTTTTTTTATCATTGTATTTAAAAGTTTTGGCAATTTTTTTCATGAAATTTTGCTTGTTTGTTATGCATTATTAGAGGTATTGTGCTGGAATACCCTCTTTTCTTTCACTTTAATGGGGTATATTCAATTCTTGTCGGAAGTGCCATCTTGCAGGAAACATGGCAGTTTCTGACTTTTTCAGGTCATATAGGGATTCGACTTATTCAATGGGGCTGGAGTTTTTCCGACAGATCGGAACTTCCGATTTGTCGGAGAAAACGTGGATTGGCGGATTAGCAGCGGATTAGCATGTTTTGTTGGATTTGCGGCCAAATCCAAAAGCTTTTAGCCTCATTTTTGACAATGTCAATCCGACTTTAAAAAAAGTTGGATTAACATTGTCAAGAACGGACAAATTCAAATTTCCGTCGGAAAGGATCCAACATGCATTGAATACACCCTAATGTCTATATATCTCAAATACTTTAAGTCCCAGCATGGGTAGGCACACCAAGGGTCTGGGGCTCCACACAACGACAGTACAATTTCTACAATTCCTACTATATGGATACAAATACTGTAGGTATTAGGATGTAATAAAAGGTTGTTTATCACCAAATCAGAAAACACCAGACTGGTTGTAGCTTCCCCTCTAACAACTTGGTAAAATAGGTATTAGAATACAGGAACTATTTGCTGGAATACTGCAGCTACCTGTGGCACTACAAGTCCTAGGCACTCAGTAGACTGTTCTCTGTAGCTGTGTTTCTGCTCACCAATGGCTTGTCTGGATTCTGTGATCATTTGCAAGGTTTCTTTCTTAAAGTGACTTGCTCTTAGAAGCTCATTAAGATGCCCATTTACATGACACTAGAAGTTGTCTTCCACAAATGCTGGGATCTCTCTCTCTCCCTCTCTGTTACACAGTTCAGTATGGTTGATGCTCTTTTCCCCTTTCCATACACACCTATCCTCAAAATGTGCCAAAATAGCCTCATTTGGCATGGCTAAAATGTTGCGATTAAGCCACACCATGCATCACACATGCAAAGTTTTCTGCTGAATATGCATTTTAGTCGCATCACTAATGTGCAATGCACAAGTATCCTGGACACTGCGGTTTGCAAATTGGATGCTAACCTGGGTAAAAAGGCATTCTGTAATATTATACCAACTGCATTGCAAAAATAAATACTGATCCTAAGCGCCCACTACACTACAGTATGCTAAATTAACAAACAGTTGTGAATGTCCCAGAACTGCTACCCATGGAGGAGCACCTAATTTGTGATATGCGTCTTGCACACATCTCTATTTCCAATAGCTTTTCAATAAGGTCACTCTCCTCTGCTCTCTATTTGCATCCCCCTTTCAAGGTTTCTGGCATGTCCATCCTATTTATGCTCACACCATTTCACCTGTATGCAGGTATCTTGAAACACAACTCTAGCACACCAATATGGTCTCCCTGCCCTGTTCTCCACTATGGCTTTCTCTTCCACTTGACAGCTTACACTGACACCCTTCTCATTGTCACAATCTCTCTTTATGCCTTTCTCCACACAAACCCACCCATTTTCTTGCACAGCTCCATCTTCTCACTCTCTTTTTTTAAACAAGTGTATTTTATTGATTTTTAAATTGCTAGACAAACAAGACATTGATTCACAAAGAACATCATGAATAACATAAGAAAAAGAAACATATGCATTTCCAGTAACACAGCAAAGCATATATCAGAGCCATTCTTACAGTCAAGGCCTCCATCGCCTCACTCTTACAGGGCTTTTCTTTGTACTTTCATGGCCACTGGTCTGTATGTGCATTTCTCCTTCACCACTGCGGAAAATGGATTGTGGGTCTTGTAGTCCCTGGCAACTGTGGGTCCCCTCCCTGCATGTGCAAGCAATAGGTTGCTTTGAGAATAGCGTAATGTTACCTCACGACATCGGGGAATTAATACTATTATCCTTTATTTATATGGTGCCACAAGGGATCCACAGCGCCCAATTACAGAGTACATAATTGAAAAATCAAAACAGCAGACTAGTGACTTACAGTTGAAGACAATATAATAATAATAATAATTTTATTTATATAGTGCTCTTTCTCCAATATGACTCAAGGCGCTTAACAGATACATAGCATAATATAGTACAGAAAATAATGAAGTACAGAACAGCTTTTCATAAAGTACAGAAGCATGGAGATACTAAAGGGACAATTATGGGAATGCTTGAGTAAAAAGGAAAGTCTTGAGTCTAATTTTGAAGGATTCTATAGTTGGGGCCTCTTGCACTGTGCGGGGAAGTGAGTTCCATAGAGTCGGAGCCGCATGACTAAAAGCTCGACCCCCAGATGAATTACGGGAGATTCTAGGTACTGCTAAAAGTCCTTCATCTACAGATCGCAGTAATTGAGTGGGGCAGTATTGGGTCAGAAGCTGCTTCAGGTACCTTGGGCCCTGGTCATGTAGTGCTTTGAAACTCAGTAAGCCAATCTTGAAGATGATTCGCCATCTTACAGGCAGCCAGTGAAGGGAGTAGAGTATGGGTGTTATGTGGCTAGAAAGGGGCTGGTCGGTTAAAAGCCTCGCAGCTGTGTTTTGCACCAGCTGTAAGCGGTGTAATTCTTTTGCTGGGAGACTAAGGTAGAGGGCATTACAGTAGTCTAATCGAGATATAGGACAAGTACAGTGTAAATAAACACTGACATAAATATCAGGGTGGTAGAAAACTGTGGGATTAGGTGCCGTCGAGGATGGTTGAAGTAAGAGAAGGGTAAGCACATTAGGGTTGCGAGCCTGCTCGTAAGAGCTTACATTCTAAAGGAGAGGGGCAGACAGACAGGGTTGACACAGATGGGGTAGACAGTAACTGTGGAAGAGTAATGAGATTATGCTGAGTTTGGTGAAGAAATTAGTCTTGAGAGCACGTTTGAAGTTTTGTAGAGGGGTGGAGAGTCTGAGAGTGAAGTATTACAGAAATGTTATGGCTAAAATGAATCATGAGACTGAGAGGTCATTAGGACATTATATCATGTAACTTCTACAGTATGTTTGAAGATTTCAATTAGTTTGGGGAAAGCACGCCTAAAAATACAAATCTCCCCTCCAAAACAGCCAAATACTTCAAAATACATCTCAAACTTATAGTGTATGGGATGAGACAGGGCTGGACTGGCCCACAGGGGGTACAGGGGAAACCCCTAGCCAGCCCAACTGCCTCAGGGGAAGGGGGCACCTCCTCTCCTAGGGATAGGGTTCCAGACTGTGCATTTGGATTATACATTATATATGTTACCTTATACTACATAGGTCTATGGTGTTTTTTCTACAGTGCATTGCTGTTATTCATCAGGTACAATGTCATGCTAGCACTCACTAATGGTTAGCCAATCCTCCAAGCATGGGCCCCTACCACTGCATTCCCCCAGTGGGCCCTTCATGCCCCAGTCCAAACTGGGATGAGATCAGATTGAGCTGATCTAGATTAATGCAGAGTTGGTGCAAAAACCAAGTACTTTTGCAGAGAGGACATTTGTCCTTGGACATACTGTAGCAGTACCAACTGATAAAGCTAACTATTTATCTTATTACATTCACTATAAAATGGGTAAGAGACTCAGTACGCAATTGGCGTATGGGGTACCGTAAGGGTACGCACTTAGCGTATCAGATGCTTAGCCGTGGTCGAGACGCACATGCGACACGCTCGCTCACAACTTAACGCGTGGTGTCGAGCACGCTATATGCGGCCGACTACCGTAATACTATGCTACTAGCGTAGCGTACGCTCATGACCACGAGGAGAACACGAGCGGCGCAGACGCTCACGGGATGACACTCAGTAAACCTTGTATCCAACACAGTGAAAGATTGAGTTTGTACTGTAAACCTTGGTTTTGTAATGTGAGCACAATGCAATACTAATTAACCTCTATTGTATGAAAGCCTCTTGAGCGATTGAGACACTCTGAATACTCTCAGCAATGTAATAAACACACAATACCTTGCTAAGGTTCCAACACCTTTACTAACAATATCTAGCTATGAAAAAGTTAAAACAGTTAACAGTTCATACACTACAGGCTAACATCAATATCTAAGCAGGCTAACTACACATAAATATACAATATCGTCACAATCTTATACAATAACAGAGAGAGAGAATATGGCAAATACAAACAGAGATTTAGAATGGTTACAGAGAATAACTTACACACACTGGGGAAATGATCGCTGCGCAGCTCTGGTACCAGCTCCGAGTTAGTCAAGATGAAAACCGTTTGTGGAGAGAAGAGACTGAGCTGGCCAGGCTGGCTGTCCTTATATACACTGCGTACAGTATACTACTAAGGGACCTACAATCTCATTGTTCATTGGACACAGGAATGTCTCCTCGCATCATAACAAAAAGGTCATAGGTTAGTTTGAACAGGTGGGCTGTGACTATATCAAACTGCTCAGGTGGGAGGGAATCTGAGAATTCCCGCCGCATGGATAATGAACCGCAAATATAGTAAATGTCCAGAAACTACTAATAGACATAACTATACGCAGGAGCGATTAATCTTTACCTAACCAGCACCGGATTGTTTCTAATAAAATGTTCTTTAGTAAGGTACCAAACACCACTGCTCAAACCCTGTCTGACCCTTCGTACCATGCAAAGAGGAATTCCTCTGTCCAGCGACCAGTTACATTAAACAAACTTACAGTCATCATTAAGGGGAACATTATCTATAAAACATACTATTTGGTTTTATTATTTAACGATTGAGTCGCCCGCTAGACGCACACAAACTCTACCATAAATGCACATACCACGCGCTCGAGCGCATGGCCGAGGAGGCGCCATCACGCAGCTGCGAGTATCCGCACGCACGGGAGAGAATGTGCACGTGCAGCGGGCAAGCGCATGAGGTGAATATATGGCAACGTGTAGCATGATATTTTTCCGACTTTGACAGTCCACCCTTTGGCAGTCATCAATAACTGCCACTTCCTAAAACAGTTCAAAAAAGAAAAATATATGTCATAATGTAAATACCATTTTATGATTGGGTAAAGGGAAGAGAGGAGCAGCTGGGAAAAAGGTATGACCTAGTGAGATAGTAGAAGCATGTGTGTATGAATCCATGTTTTGAGGGGTCATGTATCATCGTGCCGTACGTGTTTTAGATCAAGCTTCGAGGTATTGCGAAGTATACATTTGAATTCCTTCTTATCCCGTATTACGGGTCTGTGGATGGGCTGTCAAACTTTACCGAGCTCTTTTCGGCTTTTGGTTGCAACAAATGGGGGAGCACATTTAGTTGATGATACATGAATGGGGGGATATGTGAGTGCTGATATCTTTATCTATATTCCCTATCGACTATGTGTGTCATTACCTGAAGGTTGTAGAGGTGAAGATAAGAAGCAATTATTATAAATGCAGTCGTAAACTATGTGAGTTTAATATGCATTCGCCGATTGAGTTCTTGTCTGATGTCTTGTCTTGATGTACATGTTGTCTGATGTCTCTCGGTGCTTTTGCTATAAATAACGAGCAAAAGTTGTTCCATTGTCCATAAAGTTACAGTCTCTAAAGTGTTGGGCTATCGTAAAAGTTAAAGTCACTAGGGAAATTGGGAGCTTGTAGCATAGTTCATCAATGGTCTGTATAAAAGAGGTTGTCAAATTCTTCTTCCAAGCGGATGTCTTTGTACCTTGGAGGAAAACAAAGGAGAAACGGGTGAAAGAAACTGACCGTGGAATCACATTTTCATCACAACATTGTCTCTATCGTTGGGTCATAAATCAAATTAGTTGTTGTTAGTACAGTGTCCTCGCTCCTCAGACTCATCACCCTGGTATTACTTTTACGCTTTGCTAAAACCCGAACGCATCTAAATATCAGGCCAACCAATATGACGACTCCCAGAATACACAAAAGAAATTTCCCTACATCCATAATAATATCTTGGGCCCATTCTCCTAAACCCGAGAACCAATTTCGTGGGTTCAACCATGACACCCAACTGGTCAGCTCATTACCCACAGCAGCGAGTGTGAGATTGTGTTTCCTTCGAAACTCCCACTGTAATTGTAAAATGTCATCCATCTTTTGGTCTATGACCTCGGCTGGGTCCTCTGTGCTGTTTGTAATGTACGTGCAGCACTTTATTCCATATTGAGTTGCTAGGGTAACACAATACCCGCCTGTCACAGCTGTGAGGTAATTGAGAATCATTCTATGCTGAACCAGTTCTGTTTTGTAGGCTTGTAACTCTTTCCCAGTGTACCTGAATGTGTCGTCATACATTTCGGTGATATTGTCTAATAAATTTGCAAGCGCAGATATATATTTATAATTTATCACTCCTCTGGCGGTACGAGTGATATCTAACGCGAGTAGGAATTGAATCCCGGTGGATTCATGGATCAGATCAGAGGCTGAATGCTCTGTCCTCTCTATCAGGTGTCGTTTAACGACGTGCTCGTAATGAGTGTGAGTATAAGGAGCTTGGGCACTGCGGTGAATATCTTTCATTTTGTCATGGGTTACAGTCATTACTTCAGGCAGTACTTTTCCAATATAGCACAATCCCTCTGAGTTTGGGGCAAGCCACTTATACGCCTTCCTCCCGCATATGAAATATGCATCATCGGGGAGAACATATGGGACGGAGTATGACATTATCATGTTACAAATTTTCCATGTGAAATCTCCTAACCCTAATTCTCCCATCTGTTTAGTACACGTATCAGGTTGTACGATATGTGCACAGTATCCTGGTGATACTTCTCCAACTCGCATGGTCCTACTTCCTAGAGTGTACCTATAACGGAAATATTTTCCATGGTCGGCTATCTGGCGTATAAGTTCTGTGTCTATGGGCATTCTGTCGGGTCTGTATGAAAAGGTCATGGTTTGATTACTCCATGATACTTCCCAATTTCCCGGCTTTCGGGGAAGGGAAATGTTAAAGCACACTAAGGACCTATCCACATGATATTGGTGGAGCTTCAAACTAGGAGGACTAGAGATATTAAACCTCTTGTCCACCGGCCTCCCACCACTTAGCTCAAGTACCTCTCCTACAGTTAAAGGGAATGGTACTAGTCCTGATTTGCTATGACCTTGAGGTACTTGAGAGCATACCCAACAGTCTGTCTGATTTAACACTTTACCCACTAAGGAGTGATAGTCACTCAATGGATGCCGGTCCATGTGAACATTAAAACTGGACTGACAATTCTTTATGCACCCATCCTCAACTATATTGTCACAATGCCTACAGATGCAGTTCTCTTCAGCTAACAATCCTTCACAATTCCTTCTATTGTCAATGCTACCAGATCGTTTTCTGATACTCGCCTTTACTCGGTGATTGTGTTGTTCTTGGAAATCTACGCCTGCATCCTGGTCATCAGAACCCATTCCCGATCCTTTCTCGACCTCCATGGTACTCTCACCGAAACAGACTGCTCTGGTCAACATCATGGTCAACAGGAAAATCCGGATCACAGTCTCTTGGGGCAAGTCCATCTTAGAGGAGTAAAAGGAGAAAAATAAGAAGGGGGAAAGGAAATAGGAGGGAGGTGGGAACTGGAGAAAATAACAAATGGGAAAAAGAAATCTGGCTCGACAAGCTTCCGGTCTTATTATTCTCAGCGCTCAGGTGTCGTCTCAATCCTCCTGGAACAGACACTCTAGTGATACAACCTCTACCGTCTGTTCTTTATCACGGGACCTCTCTGGGTCAGTAACCTTTTTACAATGCGACGAATGGACCCAAGTCTCTCTCTCACTGCAACCTTCAATGCTGTTGTGCTGGTCAATAAGACTTGATATGGTCCTTCCCATCTGTCAATAAGGCAACCTGAGCGTAGAAAATTCCGTATCATTACATAATCCCCAGGTTCAATGTCATGACAATTACTGTCCGGCAGATCAGGAATCACCAACTTTAGATTATCATTCTGATTCCTCAATTGCTTACTCATCTTAACCAAGTACTTTACATTGTTAACTTTCAAATCATCCTGGGGGTTAATCATAACATGGGGTTGTCGACCAAACAGAATTTCAAAAGGAGACAGATTAAGAGGGGACCTGGGAGTGGTTCTGATGCTGTATAATACAATTGGCAAAGCTTCGGGCCATAACAGTCCTGTTTCAGTCATTACCTTGCACAATTTATTTTTAATAGTGCTGTTTACTCTTTCCACCTTCGCACTCGCCTGGGGGGGCGGTACGGAGTGTGCAGCTTACTATTAATTCCCATCAACTTACACATTGTTTGAAAGACTTCACCTGTAAAATGGGTACCCCTATCACTTTCAATGATTCTAGGGATACCATACCTACACACAAATTCCTGCACAATTTTCTTTGCAGTAAATACAGCAGTATTTGTGGCCGCGGGAAATGCTTCAACCCAATTTGAGAACACATCAATACAGACCAATACATATTTAAAATTTCTACAAGTTAGCAATTGTATGAAATCAATTTGTATTACCTGGAAAGGACCATCTGTTGGAGGGATATGGGATGGCTCTGTCGGTATTGCCTTTCAGATATTCTTCCTCAAGCAGGCGAGACATGTCATCTCTCTTTTACCCGCATGGGAAGAAAATCCTGGGGCGCACCAATAAGCTCTTACCAACTTACACATTCCTTCTTTGCCTAGATGAGTCAGCCCATGTGCCGCTTCCGCTAGACTTGGAAGGTATGCTCTGGGTGCCACTGGCTTACCCTGTCCATCTGTCCAGAGTCCTGAGGACTCCTGGCCATATCCTTTTGACCTCCAAACTGCCTTTTCCTGTAGGGAACACAAATTTTGCATTTCACACAATTTCTGTGTGTTTACAGTATTAAATACCATCAGTCGTGTACTATCTGTTTGTATGTGGTTACTAGCTGCTGATTTAGCAGCTTCGTCTGCTCGGCTGTTACCAAGTGATACCGGGTCTTGGCTACATGTGTGAGCTTTACACTTGATAACAGCCACTATGTCGGGTTCCTGTATCGCTGTTAGAAGTCTTTTGATGTGGGCTGCATGCGCTACGGGTGTACCAGCTGCCGTCATGAAATTTCTGAGGCGCCATAGGGCCCCGAAATCATGGACTACTCCGAAGGCGTACCTAGAATCTGTGTAGATATTGGCTGACTTGCCCTTAGCCAATTCACATGCTCTGGTTAGGGCAACCAGTTCAGCAACTTGTGCTGAGTGAGGTGGGCCTAGCGGTTCCGCTTCTATGGTACCTTGGTCATCTACGACTGCGTATCCAGTACACAAGTCTCCCGAGTCCGTCTGTCTGTGACAACTACCGTCAGTGTAGAAAGTAAAATCTACATCTTCCAGTGGGTTGTCACTGATGTCAGGCCTTGCCGTGAAATTTTGGGTCAAATATTCCATACAATCATGCGTGTCATCCCCTGTATTAAATCCTCCTTCACCATCCCTCTCATCCTCCACCCTTTGTGCCTGTCCAGGCACACCTGGGAGATACGTTGCAGGATTTAATGCGCTGCATCTCCTTATGGTGATGTTTACGGGGGCCATTAATGCCAATTCCCATCTTGTAAACCGCGCTGATGAGACGTGTCTGGTTTGGGCCGAATTCAGTAAGGCTGACACTGCATGTGGTGTATGAATTGTGAGGTTGTGTCCTAGCACTACATCTTCGCTCTTTGTGACTAGCAATGCTATTGCTGCAACGCTTCGCAAGCATGTGGGGAGGGATCGTGCTACCGTATCTAGCTGGGCGCTATAGTAAGCTACCGGCCTGCTGGCATCACCATGCTTCTGGGTTAAGACACCTGCTGCGCACCCAGCACTCTCTGTTCCGTACAGCTCAAAGGGTTTCCCATAGTCAGGCATACCTAATGCTGGTGCCTGCGTTAGGCACTGTTTAAGTCTCTCAAATGCCATATCGGATTCGTCTGTGTGCGAAATCCGATCAGGTTTGTTTGAGGAGACCATCTCCTGCAAAGGTAGGGCTAGTATGGAAAAACCTGGGATCCACTTACGGCAATACCCACACATTCCTAAAAATGTTCTAATCTGTTGCTGGGTTTGTGGCAGGGTCATGTCACGAATTGCTTGAATTCTATCAGCGGTCAGGTGTCTCAGTCCTTGTGTTAGACAGTGTCCCAAATACTTCACACGGGTCTGGCATAATTGTAACTTGTCCTTGGAAACCTTGTGTCCTGTGTCTGAAAGATGAAACAGGAGTTGTTTCGTATCTCTCAGGGACGCTTCCAGTGAATCTGAACACAGCAGTAAATCATCCACATACTGTATCAATATTGATCCACTCTCTGGTTGGAAAGACTGTAAACAATCATGCAGGGCCTGTGAGAAAATACTTGGACTGTCTATGAAACCTTGTGGTAATCGAGTCCAAGTGTACTGAACTCCTCTGTATGTGAATGCAAATAAGTATTGACTGTCAGGGTGCAGAGGTACCGAGAAGAAAGCGGAGCAGAGGTCAATCACAGTGAAAAATTTGGCAGTGGGAGGGATTTGCATAAGGATGACAGCTGGATTTGGCACTACGGGGAATTGACTCTCAACTATTTTGTTGATCCCTCTTAGATCCTGCACTAATCTGTAACCCCTCCCCCCACTCTTTTTAACAGGGAAGATGGGACTATTGGCAGTGCTGGACGTTCTTACCAGAATGCCCTGTTGTAGCAAGCGCTCTATTACAGGGTAAACTCCTAACTCCACCTCTGGCTTCAGAGGGTATTGTGGGATTTTTGGAGCTATCCTACCATCTTTTACTTGCACAACTACTGGGGCTACGTTTGCCATCAATCCAGTGTCTTGTCCATCCTTGGTCCAAAGTGATTCCGGTATCTGGGAAATCATTTCCTCTACCTTGGACGGACACCTATTTACAACAACAGTGTGTGACATTAATCTTGTTGGGGAGTCTAGCATATCCTGCGCTTCCTGAGCGTGGTTTTCGGGTATGTCCAAGAACACACCTTCAGGAGTACAGTATATGACGCATCCCATTTTGCACAGTAAATCTCACCCTAGGAGATTAGTCGGAGCCGATGCAGCCAGCAGAAAAGAATGCTTGGTATGCAAAGGCCCTATCGTAATCTCTGCAGGTTTGCTTAAAGGGTAGTGCTGTACTACTCCTGTTACTCCCATGGCTGGAATTGTTTTACCAGTGGTTCTCATGCCCACGGTCGAATTTATCACTGACTTGGCCGCCCCCGTATCTACAAGGAAATTTAGAGATTTACCAGATACATCAATTGTGACCTCGGGTTCACTTCCAAGGCTCGCAATTAATTTTACTGGCTGCAGATTACAGGTGTGGCCCCGCCCCTATGGTGCGTGGTGACCTCCCTGCATTGCGCTGGCAGCTATTACCTGTGAAGGGGGTAAATGGGAACTATCAGTGACTTGCCAGTCTCTTTTTGGGGGATACCTTTTTGTTTCCCCTGCGTGTGGCTCATAACTCCGTCTCTGCGGTCCTTGATCCCAATTTCGTGTGTCATGTCATTGTCTAGGGGGTTGATATGATTTTGGTGCATTTTTCAATCTACAGTCTCATGAAAAATGTCCCTCTTTATGACAGTAATAACAAGTTACCACATTTGACTTACCCACAGGGGTCGGAGATTTATACTGAGGTGGCCTTGTGGTCAGGGTCTGTATACTTACGGCCATTAACTTATCACTTTGTGACTCCCTGTGTCTGGTGATATTCCGATCATGATCAATAGCGGCCTCTCTCAAAGTAGCCACCGACAGACCTCGCCAACATGGTTGGGTGGTCTGTACCCTCGTCCTCAATACTTCCTTTAAACCATCCATTAACACAGATACTGCTACTTCTCTATGATTCACATTTGTCTTAATGTCTTCTATGCCTGTATACTTAGCCATATCCTGTAGTGCCCGATGAAAATAATCAGCAGCTGTTTCTCCCTCTTTTTGTTTGATGGAGAAAATTTTGTTCCATTTGGCAACAGCTGGAAAATACTCTTTTAACTGTAAATTTATTCTCTTTACATTATCTTGGTTGTACACATCCGTAAGGGGTACCTCTTCATCTAATTTACAGTCAGCTATAAATCTCGCTGAGTCAACATTGGAGGGTAAACATGCCCTCAGCAGTATCTGCCAGTCTTTGTTATTGGGCTCCACAGTATTTCCTAGCTCTCTAATGTATTCCTGGCTTGCAACTAGATCTTTCCTAGGATCAGGGAATTCAGACACCATTGATCTTAATTCCATTCGGGAAAAGGGGCAGTGCATGGCGATATGTCTGACAGGAGTGAGTCCTGAAGTGTCAGTTTTCCCATTTGGCACTGCAATTACCCTAACGGGATTAAGTTCAATAACATCATTCTGAGTAGATTCTACAACATGTGGTGAAATGGTTTCAGCATAGTGTATGGTGCCGTACTTACCAGTTGATACGACCTCACCTGTCCCTCCACTAGGGGCCTTTGATACTGCTCTTACTGGTTGGGACGTGCCCACTGTTGTTTCTGCTATGGTGGCTGCTAGAGAGAGTGCCGATATTGTTGTTGGCTCATCCTCTTGGTCACAATCCTGGGGAAAGTTTAAAACAGGGTACAGCTTGCACGGGTTAATATTAGCATCAACAATCTTGGTTACATTATTCTTAACATTTATACAGTTACTAAGTGCATGTTTATCATTCACCAGTGTGCCATTCTCTGTAACCACCTTCTCTCCCGTTATGTATGGTGGTGGTGGCGCGGTGGCTATCAGTTTTCTGATAGGGTTAGATCCAGCCGCTTGAGCCAATCCTCTTTGTATTTCACCTTCCTGTTGCCATAACTGTAAATAATCATAATGTTTGATCCGTCTCTTTGCAGATTTAATGAGACATATCCTTCTCCTTAGATTTTGTAACACCTCGGGACTAAAACTGCCTACCCGTGGGAACTTTTCCCCATCATGCACAGTCATTCTTTCCCATTCATCGCACAAAACCTCTGTGTGTGAACCGTATTTCTCACACATGACATACCTTGCCGACCCGATTGGTCGGTTTACTAAGTCAACCCGAACCGAGGTTGATCGCCCCCTACCTGAACAACTGGCCCCCATCTTTGCAGGTGTTGCTTTCACTACCTCTGACCTTCAAATCAGGGTCTTCAGCGAACCCTTACAAAAACCATGATGTCCGGGGTAGGCCGGCGGCGGAAGTTTACCGAGTACCTCCACTCACTCGCCCACGTCGACCAATACGCCCACACACTGCCCTAGCGCTCGCGTACTCGACCTAGGGCCCCTGCGACCTGAACCTCTATTTACTGGAACATGTGAGTGTGATCCGAAGAGCACTTAACCCTTCCCAGTAACTATTGATTGTTAGAGAATTCCCGAGTGACCAGCGAACCTCCCTTAAAATAAAAAAAAATTACACAAATCACGTTAGAATGTACAAATAGCGTTTATGACCCCTCTAGCGTACGCAAATGGTACTGGGTCAAGTTACTAACTAATGCACACAATTACGTGCGGTACAATCGTTCTGCACATAAGCAACTAATCTTATGTGCGGAGCGACCAGTGGAATCGAAAATTGTGGCTGCGAATTCCTTCAGCCAGAGCTTAATGGCCTATATGGGTACCGCACCAACCCTTCCTGGTGTTGTGCTTCTTTACTCTTTATCTATAGCGGACTTCTTAGTCTGCTGTACCTAGACCTCCTGGTCTGTCTGGACCTCCTGGTCTGTGCTACAGTAGACCTCCTGGTCTGCTATACTCTAATGCTCTTTTTTTAAATGTTTAACAAGGGATGCCTCCCAAGCCACCGTGCCGTCACTTACACGTATGTACCTCACGAGAACTCGATGATTTCCTGTGGTTCAACCCCAAAATTTTAGAAACTTATATATATGTATACACACTCTTTCACCTCATATACTCTTTACTTTCGTTTCTGAGCAGAAATCCCTTTCATTCAGTATCGCAGGCTAATCCCGAGGAGTTGCAACTAGAGAAGGATCTATTAGCTTAAAATTTTGGACACTGAGATTGGTTTGCGCTATTATCGCGTTGCCTCCTTATCGCCTAACTAAAACAATACTATTGTGTTATTTGTATTATGTGGGCGTACCCAGACGCTCCGTTGCGTAATATACGCTCCGTGCGTCGGCCCTTGCGTCGCATACGCTAGTCCCGCCCTTTGTTAGAGACACATGTACGCAAGCCAGGTATATCCACAGAAATACAATTAACACGTTTATATCAATGTAGATGATCTTTAAGTGTAATCATCTACTGAACACCACACCGAACTTCCTTGTATCTTAGGCAAGCCGTGCGCGTGTTTTACAAATTACTCCTTAATGTATTAATATTACTTTTAACTACCAATAGCAACAAATCTTTCTCAGCACG
Organism: Pseudophryne corroboree; assembly: GCF_028390025.1. Lineage (NCBI taxonomy): Eukaryota > Metazoa > Chordata > Amphibia > Anura > Myobatrachidae > Pseudophryne > Pseudophryne corroboree. Next base: position 593,711,770 of record NC_086449.1, on the reverse strand, counting down.
TTATCAATTGTGAAATGGCAAACAGGAAAGTGAGGTGTGAAAATACATAAATGAAAAGAAATACAGGTGTGTGCGTGCGTGCGTACGCAAAACAGAAATAAACAGTTTTAAAAGACAATAGCATACTGTTCTAACCTTCCGGTTCCGGATTCCACCAGCACTCCTACAGCGTAGCGAAACAGATGCTTATCTAGCCAGCACTACTGTATCCCGATACGAAGGGATACTGCCTTCCCGCCCTTGCTGACAGATAAAGTCTGTGTTCGCTGGTGCGGATATGTGGAGGACGGACGAGCCGCCAATTGATAAAGCTAACTATTTATCTTATTACATTCACTATAAAATGGGTAAGAGACTCAGTACGCAATTGGCGTATGGGGTACCGTAAGGGTACGCACTTAGCGTATCAGACGCTTAGCCGTGGTCGAGACGCACATGCGACACGCTCGCTCACAACTTAACGCGTGGTGTCGAGCACGCTATAGGCGGCCGACTACCGTAATACTATGCTACTAGCGTAGCGTACGCTCGTGACCACGAGGAGAACACGAGCGGCGCAGACGCTCACGGGATGACACTCAGTTAACCTTGTATCCAACACAGTGAAAGATTGAGTTTGTACTGTAAACCTTGGTTTTGTAATGTGAGCACAATGCAATGCTAATTAACCTCTATTGTATGAAAGCCTCTTGAGCGATTGAGACACTCTGAATACTCCCAGCAATGTAATAAACACACAATACCTTGCTAAGGTTCCAACACCTTTACTAACAATATCTAGCTATGAAAAAGTTAAAACAGTTAACAGTTCATACACTATAGGCTAACATCAATATCTAAGCAGGCTAACTACACATAAATATAAAATATCGTCACAATCTTATACAATAACAGAGAGAGAGAATATGGCAAATACAAACAGAGATTTAGAATGGTTACAGAGAATAACTTACACACACTGGGGAAATGATCGCTGCGCAGCTCTGGTACCAGCTCCGAGTTAGTCAAGATGAAAACCGTTTGTGGAGAGAAGAGACTGAGCTGGCCAGGCTGGCTGTCCTTATATACACTGCGTACAGTATACTACTAAGGGACCTACAATCTCATTGTTCATTGGACACAGGAATGTCTCCTCGCATCATAACAAAAAGGTCATAGGTTAGTTTGAACAGGTGGGCTGTGACTATATCAAACTGCTCAGGTGGGAGGGAATCTGAGAATTCCCGCCGCATGGATAATGAACCGCAAATATAGTAAATGTCCAGAAACTACTAATAGACATAACTATACGCAGGAGCGATTAATCTTTACCTAACCAGCACCGGATTGTTTCTAATAAAATGTTCTTTAGTTAGGTACCAAACACCACTGCTCAAACCCTGTCTGACCCTTCGTACCATGCAAAGAGGAATTCCTCTGTCCAGCGACCAGTTACATTAAACAAACTTACAGTCATCATTAAGGGGAACATTATCTATAAAACATACTATTTGGTTTTATTATTTAACGATTGAGTCGCCCGCTAGACGCACACAAACTCTACCGTAAATGCACATACCACGCGCTCGAGCGCATGGCAGAGGAGGCGCCATCACGCAGCTGCAAGTATCCGCACGCATGGGAGAGAATGTGCACGTGCAGCGGGCAAGCGCATGAGGTGAATATATGGCAACGTGTAGCATGATATTTTTCCGACTTTGACACAACCACTAAGGCTTAATAGTACTACTGAATTTTTTAAAAGCATAGCAACATTTGATAAATGTGCATTTTTGGTTTAATTTTACTTTCATCGAAAAAGTCTTTTAGTTCTGTTTGATGAATCGCTCTTATGGGCTTATAGTATTGGAATATTGCCAATTTTCGTCACTCAATGCACTAAAAGCTTTGAAAATAAACACAGGGAGAGATGTCTTATTTTGAAATCATACATGATATATTTAGGATAGTCTATTAGCTTGAATATAATGGTGATTAATCTGAGGTTAATATGATTTCCTGCTTTCACAAGGACTTTTGACTTTCTACTGCACTGTGCAATAACTCACTGTGCATTTAAAAGACATTCCTGCCAGATATTTTAGAAACCATTAGTTGCTATGCAAGTTTAAAGCAAATCCAGCAGCTTCATGAATGCAATGGTATTGTACATTGCATTTTCTTCTGTAAGACATTCTCATATTCATCCACTTATCAGGGTCAACAATGACTAGACACACTAATCTTCTGTCTTTACTATGGGAACCAATTAAGCTTCTGTTAAAGAAAAGGCTGAAGAAGCTACCATCCAGGCTAAGTGCAAAGACAAAATGTATTCTTCAAAAATGAGTTTTTGATTTACTGTTCTTTCACAGAGGTTAAATGGCAACATTGGAGTGTGTCAATATTATAAATCACCGGCTTCTAGATTCCAGTTAATTAGACTCACAAAGGCATTACACTGTCTATAGGGCTAAGAACATTGGAAAATAAAGACACCTGTCAGCCAGCAAAAATAGCTAATTTAAAACAGTCTTTAAACTAACAGTTGAAACAGAAGTCTTAATTGCACAAATTTACAAATCTATATTTAAATCATCCACTACATTCCATGTGTTTCCACTAATAGGGTGACCCTAATTCTAATTAATAAGAAACTGAAATGGGTCACATATATAAATGTGATATTTTTAATTAGGAACATTTAGCAGGACATACTACAGAATTACAAACAAGTAATACATCCCATGGAAAGTCCAGACAGTCATGAAGCAGCATTGGATGTCCAATTATTGGCTCCCTATAACATGCTACAAAAAGAGTTGCTTCCATTTGTGCTATCTGGATAACAGTAGAAATCACTTATATTTATAGTAGTTGTCCTTCTTTCCTTACCACCCTCCTAGCCTTGTTTTGTGCTTGTGAGCTCTTAGCACGTCTGACCATACTAATATGCTACTCCTAATTAACAATTGACACTTTTCGGGTTGAAGTGGTTTGTTTTGGCCCCCACAGACCAATTTTTTTGGAAGGAATACCATTAATGAGGAGGTTGATGTTGAAGGTGTTGGTGGTGGACATTGCATGTGCTGGTCCAAACTTCTGGTAGCTAATACCGAACTACTTGTTATTACTTTACAGGATTTTTTCAGATTTTGATAAATAATTTGCATGAATTCACTGCAAATGATGAAACAGGGAGGAGATGTTTATATGGTTAACATCACTACCTCTACTAACTTGGCCCCACAAATGGTACAGATGCCTTCCCAAATGTCAGGATTTGGGTAAAAATGATTCCACACAGCAGAGGCGGCTTTTTTTGTGTTATGCCAAGGGATGACTATGTCCTTCGTTTTGTCACAAGCAAGAGCTGCTGCCACTGGTGGCTGACTTACTTTGACACAAACAACATACTCATCATTAACATACTTATCATCAACATCCTCATTAGCATCAGCTAGTACACAAATATCCCCCTCATCCGGTTGAACTTCTTCAACACTAGCATCCACAATTTCACCATCCTTACTTGTACAACTCATCCCCACATTTGCAGAAGAAGGAGGCTTCTTTATAAGTCAGGAAATTCAGTGATATGAAAACTATTTTTTTACACAATACGACTCACAGTGCTTCTAGTAATGGTGGCACACTGGCCTCCTAAAGAACGTTATTATTTTACAACACAATGCCTGATCCTGAACAACAACAACACACATTTTATTTTAATTTTTTTACACACTGCAACTCACATCTCTGTTAGTAATGGTGGCACACTGAGACCTAATGAATGTAATTTTTTGACAGTTTTATTTGAATTTCTCAACATGGTGCCTGCACTGACCATACAACACAGTACCTCAGAGTGCTGCAGCCCACAGACCTTCACAGTCTGGCACAGTCAATGTAGTACCACAGTTGTGCTGCAGCCCACAGCACTTCACTGACACAGTCAAATCAGTGATGCCGCTTACAGCCCTTCACTGACAGTTACAGCAGTGCTGCACCTCACAACATCCACAGTCTGGCACAGTCACTGTAGTGCCACAGTAGTGCTGCATCTCACAGTCCTTCACTGACACAGTCACAGCAATCTTGTACCCCACAGCTCTTTACCGGTCTATCTAATATAGTAATAGTAGTGCTGCAGTCTACAGCCCTTCACTGGCATAGTCACAGTGCTGCAGTACTGCCACACACCCTAACCCTTCAGCATCCTATGTGAAATGGTGCCCAATCAACAAGGGAAGGATTTTTATAGACTCCAAAACACGCAACATCAGATGCCAAGAAAGATTATGTGTTGCTTCATTTTGAATCCGAGCCTTAGGCGAAAACCCAAGCCTGAGCTCGGAACTTCTCGGAAATGGCAAATTTGAGTTGGTTTAGTTTTCAGAAAACTGAACCTGCACATCTTTAGTTCCTGTGTATGCCACAGCTTTAATGAGAAGTAGACAAATATATAATACCTGTGCAGATTACTCAAGCTTTAGGATCCCTGTATTTCACACACAAAGCTGAAATCTACATCTTGTTAAAGGTAAAAGTAGCCAGCATAGTCCTCCTATAATTTTCCATTGCCTGGGATGTACAGGGTGTCTCAAAAGTCTGTACACATAAGCAATAATGCATTGGCAATAATGCATTATGCATATGTTCAAGAAATTTTATTTAATTGGAATATTAAAAAATAACATCTTCAATATGATTTCCATCATTTGTGATGTAAAGGTTGATGCACTTTGCAAGATTCACGTGAACTCGATGCAATAACTCTGTGTCTAGACTTTAAGGACACCCTGTATGTACCATTTTACTCATACAACCAAGCAGATTAAGATATTTATTACATCCGATGGGGATGTTTTATCTGATGCAATGGAAGGCTGTTGGGAAGGAGCCAGAATGGAGCAGGCAGGGGATATCAGTTGTGGGACTAGGTCAGCCAAAGCAGGAGTGCGGCCAATTGGGGTGCAGAGACTGAGCTGAATATGTAATACCAGCATGTGTATATATATATATATGTGTGCGTGTGTGTATATATATATATATATATATACACACACACACACACACACACACACACACACACACACACACACACACACACACACATACATATATGATGGAGAAAAAGAACAATGTTTTAGACCTGCATTCACTGCAGCAATATTTCAATCTGGGGTGCAGCCTCCATAGCCTAGCAATATTGAAAATCCAATAATTTCTTGTTTATATACTATCAGTGTTGCAAAAAAGTGTAATGTTTAGACTAATTAGTGCTTACACCTGTAGAGGCTAATAAAGGTGTGGCTTTACTCAGGCTCTCACTTCCTGGGGGAACGAGTAGCAGGCTTGTTCAGAGACACTGTGATGTTTGTTAACACTGTATATTGGATTTTCGATTTTCGATGCCCCAAAACTTGCTGTGCCCTTGATCATCGGTTTTAGTAGATGACTTTGATTGAATTAGCGTCGTCATCATGATTGGTGGCAGCTGCTGCTGCACTAGTATTTGGTTGCCTTCTCTAAACTGATAGTTATCCATTTGTCAAGTCACAGATCACTGTGCAGATCACAGGGCTTATAGATGTATGTGAACAAAGTGCACTTGAGTAAAGCACACCAACCAACCAGTACAAAAACAATAAATATATATTTTTTACTTTTCTATTTTTAAAATTGCAGCTTGGATCAAACTGTGTGGATCATAGGGCTTATAGATGCATGTAAACAAAATGCACTTTAGTAAAGCGCACCAATCAGTAGAAAATATATAGATATATTATATATATATATATATATTATTTTTTTATTTTTAAACTTGCAGCTCAGTTTGAACTGCATGGATCATAGGGTGTAAGTGAACAAAGTGCACTTGAGAAAAGCACAGCCAATACAGCAGAGTACAACGCCACACACAGCAACGTGCCCCTATATACACAGTCACTATACTGCACAGCCACAATTAGTATGGAGTCAGCAAGCCAAAACAGCAGAGTATAGTGCAGCATGCCCTTATACAGTCACTGTACTGCAAATCCACTTACAAAAGTCTGGAGTCTTTGGAGTCTGGACATAGCACAGTCAAAACCACAGAGTATAGCGCAGCATGCAACATGCCCCTATATACACTGTCACTATACTGCACAGCCACTTAGTGAAGTCTGAAATCTCTGAAGTTTGGACACAGCAAAGCCTAAACAGCACAGTAAAGTGCAGTGTGCCCCTATATACACTGTTACTTTTATACTGCAGCCACTTATACCCCTTTCAGACCGGTACCTCTGAACACAGGTTATTGGCACATGAACGCGCATAACCCATGTTCATGTGTGGTCTAAAAGGTGCCAGGGTTGAAATACTGTGTTGCGTGACCAGGTATTTTAACCCTGGACGTGAGCAGGGTTGAACATGTGTTCAACCCAGCTCACTGTGCGGTGTTAACGGGAGCAGGGTCGATGCAACCTGTTTCCCGTTCACTCTCTATGTACAGGTGGTGATTGGAGATCATGTGATCTCCAAACACCGCCGTGTCACCGATGATGTCATCAACCCGGCAATATGCCAGGCTGCAGTCAGCAACGGCAGGAAGCCTGAGGATGGGTTGCAAGCTGGCAGCTCCCATGTCAGGCTCCCGGGATGCGACCCACCTCAGGCAGTCTGAAAGGGTTATAAGTGAAGTCTGGAGTCTCTGACACAGGACAGCCAAACAGCAGTGTATAACACAGCAAACAGCAGCATGCATTGAGTGAAATGGAGCCAAGTCCCGGTCGTGACGCCTTATAGGGAATCCAAATTCCATGAGAATCCGATGCCAGAAAGGTGACATTCGGCTTTGACGTGGAATATGATTCTGGCGGGAACACCTGGCAGCTCGGGTGGACTAGGTTTACCATTGTTCAGAGTGACTCGGATTCCAAGCAATCCGAATTGCTCATCATATGAAATGGGGAATGAGATAGCACTCAATTTAGTTCAGCATGTTGGTGCAGGGTCCAAATGAAATGTATATGTGCACTCATCCAGCCAGGCTAAAGCATCAGACCTGTGCTCAAGGAATGAAGCTTTGACTTTTTTGTAGTTCATATCATGCAATTTGCAGATGTTTCCCGATGACTGTTTCCACAGCACATTAGTTTTCTTCAGGGGCTTTGGAGACAGTACTAGAGAGCCGTTTATAAAGCCCAATAGGGCATACAACAATTATTATAATTGAAACCACCTTGAGTCTCTCATGCTGAGCCCACTGCATGCTCACATACCGTGTTGCACCCCAAATCGAGGAATGGTGAGTGCCGTAGATTAGTGCTTTTTTTAAATTAAGTATTTGAATTCACCTTTTGTGATCACATTTTCTCATGCACCCTGTTGTACAATAACTTATTTATTACAGCTTGTGTCATCTGTTTTCCTAAGTGCTTTACAACAGATGTGTTGGTAACTGTCTCACCTTTAAAAGCAAAGTTGCTGTGAACTTTAGACCAGGTAACATACACAAAGTTTAACACTAATGTGATAGCTATTTTTCTGGTAAATATTTTGAGCAACAGAGTAGGACCTGCAGTAAAGTGGAGACCCTTGCAGGCTTAAATGCATTGAACAATACATGAACTAAAATGCCACTGTTTAGTATTGTTAGTTAATAGTGAGCGCAGAGCCTCTTTGACTTAACAGTGATATATGTGCAGATGGCCTATCACACACCTTATATACCCACCAAGCCAGCGCACATGAAGTACTTCACTGCCGACTTTAATTGTAGGAAGCGGTCATAATAATGTGACTCGACTGTGTATATCTCTCTCTCTCTCTCTCTCTCTCTCTCTCTCTCTATATATATATATATATATATATATATATATATATTCTTTTGAGGTATCTGCTGAAACAATGAAAAATGATGGTCCAAAATTGAAGTAAATTGTGATTAATGTGGAATGTTGTAACACTAGGACAAATATTACAGTGATCAATAGGCTTGTTAGTCACTACCTAGTGGAAAAGATGAATAGCCAGTAGTGATTATCCGCGTACATCAATTCAATATCAATTATGTAAATTGATGTTCTATTATCATGTTATCCTAATTATGATGAAGAGCAAGTGTGGCTGGGCCATAGTCATATTTTCATAAATGTGTAAAAGACAATTATTAAACATATAAGGACAGAGCAATTCTCACAGTGATCAATAAATAACCAGTTATAATTTATTTGGTACACTAAATAAAAATCAATTGCATAAATTTGCAATTTGCAACTACTGTACAGTATATTGATTACTCCTGCAACATCTTGCTGACCTAGTTATAGAGATGTGCGGCTGGCACTTTTCGTGTTTTGTGTTTTGGCTTTAGGTCTAATTCCAGTTTTGTGTTTTGGTTTTGGCTTGGTTTTGCCAAAACCACCCTTTTGTGTTTTGGTTTTGGTTTTGGATCTGGATGGTTTTTGAAAAAAACATAAAAACAGCTAAAATCACAGAATTTGGGGGTAATTTTGCTCCTACAGTATTATTAACCTCAATAACAATCATTTCCAGTCTATTCTGAACACCTCACACCTCACAATATTGTTTTTATGCCAAAAAGTTGCACCGAGGTTGCTGGATAACTAAGCTAAATGACACAAGTGGACAACACAAACAACAGGCCCATCTAGGAGCGGCACTGCAGTGTCAGACAGGAGGGCAGATATAAAAAAAGGCCCCAAACAGCACAGGATGCAAAGAAGAAAAAGATTTGCAATGAGATAGTTGTATGACTAAGCCAAGCGACACAAACAATTGGCCCTTCTAGGCGTGGCACTGCAATGGCAGACAGGAGGGCAGATATAAAAAAAAGGCCCCAAACAGCACATCATGCAAAGAAGAAAAAGATTCGCAATGAGGTAGTTGTATGACTAAGCGAAGCAACACAAACAATTGGCCCATCAAGGCGTGGCACAGCAGTGGCAGACAGGAGGGCAGATATTTTAAAAAAGGCCCCAAAAAGCACAGGATGCAAAGAAGAAAAAGATTTGCAATGAGATAGTTGTATGACTAAGCCAAGCGACACAAACAATTGGCCCATCTAGGCGTGGCACTGCAGTGGCAGACAGGAGGGCAGATATATTTTTTTTAAAAAGGCCCCAAACAGCACATCATGCAAAAAAGGAAAAGATTTGCAATGAGGTAGTTGTATGACTAAGCGAAGCAACACAAACAATTGGCCCATCAAGGCGTGGCACAGCAGTGGCAGACAGGAGGGCAGATATTTTAAAAAAAGGCCCCAAACAGCACATCATGCAAATAAGAAAAAGATTTGCAATGAGGTAGTTGTATGACTAAGCCAAGCAACACACAGAATTGGCCCATCTAGGCGTGACACTGCAGTGGCAGACAGGAAGGCAGATATAAAAAAAAGGCCTCTAATAGCACATGATGCAAAGAAGAAAAAAAGGTGCACCGAGGTTGCTGTATGACTAAGCTAAGCGACACAACCACCTGGCCCATCTAGTAGTGTCACGCAGTGGCTGAATGTCGAGAGTGGGCCGCAATTGTTTGGTCCACTGACAGCATCTCCAGCATGCTCCAGTCACTTAAAAAAAATCTGCAATTGGTGGACTTATACGGCAGTACCCCAGGACTAATCCAGCAGTACCCCTGGACTCATACGGCAGTGTCACACAGGATGGCACTTTTCAAAAACTAGGCCACAAACAGCACCTCATGCAAAGATGTCGAAGAGGCGCAATGAGGTAGCTGTATAACTAAGCCAAGCGACACAAACAATTCCAACTGGAATTATACGTCCAAATCACTGGAATTATTTGGCAAGATCACTGTAATTAATAATTGTAAATCACTGACATTAATTGGCAAAATCACTGTAAATATACGTCCGAATCACTGGAATTCAATGACAAGATCACTGTAATTAATAATTATAAATCACTGACATTAATTGGCAAAATCACTGTAATTATACGTCCAAATCACTGGAATTAATTGGCAAGATCACTGTAATTATTAATTATAAATCACTGACATTAATTGGCAAAATCACTGGAATTATATGTCCAAATCACTGGAATAAAATGGCAAAATCTCGCTTTCGCCTGCCTAGTGAAGTGGAATCTAGATGGGATTTGGCACTGGGGACACAATACCTCCATCAATTGTTTAAATCCCACTGCACTAATGGCAGATACCGGGTGCACGTCTAACACCAACATAAGTGTCAAGGCCTCAGTTATGAGGGCTTCCATCGTCATGTGAAGCTGAACCACTAGTCATGAACATAGGCCAGGGCCTCAGCAGTTCCTTGCCACTTCGTGTCGTAAATGGCATATTGGCAAGTTTACGTTTCTCCTCAGACCATTTCAATTTCTTATTTTGGGTCTTTTTACTAAACTTTGGCTTTTTGGATTTTACATGCCCTCTACTATCACATTGGGCATCGGCCTCGGCAGACGACGTTGATGGCATTTCATCATCTATGTCATGGCTAGAGGCAGCAGCTTCAGCACTAGGAGGAAGTGGTTTTTGATCTTTCCCTATTTTATCCTCCAAATTTTTTTTCTTCATTATTTTTTGGGAGTTATATAAGACAATATGCGGCACAGGAATGACTGGAATGACTGATGAGACAGGACAGTACCACTGGTCTGATGCAGCTCAACACAACAACACTGTAAGGGACTTGTGGTTGTTGTTATTATTATTATTATTATTATACGGCAGCAGGGGACATATAGCAGCAGCGTATATCATCACTGGAATGACTGATGAGACAGGACACTACCACTGGTCTGATGCAGCACAACACAACAACACTGTAAGGGATTTGTGGTTGTTTTTATTATTATTATACGGCAGCAGTGGACATATAGCAGCAGCGTATATTGTCACTGGAATGACTGATGAACAGGACACTACCACTGTTCTGATGCAGCACAACACAACAACACTGTAAGAGACTTGTGGTTGTTGTTATTATTATTATTATTATTATTATTATACGGCAGCAGTAGACATATAGCAGCGTATATCATCACTGGAATTACTGATGAGACAGGACACTACCACTGGTCTGATGCAGCACAACACAACAACACTGTAAGGGATTTGTGGTTGTTTTTATTATTATTATACGGCAGCAGTGGACATATAGCAGCAGCGTATATCGTCACTGGAATGACTGATGAACAGGACACTACCACTGGTCTGATGCAGCACAACACAACAATACTGTAAGGGACTTGTGGTTGTTTTTATTATTATTATACGGCAGCAGTGGACATATAGCAGCAGCATATATCGTCACTGGAATGACTGATGAGACAGGACACAACACAACAACACTTTATACAGCTACACTGGATATATGGCAGCAGAGAACACCAACACTGTGACTGGCTGGACTGATGCAGCATAATACACTGACTACACTGGACTAAACAGCACAACACAGCACCACTTTATATAGGTACACTGGATATATGGCAGCAGAGGACACCAACACTGTGACGACACTGGACTGATGCAGCACAATACACTGACTACACTGGACTGGACTGAGCAGCACAACACAGCACAAGACTTGCCACCCCAGGAGGTCAAAGAAGCAATGGCTAAAAAGAGGTGTGCTTTCAAAACATTCAAATCTAATGGAGGGGAGGAGTCATTCCGGTATTACAAGGAATGCAATAAAAGAAGCAAAAAAAAATAAGAGCTGCTAAAATTGTAAACGAAAAGCAAATCGCTATAGAGAGTAAAGCCAACCCTAAAAAGTTTTATAAGTACATAAACAGTAAAAGGTTAAAGAAGAAGAGTGTAGGCCCATTAAAAAATGAACTGGGAGATTGATAAACGATGACAAAACAAAAGCGGAAATACTGAACTATTTTTTTTCCTAAGTATTCACCAGGGAGGATCCGACGGTGAGAGTGGTGCATAACAATAGTGAAGATAATGACGCTTGGCTTGATACTCTTTTAAATGAGGAAGTAGTCCTTGAGAGACAAAGTAAAATAAAGATTAATAAATCACCAGGCCCAGATAGCATTCATTTGAGGGTTATTATGGAGCTTAGGTCACAGCTAGCAAAACCCCTATACTTGATTTTCTATAGTTAAATTAGATCAAGCATGGTACCAAAGGATTGGCGCATAGCTGAGGTAGTGCCCTTATTTAAAAAGGGAACTAAAGATAATCCTGGTAACTATAGACCAGTTAGTTTAATCTCTATAGTGAGTAAAATATTGGAAGGAATTTTGAGGGATAGCATAGAGAATTATCTGCATGCTATTAAAAGTATTAGCAAAAGTCAGCACAGGTTTGTAAGGGGCAGATAATGTGAAACTAACTTAATTAGCTTCTACGAGGAAGTGAGCGAGAATCTTGACCAGGGAAAAGCAGTGGATGTGGTCTATTTAGATTTTGCAAAAGCCTTCTACACAGTGTCTCACGGTAGACTGATCATCAAATAAAGGGAACTTGGCCTAGGATATATTATTTGTACATGGATAAGTAATTGGCTGGATAACAGAGTAGAATGAGTAGTGGTCAATGGGATGTTCTCTAGCTGGGCACCAGTAGTCAGCAGAATACCGCAAGGGTCCGTATTTGGCCTGATTCTGTTCAATATATTTATCAATGATCTAGGAATAGGCCTGGAAAGTACAGTGTCAATCTTTGCAGATGATACTAAACTGTGTAGGGTATTTAATTCAGAAAGCGATGTGTCTCTACAACATGACTCATTTAAACTTGAAACTTGGGTGTCTAAATGGAGAATGAAATTCAATGTAGAAAAATGCAAAGTTATGCATTTTGGGACAAAAAACACATTTGCATCCTACGCTCTAAATGGGGAAAATATAGGAGTAATTGTGGTGGAAAAATATTTGGGGGTGCTCATAGATAATAGGCTTAACAACAGTTAAATGCAGCAAAGAAGGCAGCTAAAGTGTTTGCATGTATAAAATGGGGCATTGAGATGAGGGACGAGGGTGTAATCCTGCCGCTGTACAAATCATCGGTGCGTCCACACCTGGAATATTGTATTCAATTTTGGGCACCATATTATAAAAAAGATAGCGGGGAGCTAGAAAGAGTTCAAAGGTGAGCGACTAAATTGATTAAAGGGTTAAAGACACTGGAGTACGAGGAAAGGCTTACTAGTTTAAATATGTACATTATACACTAGAAAAGAGGCGTCTAAGAGGAGACGTTATTAATATATTCAAATATGTAAAGGGTCATTATAAGGAGTTAGCATGGAATTTGTTTATTAAAAGAACTCTGAAAAGGACACAAGGGCACTCACTGAGGCTAGTGGAGAGAAAATTCCATACACAACATAGGAAAGGGTTCTTCACGGTAAGGGCAATAAAGATTTGGAACTCCCTGCCGGAACAGGTAATAATGGCGGACTCTGTAAATGCATTTAAAAATGGATTGGACACATTTCTAACTGGAAAAAGTACCCAGGGCCATAGCATTTAACATATTGACATTATATATCTGGGAGTGGTAAGAACCATAGTTGTCAATTGATACTAAACCATTACTTCAGCAGGTACATTATAATATGCACAGCTTAACACAGAATACAGGTTGAGCCCGATGGGCTTTTTTCCTCTTTCCAACCTCACTAACTATGTAACTATGTAACAATGAATGGTGTCACGGAAATGGAGGAGAGGTGCCCCCCTACAGAGCAGGAGCTCGTGGCAGCTGACTCCGTAGACTCCCACAGTTTTGCCTCTGATGGATGTTACAGCAACATTAAACTGAAGTAAAACATAAGGATAATATTCTACCCAAAATCTAGAACAATGAAAGACTACTTTCAAACAACAAATTTGAGTCCACTTAAACTAGGTACAAACCGTCAGATTTTTTGGGGCCAGCCCGAAACTTGGATGATTTTTCAGGAAATTGCAGGCTCCAATATCTGAGCTACAAACTAACAGACTGTATTTAAGTTAATAATTTCTGCCACATCACATGGCATTTACATATATCCGCCCGCAAGGAGGATAACATAGTGATAGGAAGACATAGGAAATATGGACAGATTATTGAGAATGCACACACACTGATCGATATCGGGAGATTGTGGCTAAGATTTTTGGTTTGGATTGCCAGATCAGAAAATCGATCATTCATGTGTGTGGGCAAGATGTTTTTAGAATTATCGGCGAAACACCAAAATGTTCAATTGTACACACTATACAATAATCTTGGTCGTTCTTCCAAATATTGGCAACTTGGCACAATATTTGTATAGTGTGTACCTAGCTTTACTCTTCACAACAAACAACTCCAGTTTGAGCAACATGTACACTCATCACTTAAATCTTTGTTAGGAATGCTGCAAGATCTTTCCACTTCATCTAGAACTACTTATTTGTATCCTTCTAGTTTACTAAAAATATGTGAATTCGCAGGTGTACCAATGTAATTTTACCTTTACATATTTTTGAAAGTCCTGTCTGAATTACCATTGCCTTTTCCTTACTGTCACAACCTCCCAATTCTAACAGCCTACTTTAAAATTCAACTTATGCAACTTTATAATCTTCAGTTTTATTTCATATGAAACTATGTTATTGCTGTTGAACATACACATTTACCAACATTGTACTTTCACCTGCACTCCTGCAATTCTACTGTTCAGTCTCTATCATACAAGTTCCCCTCCTATTTCAAATTTTCCACCAATCAATAACCTCCACTTCTACTAACAGTAGGTGTCCCACAAGGTTCTATTCTTGAACCTCTGATATTCTCTCTCTATACATCTTCTTTAGGTAAGCTAATTTTCTCTTTTTGTTTCGATATGCGGATGATACTCAATTTGTCCTTTCCTCTCCTGACATCTTCCCCTCTCTCCTCTCTTGTATCTCTAACAGTCTCCCTGCTACCTCTTCTTGGATGTCCCAGCACTTACTGTAACATGTCAAAAACTGAGCTGGTCATCTTTTCACACTCCCACATAACCTCACTTTCTACAATTTCATTATTAATTGATGGCATAAATACTTATCTCCTCTAGTCCTCAAGTACACTGTCTTGGAGTTATCCTTAACTCCTCCCTCTCATTTAAACCACATTCAGTACCTCTCGCAAACCTGCCATTTCCATCTCAAAAATATTTCCAGGATCAGACCATATCTCACCCTGGAAGCTACTAAAATCCTCATACAGTCACTGGTCATCTCCAGATTGGACTACTGTAATCTCCTATTATCTGTCCTCCCTGACAAATGCCTTTATCCACTCCAATTTATCCTCAATGCTGCTGACTGTATCATTATCTCCAAATATACTATTTGCACCTCCCCACTCTTACAAGCCCTACACTGACTCCTGTTCCCCTTCAGAATCCTATTTCAAGCTTGCTACACTCACTTCTAAGGGCCTTACCCATTACCCCCTGATTTAAATCTCTGACCTTATCTCCCTTTACATTCCTGCCCATCCTCTTTGCTCCACAAATGCATGCCACCTCTCCTCCCAACCGATTGCTTCCTCTTATTTCTGCCTCCAATATTTTGCATGTGCTACTACCTATCACTAGAATTATCTTCCTCTCCCCATCATACTAGCCACCTCTCTACAAAACTTCAAGCGGGCGCTCAAGACCCACTTCTTCATGAAACCCAACTATCTCTCATCCTAAGCCTCTGTTCCATGCTCACTATATACTCCATCTGGGTCACCCTTTTCTGTCTGCCCCTCCCCATTAGAATGTAAGTTGTCATGAGCAGTACCCTATTCCATCATGTACTTTCCTTCTCTTAATTAGACTATATACTACACCATACTCCTTACAAAGGCACCTAGCCCTCAGTTTCTGCCACCCTGATGCTTATTTCAGTGTCATGTCCATTGATGCAGTAATGTTTATATATCATCTACTTGTCCTACATTGTCTTTTACTGTAAGTCACTGTTTTTCTTGTTTTGTTCACTTGTTTATGTACTTTGTTAGGTGCTGTGGAAACCTTGTGGCACCATATAAATAAATGATACTATAAGAACAATAATAGGGGTTTTTTACATTTATTTCTGATTTCTACATGTACAGATGTGTCCTTACACATCTTTGTGAAAAGGGATGCATGTCATGGTGTTGCCACGATTGCGGCAATGCCACGTAACTACCAGTTCTTTGCCCTGCTACAATTCCCAGGTGCATGCATGTGAATGCCACCATGTAAACCAAATGTAACTACAGGTAGAATACCGGCCCACTACCCATGCTCATACAATGGCTGAGTCCATCTCTTTATGTAGGGAAGCAGGAGCGTCTTACTCCTGCTGCCTGTGACCACAGTGTTTGGTGCATACTGTAGCTGGTGTGTGCATACGCATGCACCCGTGAGCATCACACTATGCTAGGAACCTTTGTCTGTGATGCAAATGCATCGCAGGCAAGGATGTATAAGGACACATCTGTACAAAGTCCTACAGAGAAAGGCTTGAAAATAAAGAGGGTAGAAAAGCATTGCATTGCACCATAATAGCTGCACACAGAGTAAAATATCAGAGGCACAGCATAATGTTTTTCATAATCTAAATACTGTACATTTGGTAGTTTATAAAATTAAGTCTCAACAATAAATTGACCAACTTAACAGTATGTTTCACAACATAAGTGTAATTATGGCAATGATGTGGTCTGGGTCCGACTGGGCCACTAGGGTACAAGGGAAACCCCAGGGGGCCCCACTGACTTAGGGCCAACCAGGGCTGGACTGCCCATCTGGCACTTCTGGCATATGCCAACAGGGCCACCAATGGTCTGTGTGCAGCCCAGCTTCCACCTCTCTGGGTTTCCTTCCCCCCTGCCCGAAGTGTCTCTTTCCAAGAAAGGTGGGGACATTCCACAAGCATCCCCCCTTCCCCTGACTCACTGCATGTTCCCGGCGGGAAGTGTCCGCGCCCCATTTAACTTCCGAACAATGCCAGGGCTAAAAAACATCCTCAGTCCATTCCTGGAGCCTACCACCTTCTCTATTGATCAGGTTCCAGACTGTGCTCTTGAATTATACATTAAACATATACAGATGGAGCCATCTTCATCTTGGCCTTTAATAGGATTGAACCAGGGCAGTCGGACTTAATCTCCTGCTGTAATGACTTAATCCCCTGATGTATTGTTCTCTCTGTATTGTATTGCATCTTAAAACAATAGATGAAGGGCTTATGCTAATAAGCCTTGGTGTGCCTAGGCACAGCAGAGAAGCCAAGATGAGTGTGGCTCCATCTTATTATATAATACTGCACAGTACTATATTTTCTTCAGTGCATTAATCTGGTAAATTATTATGTATGAAATATATTTACAAAGGGGCCCAGACCATGCACTCTCTAATGTTTAGCCAAGCCTCTGTGTTGCCATGAGCCCCTACCACTGCATTCCGCCAGTGGGCCCTTCATGCCCCAGTAAACAGAGGATGTGGGGATGTAAAATGAACGTGAAGTGATAGAGTGAAAAACCATAGTAATGGGTACTGTATATCTCCTTCTGTGAATTAGATTATAGTACACTAAGTTTGGTTTGAAAGGTAAAAGGTATAAATACTGTGAATAAAAACAATAACAAATTATAATACAAAAAAAATAGTGGGTTGTGGAAAATATATTTGGTGAAAAGTAACAATAACTACAGAAGTTTGATGCAATAACATATATTTAAGGTGTAATACCAGGTAATAAGAATTGCCTGTAAAGAATGATAAGAATTATATTAAGTTGGCATAAATATCTCATAGTTCATATACTCATTGTAAGGTGTGTGTTGCTGATAGGTGTTATGGAGGATGGCGGGATTGCAACAGCAAGGTGTTCTGTGTTTGTATGCTCAACACCATAATAGGCTCTGATTTTATATACCAGTTACCACAATGGCCTCCATTTTCTACAAGCCTACAGAAGCTCATTGAAGAGGAATGGGTGTAACCACATGCCACATGGGGCGTGGCCAATGAAAATGGGGACATGATAAACATATGGGGGGCGAGATAAACATATGACCCCAATAGTGCAGTGCCAGATACCCATATGCCCCCAATAGTGCCAGATACACATATGACCCCAGTAGTGCAGTGCAAGATGCACATTTGCCCCCATAGTGCCAGATATGCCCCCACAGTGCCAGATACAAATATGCTCCCACAGTGCCAGGTATACCCATGACCCCACAGTGCCAGATACACATATGCCCCCCCATTGCCAGATAGACATATGCCCCCTAGTGTCTGGTACACACATGACACCCCTGTGCATGTTACCGATACTGTGTCAGGGGAGGAGAGCATAGCATGCGCCTCTCCTGCCCCTCAGTGCTCAGTCCAGTCTTTGGCAGCATCATGTATCTCAAATCAGGCGCTGGTTCATGAGCCAATCAAAGCTCACGGTCTGGAAGCCAATCAGGAGCCACAACTGCCGGTCCACAAGCTCTGATTGGCTAATACACTGGCACCTCATTTTAGATACATGCCGCTGCCGGAGACTGGACTGAGCACTGAGGGGCAGGAGATGTGCGCGCTGTGCTCTCCTCCCCTCACACACAGCAGCCAGCAGCTACAAGCATGGTGGACTGGTCGGTGGTACTGCATACCGGCTGGCAATTTCTTATGCCGTACTTGCAGCACTAGACATGCTATTAGAAGGGGGATGTGAATAATATAATGTAATATGTGTGTGCTATGGGAAGGGGGGTTGTGTATAATGCAATATAGTATGGGTGTGCTATGGGGAAGGGGAAGGCTGTGCATAATGTAATTTATGCTGCATGTACAGTACTGGAGGCAGTGGCAGATTCAGGAAGGGGGGGCACCCAGGCACATGACCCCCCCCCCCCCCCCACACACACACACACACACACACACACACACACTCCCTTCCTGTATTTAAATTGATTTTTAAGTCATTTATTTCTCATTTTATTGCAACTGCATGAATGAGGCTGCTGCTGTCAGCCCTCCCCATAAAGTTATGATTAATCTCAGTGGTGGGCTGTAGCTGGCAGGCACAGTCAGGACCAGTCATGGCTCTGCAGTCTTCATTTTAAGCGTCCCGAGCTGGCCGGCAGCCACCTTGAAGTGGAACATGCAGCAGTGGCTGGGTGTTGGTGTGCCTGTGTGTGGGCTCATATCTTGTGGCATAATGTGAATTTCGCCTCCTACTGTGTGGCATAATGTGAATTTGGCTCATACTGTGTGGCATGATGTGAATTTCGGCTCATACTGTGTGGCATAATGTGAATTTGGCTCATACTATGTGGCATAATGTGAATTTGGCTCATACTGTGTGGCATAATGTGAATTTCGGCTCATACTGTGTGGCATAATGTGAATTTGGCTCATACTGTGTGGCATAATGTGAATTTGGCTCATACTGTGTGGCATAATGTGAATTTCGGCTCATACTGTGTGGCATAATGTGAATTTGGCTCATATTGTGTGGCATAATGTGAATTTGGCTCATACTGTGTGGCATAATGTGAATTTTGGCTTATACTATATAGTGTAATGTGAATAAGGGGCACTACTGTCAGTAGCTAGTGAGCATGGGGACATGTGTGACAAATGCTGGTGTTCTGCAAAGGAGGAATCCGATGGCATAGAAAGAGGCAAATGTGGCTCTGGTGACGTGTATATTTAAACTTTACTTGTGTTATATTAAAACTGAAATGCTTGTCCCCTTAAATCTCCCATCATTTTCAGAGTAGCCCACTCAAAGACAGGGTGTAGGTGCTGGGGGTCCAAGGGGCTATTCCAAAAGTTCTCATATCCAAAAAATAATAAAAAATTGATTGTTATTTACAGTGTACGCATATAGTTAACATACAATATATGGGACGGGGGTCCTGTTATCACTTGATCTTAGAATGTAAATCATTTGGAAGATGAAGACTGAGATTTTAGAGAAATACAGTTTGTTTGTATTTTTATCTCAGAGTCATACATAGTAGACACTTCAGTTAAGTAATCCCTAGAAGAAGAATACATACAAAATTAATTCAGGACCATGCCTCATTCTTAGTTCTCTTAAGTGGGTATTGCTAATCAACAAGATATGCAATTGGGAGCAATGTCTCAAGATGTCATCAAATACTGACATACAGTACAGTACAGTACAACACTGTTTACCTAGGAAAAATGTAAATATTTTAAGTGTATAAAAAATGATGATTTTAATTCCATAAACCACACAGGCAGCTGTTGTTTACAGTTTTCATCCTGGAAGAGGTAGTGGGAGATCAAAATATTTTCATCATTTTCATTTAAATCATTTTTGTATTTACTAAAATTACTACCATGGATTAAAAATAAATAGTACATAAAATGGAAATGGAAATGAATCGAAAGGATAACCCATTAAATGCTGAAAATATAGTTTAAAACCAGAAAAAAGTCACTGTGCTTTGAATGCACCGCAATATATAAAGTTTACAGTATATGTCAGATTTAATACTCTTTTTGACATTTTTCCAAATTAAATGTTCTCGTCTATCAGAATTAGAGTAATTGTTGGAGCAGAGTTAGATTTTTCTCTCAAACAGTGGACGGTACAAAGCATCTGATTCAGAGGTGGATGCTAATCAGATGTTCATGCGGATTTCTGATTGTATTTGATATCCACATGCTCAGGAGCTACTCTGCACAGATCTGGTCCTGTGAAATGGGTCGCAGTGACCATAGCATGATTTAAATGCTGCCTCAGAGCTGAAGATGGGTGGTGGTGTTGGCCCCATTTTCTGAGCAGCCCGTAGCCAGCGGCTGCATACTTGGATGCACTTTCACTGGCCAAGGCAGTGTAGTTCTACCGGACATCCTGACTAGCATGAGATGTCCGATGGACGAGAAATGTTCTTGCACAGGATCCTATGCTGCATCTTTGGACACAAGCAGCTGATCAAAGGAGCTGGCAATGGATGATTTTTTACACAAGATGCCTCCTGTGGAATTTGCATATTTTCACACAGCCGATGCATACAAAGACACAGCAGTGGTACCATTTGCATCTACTTCTGAATCAGGCTCAAAGCACTGTAGCCTGCTCTTTTACTTACACTTTATTTTTGCCCTTAGTTGTTGAATATGAATGGTCAATGGCCCTCATTCCGAGTTGTTCGCTCGTTAGACGCTTTTTGCAGCAATGCACACGCTAAGCCGCCGCCCTCTGGGAGTGACTCTTAGCTTAGCTGAATTGCGAACGATGTATTCGCAATATTGCGAAATGATTTTACTTTGCAGTTTCTGAGTAGCTCGAGACTTAATCTTCCAGTGCGATCAGTACAGTGTTTGTCGTTCCTGGTTTGACGTCACAAACACACCCAGCGTTTGCCCAGGCACTCCCCCGTTTCTCCAGCCACTCACGCGTTTTTCCCAGAAATGGCAGCGTTTTTTCACACACTCCCATAAAACGGCCAGTTTCCGCCCAGAAACACCCATTTCCTGTCAATCACACAACGATCACCAGAACGAAGAAAAAACCTTGTAATGCCGTGAGTAAAATACCAAGCTTCTTAGCAAATTTACTTGGCGCAGCCACAGTGCAAAAATTGCGCATGCGCAGTTTGCGGAAAATCGCTGCGATGCGATGAAAAAGAACGAGCGAACAACTCGGAATGAGGGCCAATGCTCTTAATGTGCTCTGTAGGTCATATATAACACCATGACTGACCTTTTTCTAGCCTCCAAATTGTATTATATAATTATAGAATGATTAGACTTATTCTTATCTGGACTTCAGATATTAAATTTTTTTTAAAAAAATTCTCAAAACAGTTTGAAAACTGATGAACTCAGACAATAGAGAGGATACATTTTTTGGCTACATTTGAGCAAGGAATAGAGGGTTGACTGGCTCAAACACAATTTTAAACTCAAAAGCAGTAATTTCAATATGCTAATCAAAATAGGATTTTAATACCTAGCAGTAAATCCTTTTTTCTTAGATCGTAGAGGATGCTGGGGATGCTTTAAGAACCATGGGGTATAGACGGGATCCGCAGGAGACATGGGCCCACTATAAGACTTTGAATGGGTGTGAACTGGCTCCTCCCTCTATGCCCCTCCTCCAGACTCCAGTTATAGGAACTGTGCCCAGGGAGACGGACATTTTGAGGAAAATGATTTATTTCATTCATGTAAACTATAGTGAGTCACATACCAGCTCACACCACTAACACGCCGTACATATGGCATTCAACAACAACGCATGCAACGGCATGACCAACAACAGTCACAGATTGACTGAACTCAACGCAACATGAGCGTAACTATAACCAAACTGCAGATACAGCCCGCACTGGGACGGGCGCCCAGCATCCTCTACGGACTAAGAGAAAAGGATTTACCGGTAGGTATTAAAATCCTATTTTCTCATGCGTCCTAGAAGATGCTGGGGATGCTTCAAGAACCATGGGGTTTATACCAAAGCTCTAGAACGGGCGGGAGAGTGCGGATGACTCTGCAGCACCGATTGACCAAACAAGAGGTCCTCCTCAGCCAGGGTATCAAACTTGTAAAACTTTGCAAAGGTGTTTGAACCCGACCAAGTAGCAGCTCGGCAAAGTTGTAACGCCGAGACTCCCCTGCCGCCCAGGATGAGCCAACCTTTCTGGTAGAATGGGCTTTCACCGATTTCGGTAACGGCAATCCTGCCGTAGAATGAGCCTGCTGAATCATATTACAAATCCAGTACGCAATAGTCTGCTTAGAAGCAGGAGCCCAAATCTTGTTGGGAGCCCACAGGACAAACAGAGCCTCTGTTTTCCTAATCTGCGCCGTTCTGGTGACATAGATCTTCAAAGCTCTGACCACATTGAGAGACTTTGACTCCGACAAGACGTCAGTAGCCACTGGCACCACAATAGGCTGGTTAACATGAAATGATGAAACCACTTTTGGCAGAAATTGCTGACGAGTTCTCAACTCCGCTCTATCAGCATGGAAAATCAAATGGGGGCTTTTGTGAGACAAAGCCGCCAACTCAGACTCTCGCCTTGCAGACGCCAAGGCCAACAACATGACCACTTTCCAAGTAAGGAATTTTAACTCAACCTTGCGCAAAGGTTCAAACCAATGTGATTGCAAGAATTGCAACACCACATTAAGGTCCCATGGTGCCACTGGGGGATGTGCAGCACGCCTTTTACGAAGGTCTGAACTTCTGGATGGGAGGCCAATTCTTTTTGAAAAAAGATCGACAAGGCCGAAATCTGTACTTTAACAGAGCCTAACTTTAGGCCCGCATCCACACCTGCTTGTAGGAAATGGAGCAAACGCCCCAGGTGAAATTCTTCCATAGGAGCCTTCTTGGATTCACACCAAGACACATATTTTCTCCAAATATGGTGATAATGCTTTGCCGTTACTTCTTTTCTAGCCTGAAGAAGTGTAGGAATGACTTCACTGGGAATACCCTTTCGGGCTAGGATTTGGCGCTCAACCACCACGCCATCAAACGCAGCCGCAGTAAGTCCTGATACACGCACGGCCCCTGTTGTGACAGGTCCTCCTGAAGAGGAAGAGGCCAGGGATCTTCTATGAGCAACTCCTGAAGATCTGGATACCAATCCGGAACAATGAGGATTGCCTGAACCCTTGTTCTTCTTATAATTTTTATCACCTTTGGAATGAGTGGAAGTGGAGGGAACACATAGACCAACTGAAACACCCACGGTGTCACTAGGGCATCCACAGCTATCGCCTGAGGGTCCCTTGACCTGGAACAATATCTCTGAAGTTTCTTGTTTAGGCGGGACGCCATCATGTCCACTTGAGGAACTCCCCAACGACTTGTCACTTCTGCAAAGACCTCTTGATGAAGACCCCACTCTCCTGGATGGAGATCGTGTCTGCTGAGGAAGTCTGCTTCCCAGTTGTCCACTCCTGGAATGAAGACTGCTGCCAGAGCGCTGGCATGTCTTTCAGCTCAGCAAAGGATCTTCGTGGCCTCGGCCAACGCCGCTCTGCTCTTTGTTCCGCCTTGGCGGTTTATGTACGCCACTGCTGTCACGTTGTCTGACTGAATCAAGACCGGCAGACCTCGAAGAAGATGTTCTGCTTGCTGTATGCCGTTGTGGATGGCTCTAAATTCCAGAATGTTTATGTGTAGACAAGCTTCCTGGCTTGACCACTTTCCCTGAAAGTTTCTTCCCTGTGTGACTGCTCCCCAGCCTCGGAGGCTTGCATCCGTGGTCACCAGGATCCAATCCTGAATCCCGAACCTGCGTCCCTCCAGAAGGTGAGAACTGTGCAGCCACCACAGAAGGGAAATTCTGGTCCTTGGAGATAGAATTATTTTCCGGTGCATGTCCAGGTGAGACGTGGACCACCGGTCCAGCAGGTTCCACTGAAACATCCTGGCATAGAACCTGCCATACGGAATGGCCTCATAGGCCGCCACCATCTTCTCCATCAACCGAGTGCAGTGAAGAACTGACACCCTTGCCAGTTTCAGAATCTGTTTTACCATGTTCTGTATTTCCAGAGCTTTTTCCACTGGAAAAAAAACTCTCTGCAATTCTGTATCCAGAATCATACCCAGGAACGACAGCCGTGTCGTTGGATCCAACTGTGATTTTGGCAAATGTAGGAGCCAACCGTGTTGTTGAAAAATCATCAGTGAAAGAGCAATGTCACAGGCCACCGGGTGGTGAAGTGGCGGTGTTTCGTACCTTAATTTCCCCTGATGATGTCGGTCCCAGTCTTCTTGGACTTTGCTTTCTTGTCACCTCTGGATACCCAGCAGAAGGATGAGGCCCCCAAACAGACCCCATACAAACAAGTCACCACACTTTTGGACAGTGACTGGTATTTTATTATCACCAATAAGGTGTCATTGCTATTGTGTTAAACGGTTTAGTAGGGTAGAATTGAAATTAAGCAATGTCACTATATATAGGAACAGATCAATATGCAGATCAGCAGTTCGAGATCATATGGTATCACAGGTAATATAGTCAAGCATTAAACATTTTAGTTACATATAACAAATTCACGGCTTTTAGGAGAACTCACAATTTATAGTATTTCTTCAATATATTCGTAAATGAATTTCTCACAATTTATTTATCGTATACTATTACGTCACTATTAACCATAACCTTAAATGTCTACCAATTGACTGGCAGCAAGTAACCAGAAACGGTGTCCAAATTAGTGTCCCAAGTGTCCACACGGTGGCTGTAGAGCTCTTCCCCTCTCTGTCTGTAGTAACAAATGGGAATATTGCTGCATGAGGGAAGCACCTGGCTGAGTTGGCAAGGGTTGGCTGGCTGTCAAGTTGAGCTGCTGCTGAAATGGTCTCACTGACTGACAATACCTCTAACTGTCTGTCTGACCCTGGCAGCCTCAGGTGATGGGTGACAGGGGTCTTAGTCTGTGCTGACAGACGTAAACAGGGCTGACTGGAGAATGACACACAAAGGGGTTCTGACTGTCACTTGGGTATGGCTGGCTGTGCTGAGGCACTGTTACAGACACAATGTGAAGGGGCAAGGTTACTCACTGTTCCCCACAGCTGCACTCCATCCTCTCACTGTCAGGCGGCCTCTTCAGTGCTTCCCAGCTGTGATGACAGAGACTCCATGCTGCTTCACTTGCAGCTCGCACGCTAATATGATTCCTGTCAGCACTTCTCTCTCAGCAGCTGTGACGCTTCCTTCCCTAACGTCTCACTCAGTTGTCGGGCGCTGACGACTCCACTTGCGACCGCTCTCCTTTCGCCGCTGGTCACCCCTTTCAGTGCTCTCTGGACGACAACTCTCCACACTGCAGCCTCACACACTCTCCTCAGAGCAGTAACCCCGTCTCCTCAGCTTCCCGCTCTGTAAAGGTCATGGGGTCAGCCAATCGCAGGGTACTTTTCTCCTAGCTCTCTGGCTGTGACAGTTGGGCTCCTATGGTTCTAGACTTGACTCCCCTGGGTCCTAGTGCCCCCCATGTCAGCTCCTGCTGACATCACTAAAAGTTAGGGGATAGTTAACCTATGCAGTGCTGCGTTGCTAGGCATGGGCCTGTACTGTAGTGGGAACACCACAGGATAGTGCCACAGCAACATGCTTCAACAATTGCTCCTTGGACCTCGCCTTTATGAGGAGATCGTCCAAGTACAGGATAATTGTGATTCCCTGCTTGCGCAGGAGAACCATAATTTCCGCCATAACCTTGGTGAAAATCCTCGGAGCCGTGGACAGACCAAACGGCAACATCTGAAATTGGTAATGACAATCCTGCACAGCAAATCTCAGGTAAGCCTGATGTGGAGGATATATGGGGACATGTAAGTAGGCATCTTTTATGTCGGAAGCGCCACCTTTTTGGATAGATGCGATAAAGTTTTGTTTACTGTGGGGATTGACTCCCACCTTTCCCTATCCCCAGAGGGGAACAGATAGGCCATTGGAATTCTTTTGGGAACATGTATCTTTTTGTCAGTGTTTTCCCAAGCTTTTTCAAAAATTGCGTTCAGTTCATGAGAGGGAGGAAATGTTACCTCAGGTTTCTTTCCTTTAAACATTCAGACCCTAGTATCAGGAACAGCAGGGTCCTCAGTGATATGTAATACATCTTTTATCACCACAATCATGTACTGAATACTCTTAGCCAGTTTTGGATGTAATCTGGCATCACTATAGTGACAGTCGACACTGGAATCAGAGGGGGTCATTCCGAGTTGTTCGCTCTTTATTTTTTTCTCGCAACGGAGCGATTAGTCGCTAATGCGCATGCACAATGTCCGCAGTGCGACTGCGCCAAGTAAATTTGCTATGCAGTTAGGTATTTTACTCACGGCATTACAAGGTTTTTTCTTCGTTCTGGTGATCGTAATGTGATTGACAGGAAGTGGGTGTTTCTGGGCGGAAACTGTCCGTTTTATGGGTGTGTGCGAAAAAACGCTACCGTTTCTGGGAAAAACGCGGGAGTGGCTGGAGAAACGGAGGAGTGTCTGGGCGAACGCTGGGTGTGTTTGTGACATCAAACCAGGAACGACAAGCACTGAACTGATCGCAGATGCCGAGTAAGTGTGGAGCTACTCAGAAACTGCTAAGAAGTGTCTATTCGCAATTTTGCTAATCTTTCGTTCGCAATTTTGATAAGCTAGATTCACTCCCAGTAGGCGGCGGCTTAGCGTGTGCAAAGCTGCTAAAAGCAGCTTGCGAGCGAACAACTCAGAATGAGGGCCAGAGTCCGTGTCGGTGTCTGTATCTGCTATCTGGGCAAATGCCCGTTTCTGTGACCCCGAAGGGGTCTGGACCTGTGACAAAGCATCTTCCATGGATTTCCTCCATGTCTGGTTCTTAGACTCAGATTTATCAAATCTCTTAGCCAACTTAGTCACATTTGCGTTTAAAACACTTAACATATTGACCCAATCATCCGTCGGCGGTGCCGACACTGTCACTCTCACAGAACTGTCTGTCCCCACACCAGCCTCCTCCTGGGAAGAGCATTCAGCCTCAGACATGTCGACACACACACGTACCGACAGCCACAACCACACTGGGGCTATAGGAGACAGACCCACAGCAGATCCTGTTAGAGAGACACAGAAAGAGTTCTGCCAGCTCACACCCAGCCCCTATCCCAGTACTAAAGTCAGTAACAAGACTGCCGAGACCTGCTAGCGCTTTTTAAATATATAATAAATCACCAATCACTAGTGCACCCCCCATTTTGCACCCTGTTACTTGCACAGCAGTGTGGAGGTCAGGGCCAGCGTCTCTGCAGCCTTCTTTGAAGAGAAAAATGGCGCTAGTCAGAGCTATGCGGCTAAGCCCCGCCCACTACATGGCGCACTCCAGTCCCGCTCAAAAAAATCTTTATTCTGGCGGGGGTCCCCTACAAAGTGCCTTGGCACTGTTATATTCAATGCCAGTGCTGTTTGAGGCCCATAATGCTGACCAGGACGCCCCCCCCTGCACCCTGCAGTGCCGTGATCAGTGTGGGAGCATGGCGCGCAGCGAGGCCGCTGCACGGTACCTCAAACGCCATCTTCTGCCGTCACTGAAATCTTCTGATCTTCTCATACTCACCCGGCTTCAATCTTCTGGCTCTGTGAGGGGGGGGGTGACGGCGCGGCTCCCGGAACAAGCAGCTAGGCGTACCAAGTGATCAAACCCTCTGGAGCTAATGGTGTCCAGTAGCCAAAGAAGCAGAGCCCTTGAACTCTTAAGAAGTAGGTTTGCTTCTCTCCCCTCAGTCCCACGATGCAGGGAGCCTGTTGCCAGCAGGTCTCCCTGAAAAAAATAAACCTAATAAAGTATTTTGCCTGAGAAACTCTGTAGAGTTCCCCAGTGTGCATCCAGTCTCGCTGGGCACAGAATCTAACTGGAGTCTGGAGGAGGGGCATAGAGGGAGGAGCCAGTTCATACCCATTCAAAGTCTTATAGTGTGCCCATGTCTCCTGCGGATCCTGTCTATACCCCATGGTTCTTGAAGCATCCCCAGCATCCTCTGGGACATATGAGAAAACACAAACACACACACACACACACACACACACACACACACACGCACGCACACTCACTCACTCACACACATATATATATATTGCAACACATACTCTTGTAACACACACTTGAGTAATGGTTATGCAAACGTAACATTTATTGAGACTAAACAGCCAACCCATGGACCAATGGGGCATATTTTCTCCCCACTCATTACACTGTATAATTATCCATTATCACATATGGCACATCTACTGTTCTTCAAAAATCTCTGATTTAAACCCCTCACATTGCACACTTCCTCCTATTCCCAGAAGGTATCACACCACACAGTGGTTATTAATTCATACTTGAATGCAATTCTGACACCAGGTAAACTCTTGTGCATCATATTATGTATTGATAGGAGGGAAAGAGGAAATAGGGAGAAGACCTGAGCACTGAGCAAGTGCATGAAAGGAAAAGATTGGGTGTATTGACTTCAAATTAAAAAAATGTTTATGTACAGATACAGTAATGAATTCTGAAGGTGCTCCCCTGAAATAAGAGTATATAGGCCCTCATTCCGAGTTGTTCGCTCGTTGACTATTTTCGCTATATTGCGATTAGTCGCTTACTGCGCATGCGCAAGGTTCGCAGAGCGCATGCGCTTAGTTATTTTACACAAATGTTAGGTATTTTACTCACGGCATAACAAGGATTTTTCATCGTTCTGGTGATCGTACTGTGATTGACAGGAAGTGGGTGTTTCTGGGCGGAAACTGCCCGTTTTCTGGGCGTGTGCGAAAAAACGCTGGCGTTTCTGGGAAAAATGCGGGAGTGTCTGAAGAAACGGGGGAGTGTCTGGGCGAATGCTGGGTGTGTTTGTGACGTCAAACCAGGAACGAAACTGACTGAACTGATCGCAGTGTAGGAGTGAGTCTGGAGCTACTCAGAAACTGCTAAGAAATTTCTATTCGCAATTCTGCTAATCTTTCGTTCGCAATTCTGCTAAGCTAAGATACACTCCTAGAGGGCGGCGGCCTAGCGTTTGCAATGCTGCTAAAAGCAGCTAGCGAGCGAACAACTCGGAATGAGGCCCATAGTACAGATTTAGAAAAAATAACTTTTTGTTGGCGCTATAATCCCGTGAATATGATTTATAATACTAGTAAAAACTTCACTTTTATTTCTCCATTAGAAAACAAATAGCACCTTACATGCCAAACAAAACAAACAACATAAAAACAGAGAAAAACATGGATAGCCAGCCAGCCAGTCAGGTGATCACATTAGTGATTATAATTACTCAATTCACAATTCTCTCACCTAACACACAGGCAGGCTGCCATTGAAAAAGCCCCACATAGAGGGGAAACAGATATCTGGCAAGTGGGAGCGGTAGCCAGCACTTCTACCCTCCCTAACAGCTCCAGATAAGTTATACATATTTCTTTGAAGTATTTCCACTTTTTTTCTTTTATAGTGCACCCTGCTTATTGCTCCCCCAAGCTTGCCTGAAATGCTATAGTATATGGGGCCTAATTCTGAGTTGATCGCAGCAGCAATTTTGTTAGTAGTTGGGCAAAACTTAGGGAGGGAAGAAGTGCTGTTAGGGAGGGTAGAAGTGCTGGCTACCGCTCCCACTTGCCAGATATCTGTTTTCCCTCTATGTGGGGCTTTTTCAATGGCAGCCTGCCTGTGTGTTAGGTGAGAGAATTGTGAATTGGGTAATTATAATCACTAATGTGCACTGTAGGAGGGGCAGATATAACATGTGCAGAGAGAGATAGATTTGGGTGGGGTGTATTCAAACTGATATCTAAATTGCAGTGTAAAAATAAAGCAGCCAGTATTTACCCTGCACAGAAACAAAATAACCCACCCAAATCTAACTCTCTCTGCAAATGTTATATCTGCCCCCCCTGCAGTGCACATGGTTTTGCCCAATTGCTAACAAACTTGCTGCTGCGATCAACTCAGAATTACCCCCATTATCCACAGGCAATCAATGGGATTTCAGCAGAGCACCTTGCACCATACTACAGCCTATACTAACCAGGACAGAGGCCAGTACAATTTGGCGACGCTCACCCCACATACAGTACATTATACAAACTCAGAGCCGTAGCACTCTAGTATAAGCCTTGATCCTATTTACAGTGTCTATAATATACCTTTCAGACACTCTCATCAGGGACCCCTCTTTCTGCAATACCTCTAATTGCCCATAAGACACTCTAACTTCAAAAACATACTGATCACACTACTGCAGTAAGTTCATCCCAGTCACCCGGAGGCGAGTTGGAGTTTGGTGCCCCCCCCCTTTATAAAAAAATGGAAAACAAACATGATGTGTGTGTGTGTGTGTGTATATATATATATATATATATGCATATATATATAAAAAGGCAAAAAAGGAGATTGACTCATCACAAAAGGCCTACAATCTTGAAACTTGGCAGGTAGGTTCTCCTTAGGTCCCAGGTGTATGTATGTATGTATGTATGTATGTATGTATGTATGTATGTGTATGTTCCAGCATAACTCTGGAATGCAGCAATTTACACCAAACTTTGTAGACATATGACTTACAATCTGGGAACAAACAATGTGGGGGTAATACACCCCTTGCACCCCAGGGGTGAGTCAGCAGCACAGAGTATTTCAGCAGACAGCATTACTCTGGAATGCCTGGAGCAATTTACACCAAACTTGGCACACATATGAGTTACAATCTGGGAACAAATACTATGGGGGTAACACCCAGTGCCCCTAGGGGTGGGCCAGAAGCACAGACTATATCAGGACATGCATGATATGTCAGTGACGACAGGGCTTCATTTGACAGTGGCAGTGACATGATGTGAGGAGGGGAATGGAGGTACCATGAAGCCATATGCTGAGAGTCATATAGTGGGAGGATCAGGGTCCCAAGCAGCACAGAGTATATTAGGAGATGCATGATATGTCAGGCAGGACAGGGCTGCATGTAACAGGGGCAGTGACATGATGTCAGGAGGGGAATGAAGGTAGCACAAACCCACACACTGAGAGTTATATAGTGGGAGTAGCAGGGGTGCCCCCACAGAACATATCAGGAGATGCATAATGTGCTGCACTATATAAGAAACTGTAAATAAATCGATCATTTCACAGGGGCAATGACATGATGTGAGGAGGGGAATGAAGGCAGCAAGAAGCCACAGACTTAGAGCTGTATAGGGGGAAGAGCAGGGTCACTTTGGGGACCAAAAAGGGGCCCGGACACTATACTAAGTGGGTCAGGAAAGCAAGATATGCCTATATACTAGATCTCAAACCAATGTAAATTAACGAACAACTATAATTCTAATTTACCATCCTCATCCCGTAGCACAGGTATTCAGCTAATATATATATATATATATATATATATATATGTATGTGTGTATATTAGAGATGAGCGGGTTCGGTTTCTTTGAATCCGAACCCGCACGAACGTCACTTTTTTTTTCACGGGTCCGAGCGACTCGGATCTTCCCGCCTTGCTCGGTTAACCCGAGCGCGCCCGAACGTCATCATGACGCTGTCGGATTCTCGCGAGACTCGGATTCTATATAAGGAGCCGCGCGTCGCCGCCATTTTCACACGTGCATTGAGATTGATAGGGAGAGGACGTGGCTGGCGTCCTCTCCATTAGAATAGATTAGAAGAGAAAGAGAGAGAGAGAGATTGTGCAGACAGAGTTTACCACAGTGACCAGTGCAGTTGTTGTTAAGTTAACTTTTATTTAATATATCCGTTCTCTGCTATATCCGTTCTCTGCCTGAAAAAAACGATACACAGCAGTCACACAGTGTGACTCAGTCTGTGTGCACTCAGCTCAGCCCAGTGTGCTGCACATCAATGTATAAAAGCTTATAATAATTGTGGGGGAGACTGGGGAGCACTGCAGGTTGTTATAGCAGGAGCCAGGAGTACATAATATTATATTAATTTAAAATTAAACAGTGCACACTTTTGCTGCAGGAGTGCCACTGCCAGTGTGACTAGTGGTGACCAGTGCCTGACCACCAGTATAGTAGTATATTGTTGTATACTATCTCTTTATCAACCAGTCTATATTAGCAGCAGACACAGTACAGTGCGGTAGTTCACGGCTGTGGCTACCTCTGTGTCGGCAGTCGGCACTCGGCAGGCAGTCCGTCCATCCATAATTGTATAATTATATACCACCTAACCGTGGTATTTTTTTTTCTTTCTTTATACCGTCGTCATAGTCATACTAGTTGTTACGAGTATACTACTATCTCTTTATCAACCAGTGTACAGTGCGGTAGTTCACGGCTGTGGCTACCTCTGTGTCGGCAGTCGGCAGGCAGTCCGTCCATCCATAATTGTATTATTATAATATATACCACCTAACCGTGGTTTTTTTTTCATTCTTTATACCGTCATAGTGTCATACTAGTTGTTACGAGTATACTACTATCTCTTTATCAACCAGTGTACAGTGCGGTAGTTCACGGCTGTGGCTACCTCTGTGTCGGCAGTCGGCAGGCAGTCCGTCCATCCATAATTGTATTATAATATATACCACCTAACCGTGGTTTTTTTTTCATTCTTTATACCGTCATAGTCAGTCATACTAGTTGTTACGAGTATACTACTATCTCTTTATCAACCAGTGTACAGTGCGGTAGTTCACGGCTGTGGCTACCTCTGTGTCGGCACTCGGCAGGCAGTCCGTCCATCCATAATTGTATTATAATATATACCACCTAACCGTGGTTTTTTTTTCATTCTTTATACCGTCATAGTCAGTCATACTAGTTGTTACGAGTATACTACTATCTCTTTATCAACCAGTGTACAGTGCGGTAGTTCACGGCTGTGGCTACCTCTGTGTCGGCACTCGGCAGCCCGTCCATAATTGTATATACCAGTGACCTAACCGTGGTTTTTTTTTCTTTCTTTATACATACATACTAGTTACGAGTATACTATCTCTTTATCAACCAGTCTATATATTAGCAGCAGACACAGTACAGTGCGGTAGTTCACGGCTGTGGCTACCTCTGTGTCGGCACTCGGCAGCCCGTCCATAATTGTATATACCACCTAACCGTGGTTTTTTTTTCTTTCTTTATACATACATACTAGTTACGAGTATACTATCTCTTTATCAACCAGTCTATATATTAGCAGCAGACACAGTACAGTGCGGTAGTTCACGGCTGTGGCTACCTCTGTGTCGGCACTCGGCAGCCCGTCCATAATTGTATACTAGTATCCAATCCATCCATCTCCATTGTTTACCTGAGGTGCCTTTTAGTTGTGCCTATTAAAATATGGAGAACAAAAATGCCACTCCTAGATGGGCCCGGTGTTTGTGTCGGCCACTAGGGTCGCTAATCTTACTCACACAGCTACCTCATTGCGCCTCTTTTTTTCTTTGCGTCATGTGCTGTTTGGGGAGGGTTTTTTGGAAGGGACATCCTGCGTGACACTGCAGTGCCACTCCTAGATGGGCCCGGTGTTTGTGTCGGCCACTAGGGTCGCTTATCTTACTCACACAGCGACCTCGGTGCAAATTTTAGGACTAAAAATAATATTGTGAGGTGTGAGGTATTCAGAATAGACTGAAAATGAGTGTAAATTATGGTTTTTGAGGTTAATAATACTTTGGGATCAAAATGACCCCCAAATTCTATGATTTAAGCTGTTTTTTAGTGTTTTTGGAAAAAAACACCCGAATCCAAAACACACCCGAATCCGACAAAAATAATTCGGTGAGGTTTTGCCAAAACGCGTTCGAACCCAAAACACGGCCGCGGAACCGAACCCAAAACCAAAACACAAAACCCGAAAAATTTCAGGCGCTCATCTCTAGTGTATATACTATATACTATATATATATATATATATATATAGTATATAGGATATACACACATTTATACACACATACAAATACACACACATGACTTAAAGGATTGTAGAGATAGCACTCTCAACTGGTCTTCAGGGACTGGATCCCGCAGTGGATTGGCAGTGATCCAGATACGCTGTGTGACAACGGTTGGTGGGTCAGACAGCATGCAGCATTAATGTTCACCAGTGGATCCCATCTCACAGTCTAGTAGTAGAGGGGAGTGCTACAATGCTTGCTGCATCTAAGGCTGAGCAGTATCAGACCGGAGCCATTCTGTTCCCTTTTGCAGGTGTTAGCAGGGCTCCTGGGACAGAGACGATTAACTCTGCAACAGTAGCGGGTGCGCCGCAGAGCTTTGTTGGAAGAGAGGAGGTTACACTTGAATCCCGCTGTGAACCACACTGGTGCTGCTGTACATGCAGGTGCCCATTCAGGGCTTGTAGCCTGGAGGCAGGCATCTCCATTACCTCTGGAAGTTACGCCCCTTAATCACACTGATCTCTATTTAACTTTATTACAATCTCAGTCCTCTAATTGTCTCTGAAATACTGAATATTTGATAAATGCTTATCTAACTTATGTGTCAGTGGCTGTATGAAAATTACTGATGTGTTTAATTTTGGTCAAATCTGAAAGAAGACGATTGGTCTGGGTTTAAAACTATACAAGAAACCTAGCACCTGTTTGACCTGTTGTAATGTTAAACCTACTGTATGAAGCAAATACTGATACATATGCATTAGTGGTACTTGTCTTACGCTACTCTCCTCAAATCTGAGAGAATAGGAGTTGCCTGGGTTCATAATTATTCAAGAGAACAGTGGTGGTTCCAGAGGTGGGGCTGCAGCGCAGTCCAAATTTCAAATAGGGGAGGCACATCAACTGCCATTGAGTCAGACTGGGATGACAGTTGGTGGCAATTGGTGTGGCTTCCCTACTGTATTTGAAATTTGGACTGCGCTGCAGCCCTACCTTTGGAGCCACCTCTGCAAGAAACCCACAATTTTTCTGATTTGTTACAATATTATACCTAAGTACCACTTTTTAAAAAAGCTTACCATATGGTCATTGTAGAAGAAATCTGAGTCTGTCAAAGTGTACTCAGAAATGAATTTTTCTGCTTATTATGCAATTATGCTACAATTATCGCAAGGGGATGCATATTTAAACCAGTAAATTTCTGGTATCCTATACTTTACACATCTAAAAAAAAAACTTTTCTTTTACAGTGTGTTTACGACTGTTTAATCAGGGTCGGTTCTCTGCATTTTTGCGCCCCGGGCGGGTAGTATGGGCGTGGCTTCATACAGAGGGCGTGGTCAGTTACGCCCCCTGTACAGTAGTAGTGCCGCCGAAATGCTGTGCGGGGCGCGATGACGTAATCGCGCACCGCACAGCAAAGGTCCTCTCCACGAAGGGAAAATAAACGCTACGCGTCTAGTTCCCTGACGCGCTTCACAGCGGGATGCAGCGGCAGCGGGTCACAACGGGGGGCACAGCACTGCAGTAGCGGATTTTGCCATGGTGCGGCGCCCTCCGGAAGGCGGCGCCCCGGGCAAAAGTCCTGCTTGCCCATGGCAAGATCCGCTACTGTGTTTAATGCTTACTGCCTATTTTTACTCCTAAACATTCAAGTCTGATACAATCAGACAGCAACAGTGTTACTGATCATTACTGGACAGCCTTGACCCATTTAGGGGGTGTTAGGTGAGAGAATTGTCAATTGAGTAATTATAATCACCAATGTGATCACCTAACTGGTTTGCTATATATGCTTTTGTATGTTTTTCTGTGGTTTGTTTTGTTTGACATGTACTATGTGTTTTTTAATGGAGAAATAAAAGTTACATTTTTACTAGCATTATATCTCATTTTTGGTGGATTAGTGCCTCAACAAATAGAGTACTTTTCTCTAAATCTGCATCATATGATGTATCAGTTGCCATTTTTATATCTCCACAGAAACGTGTATGCCAAATAGAAATGAAACGGGTTGGGTATCAGAATTCCCACAATCAGAAAGACAGCAGGAGGATCCCGATGGTGAAAATGTTGCCAATCTTTGACAAGTATTCTATGGCTAACCCTAAATCAACCCTCTCTCATCCTAAACCTAACCAGCACCTCTCTCAGCCTAACTCTAACTGTCCCCTTCAGCAGTCTAACCCTAACTCCCCCCCCCCCCCCCAGCCTAACTCTAACCTTCCCCTACAGCATCCTAACCCTAGGTCAACATCCCAATGAAATCAGTTCCACTGTGTCCATACATAGCCTTGTATACATCAAGGTTCCTCACAACACTTTCCAGCTGATTGTCATACTGTAAATCTAATTATAGAACAGATGTACAGTAATAAACCTTGGAGAGTGATAACGTGAAGATAAATTGCCAAGCAATCAGCTCCTAATTGTCATTTATCAAACACAGCCTGTAACATGGCAGTTAGGAGCTGATTGGCTGATACCTTATCACTCTCCACTTTATCACTCTCTAAGGACTAGTACATCTCCCCGTATCCTTAACATATACTGTATTATATAAGATACAACAAAAATAAGACTATGTAATACGTCGGTTAGGGTGTAGTATGTTATGCCGGCGATCGGGATCTTGATACCCAGCATACAGGCGAAGGGATCCCGACCGCTGGCATGCCAGCAGCTGGTCAAGCGCAAATCAGCCCCTTGCTTGCTTGCTGCGCTCTCCACGCTGCGGGCATGGGGGCGTGCTATGTGCACCACACTATTTATTTTCCCTCCAGGGGGG
Organism: Pseudophryne corroboree; assembly: GCF_028390025.1. Classification (NCBI taxonomy): domain Eukaryota; kingdom Metazoa; phylum Chordata; class Amphibia; order Anura; family Myobatrachidae; genus Pseudophryne; species Pseudophryne corroboree. Next base: position 593,674,664 of record NC_086449.1, on the reverse strand, counting down.
TCATGGACCCCCAAGAGGGAGAATAGTTGTCAGTATGCCGGGTGTTGGGATTCCGGCGCCGGTATACTGAGCGCCAGGATCCCAACAGCCGGCATACTGAATACCACGCTCCAAATTATTGTTTATTTCAGCTATAACAAAAATCATTGCTTCAAAAATCTTATAATAAAGTTAGTTTTGAAATGTTCTTTGGAAAAAAATACAAAGTATTCTGAAACATCTTCCCTCCAATCAATAATATTAATAGACAGATGAGCATAACAGAAGCATAACCATGTATTTCTTATCACATTTAACATTGCTTCTGACATCTGTTAGAGTTCATGTAACCCTAATCACTTTAAAAACCAATCTCACAGTTTCAGGCACTTCTTGGAGGTCGTTAATATCAAAAACTGCAAACGAAGATATCAGTTAATTAGTTACATAATTTTAAGTCTACAGCTCAAATGTTCTAGATGGAAAAGACTCAAGAAAAACATAGTTTTGGATTATGTGACCTATAATAGAAATAGTTCAGAAGTGTACGTCAAAAGGCTGAGAGGTCTGGTAAAAAAAAAATGCACCTAGTAAAAACAATATTTTGATTAGGTTTAAGTAGGGGCACTAGGAAGTAAGGGAGAAAAGGCAGTGAAAGTGTATAATGTTAGAGGGGATTAACCTGTTATGAAGTAAATCTTTTTTAATTTCATGTATTTACAGTACAAAAAGTAATCCCAGGGCCCTGACTTAATCCCTTTTTATAATGGAATATGGATAAAATTGAAATGACTAGAAAGTATTTATGGAATGTGTAACCTGTTAAAAGCATGTTGATCATATGTTAGAAAGTTTTCATCCTTGGCTATATAATTTTAAGATAAATGCAATGTTATAAACAGGATATGGCTTAAATCATTGCTAAAAGTTATTGATTTGGCAGTGGGGAGGAAGATATGTTTTATGTGGCAAAAAGGTAAGTAATAATCATAAAACTACTCTTGAGTGTGTAATCAGAATATATAAACAACATTTATCTAAGAAATAAACACGTGACTAACACTAGCTCTCTTTTTGCCTCCTTGACATTGTCTCTCTCTCTCCCTCTCTCTGACACAGGGGGTCATTCCGAGTTATTCGCTCGTTGCCGATTTTCGCAACGGAGTGATTAAGGCAAAAATGCGCATGCGCATGGCACGCAGTACGCATGCGCTAAGTATTTTAGCTCAAAACTTAGTAGATTTACTCATGTCCGAACAAAGAATTTTCATCGTTGAAGTGGTTGGAGTGTGATTGACAGGAAGTGGGTGTTTCTGGGCGGAAACTGACCGTTTTCTGGGAGTGTGCGGAAAAACGCAAGCGTGCCAGGATAAAACGCGGGAGTGTCTGGAGAAACGGGGGAGTGGCTGGCCGAACGCAGGGTGTGTATGTGACGTCAAACCAGGAACTAAATGGGCTGAGCTGATCGCAGTGTAGGAGTAAGTCTCGAGCTACTCAGAAACTGCTAAGAATTTTCTATTCGCAATTCTGCTAATCTTTCGTTCGCAATTCTGCTATGCTAAGATACACTCCCAGAGGGCGGCGGCCTAGCGTGTGCAATGCTGCTAAAATCTGCTAGCGAGCGAACAACTCGGAATGACCCCCACTGTCTTCCCCAATCTCCCTGACAATCTCTCTCCCTCCCTAACACACTCTCTCTTGTTCTCTCTCTCCCTCTCCCTTTTCCCTCCCTGATATTCACTCTCTTTGCTGTTCTCTCTTTCTCTCTCCTTCCCTCCTTGACACTTTCTCGCTGTCGCTTACTGCTCTCCCTCTCTCTCTTCTACCTCCCAGTTTTCTCTCTCACTGACACCCTCTTGAATTAAAAATGCTGGTTATTTATTAAAGATAAATAATTTTATGGTGGCAAGAAAGGAAGGTCACTAAACAAAGTAGCCCAATAAAGCAAACTCAACCAACAAACAGCTAATGCTATCCACCCAGTAGGTGCCATACCAAATCACTAGGGTACTAAACTCAAACATTCCACTATAACTACTATAATGCAGGGGCATAACTAGAGCTTTGTGGGCCCCGTAGCAAAATATTGAAAGGGCCCCCAGTCATTGTGACTACAATGCCCCTTATGGAAGCAAAAGAGAGAGAGAGAGAGAGAGAGAGAGAGAGAGAGAGAGTGAGGGGAGTAAGAGAGAGAGGGAGTAAGAGAGACAAGGGTGTGTTGGGGAAGAGAGAGAGAGAGTAAGAGAGAAAAGAGCAATAAAGAGAGGGAGAAAGGGAGGTTAAAGAGGGAATTAGAGAAAGAGACAGGATCGCAAGAGATCGCAAGGGTATCAGGGAGAAAGAGAGAAAGGGATGAGAAGGGGGAAAGAAAGAGGGCATCAGGTAGAGAGAGAGAGAGAGTGTCAAAGAGACAGAGAAAATGGGGACGAGAGAGAGGGAGTGGAGCAAGCGAGAGAGAGAGAGAGAGTGTCAGAGAGGGAGGGAGAAAGAGAGGAGAGCAAAAGAGAGTGGGAGTGTCAGGGAGAAAAAGAGGTAGAGACAGAGGGAGAGAGAGAACGAGAGAAAGGGTAGTAGGGAGGGAGAGAGAGTGTCAGGGAGAGAGAGAGTAGAAGACAGTGTCAAAGAGTGAGAGAGATAGTGTCAGGGAGGGAGAGAGATAGTGTCGGGGTGAAAGAGGGGAGAGAGACCGTGTCAGGGAGCATTAGAGACAGTATCAGGGCAAGAGAGAGTGGGAGGGAGAATTAGTGTCAGAGAGAGATAGAGACAGTGTTAGGGAGGGAGAGAGAGTCAAAGATGGTAAGACAGAGACAGTGAGTGAGAGAGAAAGACAGAGAGGGAGACAGTGTCAGGGAGGGAGGGAGGGAGAGTGTCAGGGAGAGAGACAGTGTCAGGGAGAGAGGGAAAGAGTGAGAGGTGCAAGACAGTGTGTCAGGGAGAGAGAGGGCAAGCAGGAGATTCAATACCTGTCCTGAATACAGGAGAGGTCTCTGATGGGAGCAGGCACTTCACAGAATTAGGCCCTGCCCCCTAAATACCCACAAATCGTGGCACTGGTGACTGCTCTGCAGCCAGGACTCAGTGCCGGTCAGGTAGGGCGCCCACATTCACCTCTACATCCTCCATGTGGCTGCAGCTATTGGTGGTGGTGGTCATTTTCACTTTCAGGTAAATGTATGAAGCAGTGGTAAGAGAGGAGAAGTGAGCCAGTAGAGAAGTTGCCCATGGCAACTAATCCACATTGAAGTAACATTTATAATTTGCATACTGTAAAATTATACAGAGCAGCTAATTGGTTGTCATAGACAGCTTTTCCACTGTCTCACTTCTACTCTCGTATCATTGCTTCATACATTTACCCTCATGTGTGGGGCTGAAGGGGGAGTGGTGGGCTTTGGAGGCAGCCTATGACTGGGTGCAGGAAGAGCAACAGACCCTGGAAGCAGCTCGGGCCCCACAGTAGCACCCACAGTAGTTATACCACTGCTATGATGATAACTTTTATATCTATCTACTTATCTATCTATCCATGTAAAGCCGCACTCACATCTTCCATATCATATCCACTGGGGTGTCACCCAAAATACTGAAAAGTATTAATGTATAGAAATATAGCAGGGGCTATCTCCAGATTTCCATATGAAGCAATAAATTTATTGGTTAAAATTGCATACTCAGCTCAAACATTTTCGGTCTGTCCAGACCGTCCTCAGGAGTCACTGCAACATGATACATATAAAATGCATTTCTCGGCTCAGTCCAACAGCAGGTCTGGTAATGCCACAAGGCTCCCTTTAAACTTCCCCTGATCACAAAATGGCGCCAAAACACCTACTTCTGCATTCCACACTGGAACACATATGACATCACATCCTACTTAGCTGTAACCAGCAATCTTCTTCTACAACATCTGTAACATCAATCAATACTATATCCCTGCACCATCCATCTAAACGCGGGTGGAACACATACCTTCTGACTGCCCTGCACGCACAGAACAATCTCCTCCATATGAGGCGATCACTCAGCAGCAAGCACGGCACGGCACTTCTGGTATTTGACACGCATCACGTCAATCCGGAAGCGACCATGGAACGCAAACCACTGCCGTGACCACACTACACATTATGACTCATGGACATAGTCATTTGACAGGCACATCAGAGATGACAATGTACACATAAATTACTGCTGAGAACCAGATAGTCGCACTTACAGATGATGAGGCAGAGAAGGTTTACTTTGATCACTTTTAATTTACTGGCTTACCTGCTAAAAAGACAGTTGACTTATTTCATGGGATACTGATTTTAAAACACAGAGAAGTTGAACTTACTCTGCATGGTCAGTTTTTGTCAGAATACCACAGGTCTAAGAGGGTATCTAGGGGATACCACATCACTAATACTCCAACAATTGGTAGAACGAGCCCAGTGTTCTGTAGTAAGTGGTGCGGGGTCCTCAGTAAGTGCTCTCTTGACCTGATTCTATTGGTGATTGAGGAGGTGGGACTGGAATTATCACATGTTCGTGATGAGATTGTGAAGTTTGAAAACTGTCTACTCTAAAGGGTGACAAAGTTGAAAATTGGTGTGATAAATTACAGTCCCAAATTGACACCTTTAGGGATGATCTTGTTTCATTTAAGAGGAAAAAGCTACAAACTGTCAATAATGATTATACTACTCATCAGGTGTATAGGTGGCTCACAGGCAGTGGTAATACCAGGAGGCAGCAAAATTTTAGAACACAGAGGCCTAGAGCACCCTATACAACTGATTCTTCATTATCACAGTCAGCCTCAGACTCTGACGCACCTGCTCCTTTACCACCTAGTGGTTTTTTAGGTTGAGGAAGTGAACAGGTGCCCAACAATCATTGAGAAGGGTGCCCAGGCCACACCCAAGGAGAGGAGGATATAAAGAAAGGAGGGCGTCGGAGGATAGTATAAGCAGTATATTTAATTTATCAGACTATACTTTATCTGCAACAGAATGTTCATTATTATCTTGGGAATGTCTTTTGTGCATTCATCTAGACACAATGATTTTAATCTGTCTGTGGATCATTATAAGTTCAGTAGAAAACTTAGACTTAAGTAGTTCTTTATGGATATGAGGTCTGGGAGAGCAGACGTACAATTTGAACAATCAATTTTCACAAATCTGAGCTTTTTTGATCCACAGTCAAATAATCCTAGTATTCAGAAGAAATATACACCTGGCGCCACCATCCTCAAAGTATTTAGCAGCTAGTCTCGGGTGTTAAGTTCCAATTCCCCCAAATTCGAAAGCAGAGAAAAGAAAAAATGAGACAGCGCCTCTTACTTTGATAACCTTTTATATAATAATCACAATAATTTACAATATCACATATAAATACCGGCCAGTATTATTTAACAATATATATGTTATAATTCACAATATAGGAAAACAATGTAGCTTAGTCACTTTATGGAGCTGCCAATTTCAACACTCTATTGCTACAATAAAGCTACAATATTATATTACAGAGGTATCCCTCTATCCTCTCTGGAGGCAAGTAAACAGCTGTAGTATGCAGATTAGAGTCCCACTATAAATATTTCCAGCACAGTTCTTTTAGGTACAGCATGCACATGTACCAATCAAATCAAGAGGTGTTAGGCAATTCTCTCTGCATGCCAAGCACAAGCATAGATGTTATAGCGTGTTAGTAGAAAGCAAATCTTTCCGGTACAATAATCCCATGTACCAATTTGGCTGCTGGTTACTGTGCACCAATTACCAATTACCTCTCACAGCTGCTCCTCTCGCTTGTAGCTCTTCCTGTATTATCAGGCTGCTATGTGGAGTCCGTTCTGTTCCCCCTTAGCACTGGGGTAAAAGGTTGAATAAGAGCCAGCCGGCTTAACAAACAAAGCTGCAGGAGTGTTTTTTCTCTCCGCAGTTGTCCTGCTCGTGACAAACACGTTTCTCCGCCTCCTAATTAGCATCGGCGGCTTCCTCAGTGTTAGTAGTGAGTCATTTTTTCTTTAATCCTAGTATTCGCACTTTTTTGAGGAAGACTGAACAGGATTTCAGGTCACATAAACAGGTGCGTCAATTTGGGAATCTGACACTTTAACAGAAACAAGCAATAAAGTCCCTACGAGATAATGCTTTAATAACAATACACCCTGCCGATAAAGGCGGATCAGTGGTGGTTCAGAATACCACTGATTATGATAAGGAGATTCAGCGTCACCTCACAGATTGTACCACCTACACTAGATGTGACTTTAATCCGATACCCACTATTAAAAAGAAAGTTAATAATTTGATAGACCTGGCTGTGAATAATGGCTGGGTGACTCAACAATTGTCCAATTTCCTGAGGGTGCCTTCCCCGATTTGTCCAGTGATTTACACTTTGCCTAAAGTGCATAAAACCTTAAAAGATCCCCCAGGGAGACCAATAGTATTGGCCACGGGATCCCTATTGCAGCCAGTAGCAATATTTGTGGACAGCATACTTCAGGAATTGGTATTGGACATGCCTAGTTACCTTAAAGACACTAGTGATTTTCTGACCAAGATTGGCGAATTGGGAGACTTACCAGAGGGGACACTCCTGGTGTCAGTTGATGTGTCCTTTTTATATACTATCATATCACATAAAGTAGGTATAGCAGCAGTGTTCATGCACAGCGATGGGCTCTCTTGTGGATCCTGCATATGCAGGCACATTTATGCATGTATATGAGTGTTCCCGGTAGAAACAGTTATAGGGTGATATGAGTGCAATAGGGTATTAAGTGAAGGCAAAAATACACACAATACTGCATATGAAAAATGCAGTTTAATGTTCAATGTACTTAGCTGCAAATTTCGATTCAGTCAAAAAATGTTTAGTTACAGCAATTCATAATCAGTCAGCCCCTCCCTACCACGTAGGCTTGATAAGTCAGATCTCCCAGTACTTCTGCAGTCAATCAGGATGTAAGGCTCCTGACCCCTCCGAAGGTCACATACTTATAGGGTTACTGACCAGCCTCAGATGTGGCAATACCATTTAAGGGCATAATCCAACAGATCACATACTGCTAGGTCAAGTAGCAACAGGATATATGATGCACAAAGGAATGTACAATGCTGTATGCAAAGTCCTGTTATCCATGCTCACCAAAGCATTAAAAGTACAAAGAAACAATAAAACTACAAGATGGCAGTAGAGTCAATTGTCCCATATCACACTGTCTACCCATATCATGGCAAAATATGGTGTTAAAATACTTTACTATAAGAGATTTATAGATGATATTTTTTTGTTGTGGAATGGCACCGAGAGTGAATTTGAAGTGATGTTGGCTGAATTGAATAGCTTGGACTCAACTGTGCGGTTTATTGGACACTTTAGTACAAAAAGTATAAATGTTTTGGACATACCTGTAACCCAAGAGGGGAGGAGATTGGAGACGACTTTGTACAGGAAACATATTGATCGTAATACCATCTTACATGCAAGGAGAAATCATCCACCGAGTTTGAAAATGAGTTTGGCCATTTTGCAATTTATGTGTGTATTACGCAATAACACAAATCCTGTTACATCTGAGTTACAGAATGAAGAGATGCACAATTGCTTTTTTGAAAGGGGCTATTCTTAGAAGGTGGTCGATAGATGCCTGAGTAGAGCACGCTAGGGACTATGGAATGAGAAATCAGCAAAAAGTGACCGTATGATTTTTGTCACACAATACGATACTGAGTCTCAATCAATAGCAAGGTCCATTAGGAGTCATTGGCCACTTTTTAAATCGGAACCACGGTTAGGTGCTGCCCTGGAAAATATGCCAATGATGGCATATAGACGAGGATGAAATTAAAAGCAAATTCTCATGCAACCAACTCGTCAGATTAGCAAAGACACTGGGACCTGGTTAAATGAACGTAGACTGGGCTGTGTAAAATGCACAGGTTGTACTACATGTCATGCAATGCTAACAGGGATCACTTTTCCACATCCACAAAGTGGTAAACAGGTGAAGATACAATGCAAGCTTCATTGTAGAATGGACCATGGGGTTTATATGCTAATTTGTCCATGCGTTCTGGTCTATGTTGGCATGACAACATGCACTTTTTGTGAACGCATGGCGAATCATAGAAGCTCAATACATCAAGCTTTGCTCACACGGAGCACGGATAAAACAGTAGCTCACCACGTTTTGCTGATGGGTCACCAGGTGGCATCACTCAAATGTAGAATTATAGACTGGATACCAATGCCCAAACGGGGTGGCGATACATTTTGAAAAACTAGATGCCCGATGGATTTACAATCTTGGAACGGTAGCACCTCATGGACTTAATGAGTTCAACGTTTTAAATATTTTTTTGCGTTAATGATAATCAATCATGGCCTGTAGAGTATATCATATATTCACTTAGGACCAATGCAAAACCATTTTTCTTTTTTCATTTTTTGAGAGTTACATTTTTTGAGAGGGATGTTTTTAACTCTAGATATGTGATTATTTAGTTTTGTGATACTTTATTTTGTAATGAGATAATTATATCCTTCCTATTTGATTATGGATATAGGCTCGTCCTGAGCATCACAAAAATGTGTGTGCTGGTTATTAAAATTAAGATAAAAGAGCGTTAATTGACACACGGTTTAGTAGTTATTGACTTATAGGATTGGACATGCTCACCTAATCACTTGGCTCCCTTTGATCTCCCATTTTGATATTTTATACAATATTGACAGTAACAGTGATATTATTATTATTATTATTATTATTATTATCTTAAACCCATGTACTAGATGCGGGATGGCAAGGCTGAGTAACATACTGTTCTGTAGTTGGGGTAATATGGATATAATTTATGTGTACATTGTCATCTCTGATGTGCCTGTCAAATGACTATGTCCATGAGTCATAATGTGTATTATCCTTCTGCGCTGGGTAGTGTGGTCACGGCAGTGGGTTGCGTTCCATGGTCGCTTCCAGATTGACGCGATGCGTGTCAAATACCAGAAGTGCCGTGCTGTGCTTGCCGCTGAGTGATCGCCCAGTATGGAGGAGTTTGTTCTGTGCGTGCTGGGCAGTCAGGAGGTATGTGTCCCACCCGCGTTTAAATGGATGGTGCAGGGATATAGTATCGATTGATGTTACAGATGTTGTAGAAGAAGATTGCGAGTTACAGCTAAGTAGGATGTGATTAGGGGGGCCAATCCTGGGCCGTTTTTTCAATCCCGGGATTCGGGATTGAAAAACGGTCAATCCCGGGATCCCGGGATTGCAGTAGGGATCAGAGAAAGTTGTAGGGAGCAGCGCTGGAGGGAGGGTGCAGGTAGCAGTGCGGGAGGTAGGGAGGGTGTAGGTAGCAGTGCGGGAGGTAGGGAGAGTGTAGGTAGCGGTGCGGGATGTAGGGAGGGTGTAGGTAGCGGTGCGGGAGGTAGGGAGAGTGTAGGTAGCGGTGCGGGAGGTAGGGAGGGTGTAGGTAGCGGTGCGGGAGGTAGGGAGTGTGTAGGTAGCGGTGCGGGATGTAGGGAGTGTGTAGGTAGCGGTGCGGGAGGTAGGGAGAGTGTAGGTAGCGGTGCGGGAGGTAGGGAGAGTGTAGGTAGCGGTGCGGGAGGTAGGGAGGGTGTAGGTAGCGGTGTGGGAGGTAGGGAGTGTGTAGGTAGCGGTGCGGGAGGTAGGGAGGGTGTAGGTAGCGGTGCGGGAGGTAGGGAGGGTGTAGGTAGCGGTGCGGGACTCAGAAGGGAGGGTGTAGGTCGCGGCAGGGAGGGTTAGTAGCGGTGCGGGAGGGAGGAAGGCTGTAGAGAGCACCACTGAATGCACGGAGGGAGAGAGGGTGGGTGTAAGTATTAGTACTTACTATTAGACGGGCGGCCACCATTAACACACTGAACGCGGCAGCATTTCAAATGAAGCGCCGGCCGCCAGCCATCCAGAGCTGGCGGACCGGCAGCCAAACAGGGAAGCGGCCGCAGCAGTCGCTCCTGATTGGCTGCCGCTGCAGCTTCCCTGATTTGCTGCCGGTCCGCCAGCTCTGATTGGCTGGCGGCCGGCGCTACATTTGAAGTGCAGCCGCATTTAACTTGTTCATGGCTGCTGCCCGCCTAATATTAGTAAGTACTATTACTTACACACCCACCCTCCCGCCGCCACGCATGCGCAGTATAATCCCGTGAATCCCGGGATTGGATGCAACAATCCCGGGATTCAAATCCCGGCATTTTTGGGCCCAAATCCCGGGATCCCGCCGATCCCGATCCCGGGATTGGCCTCCCCTAGATGTGATGTCATATGCGTTCCAGTGTGGAACGTGGAAGTAGGTGTTTTGGCGCCATTTTGTGATCAGGGGAGGTTTAAAGGGAGCCTTGTAGCATTACCAGCCCTGCTGTTGGACAGAGCTGAGGAATGCATTTTATATGTATCATGTTGCACTGACTCCTGAGGACGGTCTGGACAGACCGAAAATGTTTGAGCTGAGTATGCAATTTTAATCAATAAAGTGATTGCTTCATATGGAAATCTGGAGAGTGCACCTCCTTTATTTATATATATATATATATAGATATATATAGATATATATATATCTATTAGAACTAAGCGCACAGGTATATATGAATTGCACGTGGAATATCAACATAAAAATTAAAACTAAAAAAGGCACTCCTCATTATGTGTTTGTGAATCACATGTATCATATGAATCACATGTACTTAAGTCAAAGGTATGTTCAAAAGCATCTAATAGTGCAACTATGTATAAAGTGCAAAAAGTGCTCAAGTGAATAAATATTTTGGGAATGAACTTAGCTTCTTTGTCAGTGTCTTCAGTCATCTGACCAACACATCGCCAAGGTGCATATAACAGAAAACAAAAATGGAGACCATCATGTGTAATGTTTCAACTCTGCATATTTGTTTAAAAACAAAAGCTCAAACAACTGTGTAAGATCTAGGGAAAGCAATCCCAAACAACTTTCTTTCCATTCAACAAAGACATTTTTCTTATTTAAAACACAGTTTTAATTACAAAAAAAAACATTTAAAAAAAAAACAGTAAATACAAATAGCAGGTAATGGTAGGTAGCACATGTACAAAAGGTCAAAGATATAAAAGCTTATCTGTCCAAGGTGGCATTCCTGGATACAGCAACAGGCCCAATGCGTTTCGTCATTGGCATGGACTTCATCAATATATATATATATATATATATATATATATATATATAGAATGAAAAAATGGACCGGCACTCGTACAAGCTTTGCAATAGGCCCGGTGCCCTCCACAGCTATAAAGCAAACACACATGAACAGAGAGGCGGCACTCACGGCTTGTTGTTTTCAAAGACAAAATACGCCACACAAGAGGCTTGTTTCAACGTTTCAATTCGGAAGAATTTTCGTCAGGATACACATATGCCATCAAGAAACCTTACCTTATATCCCCTCACCAAATGTGTTCAGGTGTGCTCGCCGCCGGGACCCGGCTCCCCGGCCGCGTCACTCACAGATGACGTCATCGCGCCAGCCGGCGCACGTCAGCGTCACCATCACCATAGTCACCCGGGATGTGTTTACAACAGACAAGGAAGGGGATACAGCAGCTACAGAAGTGAAATCATGCATAAGCATACATAGTATAGTAAAAACACATGCAGTGCAATACAAATAGTCACGCTTATTAGAAAAGTTAAAACTAATACCTCCAAGAGCAGAATCACTTAACTAACATCCAATGATATACCCTAAATTAATTAGTTAAAGCAAGATAGAGGTATCATTTCATTCAGACCTCTAGGATACACTGTATCTAAGCGATGAATCCAGCGGGATTCACAACGTAACAAAGCCGATCCACGATCTCCTCCCCGTAAACGAGGAGGGATGTGGTCAATCATGCGATACCTTAAGCTAACTAAATTGTGGCGTGCCTCCAAAAAGTGGCGTGCCACCGGTTGGTCACTGGTACCATTATTAAGTGCCAAACGTATAGCCGACCTATGAGCCGTCATACGCTCTTTAAACTTGCGGGTGGTTTTGCCCACATATACAAGGCCACAGGGGCACACAATCTGATATACTACATATGACGATTCACAGGTGAGATGATGCTGAATCTGATACTTTGTACCTTTACGAGGATGACAAAATGTTTCACCTGTAAGTAGAAACTTACAGGTTGTACAAGTACATTTAAAGCAGCCATTCTTTTTTTGTTGCAGAAAGCCAGTACGGGGTATACCCCTGCCTGAAATATCGGTTCTCACTAGTATATCCCTAAGATTTCTAGCACGTCTATAACAAGGCATAAGTCTCGTATCACCTAATCCTAGATCCTTATCTGATTGAATGAGATTCCAATGTTTCTTAGCAATATTTTTAATCCTATTCGAGGCTGTATTAAATGTATTAACCCAAGGCAATGACAACGAGGAATTATCCTTCTGTTGTTTAGATAATAATGAGGCCCTATCCATGGCTAAAACTTTCCTTTTGCATTCCTGTAGAGACTGATAATTATAACCCCTATCCATAAATTTATTAATTAAGTCATCGATTTGAATTGCGGCTAGCCCCACATCGCTGTTGATCCGTGCAATTCGAATCATCTGTGAATAGGGCAACCCACCCTTCAAACTCTTGGGATGACAACTGGAATTATGTAGAAAGGTATTCCGATCAGTACTCTTGAAAAAAACACTAGTATCAATTCTAGCTCCATTTCTAGTGATCATTACATCTAGGAATGCAATCTGGTGTTGACTCATAGTGTAAGTTAATTTAATGGGGCTTGAAGTAGCATTATGTTTGTCTAAAACCCCAGTTAGCCTCTCTATAGGACCATTCCAAAATAACAGAACATCATCTATATACCTTGTATAAAAAAATATATTCAAGGCAATAGATGGATCTTCAAAAAACAAATCATATTCAGCATCAAACATATAGATATTTGCATAGGCCGGTGCGATGGCAGAACCCATCGCACACCCACGGTTCTGAAGAAAAAATTTATTATCATACAGAAAAAAATTATTAGTAAGGATTAATTCCAATAACCTCAGAAAAATATCTATATGCGCGGAAGAAAACTCACTCTGGGTAGTCAGAAATTTTTAACTGAAGCCAGACCTTCTTGATGTGGGATAACAGTATACAAGCTGGTCACATCAATTGTAACCAACCATAAATCTTCCGGTACTCCCCCTAACTGATTAAACTTGTTTAACAACATTGTGGTATCTAAAAGAAAATACGGCTGTTTCTGTATCAGGGATTGTAACATAGAATCCAACAAAATGGCCGTAGGTTGAAATAACGACCCCCGCGCAGATATTATAGGGCGCCCTGGAGGAGGGTTAATACCCTTATGTATCTTAGGTAACGTGTAAATTAATGGCACTATGGGAAATTCAGGTATCAATAAATCATATATTTCCTCAGAAATAAAGCCCACATCCTTTGCCATAATAAGTGCTTCACGTAATTCTTTCAAAAACACTGAAGAGGGATTACTCCTCAATTTACTATAAACCCCAGGTTCGTCCAATTGACGTTGTATCTCGGTCTTATAATCAGGCAAATCCTGTAGTACAATGGCCCCACCCTTATCTGCGGGGCGTATTATCAATAATTCATTATTAGATAAAGATTTTAGTGCCACTATCCGAGAAACCAAATCCGAGAAAGTGGCACTAAAATCTTTATCTAATAATGAATTATTGATTATACGCCCCGCAGATAAGGGTGGGGCCATTGTACTACAGGATTTGCCTGATTATAAGACCGAAATACAACGTCAATTGGACGAACCTGGGGTTTATAGTAAATTGAGGGGTAATCCCTCTTCAGTGTTTTTGAAAGAATTACGTGAAGCACTTATTATGGCAAAGGATGTGGGCTTTATTTCTGAGGAAATATATGATTTATTGATACCTGAATTTCCCATAGTGCCATTAATTTACACGTTACCTAAGATACATAAGGGTATTAACCCTCCTCCAGGGTGCCCTATAATATATGCGCGGGGGTCGTTATTTCAACCTACGGCCATTTTGTTGGATTCTATGTTACAATCCCTGATACAGAAACAGCCGTATTTTCTTTTAGATACCACAATGTTGTTAAACAAGTTGAATCAGTTAGGGGGAGTACCGGAAGATTTATGGTTGGTTACAATTGATGTGACCAGCTTGTATACTGTTATCCCACATCAAGAAGGTCTGGCTTCAGTTAAAAAATTTCTGACTACCCAGAGTGAGTTTTCTTCCGCGCATATAGATATTTTTCTGAGGTTATTGGAATTAATCCTTACTAATAATTTTTTTCTGTATGATAATACATTTTTTCTTCAGAACCGTGGGTGTGCGATGGGTTCTGCCGTCGCACCGGCCTATGCAAATATCTATATGTTTGATGCTGAATATGATTTGTTTTTTGAAGATCCATCTATTGCCTTGAATATATTTTTTTATACAAGGAATATAGATGATCTTCTGTTATTTTGGAATGGTCCTATAGAGAGGCTAACTGGGGTTTTAGACAAACATAATGCTACTTCAAGCCTCATTAAATTAACTTACACTATGAGTCAACACCAGATTGCATTCCTAGATGTAATGATCACTAGAAATGGAGCTAGAATTGATACTAGTGTTTTTTTCAAGAGTACTGATCGGAATACCTTTCTACATAATTCCAGTTGTCATCCCAAGAGTTTGAAGGGTGGGTTGCCCTATTCACAGATGATTCGAATTGCACGGATCAACAGCGAAGTGGGGCTAGCCGCAATTCAAATCGATGACTTAATTAATAAATTTATGGATAGGGGTTATAATTATCAGTCTCTACAGGAATGCAAAAGGAAAGTTTTAGCCATGGATAGGGCCTCATTATTATCTAAACAACAGAATGATAATTCCTCGTTGTCATTGCCTTGGGTTAATACATTTAATACAGCCTCGAATAGGATTAAAAATATTGCTAAGAAACATTGGAATCTCATTCAATCAGATAAGGATCTAGGATTAGGTGATACGAGACTTATGCCTTGTTATAGACGTGCTAGAAATCTTAGGGATATACTAGTGAGAACCGATATTTCAGGCAGGGGTATACCCCGTACTGGCTTTCTGCAACAAAAAAAGAATGGCTGCTTTAAATGTACTTGTACAACCTGTAAGTTTCTACTTACAGGTGAAACATTTTGTCATCCTCGTAAAGGTACAAAGTATCAGATTCAGCATCATCTCACCTGTGAATCGTCATATGTAGTATATCAGATTGTGTGCCCCTGTGGCCTTGTATATGTGGGCAAGACCACCCGCAAGTTTAAAGAGCGTATGACGGCTCATAGGTCGGCTATACGTTTGGCACTTAATAATGGTACCAGTGACCAACCGGTGGCACGCCACTTTTTGGAGGCACGCCACAATTTAGTTAGCTTAAGGTATCGCATGATTGACCACATCCCTCCTCGTTTACGGGGAGGAGATCGTGGATCGGCTTTGTTACGTTGTGAATCCCGCTGGATTCATCGCTTAGATACAGTGTATCATAGAGGTCTGAATGAAATGATACCTCTATCTTGCTTTAACTAATTAATTTAGGGTATATCATTGGATGTTAGTTAAGTGATTCTGCTCTTGGAGGTATTAGTTTTAACTTTTCTAATAAGCGTGACTATTTGTATTGCACTGCATGTGTTTTTACTATACTATGTATGCTTATGCATGATTTCACTTCTGTAGCTGCTGTATCCCCTTCCTTGTCTGTTGTAAACACATCCCGGGTGACTATGGTGATGGTGACGCTGACGTGCGCCGGCTGGCGCGATGACGTCATCTGTGAGTGACGCGGCCGGGGAGCCGGGTCCCGGCGGCGAGCACACCTGAACACATTTGGTGAGGGGATATAAGGTAAGGTTTCTTGATGGCATATGTGTATCCTGACGAAAATTCTTCCGAATTGAAACGTTGAAACAAGCCTCTTGTGTGGCGTATTTTGTCTTTGAAAACAACAAGCCGTGAGTGCCGCCTCTCTGTTCATGTATATATATATATATAAATATATATATATATATATAAAGCAGAAAAAAGAAGGCGCATTCGTGAGTAATAAGTAACACTTTACAGATACAAAAGTAAAAGCTCACATGCATCAAAGTAAATATTAGCCGGCTCCAATGTCTAATCCCCGCACAAGTGTCTCCGGAGGACACTTCAGCAGTGTCCTGAGATGGAAATGCCGGTGATCATCATCCACCTGCACCGCACTCGAACAGCAGGAACCTGATCAGTACATCCAGTGCTCTTTTCCAACAGCCCAGACAGTTTCGTCACTATAGACTTCGTCGGGGGGGTGGGGGGAGGTGTGGCCAAACAGAAAGTCTGTGGAGTTTTTATAGCAATTCGCCATATGTCCTCATTTATAGCAGCATAATGATTTTTATAGGTTATTTTTATAATAAAAAAAAAGAGAGTGATACTAAAGTTAAAAAGCTGGAGAAAGAAATAATTGATAATAATTGTCTCAGAGAGACATAAATGATTATAAAGAAGGAAAGATTAGGAATTGGAATTAAAGTAGAGAAGGAACTAAGGATACTAGAGATCAACATATCACACAGCAATATCGACGTAATGAGACTTCCAGACAGAATAAGTGGCAAAACATTCCTTATAGAAACAGACATGAGGAAAGAGACCAGGGGAAAATTCCCTTGTATAATAGGTTTAATGCATTCCTTACCCCCAGGGAGGAACACAATCAGTATTTTTTAAGGCAGGGCCTAAGTTGGAGGGAAAAATGAGACCACCTAGAGAGAACAGATCAGAACAGTCTAAAAAAGTGAATAAAAAGGAAAAATCAGGAAGAACTAAGAGAGGAAAGAGAGGAGGTAAGAGGGTCCATAACACGAAGAGGGAACCAAAAAACTAGTACTTGTATTTTTTATATATCTAGATATGAACTTAAACCAAATGGGAAAAAATTACTCACACAAGGATTATCCTATGCACCTAATATAGGACCAAATAATTTTGAACTTTCATTGATGCAAATAAATTTATTAGGTCATTAACCCTAAAAAGACACTTTGCTAGCACTAGTGATCAACAGTCTAGAATATTAAATAAAGATGAGGTTGAGAATATAACAGGTTTAAAAAAAATTCTTCATATTATCCTATAGAATCACGTGGAAGTAATGTTGAGACTTATTCTCGACTTATTATCAGGGATTTTGAAGATTTATGTAAAAATGATAGGAAAATAAGAGACAACATAGGTTAGGATGAGAGAAAAGCAATAAAAGAGTTAGAAGATAATCATAATATCATCATTAAAATGGCGGATAAAGGAGGAGGGATTGTGATCCTAGATAAAATTGACTATTTAGAGGAAGCTTCACGTCTGCTTAGTGATGAAACAACGTATAAAAAACTGTCTGCTGATCGTAGTGGGAGAATTCTTAATGAAATTAGGGAATTGCTTAAACAGGGTTAAAAGTGTATAAGTAAACAAGAAATGGAATATGTGTTTAATGAATTTCCAAGGATAGCAATTTATTATTATATGCCTAAAATACATAAACAACTAGAAAAACCTCTGGGACGTATTGCGGGGATTGACTCCGCTACCTGTAAGCTATATGAGTATGTTGATCATTTTTTTTAAACATATGTTTTGACTCTTCGTTCTTTTGTTAAAGATTCCACCCAGATATTAAATATCATTGATAAGATTGAATGGCAGGAAGGGTATAGCTGGTGTACAGTAGATGTAGAGTCACTGTACACCAGCATACCACATGATAAGGGTTTGGAAACAGGTCACTATTTTTTCTCTAAGGATGATACAATAACTGATGACATGAGATTCTTTCTGTTGGAATGTGTTGAATATATTCTTAAAAATAATTATTTTAAATTTCAGGGAGAGATTTATAATCAAGTGTGTGGGTGTGCGATGGGCACACCATACGCACCGAGTCTGTCCAAGTTATACTTTGGACAATAGGAGGAAGAAGTTATCTTTGTGTAAAATGAGTTCTTGGATTTAATAGTAAGTTTTAATAGATATATAGATGACATCTTGATTATTTAGAAGGGTGATAGGATGGCATTTGAACAGTTTATGTAATTTATTAACATCAATGATTGCAATCTTAAATTCACTTCCAATTATCAGGACAAAAAAAAAATTAGTTTCTTGACTTAGTTCTTGATACCAATGATGGGTTCCTGGCAGGAAGATAAATACTTATACCCATATTAAAAAAGTTGACAACAATAGCTATACCTGTATACACTTTAATAGTTGTCATTCAAAAATTGGCTAAGAAACATCCCCTACTCCCAGTTTCTGAGATTAAAAAGAAATTGTGGAGACATTGTGATGTATGAAAAACAAACAGCAGTGTATATAGATAGATTCACTGAGAAAAAATATCCCACTGAGGTAATTCACAAGTGTAAAAATAAAGAAGACATGTTAGAAAGAAAGAGTCTTTTGAGATATAAAGACAAGAGTAATGCAGATAAAACAGAAATAGTGCCATTTGTGACATGTTTTAACACCAAAAATAAACAAATTGAAGGTATTCTTTATAAACACTGGGATGTTTTGTTGTTGGACCCAGTTTTAAGTAGAATTCTACCAAAGAAACCACAGGTGATCTTTAAGCATGCAAGAACACTCAAAGCAGTTCTGGCCCCAAGCAATTTGCTGTATGTGATTTAAAATAACCGGCTGAAGGATGTCAATGGCTGTGCACCATGCAGCCATTGCAAAATATGTAAATGTATGGGTAAAGATAGAAAGAAAATTTGGAATAAGGATAGAACTGAATCATGGAACATCAAAGGGTTTGCCAACTGCCTGCCTACACATGTTGTATATTTACTAGAGTGTAATTGTGGAGCTACCTGTAGCTATGTAGGTAAAATAAAGCGACCCCTGAAAATCAGAATTCTTGAGCATGTAAGGAGTATAAACAACAAACTAATCATAGTGCGCCATGCCATTTTGTAGAATGTGGAGATGGCAACCGAAGTAAATTTTCATTTACAACCATTGAACACATTATACCAGACGAGAGAGGAGGAGATATACTGTATTAAAAAAGCTTGGAAAGAGAGAAACATATTGGATCTATAAACTAAAGACATTAAGTCCCAATGGACCAAATGAGACCATTGACAATGTGCCATTTTTGCATTAGTCTTGCCTGTCGTGTCTTGCACACTGGTGCCACTCTGTTCTTTGGGTATTACACCCCGTTGTGTCACCGTTTTGGTCTGATGGGTGGGGAGATGTAATTTTCAATGGCATCCTATCTAATTTTTTAAGCTATTTCTCTGAAGATTTTTTGTGTGGTACTATGTAATAAAAATGATAAGCTAGTTCAGCATTTAATTGGAAACACATGTATCATCTTTGGCTCTGTGTTTTTATTATTTGTAATTTTTGTATTTTTATGTATTGGTACTGAGGATGATGCTGAAATGGATAGGTATATTATAGTACAAGAGGCTATATAAAGTCAGCAGATCATGTAAAGGTGTATTATAATTGAGAATGACAATAAGTTAGAGATAGATCAAATTGTCATAGTAGTTATGTTATATAGAAAGGAACACTACCTTCCTCTCCTAATAATTAGGTAGAGGCTATTTGCAGCTGAATTGATAGAGTTTAAAATAACATCGTTGTAGGTTACATTTTACCATTTGAGCACTATCCTCTGCATATATAGTAAGTATGGATAAAGTGAGTGTAACGAAATGTATTTTAATGTATTGTATGTGAATGAATTAATGCTGTTGCATTGGATTATAAAAAAACCTATAAAAATCATTATGCTACTATAAATGAGGACATATGGCGATTTGCTATAAAAACTCCATGGATTTATTGTTTGGCCACACCCCCCCTGATGAAGTCTATAGTGACGAAACCGGTCGGGCTGTTGGAGTAGAGCACTCGATGTACAGATCGGGTTCCTGCTGTTCGAGTGCGGTGCAGGTGGATGACGATCACCGGCATTTCCATTTCAGGACACTGCTGAAGTGTGCCCGGGGACGCTTGTGCGGGGGTTAGAGATTGGAGCCAGCTAATATTTACTTTGATGTATGTGAGCTTTTACTTTTTTATCAGTAAAGTGTTACTTATTACACATGCGCTTTCTTTTTTTCTACTTTTTCCACATGTATTGAGCCGGTGGGACGGCCCTAAGGAATTGGCGGCAAACTACATCAATCAAAGACTTTATAATGGATTTTATTGAATTGATTGAGAGCTTATTTCACTGTGCAATTTGTATATTTGTTTTTATATATATATATATATATATATATATATAGTCTTTTGTTTTTTATTTCCATTGTACTATGCTGCACAACCTGATGAAAAGGCTGCAATGGCCTTGAAATGTTGTTGTACTTGCACCATGTTGAATTTTTGAATACACTTTGAAACTGTTTAAGTCCGTGGAGTGCTGCCTGTGTTTATTCTATAGCGGTCCTTTAATAGGACCCATGGAGCATTCTCTGCTATATATATATATATATATATAGAGAGAGAGAGAGTTGGGGGATAAGGGTACCGGCGACTTGTGTTGTTTAAAATGCAATCACTAAAAATTAAAATTTATGAGTCAAAACTCAGAAATTTTAATTTTTAGTGATTGCATTTTAAACAACACAAGTCGCCGGTACCCTTATCCCCCAACTCTATTCTATACTCTTTTTAGCGGTACTATACCAGTATTGCACTTTTAAGGGTTGGCAGACACCTATAACGAGGTTTTGTGTGTTTTTAGTATTTTAGTAATTTTTTAATTCACGTTCTTTACTGAGACCCTACCCCACAAGTGGCGCTGTATCATTTCTTGCTATATATATATATATATATATATATAGTTGTGTCACTTCATATTTCAATGGTATTCCCATGATACAAATACATTCTGAAATTCCTTTATTTAACCTTGTACTTTTTACTCTTATGATCTGATATTTTCCACCACACTAAATAAATATTTTTAGCCAGTGTTTAAATAGCTACAGTATCACATTTACACAGTACAGTACATGTATCATTTAATCTATTAAGGGTTATGTGCCCATTATCATATTGTATTTTTCATGAGGCTAAATACAAATACTGTTATGCTGGGGAATTATTACTTCAAAATACACATTACTGAGATTAAATCTCTCTTTTGTCTTTTCTCAGTAATCATGAGAGTCCCCACCAACATTTGTAATTTAATTTCCGTTTAATGCATGCTATTTTGTGTTTTTGTCAGACCTTTATCATGCCTTCATGCAACAAGGTTTATATCATAGGAATATAGCGCATTACGTACCAAAGAAAAAATTAATCAAAGCAAAAATGAGGAAACATTTTAGTTTTTTTTCCTGCATTTTCAAATGTTCTAAGCCCTGGCCACCAGGGCTCGGACGTGGAGGGTAATGCCAGCTTTTGCTGGTGTTCCCCTATAAAGACTATGGGCTTCTTTCCACGTTGCACTGTGTAAGGGATACAATCAGAGCCCTCCCAGCATGCCCTGCGGCCGCCGTGTCCCTGTACACAAATGACTTACAAAGTTCTATCAAGCAGTAATGATGAAGAGAAAATGCAAATCATTGCAGATGCTAGTAATCATTTTCCTGGCAAGCAATGAAAAAAATATCTGTCCCTCTCAGAAATACAACTATCCCCATTGGGTGTGGTATCATATGTCAACAGTTTTAATGTCAACATTTATCATGTTGACATTCATCATGTAGACAATGAAGAAATGTCGATATGTTAGCATGTTGGCATATTGTCCCTGATGGCCAAGTGGTCAGTCACCTGCTCCTGGCATCTCCAGTGGCTCCAGTGTGGCTTCCGGGTCCCTGCTATTCCAGTGTTTCTCCCCTATCCCTAAACCTTACCTCGAACCCTCTCTCCAGTGACTAATTGTAACCTCTCCCAGCAGCCAAACTCTCCCACCTACAGCCTACCCTTAAGGCCCATATAGACGGGCCGATGCGGGAGAGATGTGTGGTGAGTGAACCGCTCAGCACACATCTCTCCCGCCGCTCAGCACAGCGCGATTTGTGCTGAGCATGCGGTAGGAGACGGGGGGGGCGCTCACTTCACCCAGTGGGTGTAGTGAGTGACCCGCTAGATTGGCCTGCATGGCAGGCCAATCTAGCACCAGCGATAGCAATGCGCGGGGCTTTGCATCACTATCGCTGTTAGGGCTACACACTGAGTGATCTCGCTGAAAATCTAAGCAATCTAGTCAGATTGCTTAGATTATCGCTCCGTGTGTAACCCCCTTAAATGTCCACATGTTGACTTTTCACATGTGAAATCCAAATTGCAGATGCTAGTTCACTGTCACCACCAACCTTAAAAACAAGTTTTAGGGACATGGATTGCACAGATCAGATGCTTGATATGCATATGAGAGTGTCAGATGGGGACACCAGGAAACAAAGCTTGAAAAAAATCCAACATATGGAAAGGCATTATAGGTTCTATTGGGAGAAAATCACAAAACTAGAAACCAGATGGCAGTTCCAATATTATAAACACATTGTTAATCTAATCTTATTGTTCTTGCTGATGGTAATGAGGGTGATAAGGTATATGTAAATTATCATGACACTGAAGCTTAACCTAATAACAAATTTGATGTGTATTAATCATCTTTATTTAATGCATTGTTTGTAATTAATTCCAAACCAGCCATAGCTATAACCACTAGCCACCAATGTTGGAGGTACCAAACAAAGGAAAAAAGAACAGCAGGACACATGGTGTATTGTTGGCTTGTGTAGAACCAAGGTGGCATTGTCATCAGCATTTCTTTACAAACAAAAATGTATCTGCATTATACACTATAAAATAAAGTCACCCTCCCTAGATATCCCACACTTTGGGGGTAATTCCAAGTTGATCGCAGCAGGAATTTTGTTAGCAGTTGGGCAAAACCATGTGCACTGCAGGGGAGGCAGATATAACATGTGCAAAAAGAGTTCTATTTGGGTGGGTTATTTTGTTTCTGTGCAGGGTAAATACTGGTTGCTTTATTTTTACACTGCAGATTAGATTGCAGATTGAACACACCACACCCAAATCTTACTCTCTCTGCACATGTTAAATCTGCCTTCCCTGCATAGCACATGGTTTTGCCCAACTGCTAACAAAATTCTTGCTGCGATCAACTTGGAATTACCCCCTTTGTTGTGTTTTTGCTGATGCCACAAAGATTTTAGATGATGTCAGGATCCTGTGGACTTTCTTTCTTCTACTATGTTGTGCAATACAACAAGTCAGGAGTTATAGCAGTTGGGGCCATAAAAGCTTCTACATTGTGTGCATTCAAATAAATGCAAATACAGTATTTTACTGTATTTATAGTTGCATGCATTTCTTAGGTTAAACAACTGCTATCCATATCCTGGTTTTCTTAGCCATTTCTCTGACCTCTCTATACCTGAGTATGCCCCATTGCCACCAAATCATGCCCTTTCAGTCGGAAGTGTTGATGCAACCTGGTGACATAGGATTCTGAATCACCAGTACTTGCATGAACTTGGCTTTGACACATACTGTACACATGTAAACATGCAAGATACAGCCACATGGCCAATTTGTCATTCTGATTCATCCCTATACATTTTGGTTCAGTCTGACACCTCTTGCCAGATGACTGAGTTCATGCTCCCTGGAGATTGTTTTGTCCTGCTTTTCCCTAGTCCTAGTTTGCTCTTGCTTCTTTGATGGATTTCCTGTCATTTTCCATTGCTTCTTGGTCTTCTTATTATAATGCCTGTCGCCTGACAACTTACAGTATGCCTGATCTGTATATTATGCACGTGTCTGTATATTATGCTTGTGAGTTTCTATATGCTCCTGTATATTTTAATAAATACTGTCATTGCTTAATTTATGTTTTCACTTTTCCTCTGTATTGTGTTTTGTTTCATGTTCCCTTCCTTACATATTTCCTCTTGATTTTTTCCCAGACATGTTTAATAAACAAGAACTAGGAAATAATAAACATTTGAGATCACATTTTATTGTTGTGACAGACCATTACCAGTGGCTGATCCTAACCTTAATCACCATTAGAGTTTACAATAATTGAATATAGCGCTCAACCCTTATAGTGTATATATACAGTAATGCTGCAATAATAGATGTGTCACTGTGTACTGATTATTAATAACAAGTTATGTTATGTTACAATCAGTTAAATAACACGGAAATTGGACTCACTATAAAAACTATCATGAAGCAAATCAAATGTTCAAATTGACTTGTTATACAATAATTGCAGTAGCTGAGTCCCTTAAATGCCATTGTGAAATACACATCGTTCAAGCAGGATTTTAACTTGTTTGTTTGGATATATAACAATTGACTGCCCTATACAAGTGGACTTTATTATTCATGAAGCAGGATCAACCTTTTGATACTTTGTTTGAGCTGTGGATAAAATAATTACCATTTGATCCAATAACATTAACATCTTGCCTTCTAATACCACTGAATGTTTAAATATGTAAAGACCTCATTGTTCCATTTGCAGATTTAGCACATTATAAAAGCTTGGAGAATAAAGTTGAGGTAAACATTAAAAAGAATGAAAAAGCTTTAGTCGACAGAAAAATTAGAAAGTTTATACATGATAAAAAAGAATTAGAGAAGGAAAATAACGATTTCAAGGATACACTTAAAAGAATAGAAAATCAACCGTTTAATAGGAATAGAGAAAAGAAATTCAATTGGAGAGCAAATAGTCCCCATGAGTATAACGATTATAGATATCAAATCCAAGAGAGAAAAAAATCAGGATAGAGATAGAATATCCCAATATATAGAAAGGAGAGGGACACAAAGAAATCAGGATTATAATAGAATAAGATATAGAATAAGAGAACAAAACAATGATGATTTTAGAAAGTAAAGAGATCGAGACTGGGAGAATGATAGGAATGATACAAAAAATAGAGGGGATTGGGAATGGAGAAATGTGAAAAGGGATAGAGATAGAAACCAGACCCCAGTGCAGACTAACAGTAGGTTTGCGATTCTTGAAGAAAGAAAAGAGAACCCACGTTTTTTAGGAAAGGGGAGGCAAGATCTAAGGTGGAGATAAAAGCTGTTACACATAGAGGTAAAAGAGGGGGAACAAGAAAAAGAAAAAATAGAAAATGAACCAAAAAGCAAAAAAAAGAAAAAATTGAGGGATAAGGATCAGAATGCGATTATAATGGAGCAGGGGTATCCTATGGAGGAAAATATAGAAAAGGGCGTAAAAATCTTCAATATAAGCTCACATATTTTAACCAAACATTAAGAAATGGTACTAGAAAAAGGATTAAAATATGCCCCTGCTACCTCCATTAACAAATTTGAAACTTTTATTGATATTTCTAAATTCGAATGTAAGCTTTGTATAAAAAAAATCTTTCTCACAAAGAAGATAGCGGAAGGAACTGAAAATTTAACAGCCCCTGAAAAAACATTATTTTAGGCCTAAATCAATTTTTTATCCGACCTATATAAAGGGAAATTTTATTGAGACTTTCTATGAATTAGTTAAAGAAGATCTCAGAGAGAGTAAACCTACGGGAATCAAATTGAATCTAACTTTTAAAGAGAGATTGGAATGTAAAGATTTAAAAATGAATTCGGAATTGATTATTAAACCCGCCGATAAAGGCGGCGGACTGGTAGTCATGAACAAAGACTGGTACATTAAAGAGGTAGAAGAGCATATAGGAGATAGTAATACCTATTTTAGGCTTAAATCAGACTCGACAGGGAGGATTATTACGTAATTGCAACTCATGATTGAAAAATATGAGGAATTGGGAGTCCTTGAAGAAAGAGAAGTCAAATTCCTTCAGATTCCATGCCCAGTCACACCAGCACTTTACTTACTAACTAAGGTGCATAAAAATGCTACCCATCCTCCGGGGAGACCTATAGTGTCCAGTATTGATTCTGTTAAGGCAAATCTTTTTGAGTATATAGATTTCTTCCTCCAACTATTGGTTTTAAAGAATGCTTCACATTTAAAAGATATAAAAGACTTTTTAAACATTCTCACCACTGTTCAGTGTGAGAAAAATATGTTATTAGTTACAGCGGATGTAAAATTGATATATTCTATTATTAACCATGAAACAGGGCTACAAGCAGTTACCATTTCTTTGAGGAATAGTACATTGGAGGAGCAAATCCAAAATTTTATTAGCGATGGCATTCTGTTTGTTTTATCTAATAATTATTTCACTTTTAATGGTAACTTTTATTTACAGAAAGTCAGTACAGCCATGGGCACCAGGTTCACCACAAGCTATGCGAACATTTTTATGGGTCAATGGGAGGATGATTTCATTTGGAATAAAAACCCATTTGGAGTGAACCTGGTGTCCTGGAGACAATATATTGACAATGTTTTTTTCATATGGAATGGTGACCGAGAGAACCTCGATCTGTTTTGTTCTTATCTTAACACTAACGTTTTAAACATCAAATTTATTTTTAATATAGATGCATTTTAAGTAGATTTTTTAGACATTACTGTATTTGTGGAAACTGATCGAATACATACGAAAACATTTACAAAAGAGACGGACTCGAGAACATATATAGAGTATATTAGTTGCCATTATATCAATTGGCTTAATTCAATTCCATATGGACAACTAAAATGTGTAAAAATAAATTGTACAGAAGAAGCTTCTTTTAAACAAGCCTTTGAACTTAAAGCTAGATTTGAAAAAAGTGGCTATAAAATGGAAATTGTTGAAAAGGCAATACAAAAAGCTAATGGTGCTAACAGAAATGACCTTTTAGCTACAAACCCTCCGAGACAGACTAAAAAAGAAAAATTTGAGTGGGCTTTTATTACTGGTTTTAACTCTCAATATAGATCTTTAAAGAGATCTATTAAAAGAACTATAATATTTTAAAGAAAGACCCAGTTTTGGGGAAAATGATTTCAGAATGCCCTACTTTTATTTCCAGAAAAGCTCCCAACTTGAGAAATACATTAGTGAATAGTAATCTCCCACCTACTAAATGAGAAACAAGAATTATCACTAAAGGTTTTCATCGTTGTGGTATGTGTTTAGGTTGCCGGGAAATAAAAACATCTAAAAAAACCTAGAAAATTTACAGATCAATGGTAAAAACATGTTCGTTAAAGATGTCATTACATGCAATATGAGTAATGTTATTTACTGTATTGAATGTACGTGTCATCTCTTATACATAGGACGTACTTCCCGAGCACTGAAGACAAGAATTGGAGAGCACTGCAGGAATATTAAAAAGGGTCTCGAAACCCATCCTTTATCTAATCATTTAAAAAAAATTCATAACTGTTCCACTAAAAGCATAGTTAGATATGCAGGTTTAAAATCTATTAAATGCAATCATCATCAGAGGGATATTGCGTCACATTTGGCCAAATGCGAGATGCAGTGTATTTATGATTGCAACACACTTCTTCCGCATGGTCTAAACAACGATTTTGAACTTAAATGGTTTTTATAGTTTCAAATGTGGTATTTTATTAGAGAGGTGTTTAGTCCAAAACTAGATACAGTGTGTGTTATGAGTCTGTATCCATGTTTTAAACATTATAAAGTCTGTTTTATCTTTATCATTTTTTCTATTTTAGATTTTTATTATATATTTATCTAATGGATTTATTAGCTTAAGACCACGGGATCCCTTATGTTTTGATTTTTATGAATGGATCTTTTATGAATGGATTCCGTAAGAGGAAGTGACGATCAGTGGTTTGTTTACATTGGAGATAGCACGAGTCGAGGAGATGCTGAACAATGACATATTTCCGCTGGCCGGTACTTCCGGGTGGAATGCCGAGTGTGGTCCCGTCTCTGACGCATTTCCTGGAGAATGCTGATCAGGGCTGGATGACTGGATGGCAAATGGAGGCCTGTAAATGACGTGGCCGGAAGGGCCCATAGATGTCCATAATAACGTAAAGAGCGGGAAATACACGCCACGGAAGATGAATCTGATTGGATAAACTACATTTATAAGGGAGTTTAGGACATGGATCCACATATAATGCCTTGAAAAATAGCCTAGTATAAGGGTTCAAACGCATTGGCTATTGATATAAACCCCATGGTTCCAGTGCTGTTCTGAGTGCTGAATGGAGATCAGAGACTCATCACAGCTTGCCTACCCGGGTGCACTCTTCTGGGTGATTGTAAGAACTTTTGTTGAGAACTGTTTTTGTCACCAGTTCTCCAACATTTCTGGTAATTGTCCAGTTCTTTCAAATATCAACACGAGAAATAGAGGATATTTTGATATACTCATCTGTTTTATCTGACATTTTCATGTGCTTTTGTATGTTATTAAATTGTACACATGATGATATATTGTTTTTCCCATATGTGCGGTTTTTATGGGATCTGAGGACAACATATATAAGAGGACAAAAGACACATACTTAAGGAATGTATTATGTATTATATACATTTATATTCATTGCATTGATTTTACAAACAGTAATTGGCTGGTTGTCCAGGGTATTAGTATGCCTTAGTTTACTGGCACTTGCATGTGTTAGGCGCCAAGGGTCCGCTCGTCCGTGCGGCCCGGCGCCTAGCAACTAGGGACGCCGCATGCGGACAGCCGCCGGCTCCCTAGCAACGCTAGACGCCGGGCGCACGGAGCCGCACAGACCCTAGCAACGGGGACGCCACTGTCGGACCGCGTTCCCCGTTGCTGGGTCTAAGTTAATCACCTCACTGGTTCCTGGCCGTGCAGCATGCAGCTGCACGGCATGTTGTAATTAGCCCTGTCTGGCTCCTGATTGGAGGGCTCCCATTTAAAGGCACTCTCAGGACTTCTCACAGACGCCGGTAATAGCTTCCTGTTTGCTGTGTCAGTTGCAGAGAGTTTTCCAGTCCTGTTCTATCCGGTCGTTCCTGTCCTCAGTGATCCAGTACTCGGAAGTTGTCATCTTTTCCTGGAGTCCAGACCGAGCACCTTTAACATCCTGTGGTGTTCGTGAGTCGCGGCGTAGCCGTGTGTTGCGGCTTGACCGCTTACTATTTATTATTTGGTTATATTGTGTTTCGGAGCTTTTTGCGGAGGATTCCGCTCCCACAAATCCACTCTGGTATCCAGCGGTGCTGGATAGGAGTAACGGATTAGTGGATTTTTGGTTGTCCTTTTCCCCGGCGGTTTGTCCGCACATACTTCTGGTTTAAGTTAGTTAGCTTGTAGCCCCTGGCCTGGTTGCTTAGTCAGAGGGCCCCTTGTTATCACCCTGTCTCGGATTTCCCTTTGTCTCCCATTAAGACCTGAGGGGGCATCGGAGTTGGGCAGACATAATCCGCCCTTCAAACGCGGCTGCCATGGGCTCAAGCAACCATAGTCTCGCAGGGGATTTCTGATTACACGGGCGAGACAACGGAGTTAGGGCGCCAGGGGTTACTAGGCTTTCCCGCTCCCGTAACCAGCATTTCCTTCCAGTACTCTGGCCTCTGTCATAAGATCTCCTCTGGTCAGAAGTACTGGAATCATAACATTATTACCGGCCAGACCAAAACTTAAAATTAAACAGGGTTTGATTTTTCCCTTATTCAGTTTAGAAGATTTGTCGGCCTCATGAATCCCACTGGTTTAGGGCCAAATCCTGGCCTGCTTCTAGTTAGCCAGATTCAAGAACTTACTCAGATGGTTCAGGATCTTTCCCTTCGGGTGAGGTCACAGGAAGATCTTTTACGGACTTCCCCGAGGGTCGTTCCTGAACCGAAAATGCATTTGCCTGACCGTTTTTCTGGTGATAGGAAGCAGTTTTTTAATTTTAAAGAGTCTTGTAAACTTTATTTTCGTTTAAGACCAGTCTCCTCAGGTACGGAATCTCAGCGGGTCGGAATTATTATTTCTTTACTTCAGGGGGATCCCCAGACCTGGGCTTTTGGTTTAAGAACAGAGTATCCGGCATTGTTGTCTGTAGACGCCTTTCTGGGGTCTTTAGGGCTATTGTATGATGACCCTGATAGAGAGGCATCCACCGAGAGTCAGTTACGTGCTCTCAGACAGGGTAGGAATCCCGCAGAGATTTATTGTACGGAGTTTCGCCGTTGGTCGAACGACTGTGGATGGAATGACCCAGCCCTGCGCAGTCAGTTTCGCCTCGGCTTATCTGAGTCTATAAAAGACAGTCTCCTTCAGTATCCCGCTCCTGAGACTCTCGATAAACTCATGGAGCTTTCTATTAAGATTGATCGTCGTCTCAGAGAGCGGAGGGCTGAAAAAGGAGCACCTGTCGGGTCTACCCCTTGTGTTTTTTCCATTCCTGTGGACATAGAGGAGCCCATGCAGATGGGTCTCTCCAAGCTGTCTCCTGAAGAAAGAACCAGAAGGCAAAATTCTGGTCTTTGTTTGTACTGTGGGGGTAAAGGACATTTTGCCCGTAATTGTCCGAGCAAGTCGGGAAACGCCTCGACCAAGTGAATTGTGAGGGGGTTCACTTTGGTCTGCAGCTTATCTCCTCGAATAATTCCCTGTTAGTCCCAGCTAAAGTTTCCTTTGGCAGCCTCTGTTCTTCGGTGTCGGCTTTCGTTGACAGTGGAGCTGCAGGGAACTTTATGGACTTAACATGGGCCAAGGCCTTAGGTATTCCTCAGTTAACCTTGGGTAGGCATATCACCATGCATGGTTTAGATGGGAGTCCCTTATCCAATGGGGTTATTTCTCTCTGTACACCCCCTGTTCTACTTTCGGTTGGAGCTCTTCATTCCGAAAAAATTGAATTTTTCCTTACCCATTGCCCAGCAGTTCCAGTGGTTCTGGGTCACCCTTGGCTGGCCTTTCATAATCCCATCATTGATTGGCAGTCGGGGGAGATCTCACAATGGGGTACCATCTGTAATAAGGAATGTATTACGCTTCCCCTCAGAATTGCTGCTGTTATTCCCGCACCCATTCCTGTGGAATACCAGGATTTTGTTGATGTATTTTCCAAGGGCAATGCGGACATTCTGCCTCCCCATCGGCCTTATGATTGTGCTATTGAGCTAATTCCTGGTGCCACATTGCCAAAGGGAAGGTTATATGCATTGTCCGGACCAGAAACTGTGGCCATGAATGAGTATGTTAAAGAGAGCCTAGGGAAAGGATTTATCAGGCCATCTAAATCCCCTTTAAGTGCAGGCTTCTTCTTTGTGGAGAAGAAAGATGGATCACTCAGACCCTGCATTGACTTTAGAGCCTTGAATAAGATCTCAGTAAAAAATACTTACCCTTTGCCACTGATTTCTGTCCTCTTTGATCAGCTACGTTCGGCTGTGATTTTTTCTAAGATTGACCTGAGAGGAGCGTATAACCTCATCCGAATCAAGTCAGGAGATGAGTGGAAAACGGCATTCAGTACTCAATCGGGTCACTACGAGTATCTGGTTATGCCATTCGGCCTGTCTAACGCTCCGGCAGTTTTCCAGGATCTCATTAACGATGTGCTCCGTGATTTTCTTGGAAGATTCTTAGTCGTCTACTTAGACGATATCTTGATCTATTCTGACTCTATTGAACAACATGTTACCCAGGTGCGTCAGGTTCTTCAAAAATTACGTGAAAATCACCTATATGCCAAGCTGGAGAAGTGTGAATTTCATGTCACGGAGGTATCCTTTTTAGGGTACATTATTTCCCCTCGGGGATTCTGTATGGAACCAAAGAAGCTCCAAGCCATCCTTAGTTGGGCGCAACCCACCAACTTAAAAGCAATTCAGCGCTTTTTAGGGTTTGCGAATTATTATAGAAGATTTATTCATTCTTTTTCCGACCTGGTTGCTCCCATTGTGGCACTGACTAAGAAGGGAGCGGATCCAACCAACTGGTCACGTGAAGCTGAAGTATCTTTTCAGGCCTTGAAACAAGCCTTCATCTCAACCCCAGTCCTCAGACATCCCAACCCAGAATTGCCTTTCATTGTTGAGGTTGATGCCTCGGAGGTTGGAGTAGGGGCTATCCTGTCTCAGAAGGATCCGGACTCTCTAGAATTACATCCTTGTGCCTTTATGTCCAGGAAATTCTCTTCTGCTGAATCCAACTACGATGTTGGTAACCGGGAATTACTGGCTATTAAATGGGCTTTCGAGGAGTGGAGGCATTGGCTTGAGGGAGCAACACATACCATTTCAGTTTTGACTGATCACAAAAATCTTCAGTACATCGAATCAGCTAAACGGCTGAATGCCCGGCAGGCTCGTTGGGCTTTATTTTTTACTCGTTTCAAGTTTTTTATCACCTTCAGGCCAGGTTCCAAGAATACTAAGGCGGATGCCCTGTCACGCAGTTTTCTTCCAGTTCATGATAACAGTCCTGTTACTCCCATACTTCCGTCTTCAGTCATTCGGGCAGGTCTCACACAAGATTTGTTCACCCAGTTAAAGCAGCTTCAACATCAAGCTCCTGGAAATACTCCTGCTGGTCGTCTTTATGTCCCTGAGTTTTTGAGAGCAACTGTTTTGACTGAGTTTCATGATAGCAAAGTTGCCGGGCATCCGGGGATCTCTAAGACTTTGGAATTAGTCTCCCGCTCAGTATGGTGGCCTGGTCTTTCCAAAGACATTAAGGAGTTTGTTTTTTCTTGTCAAGTCTGTGCACAGCATAAAGTTCCCCGTTCCCTGCCTATCGGTCAACTTATGCCCTTAAATGTTCCTCTCAGGCCATGGTCTCATATTTCCATGGATTTTGTGGTAGACCTCCCTCTGTCAGCCGGATGCCGAGTCATATGGGTAGTAGTGGACCGTTTTAGCAAGATGGCCCATTTCATTGCTCTTCCCCGGCTGCCATCTGCCCAGGGATTGGCAGTTTTGTTCCTCCGCCATGTTTTCAGACTCCATGGATTACCCACTGATATTGTTTCTGATCGGGGTCCACAATTCATTGCACAATTTTGGAAGTCTTTTTGTGCCTCATTAAAGATGAAATTGTCTTTAACGTCCGGCTACCATCCCCAATCCAACGGGCAGACTGAGCGAGTTAATCAATCATTAAAACAGTATTTGCGTTTGTACTCGGCCAAACTCCAAAATGATTGGTCCGAGTTTCTTCCTTTGGCGGAGTTTGCTTACAACAATGCCTGTCATTCCTCCACCAATGTGTCTCCATTTTTTACAGTTTTCGGTTTTCACCCCAGGGTTAATTCCTTTTTTCAACATTCCTCTGTCTCCTCGCTGACCTTGACCTCTCATCTCAGACTCATTTGGAGAAAAGTGCACCTTGCTCTCAGAAAAGCGGCATTTCGGGAGAAAAAAATTTCTGACAGGCTCCGGCGGCCTTGCACTTTTAAAGTAGGAGATAGGGTATGGTTGTCGACTCGCAACATTAAACTTCGACAAACCTCAGCCAGATTGGGCCCCAAATTTATTGGACCATTTCATATTATAAAAAAAATCAATCCAGTTGCTTTCCGGTTACGTTTACCAAGAACTCTCCGGATCGGAAATACGTTCCATTGCTCCTTGTTGAAACCATACGTTTCTTCCAGTAGATTTCCTCGAAAGGTCTCTCAGGGGAAATCACCAGTAGATGTACAGGGTCAGCAGGAGTTCTTGGTGGAGAAGGTTCTCGATTCCAAGTTGTCCCGGGGTCGGCTTTATTTTCTGGTACATTGGAGAGGTTATGGTCCAGAAGAAAGGTCTTGGGTCCTGGATAAGGATCTCCATGCCCCGAGGCTCAAGAGGGCATTTTTTCGAGAATTTCCTCAGAAACCTGGCCTTAGGGGTTCCTTGACCCCTCCTCAAGGGGGGGGGTACTGTTAGGCGCCGAGGGTCCGCTCATCAGTGCGGCCCGGCGCCTAGCAACTAGGGACGCCGCATGCGGACAGCCGCCGGCTCCCTAGCAACGCTAGACGCCGGGCGCACGGAGCCGCACAGACCCTAGCAACGGGGACGCCACTGTCGGGCCGCGTTCCCCGTTGCTGGGTCTAAGTTAATCACCTCACTGGTTCCTGGCCGTGCAGCATGCAGCTGCACGGCATGTTGTAATTAGCCCTGTCTGGCTCCTGATTGGAGGGCTCCCATTTAAAGGCACTCTCAGGACTTCTCACAGACGCCGGTAATAGCTTCCTGTTTGCTGTGTCAGTTGCAGAGAGTTTTCCAGTCCTGTTCTATCTGGTCGTTCCTGTCCTCAGTGATCCAGTACTCGGAAGTTGTCATCTTTTCCTTGAGTCCAGACCGAGCACCTTTAACATCCTGTGGTGTTCGTGAGTCGCGGCGTAGCCGTGTGTTGCGGCTTGACCGCTTACTATTTATTATTTGGTTATATTGTGTTTCGGAGCTTTTTGCGGAGGATTCCGCTCCCACAAATCCACTCTGGTATCCAGCGGTGCTGGATAGGAGTAACGGATTAGTGGATTTTTGGTTGTCCTTTTCCCCGGCGGTTTGTCCGCACATACTTCTGGTTTAAGTTAGTTAGCTTGTAGCCCCTGGCCTGGTTGCTTAGTCAGAGGGCCCCTTGTTATCACCCTGTCTCGGATTTCCCTTTGTCTCCCATTAAGACCTGAGGGGGCATCGGAGTTGGGCAGACATAATCCGCCCTTCAAACGCGGCTGCCATGGGCTCAAGCAACCATAGTCTCGCAGGGGATTTCTGATTACACGGGCGAGACAACGGAGTTAGGGCGCCAGGGGTTACTAGGCTTTCCCGCTCCCGTAACCAGCATTTCCTTCCAGTACTCTGGCCTCTGTCATAAGATCTCCTCTGGTCAGAAGTACTGGAATCATAACAGCATGTTGATTGGTTGGATGATGGGTTGAAGTCCTTGAGTGTCTTAGCCCTCTAAAAAAAAAAGAATTACTCTTTTAGTGTCCATGTCTAGACACTTCTCCCTGGAATCCTGGGGTTTTCAGAGCAAGTCTCTCTTCAGCAGACTGATGATGCCATTGCTGCTGCTCTCTTCCTCTATATCAGTGGTTCCCATGCTGGAGTACTTTTTATCAAGGGCGTAGCTACCATAGGTGCAGACCTGAGAGGGGCCCACGTTCCCTGTCAAAATTACATATGTTGTACAGTATACATTTTTCATCATTGTTAGATACATAGGGGCATTTGCAAATTTTTACCTTGGGGGCTGCAATATATCTAGTTATGCCTCTAGACCTGCTCATTGTAATGTGGTATAACATTAACTGAAGGGCATTATACGGTGACATCATATAAACTAAAGCACTGTAATGTGGCACAATCTAAAGTGGAGGCACTATAGTGTGGCATAATATGAACTGTATCATAATGTGAATTGGGGGTACTGTGTTGCATAATGTGTACTGACAGACCTACAATGTGACATAATGTGAATTAGAGCACTACAGTGGCTCATAAAATATACTAGCACACTACTATGGGGCATAACATTAAATATGTCACTACTATGGTTTAGGAAATAAACTAGGGCATTATAATAGGGCATAAAATTAACAACTGCTGTGGAAGGTATCTCTCTTGAAGCATTGGGACAGGGGCCCATCAAAATGTTGCCCATTAAGTTCTGGCTACACCCCTGCTTGTTATGATGTTCAGTGGAAAGACAAAACAATTTCAGCTGGGCAAAAGACAGTGAAGGATTTGGGTGTGGGTAGTGCTGGACAGTTATTGGCAGCCATACTTACCATCATCACCATGCCTCAGCAGAGTCACTAGAGTGCCAGCACTCTTCCTCCTTCCTACAATGACACCCAATGCTTTTTAAAGCTCTGATAGCAGTGCCTGATTGTCAGCACACATATGCCTCTCTTCCATTCTCTGTTGCAAAATTGTGCTTCTACGATTCTCTGGCAATAGCATTCAGGTGTTCTTGGGGGCAGAGAGATTTTGTCCTGCTAGCTACTGCTTACTGCATACTTGTGTGATTATTGCAAGTAACCATTGCTCTGTCCAAATTTTCATTATAAATAAATAAAATAAAGAAATAAATTATGCCAGAGGATTGATTGCCCCCTGTTTGGCAAGCCAAAACAATTAGGGTCAGATGTAATAGTGGCTGAGTTTGCTGCAGGTGCGGGATGCTGGCAGAACTTTTTTTAAAGGAGCAATCAATTACAAAGCAAAACCATGCCTTGTAAATGATTGCCCTTTTAAAAAAAATGTCCAAGTTCGGCTGGCAATCTGCACCTCCAGCAAACTCAGCCTCTATTACATACTACTTACAGATGTAGCCATGCTCACCCATCCTGCGGCACGGCAACATGGGCACATGTTCTGTGCTGAGGTGTTGGTGCGACTTAGTATGTCAAGCTGTCGCTTAGTTTGCTGCCCATGTATTCCTATAGGGGCGCGTACTTAGACGCACACACGCACTCTAGTCACGGGCACACTTGCCGCACCTGTATTCCCACAAATACGGCAAGCTGCAGTCTAGATGAGCATGGACACATCTGTATGAGGAAGTCCTTAGATGTAGTTTCCATGAAAGAAGAAGTTTGGGTATTATGAGTGGTGGAAACAAGGCACCACAATATTCGGTGATTGCCAACAGAGTAACAAAGAAAGTGATTAGTATTTATGAAAAAGCATCTATTCCTTCTGCACATGTGTTGTACAAATTATTGCAGAGTACCACAATAAATACTAGATAGTAAAAAGGGGATTGTACTGTGCACATAGAAACCCAGCTTTTCAAAAACATGCTGACGACTTTAAGACAAATGCACACAAACTGTTTGACATTGCTGACTGCAAGTGCAAAGATTTTCAGTCTTGCTCTTGTCCAAAGGCTTGGAAATTTCCTTCAAAAGAGCAGTCTTTCACCTGGACCGACCAGAGGGGCGACCGCGTCAGTTGCATAGGAGGTGTTGATTTTTCTAAAACTGACAACCTTCTTAAAAGATCAGTTCATCACGAGGAGATACTCCAAAGAGAAGCCAAGGTTACAATGTGAGAGGATGAAGCTTCATGCTCCAAATCTTTATCAATGGACTTGACAAGAAAAGAACATTCAGAAAGTGAATCGTCTGATAGTGACCAGTCATACTCACCATCATTAAGTCTGGGGTAGGGACTGATGTGAATGGCTAAATATTCTCTGTAAAGTGCTGCAGAATAACTGGTAATAAACAAATAATACATAATAAGTAAGATGAAGGAGATGGCACTTACCTGCCAAAGATTTGGTGTGAGTGACAGCGCGACAGTGATGATAGCTACTACTGTTCTCAAAAATGTCAGTCTAAAGCCGGGTACAAACTGGAGCGATGTTGGGTCAATATGCAGTTTCATAACAACATATCGCCTACATGCCTCAGTGTGTATGCATAATTGCACTGGCAGGTAGCGACTGTCACTGGTTGTCTGTGCTGCATGTTAAACCTAGTGATATCGCAAGTGTCTTGTTTATGCTAATGATGGACAAAACATGATTGTTCCATCCTTCATGAACATTGCTTCAGTGTATATAGGCAATCCCCACTAGTAGCCATTCGTTCCAACATCGTACCAGTGTGTTCCCACCCTAATATCCAGGGATTCTTGCAACGTTGTAACAGATAAAAATAAAATTAGATGAGAGAAACAAAAGGTACGAGAACAGTTGAAACTGTGGGCACAACAAAATACTGTTCCTCACAAAGCCTTATACTTTGATTGTCGAAAGGTTGACACAGTGAAACAAGGACTGAATGAAATTCTACCTATGCTCTATCAAAGAACAGCATACACTATTTTAATTTTGCCTGAGCCTGTATCCAAAAATGTAAGTCATATAATACCTAAATCAGGGATTCAAGAAGGAGGTACAGAGGAGATTTTAGTTGTAGGGTGTGATGGCACAGTAGTCAATGCAGGAGGGAAGAAGGGTGTCATTCGATGCCTGAAAGACAATGTCTCCTCCACTACACTGATCTTCCATTTCAAAGTCTCTTTGAAGTCAGGGATGAGGGTCTCATTTAGCCCAAAGTCATTCACTGGGCCTGTCAGTTCAAAACTGAAGGGTTGTCAATCTCTCCCAAGAAGTCCATAATGAAGCAATCAATTGCAGATTACTGATATTTCTTACTAGAAATTTCTAGGGCAATTTAGTCTGGCACTTGTCCACCCGATTTGAGCTGTAATTATCCTGGTACTTAACTATGCTCGCTGGCAGACCCGTGCAAACAGAATATTGCATTTGTATATATCTATTGAAACTCCCTCAGCCAAATTGAAAGATATCACAAAGTGCTTACTTTACATGTACATTCCAAAGTGGTTCAAAATAAGGAGTAGCAGCTTAATGAAGGATGGACCAAGGCACTTCTTTTTAGCTTATCCAGCAGACTTGGTATCTATACCAGAAGTATTTATGTGTTGTTGATGCTTTGATTGCCTGAAATGCTTTCTTCATCTCCTGGAAAATTTTCTTTTAGCTATGATGATAGACGAGAGGCTAGAAGTTAGTTTAGAAGAATTAAGTAAAATTTGAGAAGCTAGAGGGAATCCGTTGGGATTGAACATGCCATGTTCTGCCGAAAATCAATTTCTGTACTGATGACTGCCACAGAATGATAGATTGGTTCTCTTTTCAAATTTTGACTCCACCAGTTTTAAAAAACGTACTGAACCATAAGCTGAAAGAGAACGTGTTGGGTATCCATAAGTATGGAAAAACTGGGAATTCTTTTATCGCTGTCACACTGTTGCAGTGGAATGTTTAGTCAAGCTTGTTCCAGAAGTGTCCGCTAAATCCTGCAGCAGTGATGTAAGGGATGGCTTCAGCAATTGCTCATTGTTATCCCAACAAACAGTCCCACAGTTTGACAAAAGCCAGTATCCACTGTAAGAGGGCCATTAGCGCTAGATGGCATGGTGATAAGTGGGGCTACAATATGGTTTATTGTTTTAGAATATAAAATGTGTAAAAATAAGTATTAAAAAAAAGAATCCAATGGAACTCAACATGTAGCCACCTCCGCTTGGCGGGTTTGTGGCCACTTTGTTTCTGTCAAAAAGTGGGCAAAGAGCTGCACACATGGCAATCTTATCTTGTA
Source organism: Pseudophryne corroboree (assembly GCF_028390025.1). Taxonomy (NCBI): domain Eukaryota; kingdom Metazoa; phylum Chordata; class Amphibia; order Anura; family Myobatrachidae; genus Pseudophryne; species Pseudophryne corroboree. The sequence continues at coordinate 593,635,664 of NC_086449.1, read as the reverse complement.
AAGTATACTGTTATAGCACCAGAAAATCAACTGAGAGTGGTTTTGCCTCTCATTTAGAGCACAAATAATTCTACTGAAGACAGAAATGGCGAAAACAAGCGCCTTGGTAAACATTGCAATTTTTATGTTTTTTTACAAAAATTTCCAAAATTCAGGCCTCTGCTTCTGACAGAAAATATTAACTGATCAAGCTGAATTTTTTTCCACATGCTATTGGCCCAAAGAAACAACTTTTCCACGCTATTAGAATTCAATCCTCGAAGAAAAAAAAAATCCAACCTACCCTACTGTACTGTTCAAACCAAGTAGCTAAAGGAAAGAAAAAAACACAGTTTGTAAATTAAATATATAAAATTATATCTGAAGGTTTAATAATGTTTTTGAACATATGTTACATCATGTAAAAAAATGAGTTGGGCCATTTTAAACTGGTTGGCATACAATACCTTTAATATTTATTTGAATATACAGTTCAGTATGTAAAGCGATACTGTAGGTAAAGCAATATAGTGATACTAAAAGAGAAATGTCATAGTGTATGTACCTAATTCTCCTATATACTATATGTGGTGAATGTCAAAGTCGAAAAATATTGCAGTACATACATCACGTACAAACTACACACAGATGGCCTCCGTGCGTGTACTTGTTCTGCCGTGCGTGCGCATATTCGCAGTTTGCGTATGGTCGCTCCCGCAGTCCTGCGCATTAGCACGTGGTATGAGTATTTATGGTAGAGTTTGTGGACGCATGGAAAAGCTATCAAAACACATTACATAATTAATCCAAATAGTGCACAATGTACACATAGTCTCCCTTCACCACACCAGCAAGTTACAACAGTTTAAATGGTATCAGAACAAAGGGATTCACCTTTACAGGATAGGAGGGGACAGAACAAGTTTATAAGGTGGTGTTTGGTATCCAGCTGTAGGGTATTTTAAGGGTAATATTCAGGTGTTCGTTGGCAGAAGATCGCACGTTCCTGCGAATAGTTATGTGCAGGAGCAGAATAAAGATATAAACTGTATTTACTGTGCATTAGGTATGCGGCGGGAACCCAGAGGTGACCACCCATAAGTGCATCTTGAACAGACATCGCCCACCTATTCAAACCAACCTATGACCTCTCCTGTACTGTAAATGACCATCCCTGTGTACAATTGACAAAGAGATTACAGTATCCATTGTGTTAAGTTTTGGAAGATTGTATAAAAGGAGCCAGCTGCAGGCCTGGTCACAAGACTCTAAAAGTTATCTATCTAGATGACCGAGGACCAGACTGGGTAGCGCGGCAAAAACCAAACAAGTATGTACCATTGACTGTAGCCATTATTCTTTGTATTGTATTGCTTTGTTATTGTAACCCCCTTTCAGTAATAATATGTTGTGGTGTCGGAACCCGGCATTTTAAATACAATCTGGTGTCGTGTTTTCCTTTCCCTGCTAAGGTTTAAAGTGTATTACTATTGCATGCATAGCTGCTAAGGGTTCACGGTGTATCTTTGGGTGTGTACGCGCTGAGTGTACTTTGTACAGCCAGCGCGGCGTTTGAAAGCAAAGTCCGTACACAGTATGGGACTCTGTACGCTAATGGTGTAATAAGTACGTAGGTTGAGGATTAAGTATAGCGGCCGCAGCGGCTCCATTTAAAGTGTATGAAATGTCTTTTTAAAGTGTTGCTTTAGTCCTGTATATAAATCAGCATTTACATGAACTATATGTAAACTAAGATATCAAGCACCAGATGAAATGTAGAATTGAAGGACAAAAAGCTGGCTCTAGTAACACTGGATACAATGAAGTATAAGCCATATATCCTTCATATTACACTGAATATTATTCAGTTACCACTTTCACATATAAATAAATGTCTTACACAGTAAAGGCCTAATTCAGTGTTAGTCAAATGTAAATTAAGACTTCATGTCTTAACTTCTTTTCAGATCAGCCATCCCTAGACCAGAGCAATATTTCAGTTACATTGCCACAGCTTGCAAGTTGGATCCCTTATTAACACTATAAGTGTTTGCCCGCGGCTTCGCTCATGTGGATGTCTGTTATTACTCAGTGAAACTCTTTTACAAAGACAGTAGTGCCATCTAAAATTGTGATGTACAATTTATATTGTACGCTTTGATCACAACATTTCTTTGTAAACAATGTTTGCAGCTTGTCCTTAATGGACTAACACAAAAAAAGATGCTTGGGACTGCTAAATCGTGAGCAAGCTATGCTGCTCATGGGAGAAGCAGCTGGTCCTGAGATCTATGGCTGCAGCATTTATATGTGTGTGTGCATGTATGTGTGTGTGTTAGAGAAAGAGCGGGATATAAATACAATTATTATTATTATGATGTCATTTTGGAAGAGACGCCTGCACACTGCGTGCACCGAGTGTGAAGCATCTGTTTTTTCCTTAATTCTTTGTCTCCTGATGTCACATTTAAATCATATATACCTCAGTTTCTTTCTAAGTGGAAATGTGATCCAAATTCATCTGATGGGGGGGTGGGGAGGGGGGTTATGTGGTGCCGGAATAAATAGACAAACGGGCAGACAAAAAATCAGATTTTTTTCCATCTCCATAGTTCATAAACAGTACCTAGAAGTATAATTTTTTTAAAAATGCTACAGTATATACAGACACAATCAGGGCTGAACTGACCATCTCGCACTTCTGGCATATGCCAGAAGGGCTGATGGTCTGGTCCAGTTCAACAGAGAGCTGGGAAGGCCGTGCGTAGCGCAGACTCCTGCTCTCTGGTTTGGCCAAAAGCATTCATCTCCATGAAAATGGGTGCGTGCCATGAGTCCACACACCCCTAACTCACGGCAAGCCGTCTGACTCACAGTACGACCCCGTGCGGCATGTCTGTGCACCCCCCTTTGATGTATGTGTACACAAATGCCAGGGCCAATTCGGAGCCCCAGTCCGTACCTGGACACAACCCTTACAGTTTTATTATAGGTATAGATAAACTACTTACTCTCTTTTTCTATAATCTTCATTATATCACCTTCAAGACTATCACCTCTATAAAAATCCTCTGCTCTCCTTATTTTTGTGTCAGTGGTGTAACTAGAAATTTTTCTCCCCCAAGCCAAAACACTCTCTGGTGCCCCCCCCCCATAATTGCCACTAGCAAAGCCAAAGCGATAAATCTGCGCGTGCCGAAGGCGTGCACTGCAAAAGGGGGCATGGCCTTGCTGAAATGGGCATGGCTTTGCATAAAGGGGCGTGGCACTGCAGGAAAAGACTATCTTATACCCCAGTTTTGCAACCTGCACGCCCAGACATTAGCCGCCACAGGAAAAAAAAATGATCCTAAATCATGCCCCTTACAATATTTGTAATTTTTCCTCCTTATAGTAATGCCCATTATACATTATGCCACATACTGCAATGGCCCTTAGATATTATGCCACACACAATAATACCCATGACACAATATGCCACACACCATAATGCCCCTGACACATTATGCCACACACCGCAATGCCTGAGACACATTATGACTAGAGATGAGCGGGTTCGGTTCCTCGGAATCCGAACCCGCCCGAACTTCATGTTTTTTTACACGGGTCCGAGCGACTCGGATCTTCCCGCCTTGCTCGGTTAACCCGAGCGCGCCCGAACGTCATCATCCCGCTGTCGGATTCTCGCGAGGCTCGGATTCTATCGCGAGACTCGGATTCTATATAAGGAGCCGCGCGTCGCCGCCATTTTCACACGTGCATTGAGATTGATAGGGAGAGGACGTGGCTGGCGTCCTCTCCGTTTATAGAGAAGAGAGTGAGACTAGAGTAGAGAGAGACACAGTATTTACTTTAGTAATTTTGGGGAGCATTAGGAGGAGTACTACTACTTGCTGAAGTGATAGTGTGACTGTATATCTGACTTGTGGGGGAGACAGTGGGGAGTAGTTAGAGTCTGAGAGCAGGAGTACATATTTTAACGTACAGTGCACACTTTTGCTGCCAGAGTGCCACACTGCCATTGTGACCACACTGACCACCAGTATATATATTGTGATTGTCTGCTTAGGAGTACTACTTGCAAGTTGCTGATAGTGTGACCAGTGACCTGACCACCAGTTTAATTAATCACCACCAGTTTAATATATATATATATATAATTGTATATAATATATATATAATTGTATACCACCTACCCGTGTTTTTTTTTTTCTTTCTTCTTGATACATACTACTATAGTAGCTTACTGTAGCAGTCTGCGGTGCTGCTGAGCTGACAGTGTCCAGCAGGTCCGTCATCAGTCATTACATAATAAATATATATACCTGTCCGGCTGCAGTACTAGTGATATTATATATATATATATTAATTTCATCTCATTATCATCCAGTCTATATTAGCAGCAGACACAGTACGGTAGTCCATGGCTGTAGCTACCTCTGTGTCGGCAGTCGCTGGTCCATCCATAATTGTATACCACCTACCCGTGTTTTTTTTTTTTCTTTCTTCTTGATACATACTACTATAGTAGCTTACTGTAGCAGTCTGCGGTGCTGCTGAGCTGACAGTGTCCAGCAGGTCCGTCATCAGTCATTACATAATAAATATATATACCTGTCCGGCTGCAGTACTAGTGATATTATATATATATATATATTAATTTCATCTCATTATCATCCAGTCTATATTAGCAGCAGACACAGTACGGTAGTCCACGGCTGTAGCTACCTCTGTATCGGCAGTCGCTGGTCCATCCATAATTGTATACCACCTACCCGTGTTTTTTTTTTTTTCTTTCTTCTTGATACATACTACTATAGTAGCTTACTGTAGCAGTCTGCGGTGCTGCTGAGCTGACAGTGTCCAGCAGGTCCGTCATCAGTCATTACATAATAAATATATATACCTGTCCGGCTGCAGTACTAGTGATATTATATATATATATATTAATTTCATCTCATTATCATCCAGTCTATATTAGCAGCAGACACAGTACGGTAGTCCACGGCTGTAGCTACCTCTGTGTCGGCAGTCGCTGGTCCATCCATAATTGTATACCACCTACCCGTGTTTTTTTTTTTCTTTCTTCTTGATACATACTACTATAGTAGCTTACTGTAGCAGTCTGCGGTGCTGCTGAGCTGACAGTGTCCAGCAGGTCCGTCATCAGTCATTACATAATAAATATATATACCTGTCCGGCTGCAGTACTAGTGATATTATATATATATATATATTAATTTCATCTCATTATCATCCAGTCTATATTAGCAGCAGACACAGTATGGTAGTCCACGGCTGTAGCTACCTCTGTGTCGGCAGTCGCTGGTCCATCCATAATTGTATACCACCTACCCGTGTTTTTTTCTTTTCTTTCTTCTTGATACATACTACTATAGTAGCTTACTGTAGCAGTCTGCGGTGCTGCTGAGCTGACAGTGTCCAGCAGGTCCGTCATCAGTCATTACATAATAAATATATATACCTGTCCGGCTGCAGTACTAGTGATATTATATATATATATATATATATTAATTTCATCTCATTATCATCCAGTCTATATTAGCAGCAGACACAGTACGGTAGTCCACGGCTGTAGCTACCTCTGTGTCGGCAGTCACTGGTCCATCCATAAGTATACTAGTATCCATCCATCTCCATTGTTTACCTGAGGTGCCTTTTAGTTGTGCCTATTAAAATATGGAGAACAAAAATGTTGAGGTTCCAAAATTAGGGAAAGATCAAGATCCACTTCCACCTCGTGCTGAAGCTGCTGCCACTAGTCATGGCCGAGACGATGAAATGCCAGCAACGTCGTCTGCCAAGGCCGATGCCCAATGTCATAGTACAGAGCATGTAAAATCCAAAACACCAAATATCAGTAAAAAAAGGACTCCAAAATCTAAAATAAAATTGTCGGAGGAGAAGCGTAAACTTGCCAATATGCCATTTACCACACGGAGTGGCAAGGAACGGCTGAGGCCCTGGCCTATGTTCATGGCTAGTGGTTCAGCTTCACATGAGGATGGAAGCACTCAGCCTCTCGCTAGAAAAATGAAAAGACTCAAGCTGGCAAAAGCACCGCAAAGAACTGTGCGTTCTTCGAAATCCCAAATCCACAAGGAGAGTCCAATTGTGTCGGTTGCGATGCCTGACCTTCCCAACACTGGACGTGAAGAGCATGCGCCTTCCACCATTTGCACGCCCCCTGCAAGTGCTGGAAGGAGCACCCGCAGTCCAGTTCCTGATAGTCAGATTGAAGATGTCAGTGTTGAAGTACACCAGGATGAGGAGGATATGGGTGTTGCTGGCGCTGGGGAGGAAATTGACAAGGAGGATTCTGATGGTGAGGTGGTTTGTTTAAGTCAGGCACCCGGGGAGACACCTGTTGTCCGTGGGAGGAATAGGGCCGTTGACATGCCTGGTGAAAATACCAAAAAAATCAGCTCTTCGGTGTGGAAGTATTTCACCAGAAATGCGGACAACATTTGTCAAGCCGTGTGTTGCCTTTGTCAAGCTGTAATAAGTAGGGGTAAGGACGTTAACCACCTCGGAACATCCTCCCTTATACGTCACCTGCAGCGCATTCATAATAAGTCAGTGACAAGTTCAAAAACTTTGGGCGACAGCGGAAGCAGTCCACTGACCAGTAAATCCCTTCCTCTTGTAACCAAGCTCACGCAAACCACCCCACCAACTCCCTCAGTGTCAATTTCCTCCTTCCCCAGGAATGCCAATAGTCCTGCAGGCCATGTCACTGGCAATTCTGACGAGTCCTCTCCTGCCTGGGATTCCTCCGATGCATCCTTGCGTGTAACGCCTACTGCTGCTGGCGCTGCTGTTGTTGCTGCTGGGAGTCGATGGTCATCCCAGAGGGGAAATCGTAAGACCACTTTTACTACTTCCACCAAGCAATTGACTGTCCAACAGTCCTTTGCGAGGAAGATGAAATATCACAGCAGTCATCCTGTTGCAAAGCGGATAACTGAGGCCTTGACAACTATGTTGGTGTTAGACGTGCGTCCGGTATCCGCCGTTAGTTCACAGGGAACTAGACAATTTCTTGAGGTAGTGTGCCCCCGTTACCAAATACCATCTAGGTTCCACTTCTCTAGGCAGGCGATACCGAGAATGTACACGGACGTCAGAAAAAGACTCACCAGTGTCCTAAAAAATGCAGTTGTACCCAATGTCCACTTAACCACGGACATGTGGACAAGTGGAGCAGGGCAGGGTCAGGACTATATGACTGTGACAGCCCACTGGGTAGATGTATGGACTCCCGCCGCAAGAACAGCAGCGGCGGCACCAGTAGCAGCATCTCGCAAATGCCAACTCTTTCCTAGGCAGGCTACGCTTTGTATCACCGGTTTCCAGAATACGCACACAGCTGAAAACCTCTTACGGCAACTGAGGAAGATCATCGCGGAATGGCTTACCCCAATTGGACTCTCCTGTGGATTTGTGGCATCGGACAACGCCAGCAATATTGTGTGTGCATTAAATATGGGCAAATTCCAGCACGTCCCATGTTTTGCACATACCTTGAATTTGGTGGTGCAGAATTTTTTAAAAAACGACAGGGGCGTGCAAGAGATGCTGTCGGTGGCCAGAAGAATTGCGGGACACTTTCGGCGTACAGGCACCACGTACAGAAGACTGGAGCACCACCAAAAACGCCTGAACCTGCCCTGCCATCATCTGAAGCAAGAAGTGGTAACGAGGTGGAATTCAACCCTATATATGCTTCAGAGGTTGGAGGAGCAGCAAAAGGCCATTCAAGCCTATACAATTGAGCACGATATAGGAGGTGGAATGTACCTGTCTCAAGCGCAGTGGAGAATGATTTCAACGTTGTGCAAGGTTCTGCAACCTTTTGAACTTGCCACACGTGAAGTCAGTTCAGACACTGCCAGCCTGAGTCAGGTCATTCCCCTCATCAGGCTTTTGCAGAAGAAGCTGGAGGCATTGAAGGAGGAGCTAAAAGGGAGCGATTCCGCTAGGCATGTGGGACTTGTGGATGGAGCCCTTAATTCGCTTAACAAGGATTCACGGGTGGTCAATCTGTTGAAATCAGAGCACTACATTTTGGCCACCGTGCTCGATCCTAGATTTAAAACCTACCTTGGATCTCTCTTTCCGGCAGACACAAGTCTGCTGGGGTTCAAAGACCTGCTGGTGACAAAATTGTCAAGTCAAGCGGAACGCGACCTGTCAACATCTCCTCCTTCACATTCTCCCGCAACTGGGGGTGCGAGGAAAAGGCTCAGAATTCCGAGCCCACCCGCTGGCGGTGATGCAGGGCAGTCTGGAGCGACTGCTGATGCTGACATCTGGTCCGGACTGAAGGACCTGACAACGATTACGGACATGTCGTCTACTGTCACTGCATATGATTCTCTCCCCATTGAAAGAATGGTGGAGGATTATATGAATGACCGCATCCAAGTAGGCACGTCAGACAGTCCGTACTTATACTGGCAGGAAAAAGAGGCAATTTGGAGGCCCTTGCACAAACTGGCTTTATTCTACCTAAGTTGCCCTCCCACAAGTGTGTACTCCGAAAGAGTGTTTAGTGCCGCCGCTCACCTTGTCAGCAATCGGCGTACGAGGTTACTTCCAGAAAATGTGGAGAAGATGATGTTCATTAAAATGAATTATAATCAATTCCTCCGTGGAGACATTGACCAGCAGCAATTGCCTCCACAAAGTACACAGGGAGCTGAGATGGTGGATTCCAGTGGGGACGAATTGATAATCTGTGAGGAGCGGGATGTACACGGTGATATATCGGAGGATGATGATGAGGTGGACATCTTGCCTCTGTAGAGCCAGTTTGTGCAAGGAGAGATTAATTGCTTCTTTTTCGGTGGGAGTCCAAACCAACCCGTCATTTCAGTCACAGTCGTGTGGCAGACCCTGTCACTGAAATGATGGGTTGGTTAAAGTGTGCATGTCCTGTTTATACAACATAAGGGTGGGTGAGAGGGCCCAAGGACAATTCCATCTTGCACCTCTTTTTTCTTTCATTTTTATTTGCGTCATGTGCTGTTTGGGGAGTGTTTTTTGGAAGGGCCATCCTGCGTGACACTGCAGTGACACTCCTAGATGGGCCAGGTGTTTGTGTCGGCCACTAGGGTCGCTTATCTTACTCACACAGCTACCTCATTGCGCCTCTTTTTTTCTTTGCGTCATGTGCTGTTTGGGGAGTGTTTTTTGGAAGGGCCATCCTGCGTGACACTGCAGTGCCACTCCTATATGGGCCAGGTGTTTGTGTCGGCCACTAGGGTCGCTTATCTTACTCACACAGCTACCTCATTGCGCCTCTTTTTTTCTTTGCGTCATGTGCTGTTTGGGGAGTGTTTTTTGGAAGGGCCATCCTGCGTGACACTGCAGTGCCACTCCTAGATGGGCCAGGTGTTTGTGTCGGCCACTAGGGTCGCTTATCTTACTCACACAGCTACCTCATTGCGCCTCTTTTTTTCTTTGCGTCATGTGCTGTTTGGGGAGTGTTTTTTGGAAGGGCCATCCTGCGTGACACTGCAGTGCCACTCCTAGATGGGCCAGGTGTTTGTGTCGGCCACTAGGGTCGCTTATCTTACTCACATAGCTACCTCATTGCGCCTCTTTTTTTATTTGCGTCATGTGCTGTTTGGGGAGTGTTTTTTGGAAGGGCCATCCTGCGTGACACTGCAGTGCCACTCCTAGATGGGCCAGGTGTTTGTGTCGGCCACTAGGGTCGCTTATCTTACTCACACAGCTACCTCATTGCGCCTCTTTTTTTCTTCGCGTCATGTGCTGTTTGGGGAGTGTTTTTTGGAAGGGCCATCCTGCGTGACACTGCAGTGCCACTCCTAGATGGGCCAGGTGTTTGTGTCGGCCACTAGGGTCGCTTAGCTTAGTCATCCAGCGACCTCGGTGCAAATTTTAGGACTAAAAATAATATTGTGAGGTGTGAGGTATTCAGAATAGACTGAAAATGAGTGGAAATTATGGTTTTTGAGGTTAATAATACTTTGGGATCAAAATGACCCCCAAATTCTATGATTTAAGCTGTTTTTTAGTGTTTTTTTAAAAAAACACCCGAATCCAAAACACACCCGAATCCGACAAAAAAAATTCGGTGAGGTTTTGCCAAAACGCGGTCGAACCCAAAACACGGCCGCGGAACCGAACCCAAAACCAAAACACAAAGCCCGAAAAATTTCAAGTGCACATCTCTAATTATGACACACATCGCAATGCCCGTTATACATTATGTTACACACTGCAATGCCCCTTATACATTATAGCACATACAATGCCTGTGACACATTATTACACACACCGCAATGTCCGTTATACATTATGCCACACACTGCAATGCCCCATAGACATTATACCACATAACACAATGCCCGTGATATAGTATACAACACACCGTAATGCCTGTGACACATTATGACACAAACAGCAATGTCCGTGATACATTATGCCACACACTGCAATGCCCATTAACACATTAAGTCCTACAGTAAGGCTTCTAATTACTTTTAAATTACCTGATCGTTGCTAGGGGTTTCATGCTCTTGGTTTCATGCACGGAGCCAGGGGTTTCATGCTCAGGGTGTCATGCTCGTTGCCAGGGGTTTCATGTGGTAGGTGTTATGCTTGTTGCCAGAGATATCATGTGCTGGGTTTCAAACTTGTTGCCATGGGGTAATATTTGTTGCCAAGGGTTTCATACACTGGGTGTCATGCTTGTTGCTAGGGGGTAATGCTTATTGCCAGGGATTGTATGTGCTGGGTGTTGTGCTTGTAACTAGGAGGTAATGCTTGTTGTTAGGGCTGTGCTCCCAGTGCCACATATGCCCCTAGTGCCAGATATACCCCCACAGTGCCAGATACACATTTTCCCCCAGTGCCCCCCCCCCCCACAGTGCCAGCTACACACCATACCCCCAGTGCCAAATATGCCCTCACAGTGCCAGGTACACATATACCCTCAGTGCCAAATATGCCCCCCCCCCCAGTGCCAGGTACACATATATCCCCAGTGCCAAATATGCCCCCCAGTGCCAGCCACACATATAACCCCAGTGCCAAATATGCCCCCCAGTGCCAGGTACACATATACCCCCAGTGCCAAATATGCCCCCCCAGTGCCAGGCACAGATATACCCCAAGTGCCAAACATGCCCCCCCCCCAGTGGCAGGTACAGATAAACCCCTCAGTGCCAAATATACCACCCAGTGCCAGGTACACCACCCCCCAATGTTCCCACGCTGCTGTGCGTTTTGGGAAGGACACAGAGGGCACAGTGCACGCCTCTCCTGTGTATCCATCCCGTGTCTCCAGCGACAGCGGAGTGTCTGTCAAATTAACTGCGGTTCATGAGCCAATCAGAGCTCACGATCTGGCACTTCATTTAACAGACATGCCGCTGCCACCGGAGACCCAGGAGGGACACACAGGAGAGGCACGCACTGTGCCCTCCATGTCCTTCCCTAAACAGCAGCAATCAGCGGTGGCAGCGCCCCCGCAGCCCTGCACCTCCAAGTGATCGCAGTGGCTGTAGGCCCCTAGTTACGCCACTGCTTTGTGTTCTCCTCATTCCCCTTTTACCCAATCTAATATTTAAAGCTACAATCACCCATCTACCCACTAGGGTATTTATAATGAGTGCAGGGGCCCACACTGCACCCAATATTTTTAATACTTACCCTCCAGTAGCGCTGCAGAAATCACTGGAAAAATGGCATGGCATCATTTTCCCGGTGTTTTGAGCAAGCGTAGTAGGAAAATTACTGGGAAAATGGACACTGCGCCATTTTCACAGAGATACTGTATGTGCATGTGCTCTAGACTCTGGGACAGCGCGAGGAGTGGGTGGGGCAATGCACCCCTGAGCACACAGCGCATCAACTTGATGCTGATGCACTGTGTTTCCCTGCCCGGCTGGTTCCTCTGTGCATGCGCGGGATCTCACTACTCACTCGAGATCCCCAGCGCAGTCTGGAGCCGGCACAATCACAGCCAGGGACATCTCTGTCCCTGCTGTGGTGTATGGGCATCACCACCATGCAGCTGTCTAAATTGTCGGCGATGCTAACCGTTTATACATTGAACATGCATATTGGCTTGCTAACTTTTAAATAGCAACACCCATATGGACAGGGGCGCATAGTGCCACTGTCGCTGAGCCAGCACCGCAGCTATTATACATAGTGGGTAGCGGTATACTGTGTGTAATGTGCACTGATTCCGCTTCCCCACCATATCACCAGTTCATACATTTACCCAGTAGTTCCCAGAGATACAGTGCTGCCAGATAGAGAGGAAGGGGCCCAGACGGAGCCGGCACATGGGCCTTCTCCTCTCTTCCTTCTCTTCCTCTTACTTATTTCTCTCCACTCTGATCATTCAGGATTCTGTTCATCCCCTATAGGTGTTTTGTTTTCTTTCTTTCTTTCTTTCTTTCTTTCTTTCTTTCTTTCTTTCTTTCTTTCTTTCTTTCTTTCTTTCTTTCTTTCTTTCTTTCTTTCTTTCTTTCTTTCCTTCCTTCCTTCCTTCCTTCCTGTTATTTGTGCCACATTTCTTTGCTGATTATCCACTATGACTGAGATTCCCTAAGAATGGCTTGGAAATCAGCATTCAAATCCCACATATCCTAGTCTTAACTGTGTTCATTAAATGTAATGAGAAGCTACGTGTCACGCTCAACCATTACCTGCACAGTCTGTCACAGTTGTAGTATCATACATATTATTTAAATATTCTAGATTGTAGCGTTTCTGACAAATGTGCTTATTATATTTACGGGACAATCTTATTATAGCAGTCTATTATAATACCGTTTCACCAGCATGACATGTACACTGAAGCAATTATATTGTGCTATTTACAGTGACAAATAACTGGCATGAGCTACACTAAATACAGTAGCAATGTGATAATGCATTGTTTTGTAGTTGCAATTATTAAAGGTTATATTTGTTGGAATATGTGTGCACAGGTGGCAGTGGTATGGCAGAGTGTATGTACACACCAGTCCAGTTCTTAACCAGTGGGTTTGTTTATTTAGCAGTAATGTGGAGCTGGTGACTGTATCATGGTACTGGATACAAGCAGTAATAGTGATTCTGTCAGGATGAAATAACAGTAATCTGGAGTCTTTCTGTCTCCCACTGTGGCACTCTAACACAGTGTTAACATGGTGCCGCACATGCACAGAAGTAAGGTTGGTGACCATCTTGTTTAGAGACTTGAAGCATCCCTGTAGGAAACTAAACATGGAGTATGCACAATAGCACTATTCAACTTCAACACCCCCTCCCTCGCTACAAGATTTCCATATTACACAAACTTTTACATAAAGCTTTCACCTAGCTATCTGTAAAAAATTGAGGGTTAGACAAGTAGCGAAACATCAACATTTCAAGTGGCATTATTCCAGATATATATATATATATATATATATATATACAGATGCTGATGCGGCACTCATAACCGATTGGCAAAGAATGAAGTCACACAAAGGTTGCTTTCAACGTTTTGATCTGTAATAAGATTGTCTTCAGGAAATATACAAACAAACAGTGTTTCTTACCTTATATCCCTTTACAAATCACCCAGACAAACACAGATTGGCTGCATTCCCGGGTGCGGGAGTCCCGGCCCGAGATTCTGGCGCAGATGGATGACGTCATTGCGCACTCCCGCAATGCACGTCAGTACTGTTTACAGGTAACTAAGCAACCGCAAGCTAGTACCGATACATGAAACAAAAAGAAGGAGACAGGAGCAATACTTAGTAATTCCCCTGGCAGAGGAGCACATAATCAAGACATCCTAATAACAAAAGGATGATCAATCACATACATACATTGTTTTAAAAAAACATGGTACGCATGCTCATGGATAAATATTCATATCGATCTTATAAGCAACAAAGTTTCATAAACCTCTATTCATGAACATCACTTAACTAGACCCCCAAACAGAAACAATATGTCTAACATATTCCAGATGGATAGTAAAAATTATATAATATGGTTCTGTATACATAAAGATCGCTGCATCCTGTACCCAAGGAAATGAGCAGCAGATTCTACAATCCACCAACTCCTGCTACAATGATTAAAGAAAGCTAGCAAATGAATTGTGATCATTAAGGCCCCGAGTACTTACAACGTCTAGTCTATGGATCCATTCTGTTTCCTTTCTTAATAATAATAAATTACGGTCTCCACCTCTCTTGTTAATGGGAACATGATCTATCATCCTATACCTGAGGCTGTTTAGGGGGTGTCTGGCTAAGATAAAGTGCCGGGCCACAGGTTGGTCACTGACCCCACTCGCAAGGGCTAACCTGATTGAGGAACGATGAACAGTCATATGTTCCTTGAATTTGCGTTGCGTTTTACCTATGTATGAAAGACTGCATGGGCAGATCAGCTGGTAAATGACATGTGTGCTCTCACACGTCAAATGATGGTTAATTTTAAATCTGGTCCCTAAATGCGGATGGCAGAAGGTGTCTCCAGTTAATAAAAAGTTACATGTTGTACATGTACATTTAAAACAATCTTTGCGAACTGAGGACATAAAGTGCTGTTTAGTGGTCGTGTCAATATTGGAGATATCAGTTTTTACTAACAGATCCCTGAGGTTTTTTGACCGTGAGTAACATGGCATAAGTGTGTGTCCTACAATGCCGATTTCTGCATCTGACGAGATAACCGGCCATAATTTTTTTGAAGTAGCATTTATCATCGGTGAAGATGTATTGTAATTATTAACCAAATAAAATTAATTTTTCTTCTGTTTTGACACTTGTTTCTGTAATAATGAGGACCTATTCAGAGTCATTGCCTTCTCTTTGGCACAAATAAGATCTTTTAAAAAATATCCACATTGGAGAAATTTACCAATTAATTCATCGATCTGGTTTGATGCCAGTTCCAGATTATTGTTAATTCTCCTAATGCGTACCATTTGGGAGAAAGGCAGACTCTTTTTTGTATGGGTTGGATGACAACTTTGGTAATGGAGCAGTGTGTTCCTATCAGTATCTTTGGTATACAATGTCGCAACAAAGCTATCCTGGTTTCTAATGATTTTAACATCTAAGAATTTGATCATCTGTTGGTCCATCTCAAAGGTCAATTTGACCAGAGAATTGGATAAATTATGCTTGGACATCAGATCAATAAACTTGATTGAGATCCCAACCAAATCAACAATAAATCATCTATAAACCTGGTGTAAAAAAAGATGTTAGCTGAAACAATTGGATCATCAAAGAACAATGCTTGTTCGACTTTAAACATATAGGCATTTGCATAACTTGGGGCCACTGAGGACCCCATAGCACAACCAGTAGATTGCAGATAAATCTTATTATCAAAAAGAAAGAAACTACACGTTAAAACCACTTCAAGAATATTAAGTAGAATCTCAGCATGAGTAGCATCATAGTCACCATGTTCCAACAACAGATCTTTCACTGCTCTCATGCTTTCACCAAGTGGAATTACTGTATACAGACTTGAGACATCTGCTGTAATAAGCCACGCCTCCTGTGGTATAGGGCCTAATGCTGCTAATTTATTCAACAAAGCTGTGGTGTCTAATAGAAAGTTCTTATGTTTCTGCACCAATGGCTGTAAAATTTAATCCAAAAAGATGGAAGTAGGCTGTAGTAAAGAGCCACGTGCAGAAACAATAGGGCGGCCAGGTGGCGGAGTAAGGCCCTTATGTATCTTGGACAATGTATATAAAACAGGCATGATCGGAAATTTTGGTACTAAAATAGAATAAATATTATCATCAACCATCTTACCATCTAAAGCAACTTGAAGTACTTCGCATAATCTCTTGGTGAATTGAAGGGTGGGATCACTTTTAAGTTGTTGATAAACCGCAGTATCACTAAGCTGGTGCATAATTTCATCTCTAAAGTCACATAAATCTTGAAGGACAATACCTCCACCCTTATCCGCAGGGCGGATCACCAACTGTTTATTTTGGGACAATGATTTAATGGCATCTCTTTCAAGGTTCGTCAGATTTGGATGTTTCTGAACCCTTGATTTACTCATACCCGTAACCTCTGAGTCAAACATGCGAATGAAAGTTTTGATGGAGGCATTGGTAGATGGTGGATCAAACTGAGACTTTCTGTGTAGCTTTTTCAGCTGTAAAGGAATAGATATTTCAGTGTTTTTATTGTCCACTGGTCCCTTCTTAGTAAAGAATTATTTAATCTTCAACTGACGGTGAAGACAGTGCTTCTCAATTTGCCATTGAAGATCGTTAAAATGTGAACTGGGAATGAATGATAGACCTTTCGCAAGTAAACTCTTTTCACTGCCACTCAATTCGTGGGAAGACAGATTGAAGATTATTTCTTCTTTGCTTAAGTCGGAGGTTTGTGGCCATATTTATGTCTCCGGTTCTGGCCCCCGTGTCGGTTATGTCGTCTCAATCTTGTCTGTTGCGGTTCCGGGTTTCTGCTGCTAAAGGGATGACTGTTTTATTTCTACCAGATGTGGTCGGTTTTTCAATGTCACTGGTTGCACTACTGCCCTCTTGTGACGATTCTGTATCAAGATTATTTCTAGGATACTGTCTTCTTCTAAAGAAAGTTTTTTTGCGCTCCTGTCCTTTATTAAATCTATTGCCTGTGAGCCACCTGTAAACTTGGTGCTGCTCATAATCCATCCTGACTTTCTGTAATTTTTCCCATTTAAATTTCAGGAGATCTTTTTTATATACAGTCAGTTGATTGCTTAATTTATTCAGCCAATCTGTTTCAGCATCTGTTTGTAAGCAAGATAGATGTACAGTTTCAAATTTAGCGATCTTAGTATTAACAGCCAACAGTTCTTTTTTGGACTGTTCGATCACCAAGAGCATCAGATCAAACGAGCAATTATTTAGGATACTAATCCATTTTTTACAAAATGCCGGATCAAAATGCCCGATGGTCGGGCAATTGCAAACTCTAAAGCCTCTTGGGATTTGTTTTGATCTAAAATTGTCGCTGAGAGAGACTGCATGTAAATGAAAGTCTATCTCTTTCTTTTTCAAAGACAAGAGATCACGAAAAATCATGTCATTGGGTAAGCATTCTATTTGATCAGTCATATGTTCCCTGTGCAAAATAGCTTCTGTCTCAGATTCAGAGTAGCTGTGAGTTTCCTGCAGTGGCAGTAATAAAGGGTTAAAGTGCTCATCAGTGCTTTCAGCATACTCAGCCATCTTATCCCCGTAGTAACAAGCACCAGCTGCCAGAAAAATATTGCACCAATCCTCAAAGTGCAAATGCAAACAACAGTCCACTAAAGTGCAAGTGACATTTAAAATCAAATCCACAAAACCACAAGTCACACAAAGGATGCTTTCAACATTTCAATCTGTTTGTTTGTATATTTCCTGAAGACAATCTTATTACAGATTGAAACGTTGAAAGCATCCTTTGTGTGACTTCATTCTTTGCCAATCGGTTATGAGTGCCGCATCAGCATCTGTTTCTATTGGAATTTTCATGAGGGCACCAAACCAAGTTAAGGTATTTATGTGGAGTGCCGGGACATTTGTATTGTAAATTGAGTTCAGTATTTCTGGACCGAACCAGGGCACCTACTGATATTTCTTCCTGGAAACATAATCATACAGACTTGTGACTGAACACATGATTTGCCCTGTGGGATAGTTGTGTCGGTTTTGTGGATTTGATTTTAAATGTCACTTGGCCAAAAAAAACTCCGACTCAAGCAAAGAAGAAATAATCTTCAATCTGTCTTCCCAGGAATTGAGTGGCAGTGAAAAGAGTTTACTTGTGAAAGGTCTATCATTCATTCCCAGTTCCCATTTTAATGATCTTCAATGGCAAATTGAGAAGCACTGTCTTCACCGTCAGTTGAAGATTAAATAATTCTTTACTAAGAAGGGACCAGTGGACAATAAAAACACTGAAATATCTATTCCTTTACAGCTGAAAAAGCTACAGAGAAAGTCTCAGTTTGATCCACCATCTACCAATGCCTCCATCAAAACTTTCATTCGCATGCTTGACTCAGAGGTTACAGGTATGAGTAAATCAAGGGTTCAGAAACATCCAAATCTGACGAACCTTGAAAGAGATGCCATTAAATCATTGTCCCAAAATAAACAGTTGGTGATCCACCCTGCGGATAAGGGTGGAGGTATTATCCTTCAAGATTTATGCGACTATAGAGATGAAATTGTGCACCAGCTTAGTGATACTGCGGTTTATCAACAACTTAAAAGTGATCCCACCCTTCAATTCACCAAGAGATTATGCGAAGTACTTCAAGTTGCTTTAGATGCTAAGATGGTTGATGATAATATTTATTCTATTTTAGTACCAAAATTTCCGGTCATGCCTGTTTTATATACATTGCCCAAGATACATAAGGGCCTTACTCCACCACCTGGCTGCCCTATTGTTTCTGCACGTGGCTCTTTACTACAGCCTACTTCCATCTTTTTGGATTCAATTTTACAGCCATTGGTGCAGAAACATAAGAACTTTCTATTAGACACCACAGCTTTGTTGAATAAGTTAGCAGCATTAGGCCCTATACCACAGGAGGCGTGGCTTATTACAGCAGACGTCTCAAGTCTGTATACAGTAATTCCACTTGGTGAAGGCATGAGAGCAGTGAAAGATCTGTTGTTGGAACATGGTAACTATGATGCTTCTCATGCTGAGATTCTACTTAATATGCTTGAAGTGGTTTTAACGTGTAATTTCTTTCTCTTTGATAATAAGATTTATCTGCAATCTACTGGTTGTGCTATGGGGTCCTCAGTGGCCCCAAGTTATGCAAATGCCTATATGTTTAAAGTCGAACAAGCATTGTTCTTTGATGATCCAATTGTTTCAGCTGACATCTTTTTTTACACCAGGTTTATAGATTGTTGATTTGGTTGGGATCTCAATCAAGTTTTATTGATCTGATGTCCAAGCATAATTTATCCAATTCTCCGGTCAAATTGACCTTTTAGATGGACCAACAGATGATCAAATTCTTAGATGTTAAAATCATTAGAAACCAGGATAGCTTTGTTACGACATTGTATACCAAAGATACTGATAGGAACACACTGCTCCATTACCAAAGTTGTCATCCAACCCATATGAAAAAGAGTCTGCCTTACTCCCAAAGGGTACGCATTAGGATAATTAACCATAATCTGGAACTGGCATCAAACCAGATCGATTAATTAATTGGTAAATTTCTCCAATGTGGATATTTTTTAAAAGATCTTATTTGTGCCAAAGAGAAGGCAATGACTCTGAATAGGTCCTCATTATTACAGAAACAAGTGTCAAAAAAAGAGGAAAAATAAATTTAATTGGGTTAATAAATACAATACATCTTCACCGATGATAAATGCTACCTCAAAAAAATTATGGCCGGTTATCTCGTCAGATGCAGAAATCGGCATTGTAGGACACACACTTATGCCATGTTACTCACGGTCAAAAAACCTCAGGGATCTGTTAGTAAAAACTGATATCTCCAATATTGACACGACCACTAAACAGCACTTTATGTCCTCGGTTCGCAAAGGTTGTTTTAAATGTACATGTACAACATGTAACTTTTTATTAACTGGAGACACCTTCTGCCATCCGCATTTAGGGACCAGATTTAAAATTAACCATCATTTGATGTGTGAGAGCACACATGTCATTTACCAGCTGATCTGCCCATGCGGTCTTTCATACATAGGTAAAACGCAACGCAAATTCAAGGAACGTATGACTGTTCATCGTTCCTCAATCAGGTTAGCCCTTGCGAGTGGGGTCAGTGACCAACCTGTGGCCCGGCCCTTTATCTTAGCCAGACACCCCCTAAACAGCCTCAGGTATAGAATGATAGATCATGTTCCCATTAACAAGAGAGGTGGAGACCATAATTTATTATTATTAAGAAAGGAAACAGAATGGATCCATAGACTAGACGTTGTCAGTCCTCCGGGCCTTAATGATCACAATTCATTTGCTAGCTTTCTTTAATCATTGTAGCAGGAGTTGGTGGATTGTAGAATCTGCTGCTCATTTCCTTGGGTACAGGATGCAGCGATCTTTATGTATACAGAACCATATGATATAATTTTTACTATCCATCTGGAATATGTTAGACATATTGTTTCTGTTTGGGGGTCTAGTTAAGTGATGTTCATGAATAGAGGTTTATGAAACTTTGTTGCTTATAAGATCGATATGAATATTTATCCATGAGCATGCGTACCATGTTTTTTTAAAACAATGTATGTATGTGATTGATCGTCCTTTTGTTATTAGGATGTGTATCGGTACTAGCTTGCGGTTGCTTAGTTACCTGTAAACAGTACTGACGTGCATTGCGGGAGTGCGCGATGACGTCATCCATCTGCGCCAGAATCTCGGGCCGGGACTCCCGCACCGGGGAATGCAGCCAATCTGTGTTTGTCTGGGTGATTTGTGAAGGAATATAAGGTAAGAAACACTGTTTGTTTGTACATTTCCTGAAGACAATCTTATTACAGATTGAAACGTTGAAAGCATCCTTTGTGTGACTTCATTCTTTGCCAATCGGTTATGAGTGCCGCATCAGCATCTGTTTCTATTGGAATTTTCATGAGGGCACCAAACCAAGTTAAGGTATTTATGTGGAGTGCCGGGGACATTTGTATTGTATATATATATATATATATATATATATACAGAAGTGAAGCAATAGGCTCACAGGTAAAATAAAAGACGCTATTAATATGAGAAAAATGTCTAGAAAATGTACACATTTTTAGAGGATGAATCACACTCCTCATGCATCTCATGAGTGGCTGCTTAGAACAAAAGGAGTAATAAGTGGTTGTGAGCCACAAAAATAGATTAAAGCATACTAAATGGAGTGTGACCAAGAACCTGTTAGTGTGGTTTAGAACAAATAACATGATTACACTAAATTAAATAAGTGAGGCATTTAATACAACTTTCCTTATTTTTGTTGTTTTGAGTCAACTGACCAGAATTAATTTCAGAGTACATGAAATGAAACAAAGGCAAACATAGCGTGTACTGCTATAACACTGCATATTCATATTCACCATACTGTACTTTTTATACATGTGTTACCTGCATTTTATCTGTGGAATGTTAATAAAACTGTGTTATTTAATCTGTTAAACAGTTGAAGTGGAGAACCTCATTGTGGGATTCTATACCCACGTACACATGGGAAGAGATGTGTGGTGAGCGATTTAGCACAGACTGCTTCATATACATCTCTCCCCCGCTCAGCACACAGAGCAATGTGTGCTGAGCGAGGGTGGGGGACGGGGCACTCATTACACCCAGCGGTGAAATAAGCGACATGTTAGACTGTGCCTGCATGCAGGCCAATCTAGCACCGGTGATAGCGACGCGCAGGGACGTGCACCGCCATCGCTGTATGGGGGGTACACAGGGAGAGATCCATACTTACCTTCTAAGCAATCTAGTCAGATTGCTTAGAATTTAAGCATGGATCTCTCCGTGTGTACCCCCCTTGTGGTTCCAAATTATAAACTGTTTCTAATTATAATCACAGTCTTTTGTTTTGGGAATGTGCAGTACACACAATGTTTTGGGAGAATTTTTGCGAAGAAGCAAGAAGACTGTTGTGTCTCTCTGGGGCACACTTTCAATCCAATAATATGGTAAGTATGAAGTTTAAATTATATGGTAAGTATGGTTGCACAATAAGTGTAAATTTAGTTTAAAACGTAACTTTTATTTTGTTCCTGAAAAAATATATACAGACGATAGCAAAAAACCTATAGTGAAAATCTTAAAAACGTATGAAATATATTGCTCACCACGTATAAAGTAAGTGCAAGTAAATATATGGCATTTATCTGAGCGAAAATTTCAATTTTTCTGTTCTCTCTGTCAACATGTGGGACTTAATGTATGCAAATGAAAACAAAACAAAACAAAACAGAAAACAGGCTTGCTAACTTCCAACTCCTAAAAAGTAACCAATAAAGTATACATTTTACAAAGTGCCCATTGATGTTGGGGAGAATAGTAAGGTACTGTATATGCTTAAATGCTACCGCACTTATGTTAGGATGAAATGAAGAGTCTCAGATAACCAGTCACTTCTGCTTTTGCCCATCTGTTGCCATCGAATGGGCAATGAGAGAGTGTTTTGGAGCCCAGATATTCTGGTTTTGAAGAAAGTAAATTACACTTCTGCTTTCCTGGGTACAAGGATTGATTGCACTTTCCCTTGTTTCTACAGTACCTGTTATTCCCAGAAGGTCTCCCTTACTGGTACTGACCAGGCCCTGCACTGCTTAGCTTCCAAGATCAGATGGGATTGGGCATGTCCGGTGTGGTATGACTGTAGATAATTAGTTGGGATAAGTGGTTTTTGTGCAGGAGTACCCACATAGGATGAGAGAGTGTCTGAAATTAAAGAAGAATGTTTGGAAAGTAAGGTAAGTATAGATCCTGAATGTTCGGAAGGTAGATAGATGTGGAACTGAATCAGATCAGATAAAGAAGGTAGGTAAGTATAACACTTCTGCTGTCCACAAGGGGGCCTCTGTTGCTGTAAAATGCATTGCAGATGACATCCCAAAATTATGGATGAGAGAGTGCGGAAAAAGAAGAAAAGGGAGAAGTTCAAGTCAAACTATTTCTTTCATAAGAGCTCCACATAATGAATTGCTTACTGATAGATTCAGTATGTACAAACCAATGTCTGTAAAAATACATGCAATTAATGCAATTCCTTCAAATGATACAATATTCTTCCCAAAATATCTGAATAATGAATTGCTTGCTGATGGGAACAAATGTAAATCGAAGTTGACCAACCAACTGCACATTATTCAGTTAAAAAGTATTGTTCCCAAAGGATCCACAAAATGGATTACTTGCTGATGAAAGTAATGTCCAAGAACAAATGCCTATGGACCCAGCTGAAATTAATACAATTCCTTCACATCATATCATATTCTTCCCAAAAGAAAATAGCATAATAAATTACTTGCTTATCAAGACTGGTGTGTATCAATACAAACCAACAGAACAGGTGACTGTTATTCGATGGATGTGCAATTTCGTATTATAGATCACAATCTAAACAGAAATTTAGAGTGTTAACATACTAAGCCCTATTAGAGGAATATAACAGTCAAAGATAATGTTCAAATTTGTCTGTCAGGATAAAGCTTATTGGCCGATGGTTAAATTTGACTACCAGGTTAATGCTGACGGATGTACTGTACACACATATGGCTACCATAAAAATGTATCAATATGCATGTAAAAAAACACAATAGATTATATGAGACACAAAAAAAGTCAGATGTGGCACGGTGTAGAAAAACAAATATCGCACGGTGGCCTCTGAGACCTCCAACAAAAATATATATGTATATACAGTGTCCTACTGCTACTTCCTGTATGAAGATATAGATATCTATGCTACTAATTTGCTAATGTGTATCAATATTGCTTCCAGGACAGCATATAGTTGTGGAAAAAAGTCTCCGAGTAAATCACCAGTTAATGCAGAAAATGAAATCCCCACCCGGTTAAGGTTCCACATATGCTGCGTTGTCCAGGTTTGGTGATTGTAAAGGGTTTTTGCAGTATTTGTTTCCCGCGAGATCCCTAGTGGATATTAATTGTACAGCTGTGGTGTGTATTCATGCATTACGGGAGGTTGCCAGAGTTCTGATACCCTGGGAAGCACTGTGATATCTTTTTCCTGTGTGCAGACACAGGATAGGGTGGGCGGGTCCCACAGGATAGGGTGGGCTGCCACTGTCTATGGAAGGTGGGAGCCAGAGATGAAAATCCTAGGTGGAGGTCTGCTGTGAGTAGTTGGGGAGTGATGTTCCATGCATGCCATGCACGGAGAGAGGAGTCAGCCTGCCGGAGCCCCATCACAGAGATACCGGAAGTGGAGCACCGGACCGGTCACACAATGTTTGCCTGACTTTCATTTCATGTACTCTGAAATCCATTCTGGTCAGTTGCCCAAAGACAACAAAAATAAGTTAAGCTACTTTAAATTAGAGATGAGCGCCTGAAATTTTTCGGGTTTTGTGTTTTGGTTTTGGGTTCGGTTCCGCGGCCGTGTTTTGGGTTCGAACGCGTTTTGGCAAAACCTCACCGAATTTTTTTTGTCGGATTCGGGTGTGTTTTGGATTCGGGTGTTTTTTTCAAAAAACACTAAAAAACAGCTTAAATCATAGAATTTGGGGGTCATTTTGATCCCAAAGTATTATTAACCTCAAAAACCATAATTTACACTCATTTTCAGTCTATTCTGAATACCTCACACCTCACAATATTATTTTTAGTCCTAAAATTTGCACCGAGGTCGCTGTGTGAGTAAGATAAGCGACCCTAGTGGCCGACACAAACACCGGGCCCATCTAGGAGTGGCACTGCAGTGTCACGCAGGATGTCCCTTCCAAAAAACCCTCCCCAAACAGCACATGACGCAAAGAAAAAAAGAGGCGCAATGAGGTAGCTGTGTGAGTAAGATTAGCGACCCTAGTGGCCGACACAAACACCGGGCCCATCTAGGAGTGGCACTGCAGTGTCACGCAGGATGTCCCTTCCAAAAAACCCTCCCCAAACAGCACATGACGCAAAGAAAAAAAGAGGCGCAATGAGGTAGCTGACTGTGTGAGTAAGATTAGCGACCCTAGTGGCCGACACAAACACCGGGCCCATCTAGGAGTGGCACTGCAGTGTCACGCAGGATGTCCCTTCCAAAAAACCCTCCCCAATCAGCACATGATGCAAAGAAAAAGAAAAGAAAAAAGAGGTGCAAGATGGAATTGTCCTTGGGCCCTCCCACCCACCCTTATGTTGTATAAACAAAACAGGACATGCACACTTTAACCAACCCATCATTTCAGTGACAGGGTCTGCCACACGACTGTGACTGATATGACGGGTTGGTTTGGACCCCCCCCAAAAAAGAAGCAATTAATCTCTCCTTGCACAAACTGGCTCTACAGAGGCAAGATGTCCACCTCATCTTCACCCTCCGATATATCACCGTGTACATCCCCCTCCTCACAGATTATCAATTCGTCCCCACTGGAATCCACCATCTCAGCTCCCTGTGTACTTTGTGGAGGCAATTGCTGCTGGTCAATGTCTCCGCGGAGGAATTGATTATAATTCATTTTAATGAACATCATCTTCTCCACATTTTCTGGATGTAACCTCGTACGCCGATTGCTGACAAGGTGAGCGGCGGCACTAAACACTCTTTCGGAGTACACACTTGTGGGAGGGCAACTTAGGTAGAATAAAGCCAGTTTGTGCAAGGGCCTCCAAATTGCCTCTTTTTCCTGCCAGTATAAGTACGGACTGTGTGACGTGCCTACTTGGATGCGGTCACTCATATAATCCTCCACCATTCTATCAATGTTGAGAGAATCATATGCAGTGACAGTAGACGACATGTCCGTAATCGTTGTCAGGTCCTTCAGTCCGGACCAGATGTCAGCATCAGCAGTCGCTCCAGACTGCCCTGCATCACCGCCAGCGGGTGGGCTCGGAATTCTGAGCCTTTTCCTCGCACCCCCAGTTGCGGGAGAATGTGAAGGAGGAGATGTTGACAGGTCGCGTTCCGCTTGACTTGACAATTTTGTCACCAGCAGGTCTTTCAACCCCAGCAGACCTGTGTCTGCCGGAAAGAGAGATCCAAGGTAGGCTTTAAATCTAGGATCGAGCACGGTGGCCAAAATGTAGTGCTCTGATTTCAACAGATTGACCACCCGTGAATCCTTGTTAAGCGAATTAAGGGCTGCATCCACAAGTCCCACATGCCTAGCGGAATCGCTCCCTTTTAGCTCCTTCTTCAATGCCTCCAGCTTCTTCTGCAAAAGCCTGATGAGGGGAATGACCTGACTCAGGCTGGCAGTGTCTGAACTGACTTCACGTGTGGCAAGTTCAAAGGGCATCAGAACCTTGCACAACGTTGAAATCATTCTCCACTGCACTTGAGACAGGTGCATTCCACCTCCTATATCGTGCTCAATTGTATAGGCTTGAATGGCCTTTTGCTGCTCCTCCAACCTCTGAAGCATATAGAGGGTTGAATTCCACCTCGTTACCACTTCTTGCTTCAGATGATGGCAGGGCAGGTTCAGTAGTTTTTGGTGGTGCTCCAGTCTTCTGTACGTGGTGCCTGTACGCCGAAAGTGTCCCGCAATTTTTCTGGCCACCGACAGCATCTCTTGCACGCCCCTGTCGTTTTTTAAAAAATTCTGCACCACCAAATTCAAGGTATGTGCAAAACATGGGACGTGCTGGAATTTGCCCATATTTAATGCACACACAATATTGCTGGCGTTGTCCGATGCCAAAAATCCACAGGAGAGTCCAATTGGGGTAAGCCATTCCGCGATGATCTTCCTCAGTTGCCGTAAGAGGTTTTCAGCTGTGTGCGTATTCTGGAAAGCGGTGATACAAAGCGTAGCCTGCCTAGGAAAGAGTTGGCGTTTGCGAGATGCTGCTACTGGTGCCGCCGCTGCTGTTCTTGCGGCGGGAGTCCATACATCTACCCAGTGGGCTGTCACAGTCATATAGTCCTGACCCTGCCCTGCTCCACTTGTCCACATGTCCGTGGTTAAGTGGACATTGGGTACAACTGCATTTTTTAGGACACTGGTGAGTCTTTTTCTGACGTCCGTGTACATTCTCGGTATCGCCTGCCTAGAGAAGTGGAACCTAGATGGTATTTGGTAACGGGGGCACACTGCCTCAATAAATTGTCTAGTTCCCTGTGAACTAACGGCGGATACCGGACGCACGTCTAACACCAACATAGTTGTCAAGGACTCAGTTATCCGCTTTGCAGTAGGATGACTGCTGTGATATTTCATCTTCCTCGCAAAGGACTGTTGAACAGTCAATTGCTTACTGGAAGTAGTACAAGTGGGCTTACGACTTCCCCTCTGGGATGACCATCGACTCCCAGCGGCAACAACAGCAGCGCCAGCAGCAGTAGGCGTTACACGCAAGGATGCATCGGAGGAATCCCAGGCAGGAGAGGACTCGTCAGAATTGCCAGTGACATGGCCTGCAGGACTATTGGCATTCCTGGGGAAGGAGGAAATTGACACTGAGGGAGTTGGTGGGGTGGTTTGCGTGAGCTTGGTTACAAGAGGAAGGGATTTACTGGTCAGTGGACTGCTTCCGCTGTCACCCAAAGTTTTTGAACTTGTCACTGACTTATTATGAATGCGCTGCAGGTGACGTATAAGGGAGGATGTTCCGAGGTGGTTAACGTCCTTACCCCTACTTATTACAGCTTGACAAAGGGAACACACGGCTTGACACCTGTTGTCCGCATTTCTGTTGAAATACCTCCACACCGAAGAGCTGATTTTTTTGGTATTTTCACCTGGCATGTCAACGGCCATATTCCTCCCACGGACAACAGGTGTCTCCCCGGGTGCCTGACTTAAACAAACCACCTCACCATCAGAATCCTCCTGGTCAATTTCCTCCCCAGCGCCAGCAACACCCATATCCTCCTCATCCTGGTGTACTTCAACACTGACATCTTCAATCTGACTATCAGGAACTGGACTGCGGGTGCTCCTTCCAGCACTTGCAGGGGGCGTGCAAATGGTGGAAGGCGCATGCTCTTCACGTCCAGTGTTGGGAAGGTCAGGCATCGCAACCGACACAATTGGACTCTCCTTGTGGATTTGGGATTTCGAAGAATGCACAGTTCTTTGCTGTGCTGCTTTTGCCAGCTTGAGTCTTTTCATTTTTCTAGCGAGAGGCTGAGTGCTTCCATCCTCATGTGAAGCTGAACCACTAGCCATGAACATAGGCCAGGGCCTCAGCCGTTCCTTGCCACTCCGTGTGGTAAATGGCATATTGGCAAGTTTACGCTTCTCCTCCGACAATTTTATTTTAGGTTTTGGAGTCCTTTTTTTACTGATATTTGGTGTTTTGGATTTGACATGCTCTGTACTATGACATTGGGCATCGGCCTTGGCAGACGACGTTGCTGGCATTTCATCGTCTCGGCCATGACTAGTGGCAGCAGCTTCAGCACGAGGTGGAAGTGGATCTTGATCTTTCCCTAATTTTGGAACCTCAACATTTTTGTTCTCCATATTTTAATAGGCACAACTAAAAGGCACCTCAGGTAAACAATGGAGATGGATGGATTGGATACTAGTATACAATTATGGACGGGCTGCCGAGTGCCGACACAGAGGTAGCCACAGCCGTGAACTACCGCACTGTACTGTGTCTGCTGCTAATATATAGACTGGTTGATAAAGAGATAGTATACTCGTAACTAGTATGTATGTATAAAGAAAGAAAAAAAAACCACGGTTAGGTGGTATATACAATTATGGACGGGCTGCCGAGTGCCGACACAGAGGTAGCCACAGCCGTGAACTACCGCACTGTACTGTGTCTGCTGCTAATATAGACTGGTTGATAAAGAGATAGTATACTACTAATATTATATATACTGGTGGTCAGGTCACTGGTCACTAGTCACACTGGCAGTGGCACTCCTGCAGCAAAAGTGTGCACTGTTTAATTTTAATATAATATTATGTACTCCTGGCTCCTGCTATAACCTATAACTGGCACTGCAGTAGTGCTCCCCAGTCTCCCCCACAATTATAAGCTGTGTGAGCTGAGCAGTCAGACAGATATATATAATATTATATATAGATAATAGATGATGCAGCACACTGGCCTGAGCCTGAGCAGTGCACACAGATATGGTATGTGACTGAGTCACTGTGTGCTGTGTATCGCTTTTTTCAGGCAGAGAACGGATTATAAATAAAACTGGTGGTCACTATCAGCAAAACTCTGCACTGTACTGAGTACTCCTAATGCTCCCCAAAATTAGTAAATCAAGTGTCTCTCTAATCTATTCTAAACGGAGAGGACGCCAGCCACGTCCTCTCCCTATCAATCTCAATGCACGTGTGAAAATGGCGGCGACGCGCGGCTCCTTATATAGAATCCGAGTCTCGCGATAGAATCCGAGCCTCGCGAGAATCCGACAGCGTCATGATGACGTTCGGGCGCGCTCGGGTTAACCGAGCAAGGCGGGAAGATCCGAGTCGCTCGGACCCGTGAAAAAAAACATGAAGTTCTGGCGGGTTCGGATTCAGAGAAACCGAACCCGCTCATCTCTACTTTAAATGCTTCACTTATTGAATTTAATTTAATCACGTAATTGTTCTTAGCCATACATTTAGGCACTTGGCAATACTCCATATAATGCTAAGAACTGTACAATTTATTTGATATCTATTTCCCACCACTAAACAAAAGAATGTGTTGATATCAGGTCTAAGGAATTAGTATACAGTATTTCACTGCTGTGAACATTTGTCTGGGAAATACCTCAGTTGTGGAATGCTACAGTATGTATGGGTTTTTCAAGTAATCACTATATTGAACTCACCAACCTTTTTTTGTACAAATTAGCTAAATTACTCCCAAAACAGTCTCAGACATCTGCATACTACTTAAATCCCATGTAATGTACACTGTCATCAATCACTATTTTTAAGGTATGTTAGTGGGATGTAAGATTACTCTTAAATGCAGAGCCAGTACATTGTATTTATTTGTAAAAATTAAAAATTTTAATTATTTTCATGATAAAGGATTAACTACTTTGGAGTCAAGCATTCAACAGTTAAAGAAGTTAAAAAAGCTAATTTTCTGCATTTTACTACATTTGTTTGACTTTAGAACATAAGGACACAACTTATGTATTTTTAAAGGTTTTGATATACAAAGCATAGTACAGTACATACTGTAGCTACAAAAATTATGCTAAAATATGTACAAAATGTAAAAATACAATTCAAACTAATAAGGAGCAAAATACAGAATAGACCTATTTGAACTGTATTTTATGATGCGGGTGGAACAGTGAAAAAAGGTTATCCCTCTCTAATCACCAGAGTCTGGCTGTTTCTAAAATTGAAACAAGGCCATTTAAAGACTTGGTAAAACCTCTGAGTGTGGTCATGCACAGTGACTGGCTAAATATCTGACAAAGTTCTATAGTCCTTGGCTACCATTTACTTTTTAAAACACAATTCTTAAATTTATGAATCACATATTGATTTACTAGAATCTTGCAATCATAATAATTGTCTTGATGGAAAGACCATCAATTTTTAATACATATCACACACATAGCTGGTATTTTTTGTGATGTGGTAAATAAATCATTATACATTTCTGTTAATGATAATTACTTCTTTAGATGTATAATGAATTACCCAGACCCCTGATTATGAAGATACATCAAGTTAATATCATAACTGTGATTTTTATATGAGAACATGTAGTGCTGTTTCGAATTTAAAGTTTAAAAGGAACATCTGGTTATTCAAAAAGATAACATCTTCTCATCAAATTGGCATATCTCTATTTACTCCCTACACTCAGAAAGATTTTTCATGTGAATGATGTTTAGCTAAATAACTGATAACTCTCTGCTGAACATTCACAAACCTTTGAAGGTTATTACACAACATCCTTCTGTGGTAACTCCTGTGTGTCATAGGACACGCACAGGTCAATAATAGGAGGGGAGAAGCAGGCTTCCAATCACTGAAATAATCAAAGTGTTCTCTTGCACTATACTTCTTCCCCAAGCTATGCTATGATCTTCACAATATGTCAGTAGTTTAAGCAACGTATTTCTCCTCAATGAATAGATATATAAAGCCATGTAACCTGAAATATCCAATATGGAATATTGATTTTAGTGGATCATTTTTTGATTATGTATTATTGGTAGTACTTCCACCAATATAGCATCAGATTTAACATCATTCCCTTATTATTCTACGCTAAGCATTTGATCAGCTTCTCACAGCTGTCTTGATGCTTTTCCAGCGTCAGATTGAAACATGTCATAACATTTAGATTTTTTTTCTTATATTTTCAAGTAACTGTTCTTTCCTGTTGTTAATTTGCTGGATCTCTTAAGAAAATGAGTCATGCCCATATGAGAAATGATTAAACTTAATAAAGTAAATATCTATGTCTGATGGGCACC
Source organism: Pseudophryne corroboree (assembly GCF_028390025.1). Classification (NCBI taxonomy): domain Eukaryota; kingdom Metazoa; phylum Chordata; class Amphibia; order Anura; family Myobatrachidae; genus Pseudophryne; species Pseudophryne corroboree. Next base: position 593,604,584 of record NC_086449.1, on the reverse strand, counting down.
ATTGGTGGGTTCTACCTTTGTGTTCACAGTTCATATATTCATTTTCAAGCCTAATGCTGTTTGCTCGCTAATTGATGATTTCAGAAATCCACAAAATAAAATCCCATCTTTTAAATGAAAGAGGTTTTTGTTGAGAGGAGAGTTTTGGTTTGGAAATGGAAAGCTGTCACCCCAACATTTAGTGACATGAGATTGCTCATTGCTGTAATTGTAATGCTTGATTTCTTCTAACTCTGTTTTCAGTTTACTAACATCTGCTGAAGACTTAAGTTTAGGACGGATGACTTCAATGTAAGATTCCTAAAGATGATATCACATATACTGTAGGTAGACAGTTTACGGTAACTGGAGAATAGAAATATAATCCCTTGGTGCTACTATATATTTATGTCATATCTCTTGATTTCAGGTCTCATTATCTATTTAATATCTCTCTATTTAAGAACATATTTTTAATGTGGTACAGGTGCTAGCCCAGAACCTGCTAGGATCTAAGGGGACTGTATGTCACCATCCACAATCATATTTGCAAGTCATTTTTTTTCCTACTCTTTTTTTTCTATCTCAATAGTAATGTCTTCATTTCAAATGTGGGAAAGGGTGGGGCGGTGGTGTTTGCATCATTGCAACTGGATGTCTGCTCACACTAATGACGATCCTGGACCCAGTCACTAGCTGTTGTAGACAGAGAGCATTGCTTTCTGAGGTTGGGCCTAGAGAGAAACACCAACATAGGCCTAGTCTACAAAGTGGTCTAATAACTGATCATGTGAATACATATGCTACTGTTTGATTGCTTATTTTTTTACATTTCATGTGCGCCACAGTGTGGGCAATAATTTAAAAGTATTACTGCGTGCATCACTGTTCAGATAAAGTATTGAAACCATTGGAAAGCTGACATTTTTCTTATTTGCTTCAATTAAACATTATCACTTTCTATGCGGCACCCTACATTGGGCTCTCATCATTTTAAAACAAAATAAAATGTTAAGTAGCCAGTAAAGACTTACGTTTGGTTGGACGTATGCTGGTTGCTATCCTTCATTTTGGCTAAGCACAAATATCTCAACTAATATTGTAAGAGTATTATCATATTTTTTATGTATTTTTCAATAGGATTACACAATTTATTGTTTTTTTTATGTTTTGCTATGTCATGGAGCAATCAATGGAAGACTACTTCTAGAATCTTTCTGGACTTCAGATAAGCAAAAAATTATCAGTACGGGTTTTATATTTGCAATCTGTGCACTTTTGGTGATTGTCACACATTTTTGCAGTAGGAGGAACTCTTGTCATTTTTGCTTTTAATATAACCCCAGTCATGGGTTTTGGTTTTGGATCTGTATCTCCTTCATGTTTTGGACCTATATTTGGTTTTGCCAAAACTGCCATTGCAGGTGTGGGTTTGGGTTTGGATCTGTTTTTTTTTTTTTTACAAGAATCACATAACAGCTAAAATCTCAGATTTGTCGTTTGTTTTTGTTCCCACATTATTATTAACCTTAATAACATTAATGTCCACTCATTTTGACCACTTCACAGCTCCCAATATAGCTTTTATCCAGTTTAGGCCAAAAGGTTGCACCAAGGTAGCTGGATGATTAAGTTAAGCGACAGCAGAATCCCCACTTGGCTGGTGGTCCATGCCACTACCCAATGAGGAATATAAACCTGTGGCGACTGAAGGGGAAATGATGCGCTCACCTCCAGTGTCCCCGACTGTTGGGATCCCTGCGTCTGTCTCCTGATGATGATTGACATGTCATGGCTATTTGAAGGCGGTGCTGGCTATGTGTATGCCTCGTTTTCTTCAAACGCAGGTTTACTGGCCTCACAAGTGGGCAGGAGGCGGTCATTCTGAGTAAGCTTAGGGTAACTGGGCTCATTGTAAGGGCTTGTATCGCTCATTGTAAGGGCTTGTATTTTAAAGTGTTGCTTGGATTTGTAAGTGTATGTGAGTTGGAATCAGCAGAAGGTGAGTTCTGATTATTCTCTGTCTATCCATATAGGGATAGTAATATTGTGGGAGAAAGTTAGTCTGATTGTTTGTATCTGTACTGGGGTTTTTCTTTGTTGTATCTGTACTGGGTTTTTTTTGGAGGAAAAAAAAAATGCGAGGAGAAAGCCAGAGGGAGGGGGTTGAATCAGGTGTGAGTAATCAGGAGGAGGAGGGGCTCACTAAAGCAGCTGGCTGAGCATATATAATCAGTGATTAGACTCACTGGAGCTTGCTCATTGTAAGGGCTTGTATTTTAAAGTATTGCTTGGATTTGTAAGTGTATCTAAGTTGGAATCAGCAGAAGGTGAGTTAGAATACAGAAAAAGGTGAGTTTTATAATACGCAATCAGGAACACACATATTTGCAGTACCATTAAACTTCTGGTGAGGCTGCAAGGGGCTGACCTTTTGAGTGAGTGAGAGGGTCTCTTACTTGGAGTAGCAAAGGGGCTGTGATTGTGCGTGTGTGAGGGGCTTTTTTTAGCAGGAGCTGGAAGATGAGTGAAAAGGAGGTGCAGTGAGCTGGAACAACTACAACTGCTAAGTGGAGTATCGGTGCCGCAGGAGAGGTCCCACTCAGAGGGGGGGCACTGGAGTACTATGGCTGCATAAAAGCGAAAGACCAAGAACCATACAAAGATAGATAAGTGTAAGCCAGCTTAATTATTGTGTAAGTGAGTGTTTGCAAGGATTGTTTGTCTTCTACTTTTTCTTTTTGCTTCTTTTTCTTTGAGAGTTACAGGGAGTTAGACCTTACAAACAATATGGGAGGGGCTGTGATTGGGAACCTCACTCAGTGCATGTCGTGCAAGATGTATGCACACCTGGAGCTACCAGCCCAGTGTGATTACATCTGCACGAGGTGTGTGTGAACGGTTGCCCTGGAAGCCCAGGTAACTGATCTAGAGCAAACCGTTACGTGACTGAGGGAGATTCACAATCTCGAGCGAAGTTTAGACAGAACGGTGGAGGAGTTACGGGAGGGGTCTCTGGTAGAAGAGGATGATGATCAGGTAGCCAGCTGGGTCACAGTTAGAAGGAAGAAAAAGAGGGGGAGGCTCGACATCTCCGAACTATCAAACCCGAACAAATTTGCCCGACTGGACGAGGAATCGGAGGATGATAGTGAAGAAATGACGGTGCCAGAGGAGACTGCTCCCTCTAGCATCCAGAGGAGCGGTCACTCTGGTGCAGTTGGGATAAGAGATACTGAGGTACCTAGTCAGATGGTGGTGGTAGGGGATTCTATCATCAGTAATGCAGATAGGGCAATCTGCTACCGGGACCGTGATCGCCGTACAGTCTGTTGTCTCCCAGGTGCTCGGGTATGGCACATCGCGGACCGGGTAGATAGATTGTTGGGAGGGGCTGCGAAAGACCCGGCGGTCTTGGTGCACATTGGCACCAATGACAAAGTTAGCAGAAGATGGGATGTCCTTAAGAAAGACTATAGGGACTTAGGAAAGAAACTTAAGGCAAGGACATCTAAGGTAATATTCTCCGAAATATTACCCATGCCATGCGCTAGTCCAGGGAGGCAGAGGGAGATTAGGGAGGTAAATGTGTGGCTTAGGGATTGGTGCAGGAAAGAGGGGTTTGTGTTCCTGGAATACTGGGCGGACTTCTCAGTCAGGCGCCATCTCTTTTGTCGTGACGGATTGCACCTGACTGAGGAGGGGGCAGCGGTGCTGGGGGGAAGGATGGTTAGAAGGTTGGAGGAGATTTTAAACTAGGAGCCTGGGGGAGGGTTTAGATAAAAACTATGGGTCATGCAGTGAGAATAGTGGGGATGGCGGTAGTAAATTAAATGGGGGAGAAGTTGGGGGGAGGGTAAGAGCAGGCGGTAAGGTTACTAACATGGGTACTAAAAGACATTTTACCAAAGCACTAACCAATGACGATTACAGATTATCATTGCTACATAAGGTGACAGATGTCCCTAATGCAAGGGAAAATACTTATCTTAGTTGTATGTATGTAAACACTAGAAGCATTACTGATAAAAAGGGCGAACTAGAAATACTTGCAGCAAGCAAACAGTATGATATTATAGGCATTACTGAAACTTGGTGGGACGAATCTCATGATTGGACAGTCAATCTAGAGGGCTATACACTGTTTAGGAGAGACAGACTAAATAAAAAGAGTGGAGGGGTGTGTCTTTACGTAAAGCCGTTTTTAAAACCTGATATACGGTAAGATATTCAGGAGGGTACTGTAGACACTGTCGAGACATTATAGGTAGAAATTGCATGCGGGGAACAGGGAATAAAAAAGTCAGTATTGGGTGTATGATATAGGCCGCCTGGTATCAACATATCTGATGAGGAATTGTTACTAAAGCAAATTGAAAGAGCAGCAGGAGTAGGAGACATAGTAGTGATGGGAGATTTTAACTATCCAGAGATTAACTGGAAAAACGATTCATGTGATACTGCTAGGGGCAATATGTTTTTAAACACACTTAATGATAACTACTTAGTTCAACTAATTGAGGAACCAACTAGGTACAATGCAATCTTAAGGCCCATATAGACGGGCCGATGCGGGGAGAGATGTGTGCTGAGCGAACCGCTCAGCACACATCTCTCCCGGCGCTCAGCACAGCGCGATCTGTGCTGAGCGTGCGGGGGGAGACGGGGGGGCGCTCACTTCACCCAGCGGGTGAAGTGAGCGACCCGCTAGATTGGCCTGCACGGCAGGCCAATCTAGCAGCAGCGATAGCGATGCGCGGGGCTGCGCATCGCTATCGCTGTAAGGGGTACACACGGAGCGATCAGGCTTATATTCTAAGCAATCTAGTCAGATTGCTTAGAATATCGCTCCGTGAGTACCCCCCTTTAGACCTGGTATTAACAAACAATGGGGATTTGGTATCAGGTATTATAGTAGGGGAACCCATAGGAAACAGCGACCACAATATGGTCACATTCAATATCAGTTTCCATAAACAGCCCTATACTGGCTCAATTGGGACTCTAAACTTTAGCAAAGCGAATTTTGAAAAGATGAGGGTATTTTTGCAGGGATATTGAATGGGAAGGTTTGTTTTTAGGAAAAAATACTACGGAAAAATGGGAGGTACTAAAATTCCTGCTAGCTTAAAATACTCTCAAATTTATTCCTACGAGCAGCAAAAAAAGGAATAAAAATCATAAACCGATGTGGCTTAACCAAAAGATAAAGGAACTTATGGGCAAGAATAGGCGAGCATTTAAAAAATACAAATCTGACGGGGAAGCAGAGTCATTTCAGCACTATAAGGAATGTAACAAAATATGCAAAAAGGAAATAAGAGCCGCTAAAGTAGAAACTGAAAAACTAGTAGCAAAGGAAAGCAAAGCGAATCCCAAAAAATTCTTTAAATACATTAATAGTAAGTGAATAAAGAAGGAGAGTATAGGCCCTTTAAAAGACAAGTTGGGAGTCTTAAGCAAAAATGAGTATGACATAGCGGACTCACTAAATGAGTTTTTTCAACAGTATTTACTAGAGAGGACCCAATTCAGGGACTAACACATAATTTCAATAATGAGAATATCCCACTGATAGGTACTTATTTAAGTGAGGAAGTAGTCTGTGACCGATTAAAATATTTAAAGATTAATAAGTCACCAGGTCCCGATGGTATTCACCCAAGGGTTCTAATGGAGCTTCACTCTGAAGTTGCAAAACCGCTATTTTTGATCTTTAAGGATTCAGTAATATCAGGTATGGTTCCCAAAGACTGGCGTATAGCGGAAGTAGTGCCTATATTCAAAAAGGGAAGTAAAGCTGAACAAGGTAATTATAGACCAGTTAGTCTTACATTTATAGTGGGGAAAGTATTGGAAGGTATTCTAAGAGATAGTATTCAGAAGTTCAATAAGGTCATTAAAAGGAATCAACATGGGTTTATGAAGGACAGATCCTGTCAAATCAACTTACTTGGCTTTTATGAAACAGTAAGCGCAAACCTAGATCAGGGTAAAGAGGTGGATGTAATCTTTTTAGATTTTGCCAAAGCATTCAACACTGTACCACACATGAGACTTATCTACAAGCTACAAGAAACAGGGCTAGGAAGCACAATATGCACTTTGCTCAAAAACTGATTAGATAATAGGGAGCAGCGCGTTGTGGTTAATAGATCTTTTTCAAATTGGATTGAAGTACTAAGTGGTGTGCCGCAAGACTCAGTATTAGGACCGCTATTGTTCAATATTTTCATTAACGAACTAACAGAAGGTCTAAAGAGCATGGTGTCAATTTTTGCAGATGATACCAAATTGTGTAAAGTTATAAATGCGGAGGGGGATGCTGAGTCGCTTCAGAACGACTTAGTTAAATTAGAAGCTTGGGCAGCGAAATGGAGAATGCGCTTCAATACAGACAAGTGTAAGGTAATGCACTGTGGTAACAAGAACAAAAATAACTCCTACCTACTAAATGGGGTAAAATGAGGTGATTCTGTACTGGAAAAGGACTTAGGTGTCCTCATAGGTAGCAAACTAAGCAGTAGTACCCAAAGTAGGACTGCAGCAAAGAAGGCAAATAAGATATTAGCATGCATAAAACGGGGAATTGATGCTAGGGACGAGAGTATTATACTCCCTTTATATAAATCACTAGTGAGGCCACACCTTGAATACTGTGTACAATTCTGGGCACCTTACTACAAAAAGGATATCCTGGAGCTAGAAAAGGTTCAGAGGCGGGCGACCAAACTAATTAAGGGTATGGAGACGCTGGAATACGAGGAAAGGCTTGCAAGACTAGGCATGTTTACACTGGAAAAGAGGAGATTAAGAGGGGACATGATCAACTTTTACAAATATATAAGGGGACAATATACAGATCTTGTGCAGGACCTGTTTTTGGTTAGATCAACACAGAGAACTCGTAGACACTCGCTCAGGTTAGAGGAGAGGAGATTCCGCACAATACGGCATAAAGGCTTTTTTTTACGGTAAGGACGATACGTGTTTGGAATTCCCTGCCTGAGGGAATTGTAATGGCCGACTCAGTCAACATCTTTAAGAATGGGTTAGATAAATTCCTAATGGATAATGATATCCAGGGTTACGGGGCATAGTCAAGCACTATGGTTATTATAAAAAAGAGGGGTAAAATGTAACGGCAGTCATCAACTTCAGTCAAAATTTTGTACAAAATAATCATGCAAATAGGTTGAACTTTTGTCTTTTTTCAACCTTAGACACTATGTTACTATGTAACTCAGATGCATGGCCGGATTAACAATGGGGCGGATGGAGCTTCAGCTCCAAGCCCCCCATTGAAAATAGGCCCAGAGAGTTCCCTGCAGGTAGTAGCCAGTGCTGACAGGAAAAAAAAAACATTTCCTGTCAGCACATACAGCAGCGCACTCACCTACGGCTGCCCATTCACTCCCACCCCAAACTGGTTGGCCTGTGTCCTGACCTTCAGCACCACACCACGGAGTAATAAAACTGCCTTCACATTGTAAGGGGGCGGGGCTTCGGGCGGGCACGGGGCGGAGCCTCGGAGATAGCTCCGAGACAGCAGCCTCCTGTCAAGACCCTTCCCCTCTTTCATGAGGCATGTTATTGTTGGGAAGCTGCAGCAGGAAAGGTATACTGCAGCAAAAGCATTTATCTTTTGATGGACAAGGGGGCAGGGCTTCATACGGACATGGGGGCAGCACCTCAGAGATAGCTTCCCAACAATAACATGCCTCATGACAGAGGGGAAGGGTCTTGACAGGAGGCTGCTGTCTTTTAGGAGAGCTGGGTCCCTGGATGTCAGAGCTGAGGGGGCATGCAAAACCATGTAATTAGCAGCCCACACCAGGCCATGAGGTCTCCTATGTAAGTGGTGTCTATGTCAGTAAGTTTTGAGTGGTGTGTGTGTGTGTGTGTGTGTGTGTGTGTGTGTGTGTGTCAGTAAGTAAGTAGTGTCTGTCAGTAAGTAGTATCAGTGTCAGTAGGTTTTGCGTTCTGTGTGTGTCAGTAAGTAGTGTCAGTAAGTTTTGTATTGTACCTGTGTCAGTAAGTTTTGCATTGTGTGTCAGTAAGTGGTGTCTGTGTAAGTTTTGTGTTGTGCTGTGTGTGTCAGTAAGTAGTGTGTGTCAGTATGTTTTGCATTGTGTGTGTGTCAGTCAGTCCTGCAAGTGTGGCGGTACGCACCGGTACGGCTACCATTAAGAACGTGTCCGCCAGTACGCCATAGCCCCGCCACACTGTAAAACACCACCACCAAGCTCCTAGGTCTTGCTCGAAGGTGTTGGGATCCCGGCACACAGCATTCCGGTGCCGGAATCCCGACAACTGGCATACCGACACCTTTTCTCCCTCTTGGGGGTCCACGACCCCCCTGGAGGGAGAATAGATAGCGTGGCACCGCAGCGTGGCGAGCGCAGCGAGCCTGCAGGGTGCTCATTTGCGCTCGCCCCGCTGTCGGCAAGCCATCGGTCGGGATCCCGGCGCCGGTATGCTGGCCGCCGGTGACCCAGCCGCCGGCAACTCATACTACACCTCAGTGAGTAACTCTAATGGTCGAGACCCCACCCCACAAGTACAATGAGGCGGCACTCCCAAGTTTTGCTGGTGCAGTAAGATTTTTTGATCCTAAATCTTACTTAATAAATCTTACTGCACCAGCAAGACTCGGTAGTGCAGCCTCATTGTACTCTATCCACAGCTTGAAAACCCGAAGGAGGGCACTGGAGCAAATATTCACATCATAACAGGATGAGTGCTGGGTACACAGCTTATATATAATATGTTTTATTCTATAACTAGGGTTACATCCTGCTGTCCTGGTCTCTGTAGTCCGCAGGGACAGGGGGTGTCTGTGCCATGGATGCACATAATATATAACCACTCCACCTAGTGTCACATGGTCACATCCTTTAATGGCGTGACCACGCCCACGGCATGCAGGCACAGTACCACTGAGAAAAAAATTCTGTGTGTCAGTAAGAAGTGTCTGTCAGTAAGTAGTGTCTGTGTCAGTACATTTTGCATGGTGTCTGTGTCAGTAAGTTTTGTGTTGTGTTTGTGTGTCAGTAAGTAGAATCTGTCAGTAAGTGGTGTTGTGTCAGTAAGTTTTGTGTTATGAGTGTGTGTCAGTAAGTAGTATTTTTGTGAGTATGTTTTGCATTGTGTGTGTGTGTGTGTGTGTGTGTGTGTGTGTGTGTGTCAGTAAGTGGTGTCTGTGTCAGTAAGTTTTGTGTTGTGCCGTTTGTGTGTCAGTATGTAGTGTCTGTCAGTAAGTGGTGTCTATGTCAGTTAGTTTTGTGTTGTGTGTGTGTGTCAGTAAGTAGTGTCTGTCAGGTTTCGTGCTGTGTGTGTCAGTAAGTAGTGTCTGTCAGTAAGTGGTGTCTGTGTCAGTAATACCCCTTTCACACTGCAAAAATAACCTGGTATAGCTGGGTCGACACATTTCGATGTGCGTTTTGAAAGGGGTCATGGGCGAATTTCAGGTCGCCTGATCCAGTAATTCAACCCGGGAATAAAGAAGGGTTATTCCCAGGTTAAATACCGGGTCAGGTGCAGTGTGAACAGGTAACCCAGGTCAATGCAACCTGGGGCCCGTTCACTGCATAGGGAGTGGCAGCGCGGAGATGATCTCATCTCCCAGTGCCGTCTCTGCACCCGCCCCTGATGCAGACTCTATCTCCGCCCATGGTTGGCAAACTGACCTGGCAAATTGCCGGGTTGGGTTGGCGGTGTGTAGGGTCCAATCAGGGGCGGATTGGGAACAAAAAGTGGCCCTGGAAAAAGTTTGTACTAGTGGCCCCACTTGGGCAGCACCAGAGGTGTAAGGTCTAGCCATGGGCCATGGCAGCAGCACCCTCCCCCCAAGACTTTCCAGATAGTGGAGATGTCCAGCATCAAGGGGAAGTTAAAAGGAAATAAAATTAAATGTTATGAGCACATTATATGATACACCTTTAGAATTTAGGAAACTATATAATTCTTTAGAAAGATATATTTTCTTGCTTATTACACCAACCATATCCCAATTACTATTCACTCAATCTTATATGTCAGCCAAGCAGGCAGACAGAGCATACACTAGAGCATCTGCACTCACAGGCTAAGTGGCAAAGTCATTTTCATATATGCAAATTGTTTGACATCTTATTTATTATGTCTGTAAATAGGACCACATGTCCTCGAACAAAACAGGCCCCACTGGTGCGTCGGCCCACCGGGAATCTTCCTGGCCAATCCGCCTCTGGGTCCAATGCTGGGTCCCACCCAGGAATGGGCCCATTTCCAATTCCAGGTGGGACCCGGCATTGTGATGTGAGAGCGGTATAAGTATTGTGTTGTGTGTGTCAGTAAGTAATGTCTGTGTCAGTAAGTTTATCTGTGTTCTGTGTGTGTGTCAGTCAGTAATATCTATCAGTAAGTGGTGTATGTGTCAGTAAGTTTTGTGTTGTGCGTGTGTGTGTGTTAGTAAGTAGTGTCTGTCAGTAAGTGGTGAATGTGTAGTAAGCTCTGTGTTGTGTGTGTCAGTAAGTAGTGTCTGTCAGTAAGTGGTGACTGTGTCACTCACATGGCATAGGCCACACCCCCTATTTAGACCACACCCACACCACACTGATCACACACCCACATCACTAATCACACCACTGCAGCGCTTCACACCTCCTGCCGAGGCACACAATAGGCCCTTCCTAAGTTTCAGCTCCAGGCCCATATGGACCTTAATCTGCCACTGCTCAGATGGCCAATGTTGCCACCATTGCGAGCATTTTTGAATGCAGCACTTGGATGTGAGATGCAGACAGGAGGCATCTTTCTCTTTCAGATGCCTCCTGTGACATTAGCATATTTACACACAGCAGCTGCATAAAAAGACGCAGCTGCTGCACAAAAGCGCCATCTCTGACTCATGTCCTAAATCCGGGAATCCTGATTTTGTAAATGTTACATGAAAAAATGCAAACTTATATTTAAAAGATACTTGTTCAGGCAAACATCTGACATATGGTAAAGTTGCTTTCTGTGCAAATATCATAATTGTGCATTGATGAAGATATGTGTACTATATTGTCTTTGCACAAAAAGAATAACAATGCATTTCCTACATGTTTCTGTTAACTGCTGCCTTTGAAACTAATTATTTTCTGTCAAAACAGTCTACTTAAGCATTATCACTGAAACAAGTTAATGAGTTTGAATGATGTATTCAGTAGTTCATGAATATTATTTTAGGACTAAATTGTATTGAAAGAGAATATAATATGCAACTGTGTATTCCTGAATTATTATTTGCCGTGAGTCATAGAATAGCTACTGTACAAATACTGCAAATTCTTCTAAAGACTGTATTTATCCTGAGTTCTAGACATCCACATTAAGTAAAACAAAACCCTTATCAATAGCTTAATAGAGATAACACTTAATGTGCAGCACAAGTCAGTATCTCGCTTGTCCTTCCTATTATGTGTAAATTATTAACTTGAGAAACCTTACCTAAAATTCAACTTTAGAGGGATGCAGTGAGGATATAAAACAAATGGCAATTGTACTAGTGTCTTATATGTAATGCCCTCTGTGATATACCACAAGTATAGATGTTGCCACCCTCATCCTTGCTGTAGTTTCGTCATAATTGTGTCTTAAGCCAGGTACACCCTAGGCGATTTCAGCCTTAAAAAATAAACAATAACAAATGTCTTATCTTGTTCAGTGTGTATGAGGGTATTTTTGTTGAACGATGAACAATGAGCGCTCCCTCACATCATTCAGAGATCACCAATATTGAGCTAACATGCAGCTCAACCCATCAATGTCAGGCTGAGCTGCATATCCGGGAATGCCGGCAGTGACATCACTGATCAATATCATTGAACGATAACGTTCAGTATGTATGAGCTATACCGTTGAACGCTATATCGTTCAACGGTATAGTCGTTCATTGCCGGTATTTCAGCGGCAAGGTGAGGCATACTAAGGAGCAAAAGGATCTACAGCATGCAATGCACAGTTTCACCACTGGGTGGCGATTGATTTACTAATGAAAACTACAGTGCTGAAAGCAGCAACAGCAGATGGATATGTCACTACAGAATACTATACAATAGCAAGACCTGATAAACGGGCCAGTCAGTTATTGCAAAGCTTTACAGTGTAAATAAAGTTATTTATTTAATACAGGGTGCACATGGTTCTTGGATTTTTTGGTAGTGATTGGCAGCAGTGACACCATGGGGTATATTTACTAAGCTCCCGATTTTGACCGAGATGCCGTTTTTTCATCAAAGTGTCATCTCGGTCAATCTCGGTCATTTACTAAACACTAATCACGGCAGTGATGAGGGCATTCGTAATTTTTTGCTAGTTCAGGTAAAAAATTACGAATGAATACACCATCGGTCAAATTACGCCTGTTTAGATACGAATCTCGGTCATTTACTAAGCAAAAAAACACAAAACACTGCCGTGAAAAATTACAATTCGCAAAAAAGTCCTAAAAAAAAACAGACCTGCTTTTTTTATTCGTGATTTGAGATGCATGCAGGGATCCATGAGATCCGTGCATGTATATCAATGGGAAGGGGTGGGAAAGTGTTTTTTGTTGTTAAAAAAAATTGCGTGGGGTCCCCCCTCCTAAGCATAACCAGCCTCGGGCTCTTTGAGCCGATCCTGGTTGCAGAAATATGGGGAAAAAAATGACAGGGGTTCCCCCATATTTAAGCAACCAGCATCGGGCTCTGCGCCTGGTCCTGGTCCCAAAAATACGGGGGACAAAAAGAGTAGGGGTCCCCCGTATTTTTAAAACCAGCACCGGGCTCCACTAGCTGGACAGATAATGCCACAGCCGGGGGTCACTTTTATATAGTGCCCTGCGGCCGTGGCATCAAAAATCCAACTAGTCACCCCTGGCCGGGGTACCCTGGGGGAGTGGGGACCCCCTCAATCAAGGGGTCCCCCCCCCCAGCCACCCAAGGGCCAGGGGTGAAGCCCGAGGCTGTCCCCCCCCATCCAATGGGCTGCGGATGGGAGGGCTGATAGCCTTTGTTGTAAAATAAAAGATATTGTTTTTAGTAGCAGTACTACAAGTCCCAGCAAGCCTCCCCCGCATGCTGGTACTTGGAGAACCACAAGTACCAGCATGCGGCGGAAAAACTGGCCCGCTGGTACCTGTAGTACTATTACTAAAAAAATACCCAAAAAAACACAAGACACACACACCGTGAAAGTATAATTTTATTACATACACACATACATACATACATACATACTTACCTTAAGTTCCCACGCAGGTCGGTCCTCTTGTCCAGTAGAATCCAAGGGGTACCTGTTGAAAAAATTATACTCACGAGATCCAGTGGTCCAGGCTCCTCGGCAAATCCAGGGTTAATCCACGTACTTGAATAAAATAAAAAAAACGCTGTCACGACCACGAACTGAAAGGTGACCCATGTTTGCACATGGGTCACCTTGCCCCGAATGCCAGAAACCCACTTTGCCTTCTGGCTAAGTGGGTTTCTTCAGCCAATCAGGGAGTGCCACGTTGTAGCACTCTCCTGATCAGCTGTGTGCTCCTGTCTTCACTGACAGGCAGCACGCGGCAGTGTTACAATGTAGCGCCTATGCGCTACATTGTAACCAATGATGGGAACTTTCTGCTCAGCGGTGACGTCACTTTAGGTCAACCGCAGGGCAGAAAGTTCCCATCATTGGTTACAATGTAGCGCATAGGCGCTACATTGTAACACTGCCGTGTGCCGCCTGTCAGTGAGGACAGGAGCACACAGCTGATCAGGAGAGTGCTACAACGTGGCACTCCCTGATTGGCTGAAGAAACCCACTTAGCCAGAAGGCAAAGTGGGTTTCTGGCATTCGGGGCAAGGTGACCCATGTGCAAACATGGGTCACCTTTCAGTTCGTGGTCGTGACAGCGTTTTTTTTATTTTATTCAAGTACGTGGATTAACCCTGGATTTGCCGAGGAGCCTGGACCACTGGATCTCGTGAGTATAATTTTTTCAACAGGTACCCCTTGGATTCTACTGGAGAAGAGGACCGACCTGCGTGGGAACTTAAGGTAAGTATGTATGTATGTGTGTATGTATTTAATAAAATTATACTTTCACGGTGTGTGTGTCTTGTGTTTTTTTGGGTATTTTTTTAGTAATAGTACTACAGGTACCAGCGGGCCAGTTTTTCCGCCGCATGCTGGTACTTGTGGTTCTCCAAGTACCAGCATGCGGGGGAGGCTTGCTGGGACTTGTAGTACTGCTACTAAAAACAATATCTTTTATTTTACAACAAAGGCTATCAGCCCTCCCATCCGCAGCCCATTGGATGGGGGGGGACAGCCTCGGGCTTCACCCCTGGCCCTTGGGTGGCTGGGGGGGGGACCCCTTGATTGAGGGGGTCCCCACTCCCCCAGGGTACCCCGGCCAGGGGTGACTAGTTGGATTTTTGATGCCACGGCCGCAGGGCACTATATAAAAGTGACCCCCGGCTGTGGCATTATCTGTCCAGCTAGTGGAGCCCGGTGCTGGTTTTAAAAATACGGGGGACCCCTACTCTTTTTGTCCCCCGTATTTTTGGGACCAGGACCAGGCGCAGAGCCTGATGCTGGTTGCTTAAATATGGGGGAACCCCTGTCATTTTTTTCCACATATTTCTGCAACCAGGATCGGCTCAAAGAGCCCGAGGCTGGTTATGCTTAGGAGGGGGGACCCCACGCATTTTTTTTTTTAAAATTACATTGTTTACTTTAAAAAAAAAAAAAACCCCAGCACGGATCACACAAATCCGGCCGAGATTGATTGTAAAAAAAAACGGCAGTGTTTTGCTAATCACTGCCGTTAAATTAGGTAAAAAAACACGAATGACATCGACATCGGAAGCAAAGAAAAACACGAATACGACAGCTTAGTAAATTAGTCGTAATCCATTCAAAAAGTTGCAGTTTTACACTGTCGATGTCATTCGTGATTGAACTTTGACCTTTTTTCGGAAATTACGAATCTTAGTAAATAAACCCCCATGTCTCACAAATGAACTGTGGGCTCCAGGGGCACTCTAGGAAATGACCACTTACAGTAGGACAGAAAAAGGACTTGGCCTTAAGCTGATTTGTGCGTCTCTTGTCCCACCTCCAAAAAAATCATTACAATCAGTGACATTACTATGTCACTGTTGGTGTGCAAGAATCGACACATTGCTGCCTTACTCTAGTGGTTTCATCAATTTAGCATACCCTTGAACCAGGGTTCTATTCCCGATAATGAGAGATGTTTACACTTTTTAAAAACAATTAGAATTCTGTTGTTATCAATATTCTACTGGATATATATATATATATATATATATATAATAAGTCTAATTTTATTACACACAGAAAAAGGTCTGCTCATATAAAGAACTGACTGTGCGTCTTTGGACGCAAACAAAGATGGGTATATTTGGCACAAAGACGCACAACACAGCCACACAGATACACAGCTCCAGGGGTCACTCGCGATCACTTACAGCATGGGGCTTCAACTTGCGGCCCTCCAGCTGCTGTCAAACTACACATCTCAGTATTCCCTGCCACAGTTTTGCTATTAAGGCATGCTAAAAATGATGCAGGGCATGCTGAGATGTGTAGTTCCACAGCAGCTGGAGGCAGGGGCGTTTTAAGAGAGGAGGAGGCCCATGTTCAGCCTCCTCCGTCGTGCCCCCTCCTCTCTGCCGGGAGCGCCGTAGAGTCTCAGCACTAGAGGGCTCAGACTCTACTGCGCATGCGCAGATCTCTGGAAAAATGGCGCGGCGGCCATTTTCCCTGAGAACTCTCTACTGCGCATGCGCAGAACGCTGTGAAAATGGCCGCTAAGCCATTTTCACTGTGTTCTAGTGGCGCTACGGATGCCGGCGCTGGACTTCGGAGGGGTAAGTATTTTACAAATGGGTGCAGTGTGTGCGGTGGGGGCCCCCTCTGGACTCAGGGGCCCATGTGCACCGCACACACTGCACCCATTATAGAAACGCCAGTGGCTGGAGGGCCTCAGGTTGAAGACCCATGACTTACAGTAACTACAAATAGCATAGAAAAAGG
Source organism: Pseudophryne corroboree (assembly GCF_028390025.1). Lineage (NCBI taxonomy): Eukaryota > Metazoa > Chordata > Amphibia > Anura > Myobatrachidae > Pseudophryne > Pseudophryne corroboree. The sequence goes on along the minus strand of NC_086449.1, from coordinate 593,588,546 downwards.
TCTGCTTGCTTGGGCAGCATTGACACAAATGAGTATAAATACCTTTGGCTAACATTGTAAGCGTGCACACACACACATATTATTATTATTATTATTATTATTATTATTATTATTATAGTAATATTAAAGTAACTTTTTAAATTCTTACTATGTACTTTATTGTCATTGTTGCACTTTGATATAGCATGGAATTTGTAATGGTGGGGTTGGGATGAGATTCTGGCTGCTGTTGTGCCTTATGGGTCCCCTTCCCCCAATAAAATTCAGCATGAGCTATTAATTTACATACTGTAGAAAGGGCCATGTTGTGTTAGTTATTTGAGCCATATACCCAGTCCGTGAACTCAGTGCCGTAACTAGACATTTTAGCGCTGTGTGCAAGAAACGGCATCGGCGCCCCCTTAACATAAACCGGCGGCAGTGCGTGCCGTAGGTTCGTGCAAAAAATATAGGTGCGTGGCTTCATGGGAATGGGGTGTGGCCACAAAATAATACCAATTCATATAATGGTGCACAGTAGTCTCCATTATTCAAATTACGTCGCACAGTAGCGCCACTACACCAGGTAGAGCCCCTTTTTCACATTATGCCAGACAGATTCCCCTTTTTACACATTATGGCAGACAGCATGCCCTTTTTACACATTACGGCAGACAGCGTCCCATTTTTTACACATTACGGCAGACAGCGTCCCCTTTTTACACATTACGGCAGACAGCATCCCCTTTTTTACACATTACGGCAGACAGCGTCCCCTTTTTACACATTGCGGCAGACAGCGTCCCCTTTGTGCGCATCATGGCAGATAGCGCCCACCTTTAACACGTTACGGCAGACAGCGTCCACATTTTACCTGTTACGGCAGGCAGTGTCCCCCTTTACACGTTATGGTAGGATAGGTCCTCCTTTTACACATTATGGCAGGCAGAGTCCCCCTTTAACACAGTACGGCAGGCAGATTCCCCCTTACACCCCCCTACCCTTAGAGTGTAGTGTAGTGTAGTGTAATGAAGTGTACTGTGGTGTAGTGTAGTGTAGTGTACTGTAGTGAAGTGTAGTGTAATATAGTGTAGTGAAGTGTAGTGTAATATAGTGTAGTGAAGTGTAGTGTAATATAGTATTGTAATGACCGGGTTAGTACTGTATAACAGTAATCTACCTCTTTTCCACAGGTCTCTCCACTATTCCGAGCAGCGGGATTAAGAATGACTCTCTGAACTGACACCCGTACCTACAAGGGGGTGGTCTTCAGTATGCCGATTGTCGGGATACCGGCGCACAGTATACTGGCACCGGAACCCTGACAGCCGGCATACCGACACTTTTTCTCCCTCGTGGGGGTCCACGACCCCCCTGGAGGGAGAATAAAATAGCGTGGTGCGCGTAGTGCAGCACCGTGCCCGCAGCGTGGCGAGCGCAGCATGGCGAGCACAGTGTGGCAAGCGCAGCGAGCCCGCAAGGGGCTCATTTGTGCTCGCCACACTGTCGGTATGCCGGCAGTTGGGCTCCCGGCGCCGGTATGCTGGTCGCCGGGAGCCCGGCTGCCGGCTTCCCATACTACACCCCTACAAGGTACACTAGTAAAGTCCTAGAAGTTTGACAAGGGTGATCAATAAAGATATTTTATTATACTGGAACAGACAGTTGCAGGCCTCATTCTTGTCGTAAAATATTCAATTCACCTGTATAGGCTCAAACCTCTAGGTTGTAGCTCTGCTATAACATTTATAACTGTATAATGCAAATCTCTTAGTAACTTTACGGTTAATATCTTGCATACACTATGGATCAAACCATTCCTAACTTCAATGGTAAGCTATACTTTCTTACAATAGATAATTTGCTACTGCCCGTTCGAGCAATATTTCAAACACTCCCCAACTTTTACTCGATCTTCGATACTGGCCCAATACTGCAGTTTTTCCTAAGATCTCCCTTACCCCCAGTTCAGCTGATTACTGTAACAGTGGTGCACGTTGGGTACCTTACTCTGTTGACTTCTAGTAGGGCTGCGGACCACGAGTCGTGGCCGTCAATTTAAGGGGAAATGTACTCTCTGTCCTGCGGATCCTAGGGTAAGTCAATTATCGCTGAAAGGAATCCTGGTTTGGGAAGGAATCTATGTGTAACTGCTGCCTGCCTCTCAATGTGCTTTGCTGAAGGGGAGGCTGACTCAGTTCCTGACAGGAGAATGGCATGCAATACTCGCTGAGGATGGCACGGCGGGTGGATATAGTAGTGATAATTCCACTCAAGTCCTCCCTCAATAGGTTGTCGTACTGCAATAGGTTAACTTGTGAGCTGCTTTGCAAGGCGGTGGGACCTATGGCACTGGTAGCAGTAACGGGCTAGTAGCAATAAGGGATGTTTCTTACTGCTGCCTGACCGGTCCTCAAGCCGTTCTTTCACTATGCCCTGATGGCTGTAGGTTGAGCTATCTGGGGGCTGAGACTCCTTAATGGGTATGGCTACGTTATAATTGTCCTGCCTCCCTCCTACGGGCTAAATGTCCTCTATTCTCTGCAGCTAGGATGCATTACACAGGGCTCTGTCAGTGTAGTGGGTAGCGGACTTACAATTCTCCAGAGGTACACCGATTCTTGACTGACAGCGCCTGCCAGTATTGCCCTTGCTGGATCGAGCCTCGGACGGATGGTCAGCTGCCGAGCCTCTGCAGCAGGCTCCTCCCATTGCCTGTCCTCCGTGCTACTCCGCTGTCACTCTTCAGTAGCTGCACCCCCGAATCCTCCAGCTGACAGGGAAGGTCCTCCCTCTAGCGTCAGCTGTTGCCGCCTCTTCTCCGCCTTTTGTGGCTCCTGGTGCCGGCCGTTTCCCCGCTCTGATAGTCTCTGATGGGTGAGATCCCGCTGCCGTCGCTGCCCGTAGTTTTGTCAGTCTTTCTCCTGCGTCACTCTGTCCGCGCTCCAGCCCCAACCGTCAGCACAGCTCCCCTTTTTATCCACTTCTCCCTGGTTTCCCGGATTCTTCCTGCCAGGGCCACGAGTCCCTTCTTTGCAGCACGTGAATGATAAGGTCAGCGCTGGCGCGGGAGAGGGTGTTCTGGATTGCCCCACATGCCAGCTTAGCTCACACTGCCATCAATGTTCAATATAAGGGCAATTGGGGCTACTGTAAAGACAATTGTAATACCGGGGCATCACAGTATAGTGTAGTGTAGTGTCTGCGTAGGCACCTACGTGATGTGTACGTTCTTCCAGCGCTGTTGCCGGCTCCTGACTCCTCCTGACTCCTCCTGACAGAGTCCACTTCACAGGCAGAGAACTCAGCTGCAGCGCTGCCAGGACCTCAGCAGCAGAGGGTGGTGGCTTAAGCTGGAAACAGGTGGGCGGGCGGCGGCATCAGCGGGACACAGGTGCACGGGCAGCAACGGCTTCAGCAGCAGGACACAGTCGGGTGGGCCGCGGGTCGCAGCGGCTTGGCTGGGAGAGGAGGCGGGTGGGTGGAGGACGGATATTGATTGCAGCTTCACGCGCTGCTGCACTATAAGCTCCGGCTTGGCTGGGAGAGGAGGGGGAGATCATCGCAGCTCTGTGTTGGCGGGGGGCGGGAATTACTCGCGGCTTCATGCAGCTGTACTGATAGCTCCGGCTTTGGGGCGGGGGGAGGTGGAGCTGACAGTTACTCATCACCTGAGTAGATTGTGAGGCCAGCTGATTGCGCCCCAGGTCATCCTGCACTGTGTGCAAGGCACACAGCGCACATACCTAGTTACGGCACTGTGTGAAGTTACAATTCACACATGGTGGTGGGTGTGAGGGGGCGGCGGGGGGAAGGCTGCTATGACAGCATGCCTCACAAATGAACGGTAGGCTTCAGGGGCCCTCTATTTAGTTATATAGCACAGAAAATTCTATTGCACTTTACAATTAGAAACAACAGTGATAAAACAAATCTGGGTAACAAAAGACAGTCATAGATTTAGGAAGTCCCTGCTCGCAAGCTTATATTCTATAGTGAAATAGGCATTGATACACAAGGGTAGGTGTTATTCATTGCATAATGGTCCACCAGATTGCAAACTTGGTGGGCTGTGTGATATGGCCATATAGCAATGTAGGCCTGGGGTCAGTAAGGTGGAAACAGTGAAGAAAGTAAAAATATGTGAGGTTATGTGTGGACTGTGCAGTGGGGATGCAATTGTTAAGAATGTGCAGTGAGGTAAATGGCTGATGAGGCACTGGCTAGTACCATAAGCAGATTTACATACAATATATGAGCCCAAGGGTTCATGTGGGCATTATACACAGGTGCAGCAGTATACAGTATACTGCTGGAAATTTGGTGAGATTTGATAAGAGATGTGAAAAAAGATAGCCATGGTTTTTACTCCAAACTTTTGACTATAAAAATTATTAGAATAGTGCAAAGAAGATATTTATAATATATTCTTTGTGTTTTTCATATACAGTACTTTATAAAGTCAAAACCCTGGCGTATACGTTAGTATAACAGGAAAAACTCTGCCTCACCTGCCTCTCCTCACTGCACGTCACTGGCAATTGGATAGGAATGTTTACGAAGGTTATGTGGGCGGTTCTGTAATTTGATAAGCTTGCCTGAAGAGGTGAGTTTTCAGAGGACACTTGAAGGTTTGGAGACTAGAGGAAAGTCTTATTCTGCATGGGAGGTCATTCCACAGAGTGGGTTCAGCCCAAAGAAAGTCCTGCAATCGTGAATGGGAGCAAATAATGAGTGTGGATGAGAGATGTTTATCATGTGAAGAGTGAAGAGGTCGAGCTGGGAGATATTTTGAGATAAAGGAAGAGATGTACATTAGTAAAGTATAATTAATGGCGTTGTGTGAGTAAAAGTATTTTATATTGATTACGGTAGAATACAGGTAACCAATGGAGGGACTGACATAGTGGATCCACAGATGGTGAACATCTAGTGAGGAAAATTAGTCTCACAGCTGCATTCATAATCTATTGTAGTGGTGAGAGTCTCTTTGGTAAGACCAGTAAGAAGACTATTGCAATAATCAATGCAGGAGTAATGTAATATAATTTTTGAGAAAGATTGAATGTGGGGGAAAAAGGGCAGTTCAATGATGACACTTAGGCAGTGAGCTTGATGGGTAGGATTGATTGTTGAGCTCTTAACAGTGATAGAGATATCAGGTTGGTAACTACTACTACTATGTTCAGTGAAAATATAATTAATTCTGTATTGGAAATATTAAGTTTGAGGTGGCTAGATAACATTCAAGATTAAATTGCAGAAATGCATTCAGTGACACGGACCTGACAAATCTGGGGAGCATAGGTAGATCCAACTTATATAGGTGGTGAAGAGGAGGTAGATTCAGGGAAGCGGTCACTGAAAGAGCGATTAGATAAATAGGATTAGAACCAAGAAAGGGCTGTGTCCTAAAGACCAAGGGATTGTAGAGTTTCTATGAGAAGAGCGTGAATAGAAGTGTCAAAGCAGCGATCTAGAGATCGAGAAGAATAAGAAGTGAGTATTGGCCTCTATATTTAGCAATGACCATACTATTCACTATTTTAGTCAGTGCTGTCTCGGTGAAGTGTTGGGAATGAAAGCCTGTCTGAAGTGGATCCAATAAGTTGTGTGAGTTCAGAAAGTTTGTGAGGTGAGTGTAGGCAAGTCTCTCAAGTACTGCAGTTTGGAGGGGCATGGGGGTTGAGAGATGAAATGGTAGTTTGAGAGAGCTAGGGTCAGAATTTTGTGTTTTCAGAATGGGAGTAATCACTGAAGTGAAGGAAAGACACCATTAGAGAGAAAGTGATTACAGACATTAGTTAAAGTTGAAATAAGCACAGGTATCAGAGCTTTACTTATTTGCGGGGGTATAGGATTAGGAGGAGAGATAGTAAAGTAGGAGGAATAGAAATTCATCTTCATCTGTGTGATGAAATTAACAGAAGGTGCCAAAGGCTTCAAGTAGGTATTAGAGCAGGTCACTGGCTGAGGAAGAGCATACCATTGCATTCTTGCCTTTGAAGTAGTAAGCCATATGTTGTGCATTGATAGTAGCTGGTTGGTTGGGTGAGGGAGGGCTGAGAAGTGATTCATCTAGGGCTATTTCTAGAGTCTGGTGTGATACAGCCATCTAAGGAGAAGTGAATGCAGAAAAAGAAAATATGAGAGCAGTTGTTGCAGAGAGGTGAAAAGTGTTTAAATATAATTGTGTTAATATTTCTGTGAGTTTGAGAAGGTTTGGATGACTTCAGTGACAATGATTTTTAAGTAATGCAGGAGAGCATGCAGGTGATTAGGTTGTGATCTGTGAGAGGGAAAGAAGTGTTAGTGAATTCAGAAACTGAGCATAGTCTGATGAATACAAGATCTGATGAGTAGAGAATTCAATCTACTGGGAGAGGCCAAGAGAGGAGGTTACAGAGAGTAGTTTGGAGGCATAAGTTGCAGATTTCAGACTATCAATTGTGATATTGAAATCACCCATGATGATGGTGGAGATGTCAGAGCACGGCCGTAACTAGGGGGGGGAGGGGGGCTAGGGGGTCACGTGCCCCGGGCGCTGGGATGTAGGGGGCGCTAGGGAGGCAGGTTTTGTTGCTGCATATAGCTGCTGTTGCTCCCGCTGGCGTCTGCTGGCTCCCGCTGACAGCCTGTGACCTGCTGTTGGGTGCCAACAGCAGAGGATCTCAGCGCTTACGGGTTGCGGCTGGAGCATTGTGCGTGTGACGTCACACGCAGCCATTGAGAGGCTTGGAGAGAGGATGGAGGCGGGAGTCCGGCGACCAGAAGGGAACCCCAGCGCACCCAACAATAAAAGAAGGTAAGTGCTTTGGCAGCACTAGACTAAGCCTGTACACTGCAGTGATCGAATAGAAGGAGGAGGAGGGAGGAGTGAATGCTGCTCTGCCTTTTGGCCCAAACATGTGGACTTATAATTTTGGAAACAATGTATGTATATATATATATATATATATATATATATATATATTTATTTTGTGTGTGTGTGTGTGTGTGTGTGTGTGTGTGTGTGTGTGTGTGTGTATGTATATATATATATATATGTTTGTGTGTGTGTGTATATATATATATATATATTGTGTGTGTGTGTGTGTGTATATGTATATATATATATATATATATACTTTTTTTTTTCAAAGAGGTTGATTATATATGATTATATGGTAAAGTCCTAAGAGTGCCATCTGTCCCTCTGTCTATATCCAGCATTACGCTTTGAATGGCAACGGGCACCTTTATACTGCATGTTAAACCTGGAGTGCTGAACCCCTTCCTAAATATATATATATATATATATATATATATATATATATATATATCTGATAGTAGAAGGCGGCACACAAGAGACTATCTTATGCGGTGAAAGAAAGCTTGTTTATTTCACCACATAAGATAGTCTTTTGAGTGCCGCCTTCTACTATCAGATATACAGGAGTTTGCTTACTCCAGGAGGGCACCGGAGTGCACTGATTACAACAGAGGAGTGCCGGATTACCATTGTTTCTTTTATATATATATATATATATATATATATATATATTTTAAATGTTTTTATTTATTTTGTGTGTGTGTGTGTGGGGGGGGGGGGCTAATTTACTGCTGTGCCCCGGGCGTCAGAAATCCTAGTTTCGGCCCTGGTCAGAGGATAGGAAGTAAGGGAGGCAGGCAGAAAAATCTTCCAGAAAATTGTTTGGTTTGCCCAAGTAGGCAATAGATAGCTTCAACATGCAGAGACAAAGGAGTGTAAATCCTGATAGAATGAACTTCAAATGATGTAAATGTGAAAGAAGAGAGAAAGTGACATATAACATGTATAAATTGAGACTCTAAAGTGGTTGAGCACTCATTTTGTATAGTATTAACAAATTATGCATGTGCAATTAAAACTTTAATGGTACTAATACAATTGTGAGGCAAAATATAAAAGACAAAATACAAAGACATACACAGTTAAAATACAATTATGATAAAATATATCCAGGTTCTGTTACCATACCCATATGAAAAACAAAATATTGTAATTCACTGATACACTGTAAGGAGTCTGCTGATATAATGATAGAAAGACAGGACTTACTGCTGCATTTTCGGAATTCTGCTGTCCCCCATTTGCCTGGGCATTGAATGGGGGATGAGCAATTGCTACTAATGCCAGTCCTTAGAAATACAGTAGAAGTCAGAGGTTGAGGTAACTGTTCCTTTTTGCTTTTGGCTGTTGATTATAAAAATCAGCGCAGCCAATGAGAGAATTACTAGGTTAACCTCTATTCTGACTGAAATGAGAAGCAGAGTGTGTTTCACAACATGGTGGCTGTCAACATAAAGAAAAATGCATAAATCAACAGATTTAGTGAAGTATAATAGATTTCTTAAATAAAGTTAATCAGCACCATAACATCACAGACAAATTGTCTCTAGATTGAGGCTAACCAGTTATTTCCATATTAATTCACCAAATCAGACAGCAGAAATCACATGTAACTTGGCAGACAGGTAAGTTTCTCTAATTGCGGCTGTAATTTAGCGGGAGGATGAGGGCTTCCATCGTCACGTGAAGCTGAACCACTAGTCATGAACATAGGCCAGGACCTTAGCCGTTCCTTGCCACTCCGTGTCGTAAATGGCATATTGGCAAATTTACGTTTCTCCTCAGACCATTTTAATTTCTTTTTTAGGGCCTTTTTACTGAACTTTGGCTTTTTGGATTTTACATGCCCTCTACTAAAACATTGGGCATCGGCCTTGGCAGACGATGTTGATGGGATTTCATTGTCTATGAAATGACTAGTGGCAGCAGCTTCAGCAGTAGGAGGAAGTGCTTCTTGATCTTTCCCTATTTTATCCTCCAAATTTTTGTTCTCCATTATTTTTCTGGAGTTACATAACACAATATGCACAGGAGCGCGTACCCCTACACCTCACAGTGCAAAACCTGTAAAAATTATTTTTATTAAATATTAATAACCCTTTATTTGGAGTAAATAATATACAGCACAGGACAACATTACTGAATTTATATGGCAGCACCACTGGACTGGATTTATACAGAAATATATGGATTTATATCTAATATCCACTGGAATTATACGGCAGGATTAATGTAATTATACGGCAAAATTACTGGAATTAGATGCCAGTACTACTGTAATTATAGACAAAGGGCTGGACATAGCCCAAAATGCGTTGGACGCCTGGCAAAGCCGTGTATGCAGTGGAGACGGAGGGAAGTGACTTCAAAGAACAGCGCCGCCGCCGCAGCTCCCACAAGCGTGCTTTGAAGCACTACCCTGTCGGAGACATCAAGGGAACCAGCCGGCCGGAGTGATCAAGAACATCTTACAAAGGTTAGTTAGCCAGGGACAGTTAGGGAGCTCTGTACCCAGCAACTACCTTTGCGGCTCCAGCCGCCGGCAATTACCGGGACCCGCCGCTGCAATATACGAACTGCTATACCACTAAATACCCAAAGGACCTTAAACATTTTCTAACAAATTTTCTTTTTTACAGGTATTGCAATAAATATTATTCCCACATTTACATCACACTTACATTATTTTTATTTTGTTTCTTCACTTATTTAGATTCATTTTATTTTATATATTTATTTATTTATTTATTTATTTACTGTAATTATACGGCAGGATTACTTGAATTATACGCCAGTACCACTGGAATTATACGGTAGGATTACTGGAATTATATGACAGGGTTACTGGAATTATACGCCAGTACCACTGGAATTATAGGGCAGGATAACAGGAATTATACGGCAGGATTACTGTAATTATACAGCTGGATTACTGGAATTATACAACGGGATTACTGGAATTATACGCCAGTACCACTGGAATTATACGGCAGGATTACCGCAGTTATACGGCAGGATTACTGGAATTATACGCCAGTACCACTGGAATTATACATCAGGATTACTGTAATTATACGACAGTACCACTGGAATTATACGGCAGGATTACTGGAATTATACGGCAGGATTACTGGAATTATACGACAGGATTACTGGAATTATACGCCAGTACCACTGTAATTATACGGCAGGATTACTGTAATTATATGGCAGAATTACTGGAATTATACGCCAGTACCACTGGAATTATACGGCAGGATTACTGGAATTATATGCCAGTACCACTGTAATTATATGGCAGGATTACTGTAATTATACGGCAGGATTACTGGAATTATACGCCAGTACCACTGGAATTATGCGGTAGGATTACTGGAATTATACGACAGGATTACTGGAATTATACGCCAGTACCACTGGAATTATACGGCAGGATAACAGGAATTATACGGCAGGATTACTGTAATTATACGGCTGGATTACTGAAATTATATGGCAGTACCACTGGAATTATACGGCAGGATTACTGGAATTATACAGCAGGATTACTGGAATTATGCGGCATGATTACTGGAAATATATGGCAGGATTACTGCAATTACACGGCAGGATCACTGGACATATACGGCAGTTCGACTGGACATATACGGCAGTACAGGTACCCACCACTGGACTGATGCAGGACAATACACCACCACTGAACTGATGCAGCACAACACAGCACCCTATACAGCAGCACTGGACATATGGCAGCAGAGGACACCACTGTGACTGGTCACTGGACTGACTGATGCACAGGACACTACCACTGGTCTGATGCAGGGCAACACAGCAACACTGTAAAGGACTTATTATACAGCAGCACTGGACATATGGCAGCAGAGGACACCACCACTGTGACTGGACTGATGCAGCACAACACACCACCACTGAATTGATGCAGGACAACACATCACCACTGGACAGCACTGGACATATGGCAGCAGAGGACACAACACTGTGACTGGACAGATGCAGCACAAGACACGGACACTGAGGACACTGTGAGAACGGAGACACATCCTCTCTCTATACTCTCCAATGCCGGAGTGAAAATTGTAGCGACGCAAGGCTCCTTTTATGGAATCCAAAACCAGCGAGAATCCGACAGCGGGATGATGACGGTTTACCTTGTTCTGGTTTCCGAGTCAGGCGGGAAAACCTGAGCCTGACTCTGATCTGGGATCGGGATGTGAAGTCCGGTAGGGTTTGGTTCTCTGAGAACCAAACCCGCTCATCTCTAATGAATAATAATATAAAATCCACTTTTCACGTCAGCTAAGTTGATACTAATTTTCTATATATCAAGGGTATATATTGATTGATGAGGTTCGAGGGAATGTTGCCCAATATAGTCAACAGTTATATCATTATACACACATTATGAGTTTTTACTAATAGATCAATACCACATAATGGAATGGAATACATTTTCATTCATGATGTAAAAGTATCAATAGTCTATTCTATAAATAGATCCTGTATATTCTGTTTGTAAATTAAGTGGGAGTACCAAACTTATCTAAAAGGATTACTGTTGAATATGAATACACTAAATAAGTGTAACTCAATGAGATAATGAATGGGTAGAACGAGCACATCCAAAAAAATGATACTCATTGAGTCCATGTGGTATGTTGTGTCAATGTTGTGAGTGAAACTTGTGATTAATACCAGAACTCATAATCCGAGATATCATTATTTTTATAGTGTGATATATGTATGATGGGATGGGACACGTGTGTAAAAAGACAAACTGCTCTGTGCCAAATAAATGTGAACTAAACCCGAAAAATAAAACAACAAACTCCAAATATGTGCTTTAGAAGATATGAAGGGTCTTCAGAACAGGAATATTAGTGTGGACTATAAAACGTAAGTATTCAATAGAGGATATTGATGGTGAAAGGTAAGTATGGTGAATACATAAATAAACGGAAAAAGAGGAGAATGATTATGGTGTCATATAATCTGGATGTGAGATCTAGGGCATTATAAATGACATGGTATGGAGTTGAAGGAATATAGCAATGGTGGATTTAGCATAATTAATCTCAAGTGATCAGGAAGGGGCTGAAGCTGTTGTACTCGTTCATGCCATATGGTGTTACGGTTCCTGGCTTGAAGATCCAAGAAGTCTCTTTTCTGAGAAGGGTGTTGCTAAAGTCACTGCCTCTCATGCCAAGGTGGACCCTTTCAAGACCAAAAGCCTGCATTTGTCTGGGGTCACTGTCATGTTTTGCAAGAAGTGTCTGGCCGCCTATGTTATTTTCTTACTTTTCTTTATATCCATCTGGGTATGGCGTATGTTGTTTGCGTGTCCCAGTATTCTTACTTTCATGCTCGTTTTTTTATTCCCACGAGTATCTGAGATTAGACATACATTGTCGACAGTAAACCGCCCCAATCATTTTGCAATTCATAAAATCATACACAGGAACTTCATGTCCATGTTTGTCTAATACTTTATTTGTTTTCCTGATGTGTGTGCAGGCCTTGCATTCTCCACAGGGGAAGGTGCCATAAGTATGGGTAGTTTTTTATTTGTTTTTTCAAAGTGGCGGTGCACTAATGAGTCCATAAGATTCTTACTCCTCCTCTAACTCATGGAGACTCCTGTTCCCATTGCTTCTATCAAATCAGAGTCGAGTTGCAGTACTGGCCAGTGTTTGTTAACAATATTCCTGATGTACCCCCATTCATCACAAAAGTCTCCTATGAATATGATGGTATTGGTGTCATCTGTTTTCTTTGGTTTAGGAAAAACCAGGGCATCTCTGTTCAGTCTGCTTACAAGATGTTTTGCTTTTTTGATAGAGCGATTACTGTACCCTCTACTTTTGAGTCTATTGCTTAAATCTGAACATTGGCCCTCATTCCGAGTTGTTCGCTTGCTAGGTGCTTTTAGCAGCATTGCACACGCATTGCACACGCTAAGCCGCCGCCTACTGGGAGTGTATCTTAGCTTAGCAGAAGTGCGAACGAAAGATTAGCAGAATTGCGAATAGAAATTTCTTAGCAGTTTCTGAGTAGCTCCAGACTTACTCAGCCATTGCGACCAGCAAGGTCTGCTTGCTTCTTGCTGCTTGTTATGCTCTCTGGGTCCCATTCCCTCAAATCAAAACCAGCATGAGACATTTATCACAAATGGCATGGGGTAAGGGTAGGGGGGTGTTGGGTAGTATGACTGCCCATGAATGTATTACACACTGCAAATTGTGCCATGCACTAGGTACTTTCAAGTTTGGATAATATTTGTATTACCACAGGCACTAGAAGTTGCAGATACACAGTAATTGACGCTTAATAACAAATGATTGCTCTGCTGTCGTAATGTCCTTTGTCCTACTGTGGTTGATATACATTGAAGAATATTCGCATGGATCTTTAATCTCTCAGTAGCGCCAGATAAGTTTATCCTACTTTGTATTTGTGTTCTGATGTTTGGTGAAGGTGTTGGGGAATCCTTCAAATAGGATATTTTAGTCTGGCTGCACACTGTGTTTTAAGCGCACCCTATTGTGATCACACTTCTGACCATTTAGACGATATACGCTGCTGCTATATGTCCACTGCTGCTGTATAATAATTATAACAATAACCACAAATCCCTTACAGTATTGTTGTGTTGTGCTACATCAGACCAGTGGTAGTGTCCTGTCTCATCAGTCATTCCAGTGACGATATACGCTGCTGCTATAGGTCCACTGCTGCCATATAATAATTATAACAACAACCACAAGTCCCTTACAGTGTTGTTGTGTTGTGCTGCATCAGACAAGTGGTAGTGTCCTGTTCATCAGTCATTCCAAAGATGATATACGCTGCAGCTATATGTCCACTGCTGCCGTATAATAAATATAACAACAACCACAAGTCCCTTACAGTGTTGTTGTGTTGTGCTGCATCAGACCAGTGGTAGTGTCCTGTCTCATCAGTCATTCCAGTGACGATATACGCTGCTGCTCTATGTCCACTGCTGCAGTATAATAATTATAACAACAACCACAAGTCCTTTACAGTGTTGTTGTGTTGTGCTGCATCAGACCAGTGGTAGTGTGCTGTTCATCAGTCAGTCCAGTGACGATATACGCTGCTGCTATATGTCCACTGCTGCCGTATAATAATTATAACAACAACCACAAGTCCCTTACAGTGTTGTTGTATTGTGCTGCATCAGACCAGAGGTAGTGTCCTGTTCATCAGTCATTCCAGTGACAATATACGCTGCTGTAATATATCCACTGCTGCCGTATAATAATTATAACAACAACCACAAGTCCCTTACAGTGTTGTTGTGTTGTGCTGCATCAGACCAGTGGTAGTGTACTGTTCATCAGTCATTCCAGTGACGCTATACGCTGCTATATGTCCACTGCTGCTGTATAATAATTATAACAACAACCACAAGACCCTTACAGTGTTGTGTTGTGCTGCATCAGACCAGTGTTAGTGTCCTGTCTCATCAGTCATTCCAGTGACGATATACGCTGCTGCTATATGTCCACTGCTGCCATATAATAATTATAACAACAATCACAAATCCCTTACAGTGTTGTTGTGTTGTGCTGCATCAGACCAGTGGTAGTGTCCTGTTCATCAGTCATTCCAGTGACGGTATACGCTGCTCCTATATGTCCACTGCTGCCGTATAATAATTATAACAACAAACACAAGTCCCTTACAGTGTTGTTGTGTTGTGCTGCATCAGACCAGTGGAAGTGTCCTGTTCATCAGTTAGTCCAGTGACGATATACGCTGCTGCTATATGCCCACTGCTGCCATATAATAATTATAACAACAACCACAAGTCCCTTACAGTGTTGTTGTGTTGTGCTGCAACAGACCACTGGTAGTGTCCTGTCTCATCAGTCATTCCAGTGATGAGGCAGTCACAGTGGTATACGCTGCTGCTATATGTCCACTTCTACAGTATTATACTAATTATAACAACAACCACAAGTCCCTTACAGTGCTGTTGTGTTGTGCTGCATCAGACCAGTGGTAGTGTCCTGTCTCATCAGTCATTCCAGTGATGAGGCAGCCAGAGTGGTATACGCTGCTGCTATATGTCCACTGCTACAGTATTATAATTATAACAGCAACCACAAGTACCTGACAGTGTTGTTGTGTTGTGCTGCATCAGACCAGTGGTAGTGTCCTGTCCATCAGTCATTCCAGTGACGATAAACGCTGCTGCTATATGTCCACTGCTACAGTATTATAATAATAATAACAACCACAAATCCCTTACAGTGTTGTTGTGTTGTGCTGCATCAGACCAGTGGTAGTGTCCTTTCCATCAGTCATTCCAGTGACGAGGCAGTCACAGTGGTATACGCTGCTGCTTATGAGTGTGAAGAGCGCCCGTAGGGCGGGATGAATCACGTAGTATTATTATAATAGCTCCAAATAAAAGGGTTATTATACAATTAAAATGTACAGGCTTTGCCATGTGTGTGTGTGTGTGTGTGTGTGTGTGTGTGTGGTTTAGGGGTACGCTATCCTGTGCCACCAATATTGTGCGTGTATTACATCTGGGCAAATTCCAGAAAGTTCCATGTTGTTTGTGCCGCACACTTGTGTCGCTTAGCTTAGTCATACAGCTACCTCATTGCACCTCTTTTTCTTCTTTGTATGATGTGCTGTTAGGGGCCTAGTTTTTTTAAGTGCCATCTTGTCTGCAACTGCAGTGCCACTCCTAAATGGGCCAGGTGTTTGTGCCGCACACTTGTGTCACTTAGCTTAGTCACACAGCTAACTCATTGCACGTCTTTTACTTCTTTGCATGATGTGCTGTTTGGGGCGTAGTTTTTTTAAGTGCCATCCTGTCTGCAACTGCTATGCCACTCCTAGATGGGACAGGTGTTTGTGCCGCACACTTGTGTCACTTAGCTTGGCCATCCAGCTACCTCATTGCACCTCTTTTTCTTCTTTGCATCATGTGCTGTTTGGGGACTAGTTTTTGAATAGTGCCATCTTGTCTGCAACTGCAGTGCCACTCCTAGGTGGGCCAGTTGTTTGTGCTGCACACTTGTGTCGCTTAGCTTAATCATACAGCCACCTCGGTGCAACTTTTAGGCCTAAAAACAATATTGTGAGGTGTGAGGTGTTCAGAATAGACTGGAAATGAGTGGAAATGAATATTATTGAGGTTAATAATAACGTAGGAGCAGAATTACCCCCAAATTCTGTGATTTTAGCTGTTTTTACGTTTTTTTTCATAAATCATCCAGATCCAAAACCAGAACAAGAAAGGGTGGTTTTGGCAAAACCAAGTCAAAAACAAAACACGAAAGTGGAATTAGAACCAAAACCAAAACACGAAACACGAAAAGTGCCCGTCGCACATCTCTATTAGAAAGTGTTGGGATGACTCATTCATATATATATATATATATATATATATATATACACTGCTCAAAAAAATAAAGGGTACACTAAAATAACACATCCTAGATCTGAATGAATGAAATATTCTTATTAAATACTTTGTTCTTTACATAGTTGAATGTGCTGACAACAAAATCACACAAAAATTATCAATGGAAATCAAATTTATTATCCCATGGAGGTCTGGATTTGGAGTCACACTCAAAATTAAAGTGGAAAAATACACTACAGGCTGATCCAACTTTGATGTAATGTCCTTAAAACAAGTCAAAATGAGGCTCAGTAGTGTATGTGGCCTCCACGTGCCTTTATGACCTCCCTACAGCCCACACAAGTGGCTCAGGTAGTGCAGCTCATCCAGGATGGCACATCAATGCGAGCTGTGGCAAGAAGGTTTGCTGTGTCTGTCAGCGTAGTGTCCAGAGCATGGAGGCGCTACCAGGAGACAGGCCAGTACATCAGGAGACGTGGAGGAGGCCGTAGGAGGGTAACAACCAAGCAGCAGGACCGCTACCTCCGCCTTTGTGCAAGGAGGAACAGGAGGAGCAGTGCCAGAGCCCTGCAAAATGACCTCCAGCAAGCCACAAATGTGCACGTGTCTACTCAAATGATCAGAAACAGACTCCATGAGGGTGGTATGAGGGCCCGACATCCACAGGATGCAGAATGGATAGAAACCAGCTTCTTAAAACCAAACCAAAGTCCAAACAAAAATCCTTACAGAATGAACTGTCTTTCATTTCCACGTTCAATAATTGTTCTAACGAAATCAAACAAATAATCAACAATAATTACAATATACTCAGATATGATACAATTCTGAAAGATCTTCTGCCACCTAAACCACGGTTTATATTTAAGAAAAATCGATCTCTTGGTTCCTATTTAGCTCCAAGTCTTATAAAAAAAACCCCTCTTAATACACAACCCTTGCTTAAGAATAATTTTTGGTTTCCAAAACAAATCGGATTCTATAAATGTGGAAAAACCAAATGCATTACTTATAAGCACGCATTAAATAAAACTACAAAACTACCTAAAACAATTACAGATAGAGATATTAGCATTACTAGCTTTATCACATGTGGTACAAGCTGGGTAGTTTATGTCTTAATCTGCGGGTGCAATGCATTATACGTAGGTCGGACTACAAGATCGCTAAACAAGCGCTTTACCGAACATAGAAGAAACATCCTTAATAAGACAACTAACCACAGCATACCAAGACACTTAACCAAATACCACCAGGGGAATCCTGAAACTTTGAGAATCATTGGTCTTGAACATATTCCTCTCACTAAAAGAGGAGGAGATAGATTCGGAAGACTCTGTAAGCAAGAGATATACTGGACTTTTCAATAAAATTCCTTACATCCTGAAGGCCTAAATGAAGCCTTGGAACTTAACACCATATTATAAATTGTTCTCGCCAATCTATAATTTTCATATGCCTTGGTTTTTGTTAGATTGGGATAAGGGTTAATTATCATTTTTTCACTACACTATCTCATTATATCGAGTCAGTAAGGATTAACATTGGAAACCAGAAACAATATTTATGCATTGACTAGTAATGTAAAATATTTAACACTTTTAATATAATGACAGTTAAGAACTACAATTAATAATGTTTGTCCCACTATGAATTCCATGTCTTACGACAATAGCTTATTCTGGGTCCATATAAAGGGTCATATACAAATATACAAGAATTAAATAAAGTTAATAATGAATAATCATAATAAATAAACAGGAAACACAAAAGTATATACTTTATGTGCTAGCGTATTCATCTGTTTGCCGTTTGAATAATTTTACAACTTTTTCGTGTTTGGTTTCTCTTACTCACAAGTGATTCTGGTAACCTAGCAACTATACCAAACATTGGTATTGGGTAAATGTTGATGTTCCTGTAGGCCACATGATCATGAGTTTACCCGGTCACCTGACCTAGTTCTGTTTGCCACACAATTGTGGATTTCTGTTTATTCTCTTTGTGAATTCAATAAGCATTACCTATAGAACACTATGGGTCAGACTCGGCCACGTGACCGGGATTTCACCCGGTCATGTGATCTAGTTATTTTCACAAATAGTTATTATTTATTTTCTTCCCTTGTTTTATTTTATTTATTATATTATTAATTTACAATATTAAGTACTCTTTACGCAATATAAGCCTTATATATAAGGTAACCAATAGCACTATGCCGCTGATTGACATGTTTTATCTTATTATTATTTTATATTTTGCATCTTTTTTTATTTAATTATAGGAATTGTACAACACCTATGAGGTGGCCCGGACCTTCGGTTCTGGGGGGGGGGGGAATCATACCATCTGTTATAGAATGTCAGCGTTTATACACAAGAATATGGGTTGCCTAGCAACCGCACTAAACTCTTTACACCTAACTATTAAGCATTATAATTGGTGACCATTAACATGTGACGGCAGTCAAGTGACCGGTAACCTGTCCGATCACGTGTCCCGACGTCACACACAACAGCTCTGAACGAAATACCTCTCAGGTCATCAAAGTTCTACTTCCTGATGAGAGGATCACATGATTTTATTCACATGGCCCACTGGATCTTCCCTATTGGTTCTTTCCCTTACATGAGACCTATCCAAGGATCACATAATCAGAAATACTGTAGGAATCACAAATAAAAACATTGAGATTTGCTCTGGTCTCCAGCTTCGTTTCTATTTAATACTTAACTAGATAGTTCCCTATTGTGAATATTAAGGATTTTGTTTTGTTTTACAACAGTTTTTTATGAAAAATGTTTATTGCATTAATTATCAGCTGTCTCCACGTATGAGATCACTTCCCCTATAAAAAAGGGTACCAGTCTCAATACCACACCACCTTTGATAAAGCTGCCTGGTGCAGCGAAACGCGTCAGTTTCAGACCTTGGGTGGACCTTTGTTGACCAGCACCACTATTGCACAATCGTTTACAGTCAGGACCCTGCAGTTTACCTCCTCCGTGGACCAGGACTCCACTGTCGGCATTGCCACCGCCTATCATTCACTCTTGGAGATCCTTTACATCGGAACACGGAACATTTACCTACTGTGAACCAGGACTCCACCATTTGTTGCTGTTGCTATACGAACTTGCATCTATGGGAGCCTCTTAAATCGGAACACAGACTTGGTAATCACATCCATTCGGATGAATCACTCTTCATTTGGTCCTTATTAATGACTGTCCATATGCTTTGCATGCCTATGCCAATTGGTGCTAGTACCTAAAGGGTCTCAAAGTCCACCAAGGATTTAATTGTGAGACATAGATTTTATGCCTACATTTTTTTATTTTAAATATTGACATGTTTTTATATGTATAAGTTTTTCACACAAACATTACATATATATATTGTGAATATTACTCTGTGTCAATTAGCGCTGTATAATTTTCTCTTTTTTTGCTTTGAAGTTCAAAAGGGTTTGACTACCCCTTATCCATACAGCTGCTAGGACAAGCCACTTATCACAGCGCTGTATTTTGATATATATATTTTCCTCACAGGTGGGGGTTGTGCTTACAGCCCAACACCGTGCACGATGTTTGGCATTTACCAGAGAACACCAAGATTGGCAAATTCGCCACTGGCGCCCTGTGCTCTTCACAGATGAAAGCAGGTTCTCACTGAGCACATGTGACAGACGTGACAGAGTCTGGAGACGCCAAGGAGAACGTTCTGCTGCCTGCAACATCCTCCAGCATGACCGGTTTGGCAGTGGGTCAGTAATGGTGTGGGGTAGCATTTCTTTGGGGGGGCTGCACAGCCCTCCATGTGCTCGCCAGAGGTAGCCAGAGGTAGCCTGACTGCCATTAGGTACCAAGATGAGATCCTCAGACCCCTTGTGAGACCATATGCTGGTGCAGTTGGCCCTGGTTTCCTCCTAATGCTAAACCTCATGTGGCTGGAGTGTGTAAGCAGTTCCTGCAAGATGAAGGCATTGATGCTATGGACTGGCCCGCCCGTTCCCCAGACCTGAATCCAATTGAGCACATCTGGGACATCATGTCTCGCTCCATCCACCAACAGACTGTCCAGGAGTTGGCGGATGCTTTAGTCCAGGTCTGGGAGGAGATCCCTCAGGAGACCATCCGCCACCTCATCAGGAGCATGCCCAGGCATTGTAGGGAGGTAATACAGGCACGTGGAGGCCACACACGCTACTGAGCCTCATTTTGACTTGTTTTAAGGACATTACATCAAAGTTGGATCAGCCTGTAGTGTAATTTTTCCACTTTAATTTTGAGTGTGACTCCAAATCCAGACCTCCATGGGTTAATAATTTTGATTTCCATTGATAATTTTTGTGTGATTTTGTTGTCAGCACATTCAACTATGTAAAGAACAAAGTATTTAATAAGAATATTTCATTAATTCAGATCTAGGATGTGTTATTTTAGTGTTCCCTTTATTTTTTCGAGCATTATATATATATATATTAGTATAATCCCTTAGTGCGCTCTTAATAAATACTACTGCTGTTTTTGTTTTTTTATTCTTTATATATATATATATATATGTCAGTTAGTTTTTATGTCAGTTAGTACTAATATAAACAAGTAGGGCAAGCTTCTACACAGAGCGGATCCCTTGTCGATAGAGATCAATAAATAAAGATAAAAAAGATATCTCTGTGGAGCGCACTTATTTTGTAGACTAATATAGTTAGATTGAGTTTAACAGATGATTCATAAAGAGAGGATGACCTTACACATGCAAACACCTATATTTAAAACACATGTGTCTTTTTATTATAAGAATATAATTTAAATTCACATTCACATTAAATTAAATCAATGATGAACATTTCATTTACAATGAACATACAATTGAATATTTCAGCATTATTCATATAAGATATAATAAAATGAAATGAAATAAAAGAGCTTTCACCCAACGCGTTTCATCATATAGTGAGTTCTTCAGGGGTGTTCTTCAGGGTGTAAACAAGAAAATATAAAAAATGTGTATAAATAACAAGGAAAATTGATAAAAAGAGGAATATGCATATCGGATTGTGATCGTAATATCAATGTTTGGACCACTTGATATTTTATATATATGACAATAATAACTTTATGAGTTATAAGAAACTAATCACATACGTTCTTACACAATATTTGGATTCTACTAATTTATAACATCACATACGTCATATTATAATAGTGGTTGTCCGCTGAATTACTCCATAATTTATAAACCAATCAGTATACTAGTACTTACTTCTAAATAACAGTTCTCTACTATTTTGCAAGAACTGTATCATGTTAGGTAACTGAATATATATGATGACGTCACACCTACCATAGGAAGGCATGGAACACATATAGGAAGTATCTGTGATGCTAATTGAACTTCAATCTAGATTTAATTATATTGTTAATTTGGTTCTTATAGGATAACGTAGTTTTTCTAATAGATAACATAGTTATTCTAATGAAAAAATTATAAATAAAGTTATTTCATTAAATAAAGGTTCTTTCTCTTCAATCTAAAGCATATAATAAATGTTTTTCTAAAACACATCAATTAAGTAATCAACAAGTTAAAATAGGAAGTGATGCAATAGGCTGAGAAGCTTAAATAGGGAGACTGTGAGCTCAGTTTTCATTCCATTATTGGATCCCTATGGGTGCAGACCTATAAGACTACTGTGGGTAAGCAATTATGGCCACTTTCTGGTTTTACTTGATTTCAGTTTGGGCAAAAATTAGATAATAAGCACTATATTTATTCTTAATAGGAAAACAAAAGGGAACTGTTTATATCCAGTCCATAAGAGGATCCTTTTGTGATTTACAGCTTTATTTGCGGGTATTTATTTATTTTATTTCTTTGTATAAAAACTTTTTTCAGTCTTAATCAATTGAGGTTAGAAAAAATAAAATATTATCCTGTTTTTGTTAAGAATTTTAATCCAATGAAGCAAGATAAATAAATAATATTTCTACATTTGAGAGAAGAGTACATTTTACTAGTAAGTATTGTAAAATTTCTATATAGAAAAATATAGTATTGGAAAAGTTAAATTTAAACCCTAAAAATGCATATATATATTTTTATGTAGGGTGACCTATAATAAGGAACCCCACGAAATGTCGTCATAATTTGGGAATTCCATTCCTCAAGTTTTCTATATCTATAAACAACTTATAGTAAGTATACTAAAATAAATATATTTAAAATAAGGGAATATACAAAAAATTGGGTTATATTTAAACTTGGTCTCTTTTTCAACATAGGCACAATACTCTGCTCAATTAAAAGCCCTTATCTTTCATGAATGATACAGCTCTTGCAAAATAGCAGAGAACTGTTATTTAGAAGTAAGTACTAGTATACTGATTGGTCTATAAATTATGGAGTGATTCAGCAGACATTATTATAATATGACGTATGTGATGTTATAAATTAGTAGAATCCAAATATTGTGTAAGAACGTATGTGATTAGTTTCTTATAATCATAAAATTATTATTGTCATATATATATAATATCAAGTGGTCCAAACACTGATATTACGATCACAATCCGATATGCATATTCCTCTTTTTATCAATGTTCCTTGTTATTTATACACATTTTTTATATTTTCTTGTTTACACCCTGAAGAACACCCCTGAAGAAGTCACTATGTGATGAAACACGTTGGTTGAAAGCTCTTTTATTTCATTTCATTTTATTATATCTTATACGAATAATGCTGAAATATTCAATTGTATGTTCATTGTAAATGAAATGTTCATCATTGATTTAATTTAATGTAAATGTGAATTAAATTATATTGCTCTTATAATAAAAAGACATATGTGTTTTAAATATGGGTGTTTGCATGTGTAAGGTCATCCTCTCTTTATGAATCATCTGTTAAACTCAATCTAACTATATTAGTCTACAAAATAAGTGCGCTCCACAGATATATCTTTTTTATATTTATATATATATATATATATATATACTATTTCGTTACGGCGGCACTCCACGAGGACTTTTACTCAAACAGAAATGAAGAGACAAACGCCCCTGTCCAGTGTTAACGTTTCAGTCTTATTGACTTTAGTCCAGAGCCGGCCATACTAAGTATAGGCAAACTAGGTAATTGCCTAGGGCATTTGATATGCCTAGGGGCATCAGCAGCTTCTGCTGATTAAAATGATATGCGGCATGCCTATATTTTGTATGTAGCATTTCATATGCAGATACAGCCACAGTCTCACACAGTATATAGGTATGCCGCATATCAGTTTAATCATCAGAAGCTGCTTGTGCATCCTAGCCACATAGTAATGCAAATAAGATGCATTTTCATAAAAAAAGGTGCCCGACGTTAGCATTGAGGCAAGATTTATGAGGACACAACTGTATCCAAGTAGAGGCAGAGGTCACAGTGTTAGCGGCAGTATGAGTGCTGTGTGCAGGTGGGTTGGTTGTGCAGTAGTGTTCGGAATATATGTAAGGAGCATTATGTATGTCATGTAAAAATGCGTTAATAATATGCAACATATGTGTAAAGGGCCACTATGTGTGTCATTATGTGTATAAAGGCATTAATAATGTGCGGCATATGTGTAACAGAGTACTACTGTATGTGTGTCATTATGTGTATAGGGGCACTAATAATGTGCAGCAAATGTGTAGGGGGCACTATGTGTGTCATTATGTGTATAAGGGCATTAATAATGTGCGGCATATGTGTAAGAGACATTATGTGTAAAAGGGCATTAATAAAGGTTGTCATAATGAAAAAGGTGCATTATGTTTATAAGGACATTAATGTGTCTCATATGTGTAAGCGGCATTACTGTGTGGAATTGTGTATAAATGCATTACTAATGTGTGGCATTATGTGTATAATGTGCTCTACTATGTGGCGTTGCGTATAGAAAGGGCACTACTGTGTCATCTAATGTGAATAAAGAGCAATAGGGTGTGGTGTAATGTGAATAAGGAGCAATTCAGTGTGATGTAATGTGAATAAGGGGCTCTACTGTGAGGAGTAACGTATATAAGGTAAAGTGATACTACTGTGGGATGTAATATGAATTATGGACACTATCACATGATAAAATGTGAATAAAGTTGCAGTACTGTGTGGCATAATTGGAATTGGGGTTACTATTGTGTGGCCATGCCCCTTGCCAGCAAAAACATGCCCCTTTCTGGGCTGTGCGCCAAATGTGCGAACTGTTCCTATTTCAAATATAAGGGGTGATGGTGATGAGAAAGAGGTGCAAGGTCAGAGGTGGAACCAGCGGTGGTGCTAGGGGGCACCAGCCAAAATCTTGCCTAGGGCATCATATTAGTTAGGGCCTGCTCTGCTTTCATCAGGACAAAGTGTGCATTACTCAAAACATACTTTTATACCTTGCCACTCACATCCCTGCGTCTCCAGGTGCGGCAATCAGGCGAATCTGGATGACGTAGCCAGCCATGTGTGTGGCCCGCTCCCTGTCCCGATCTGGTGCCAGTACCCTCTCACTGTCTCCGGCCTAGCCGCTCGCTGGGTCCGGATGACGTCATCCCGCACACGTCTGTTACGCTCCTGAATCCGTCCCAGCGCCGGTTACCTTGGAAACATGAACACAAAACATATTAGTCACCATAAGTGAATACAAAAAAATTATACATAGAAAGGACCAACTTAAGTCTATAGAAGTATAAGGGTACAGGAGATCACGGGGGTACAGACCGCGGGACGTCGCGGATGCAGAGTGGCCATGTCCCCTCTCCGGCGGTGAGCAGTCCCCTTCCCTGGCTGACCGGCGCACTCCTGTCGGGACTGAGAGATATAGAAGACGTGCCTTGCCTGTGAAGCGATCCTCCGCTGTTTCAGCCGCTGGTTAGTGCCTACCGTCCCCGGCTCGCAGGTAGCCCCTGCCGCTGCCTGGCTCACTGCAGGGTGCACAGCTGCGGAGCCCGGGTTGCTGGCGGGTCCGTGACCGGCGCTCCACACCCCTCCTGCCCACTTACTGTTTCCTGCGGCCATCTTGTGCTCCTTGAAGCTGCCACTAGCTGTAGATACCTGCTGCACCTGGGAGCCATCAGCTGGGAGGTGGTGAGTACTAGAGGGCAGACATCGCTCTCCTGGTGCTTTCCCCCTTCCTCCCTGTACTGCATATTGATTGCTGGACCCTCTCCTATAAAGTGGGCTTAATACTGATGGTCCCTCCGGTTTTGATGCTGTTCAGGACCCCTCTGCTCCCTGCTGGGGTGCAGCTCTGCCAGCGTTAACTACCCTTCCCATTCATAGCACCACTGCTTTACCGTGGCACCCGTGGATCAACTGTTGCCTCTACTGTGTCGTCTCCTGTATCTCATGCTGACACTATAGTACTCTGCTGGTTTAATTTCAGTGATCTCCTATTGGCCCTTGTCCCTGGTGACCTATAGGGCTGTAACAACTCCTCTCCCCATGTGAATACCTTTATGATGCCCGGGGACCTGGGTCCCATCCTGTGTTTCATTTACAGTCAATCTGATTTACAGCAGCCTGTTTAATTGGTGTATTTCTCTACGTTCTCTGTTACTCAACCCCTTCAAGTGTTATAGGCCCGCTCTCTTGGTCTCTCCATATATTTCTCCATCCTCACTATCTCTAAAGTTAAACGGGCGCCCCAAGCCCCTTCAGCTCTCTTCTTCGCCCCTAAAAACAAACCTACTCCACCGTCTCCCAAACCTAGCTCCTTATCCAGATCACCTCTGCTGCGGAAGTTGAAATTGACCCACAGATACAGGCGGTCATGACTAATCTTCTAGAGGGAGTAAAAACAGCCTTTGCGCAAGAACTTTCTAAGGCTGTCAACGACTTTAAATCAGAACTATCTTCCCTTGGCGCCAGGACGGATACCCTGGAATCCAAGACACACAGTCTCTACCGTTCCCAGATTACCCTTGACAAAGAACTCTCGCGACTGCACAGTGAGGTCGAATCCCTTAAAGAGAAAGTAGAGGATGCAGAGAATCGCTCTCGCTGACATAATCTGAGGATACGCAATGTGGCCGAAATGATTTCTACTTCTGAAATACAGTCCTTTCTTGGTGGTATTTTTCAACACATTCTCCTTGACCTGTCTCCTACTGATTATCTGATGGACAGAGCCCACTGGGCCCTTAGAGCGAAACCCTCGTCTGCTCAGCCTCCTCGTGACATCATTGTCCGGCTGCACTATTATCGTACTAAGGAACGATTACTTCAAGCCACCAGAGATACCCAGGTCATTACTTTCCAAGATATGGATCTCCAGCTATTTCAGGACCTGGCCCCCTCCACTATCCAGAAGCGTAGGGACCTCCAACCTATTACTCGCCTCCTACGTCAACACAATATCAGATACCGTTGGGGTTTCCCTTTCCAACTTCAAGTAATCGCTGCCAACTCCTCATATTCTGTGAAGTCCATAGCCCAAGGCCAGGATCTCCTGGCGAAACTGGATTTGCTGCCTGAGTCTTTGTCTCTGCCCCCTGTTTCACCCAAGCCCCAGCGGTCCCGCCCCCCTGATGCGGAATGGTCCACTGTCATGAGACGTCAGGATCGTGGACGCGATGCTGCTCCTCCATGAGATTGTTGATTCCAGACCTCGTACCTCTGCTTATGGGACACTCCCATCTGCGCCCTCCCACTGGACATTGTCCTGGATGACCGCGGGCTTCTGGCCATGAAGCTAAATTTTTTGATTGTTCTATGTTTCTTCTAGTCCCGTCCATGCCTTCCTGAACTTTAAATCCTTTTTTCAATATCTCAACTCCCAGTGGAGATTTTTGTTGTCGTTATATATAACTGTGTTGACATGTTTGCTCACCAAATATGCTGTTTTTTATCTTTCTCTTCTGCTGCTGTTCTTACTAGGACCCCAGGTCTCTGTTTGGGGTGTCTCATCCCCCACCTTTCTATGTCCCGCCCCCCATGCATCCTGTACTTACTGTACATTATTTTCTATATTGTTCTTATTGCATTGAACCCACAAGGGTTCCTAGGTTTAAGGGTTTACGCCCAATTGGGCTTCTTCCTCCTTTCCTCTGTTTTTTCCTTTTTTGTGGCTACTTTCCTTCTTTATCTCCTTTTGCTTCTTTTTGTCCTATGTCTAGTAGATTTACTCAGTGTTTTTGCCCTTTCACTTTCCCATCTGCTTTTCTTTTGTAGCGACTATATCCTTGCCACCATGACCCTTAAGTTACTGTCCATCAATGTCAATGGTCTTAACTCCCTGCACAAACGCATAATTACCCTGGAGGCCTGCCGGAGGGAGAAGGCGGATATAGTGTTTTTACAGGAGACTCACCTCACGGAAACACACACTCAATTGCAGGGGAAGCAATTCTCTCAAACTTTTTTTGCTTCCGCGTACTGCAAGAAACGAGGCGTTGCAATACTAATTCATACTAGGACTCCTTTCTTGCACTCTGCTACCTGTTCTGACCCAGATGGTCGATTTCTTATTGTGTCCGGCTCGCTTCGGTCTCAGACTGTCACTCTTGTTTCAGTATACGCACCGAATCAGGCTCAGGGCCTTTTTTTCTCTAGGCTGTTGAAGTGCATTGAGCGACATGCGCAGGGGCATCTCATTATAGCGGGGGGATTTAATGTTGTCCTTAACCTGAGCCTTGATAGGTCCTCACCCTCCTCGCTTAAACGGTTGCCTCCTCTCTCCAAAGACGAAGTAACTTTATCCTCCTTACTTAAGCAATATAATCTTTATGACTCTTGGCGTCTTAAAAATTCAACAGCCCATGACTGTACTCATTACTCCCCACCGCATAATATATATTCCCGTATTGACATGATTTTTTTCTCCCACTCACTAACCCCCCCCCCCCCCCCGACTACTCAAGCCGGCATTACCCCCCTTTCCGGGACTGATCACGCAGGAGTCTTTACCCTCCTCGAACTCCTCAGACAGTATACCCGACCCCGTAGGTGGCGTCTTGATGACTCACTTTTGTTGTATCCGACTACCTTCTCTACAATTAAACAGGCTATCTCTGATTATTTTCTGATGAATTCTACCCCAGATGTATCTCCTGGTGTCATTTGGGAGGCCCATAAGGCTACCATTCGCGGCCTTCTTATTAGCTCCGCTTCTGCTATGCGTAGACGTGCTATCAAAGAAGTAACCTCTTTAGAGCTTCGGCTTGCTTCTCTTCTTGATAGTCATAAAAGCAACCCCACTCCAACCCTGTTGACCGAAATTACGTCCGTCAAAGGCCAACTTAACACCCTTCTCTCTAAAAGGGCTGCTGTCACTCTTCAGAAACTCCAACAGCGTTTTTACGATAAGGCCGCTAAAGCTGATTCTATGCTGGCCAGAAAGCTCAGGAAAAAACGCTCCCTTAACTTAATTGAGAAGATTCGGTCTCCCTGTACTGACTCCACCACTTACGACCCGTTCAAAATTGTCCACGAATTTAGAGCATTCTATTCCTTTTTGTACAACCTCCCTGTTGCCAGTGCTGCACATCCCCCTCAGTTTTGACAGCTTGGACTCTTACTTGGCTTCCTCTCCCCTTCCTAAACTATCCCCAGATCAACTTTCCTACTTTAATAGTAGTATTTCACAAGACAAAATTCGGGCTGCCATTAAATCCCTTAAAAACTTTTCTGCCCCTGGCCCAGACGGTTTCTCGGCTCAATATTTTAAAAAATACATTGACGTCCTTACTCCCCACCTGGCAGAATTTTTTAATAAGGTATTGGATGGGGCATCCTTTGACTGCGCTACAACCATGGCTAATGTAACTGTAATTCCGAAACCCGGGAAGGACCTTTCACTTTGTTCTAACTATAGACCAATTTCCATTCTCAACGTTGATCTAAAATTATATGCTAAAATCTTAGCTAATAGACTGAATCCCCTTCTACCCATTTTGATTCACCCCGACCAAGTGGGATTAATCCCGGGCAGACAGGCCCCGGATAATACCAGGAGAACCATCGACCTGATACACTCCATTCATAGCGGGAAAATCCCCTCCTTGATTATGTCCTTAGATGCCGAAAGGCTTTCGACCGCATATCTTGGCCATTCATGTTTGGTGTTCTCGGGTCGATGGGTTTCTCTGGCAAGTTTCTGCAGGGTATAGCGTCCCTTTACCGCTCACCTTCGGCTACAGTTTCTGCAAACGGTCTGACCTCGACACTTTTTGATATTTCTAATGGCATGCGTCAAGGATGCCCCCTTTCTCCATTGATTTTTGCTCTGGTTATTGAGCCCATGGCCGCCAGGCTTCGTGCCAATTCTGAAATATCTGGGGTCCGTGTCGGTGCCACAGAACATAAGTTGGCACTGTACGCTGATGATGTCTTACTGACACTCACCAATCCCCTCTCCTCTCTCCCACCCGTTCTAGCTGAATTGGATTTATATAGCCACTACTCTGGGTACAAGATTAATTTAGATAAGACGGAAGTCCTCGATTTTTACTTGTCGCAAACGGACAAGTCATCCCTAATTAGCCTTTTCCCATTTAATTGGCGTCTCCAGAAGTTACAATATCTGGGCGTTTTTATGACCAAGAGATACCATCAGCTTTTCCAGGCCAACTTCCCTCGCCTTCTTTCCCAAATTAAAATAGATCTGGAATCCTGGTCCCACCAACCTATTTCTTGGATTGGCCGTATTAACACTGTGAAAATGACCGTTCTTCCTAAACTCCTTTACCTTTTCCAAAACGTCCCTATCCACATCCCGCCATATGTTTTTAAATTTCTTCAGTATCATACTTCTAAGTTTATATGGGCAGGAAAAAGGCCTCGGGTGTGCTTATGCACTCTCCAAAGGCCAACTCGGGGAGGGGGTCTGGGTATTCCTAATTTTAAACTCTATTATCTCTCTGTGCAGCTCACTCAGTGTATTTTATGGAACCATTTTAATTCTCCCAGAGTGTGGGTTCACCTTGAGGCTGAGTCTCTGGGACTGCTTTCCCCAGCTTCCCTGCTCTTGATCCCTCGGGCCCGTCACCCAAGGAAGGTCAGTGACCATCTCATTGTTTCCCACTCCTTATCGATTTGGGACTTGTGCATTCGCAAGTTTGGTCTGTCTCCTCCACCTGTTCCGGTCATTCCCTTGTTTAATTCTAAGGATTTCCCACCCGGTTTGAATCCCAAGACATTCTCCACATGGTTAGACGGGGGTGTCAGATTCCTCATATATATATTTCATGACCATACATTTCCTTCTTTTTCCAGCATTTAAACTAAATTTGGTATCCCTTCAAAGAATTTTTTTCAATACCTATAGTTGCGAAATTTTCATGGTACCATTAAGCACCGTCTTGTTTCCCACCCCCTGACTTCTTTTGAGTCACTCTCCCTCCGCCAGTCCTCCACATCTGGTCTCATTTCCTCCTTATATTCGGACCTGTCATCTCCCTCTATGCACATGCGGGACTCTTTTGAGTTGGCTTGGGAACGGGATATGGGTGAGTCCTTAGCTCATGAAGATTGGGATGTTATTGGAGAGGGAGCAAGGTCAAGCTCAATATGTGTCAGAATAAAAGAAAACGTCTATAAGATTCTTTATAGATGGTATTTGCTCCCCTCTAGAATAGCTCAAATATTCCCTGATGCCTCTAATCAGTGTTGGCGAGGCTGCGGGTTGGAAGGTTAATTTCTTCACATCTGGTGGAGTTGCACCAAGCTCTTCACTTTCTGGTTGGATATTAGGAACCTTCTCTAATCACTACTACAAATCTCGCTTCCCTTAGATCCTAAATTTTTCCTCCTACCATTGCCATTCCCAGATGCTACCTACCACCAGAATAAACTTATTAGATATGTCCTTTCAGCAGCCACTTGTCAACTTGCTGCTGACTGGAAACAACCCCTCCCACCCACTATCACCTCAGTTATCGCTAGGGTTTGGTCAGTTCACCTCATGGAAATTATGACCAGTGTTATCAAACACTCTTCTAAATCCTTTGATAAAACATGGGGCCCCTGGATGTCCTTCTTTAAGGCTAACACTCCCTTCACGTTAATCCCATTTCTCTTCCTCCCCCTTTTTTTCCCTCTTTCTTACTTGTTTTCTGTCTCTCTCTTTTTCCTCTCTCTTTTGACGGTTCTAGCCACGCCGTCTCCTTTTCTTTTCCTACATTTTCTTCCTTCTTCTCTTGTAATCTATAGTTTTATGATGTTTGTGTCCTTTTGCTTCAGGACTCTTTTCTTCTGCTAATGTAAATGAAAAATTGGATCTAGCAGTGCACATGTGACATGTTATTGGCCGGTCTAGCCTGTGTCTCTCTCATTCATATGACTCTGCCGGTTTCAGACTTAATGCCTTAATATGTCTTGTATGTTTTGTGTATTTCTGTTAGGATGTGTTCTGCTTTATCCTTCAATAAATCTATTCTTAAAAAAAAAGAAGTATAAGGGTACAATGAGATTACATAAATCAGAAAAAATATCTAATAGATAAATATCTTAATAATGATATAGTTTATAAAAAACAGTGAAGACCTAGCTGTTCATTCAGTCCTGCTGGGACTAAGGTGTTCAGCCGATAAAGCCATTTAGCCTCTCTTCTCAAAAGGACTAGATTTCTATCACCACCTCTGATATTGACAGGCTGCTGGTCAATGATTTTATACCTGAGGGAAGCTAGATTATGTTTGTGAGTTTTGAAATGATGGGCTACTGGTTGTGCTTGTGGGTCCCCCTCCAGAGCAGCCCTGATGGCCGATCTATGCATCACCATCCTTTCACGGAACTGCCTGGAGGTTTTCCCAATATAATACAGGGGCACCTGATAAAATAAATAACATGAGTGCTAGTACATGTGAGTATTTTATCAATTTTAATGACTTTACCTGTGTGGGGATGTGAAAACCCTGTGCCTGTCTCCATATAGCTGCACGTAGTGCAGCCCACGCATTTATAACAACCTTGTTTTCTGGACAAAAATGTTGTTATAGGTTTTGGTTTGTGTCCCGATATATCATTATGGACCAACATGTCCTTCAGATTTTTGTTACGTGTGTAGGAGGGCAACAACTGATCAGTTTTTAACATTGGCAAATCTTTATCAGAGGTTATGATTGACCAACTTGGTTTAGTTATTTTCTTAATGTCCTTACTAATGGAGCTGTATTTTTGTACAAAGGGAATTTTGTGTGTCATAGCATTAGTTTTAGGTTGGAAGCACTGTAAAACCTCCTTCCTGCTCATACCTAATACTTTCTCCTTAGTAGCCACTAGCATGGACCAATCATAACCCCTAGTTTTAAAGTCTAGGGCCATCTTGGTGATCTCCACCTCTGTTTGAACCAAATCGTCAGAAATACGGTGAATCCTTAGTAATTGAGAATAAGGTAGACTGTATTTAGTTGCTGAAGGATAAAAACTTGATGCCTGTAATACCGTATTTTTATCAGTTGTTTTTTTGTGTAAGTTCGTATGTATGTAACCCTCTCTGACAGAAATTTCAACATCCAAGTAATTTACCTTTATGTTACTCACATTAGCCGTAAATTTTATGTTCTCATCAACTATGTTGATCTTTTCTAACAGTTGGTGTACAGCTATTTCCGTGCTCTGCCAAATCAAAAATAAATCATCTTTGTATCTTACAAAAAAGATGATGTTATTTGACACCTATCTATCTGAAAAGAAAATGTCTTTCTCCACCTCAAACATAAACAATTGGCGAATGCTGGGGAAACACAACTTCCCATAGCACAGCCCTGACATTGCTCAAACCATTTATTGTCAAATAAGAAGTAATTCTTGACCAAAGTTAATTGTAACAACTCAATAAAAAACATTACATCTGGACCGTTATATTGAGGAGAACTAGATAAAAGTCTCCTGGCTGCCTCTACACCTCTCCCATGAGGGATATTGGTGTAGAGGCTCACCACATCTAAAGTGCATAGTAGACAATCAATAGGTAATCTGGATAATGCATTTCATTTATTGATTAGGCTAGTGGTATCTTTTAAGTAGGTCGATTGTGTTTGAATGACCGGCTGAAAATAATAGTCCAGAAATTGTGAAACTTTGTACACATGTTCTATCTAATATATGTACAAATATATATGTTCCGCTATTAACTTAATTGCTATGCAGTTAGTAGGAAGCATGTAACCATTGTTATTGTTTGCAGCTTGTTTCCATGGCAATGTGACACTGGACGTGCATCGCGGCATACGCAATGACGTCACTAGACCGCGCCACAGCTGACGGGAGATTGCCGCCCGACGGATCACGGCGGGAGGCGGTCCCCTGCTCCGGCTCGCGCATCGTGCACAGTGGTGGGGGTTATAAGGTGAGTGCTCTTTCATGTATGTTTGTATGTCCTGAGGAAAATTAATAATTTGAAACGTTGAAAGCTATAAGGGGCTCCTGCTTTACCTGATCACCAGAGTCTTGAGTGCCGTACGTCCATTGATTATAATCACCGTCCAGCACATGAAGGATAAGTAAGGGCACCGGACCAAGTCATTCCCAATATCAGAGAGTGCCGGATCATTACACACATATATATATATATATATATATATATATACCCCTTCACAACTCACGGCACTGGAGACAATTTTCAAATGCAGTAAACAGCTTGTATTTTAGGTAGACGCACGTTTCAGAGCTACTGCTCCGTCCTCAGTACCATACAAGATAAAACACAATAAACAATACACACATTTAAATACCTGTACAGGTCCCGCCAGGCACAGCCGCCGTCCTCCTGGTTCCCGTTCTCGACCGCTGCTCTCACTTCCGCTTCCGCTCTCAGGCCTCATGTTGCCAGGCAACGCTAAGCTTGCGCGTCACCTGCCCCACGGACTGTAGAACGGGACGTATCTGATATTGCAGCTCCGGAACTGGTTCCCCCGGGGTCTGCTGCATAAGCCTGACAGGGACCTAAACAAAAAACAACACATGATACAGACACTATAAAGAAAAAACATAGACAATAAACATCACATAAAACATACATATCATACCCAGGAACATAATCCCACTACTAATTAAGGATCGCTATAAGTACATATATATCTACTGGCTGGATATAACCGCGCTAATACAAAGTAGGTCCCCCTCACTGGGAGCGACATCCCCCAGTGTATCCTACACACGGGGCGTGTCATCCCTCAGTGATACTGTGTTGTACCCACAGCAACCCAATCTACATGACATTCCAGTTAATTTTGTCATTAAGACCAAAAGGAGTAAACGTATTTAGTCTCATAATCCACCTAGATTCTTTTTCCAGCAAGCATTTAGACCTGTCCCCTCCGCGTAATGTGAGTGGAACATGGTCAATGCCAAAGTAGCTTAAATCACATAATTTATGACCTGCTTGTTTGAAGTGGTGCGCCACCGGTTGGTCCACTGTCTTACCCTCAAGTGTCAACTTGATGGCTGACCGATGGGCTGCCATCCTTTCGCTCAGCTTCCGTACTGTCTGGCCTATGTAATAAAGGCCACAAGGACAAACTATAACATATACCACGAAAGAAGTGTTACATGAAATTACATATCTGATGTCATACTTTTTATCATTATTGTGTGGGTGTTTAAAATCTTTACACACCACCATGTAACGACATGTGGTACATTTCGGGCATCTATAACAGCCTGGAGCCTTGCGATGGACATTAGGTGTATCTCCCTTGCCCTGGTATGGTACTTGTATGGTACTGAGGACGGAGCAGTAGCTCTGAAACGTGCGTCTACCTAAAATACAAGCTGTTTACTGCATTTGAAAATTGTCTCCAGTGCCGTGAGTTGTGAAGGGGTGTACGCTGTTTTTTCACTGGCACGGGACGTATTGCTGTTTAATTGTTTGGAGTGCCGGCTGCTATGGACTAATATATATATATATATATATATATATGTGTGTGTAACCACTAGTTAAAATAACTATTTTAGGCATTTATGTATAATGTTAAATCTGATATGGATATATATGTATTGTGACATGTTGTCATGGCTGACCTGGTAGGGTTTGTTTGTTTGTTTGTTTGTTTGTTTGTTTGTTTGTTTTTTGTTTGTTTGTTTGTTTAGGTATGCTAAAGATTTTATGATAAAAAGTGTTTATCACATATTATATGCTCATTATATGAGTATACGGGTGGGTGTCGTGGACTTATTCATTAGCAGCAGGAGTGTCAGCCCAGAGTGTCCACACAGCTCTGACTGACCAAGTTGGGCTCCTCTTAAAAGAGCGGGAAAGATCCTGGGCTTTAGCCTCTACAGTATAAATATCAGCCCTGCACTTCTGTTAAGGGAGTCATATAGTGCCTGGCAGTTGGGGGAGTGAGTCCCTGGCTAGACAAAGCACCTGAGGTACAGTCTGACATTACAGCTGGATCTCCCTGTCAGAATGCAGGTCTCTGTATACACTGACTAAAAAGACAAACATTCAGCCAGGCACAACAGAGGGAAGTCACTGAGGGAAGCTGTGAAAGAGAGAATCTGCAGTAAAACCTGTGTGACTGATTCCTGTCAGCGGCAGAGAGCAGAGCCTAGCTACAGAGCAGTGGTGCTAAAGTGACAGGCAAGAGAAGCAGCCAACAGCAGTAGGTCTGTATAGTAGCACTACACCTCTACATGTCAGATGGAGAATAGGGACAAGACTTTCATCAAGTAATCCACTATGTACCTCCACAAAGACTGCAAAACTATAGCCCACAGGTGAACACTATACACCATTGGCGTTTCTATAATGGGTGCAATGTGTGTGGAGCACACGGGCCCCTGGGTCCAGGGGGAACCCATACCGCACACATTGCACCCATTTCAATACTTACCTAACCGGAGTCCAATGGCGAGCGCAGCGTCCGTGGCGGAAATCGCTGCCAAAATGTCTGCCGCACATGCGCGGTAGCCAAATTGCTCTCCAAATCATGGTGGGCGCCATGTTTCCGGAGACCTGCGCATGCGCAGTAGACTCCGGCACATTGCCGGAGTCTACAGCGCCGTTCAGAGGAGGGGGCCCACCCGGAGGTGCACACGGGCCCCCTCCTCTGTAGAAATGCCCCTGCTATACACTGACAGGAGGCTATAAACAGTTGCTGCTGTCATGTTATTATATCCCAAACTGCTAGCAGAGTCAGCATAAGAGCCACAGGCAGTATGCAGTGAAAGGAAGGAACTGTGTCAGGTCAATAGTAACTAAAAGCAAAAGTTGCATCACTATTGAAATTTAAGGAGAGAGGGAGAGATATTTGCCATCCACAGAAAGACCAGGAATTCTAACTAAAAAAGCTCATTAACTCATCTAACAATACTGCATACATTTCTTATATAAGAGATTAACACTAAAGAGGTGAGTACAGCAATATTACATTCATTCCAATGCTGTTTAAGACAGATTCAAGCAGGCTATAACAAAAGAAAAGTTTTGGAAATGAACAATAAGCTTTGCCAGGATATAATTGCATAGGCCGCATATCAGCTTCAGGAATTGGAAAGAAATGTAATGACTGATATGTAATATTATCCTAGCTCAAAAGACTGGAAACAATTATTTAATAGTACAGTTAAAGTCCAATGAGAAGTATATAGCATTAAGGGCAACTTTTATCAGCTGCACTGTCAAATTGGAGCATTAGACATTTTGATTTAATAGTTTTTGTTAACTTACTTTCCCTTAGTTACAAGAAAATGACTGCTATTTTAGAAACTTAATCTATACTACAGTATAAATCAGAGAGAGAAACAACTTTTGGTTTAAAGTTTTTATTCATTTTAACACTTATAGGCATTATATAATACATCAAGAGAGAGCTATAAACAAAATTGTCCATGTGGACAGATGTATAATGACGTTGCAAAGTGAACATTCACAAAGTTATACAAGAAGTAAACATTTCAAACAAATATATAGGTATTTGTACAATGCCATAGTAATCGGAACTATTTGAGTTATACATTAATGAAGTAACATGGGTAGGTGAGTTCAATAAAAGTCATAAACAGAAAACAAGAGAAAATAAAACCAAAAGGGAAAAGACGAAGACAGTGAAGGGGGTATGGTAGGGGAGAAGGGAGAGGAATAGAAGGTCATGTTGCTTTAACAAGCATATATGTGCACAACAATCAAAAGAGTAGGTGAGACTATAGTTGTGGATTGTCAGGAGTAACAGTAAGATTATACCAAATATCTTTTTTAGTCTCATCATCAAGAGAGGAGATGTATCTTCCCCATTTTTGTGTAAATTTATTGACTTGACTATTTGAATTGAGAGAAAGGGCTCTCTTGTCAAAATAGATCAGTTGTAAGAGTTTATGCTTCAGTTCTTGGATGGATGGAGAGGATTTCTCAATCCAGTGTATTCGGATTAGTTTCTTTGCCATAGTTAAAGTGATAATAAGAAAAGGAGAGAGATTGCGATCTTTTGTGGGAAGGCTCCAACCCTCTAAATTTAGACATAAACAAGCTAGAGGATTCAACTCTAGTTTCACTTGAATAGAAGAGTTAAGGAAAGCTAGAACTTTACGCCAGTATTTCAAAATTTTTGCACAGGCCCAGAAGGAGTGGAAAAATTTTGCATTAGTCATAGAACATTTAGGGCATATGCCAGATTCTAAGTTTGATATATGTTTTCTTTGAGCAGGAACTGGAATATCAGCACTCCAGGCACGGGTTAGTGCGTCGAGATAATTATCTTTTTGGGGTGTTGTAAGAATAAGATAGAGTGATTTGGATTTAAAGGCATGCTTGGAGAGGGAGTTGAGAAATGTGTCCAGAGGGTGGGTTAGAGTGTGCCTTGAGTTATTTGGTTTTACAGATTGGGCAAAGTGTCGTGCTTGTAAATATAAATAAAAATGGGAGTTAGGAAGATTATAGGAGTCTTTGAGGGAGGAGAAAGGTAGAACAAATCCTCCTGGGTCAAATAATTTTGTGGCTAGGTTAAGACCTTTCTCGGACCACTGGTGAAAAGTAGAGTTAGAGATGGACGGTGCGAAGTTAGGGTTACCCCAGAGTGGAATGAATGAGAATCTGGTATATGAGGATTAAAGGGTTTTATTTATTTTAATCCAGCTATTATAGGTATCTCGAAATAAAATATGATGTAAAATATGCTTAGGTATGAGACTGGTTGGTGTATGGAGAAGCGCTCCGGGAGAGAATGGATAGAAAATATGTTGTTCTAGGGTTTTATCTGTGTGGGTAGATGTTTCCATGAGCCAATCAGCAATATAACGGAAATGGGTGGTGAGAGCATATAAAGAAAAATTTGGGAGATTTAGGCCACCTGAGGTTTTTGATTTATAGAGTTTTTTTTAAGGCTAATCTCGATCTCTAACCATTCCATAGGAAGGTGGAGATAGCTTTTTCCAGATTGCGCATATCATGTTTAGTAAGAAGACACGGCAACATTTGTAAGAAATAGTAGATTTTAGGAAAGATAACGCTTTTTAAGACTGCTGCTCTACCAAATAAAGATAACGGAAGTTTAGACCATGACTCTAGTTGAGAAAAGATTTTAGAGAGAAGAGGGGTAAAATTAGCTGAGTAAAGTGTCGATGGGTTGTTAGTTATTTGGACTCCTAGATATGTGACTTGTGAGGGTTGAATATGAAACTGGGTCAAGACAGAATGGGAACTAAGCTTGGGGGATAAAGAATGGATGGGCAAGATTACTGACTTGGATATATTAATTTTATATCCTGAGATGGGACTGAAAGAGGCAATGATGTCCAGTATTACTGGGAGGGA
The DNA here is from genome assembly GCF_028390025.1 of Pseudophryne corroboree. Classification (NCBI taxonomy): domain Eukaryota; kingdom Metazoa; phylum Chordata; class Amphibia; order Anura; family Myobatrachidae; genus Pseudophryne; species Pseudophryne corroboree. The sequence goes on along the minus strand of NC_086449.1, from coordinate 593,549,567 downwards.
TTTTATCGGATTAGAGATAAAGAGGATCATGTCATCCGCAAATAACGAAACTTTTAACTCTGAGGAGAAAATACGTATACCCGAAAATTGTGTGGCTAAGCGGAGGGCGATTGCAAGGGGTTCGATTGCCAGGGCGAATAGAAGGGGTGAAAGGGGACAACCCTGTCGTGTTCCTTTCTGTATTGGGAATGGAGGAGAAAGGAACCCATTACAGGCTATTTGGGAAGATGGTAAGGAATAGATTGTCTTAAGGAAAGCGATGAAGGTGGGAGGAAATCCAAAGCGTTCTAATGTAAGGAACAGATGCGTCCAATGTACTAGATCAAAAGCCTTCTTGGCGTCTATGGAAAGGATGATTTTTCCACCGGACTCATCTGTTCCCTTCCTTTCAGCCTGGACTGCAGCCAGAACCTTGCGAATGTTCGTGACTGAATGCCTGCCTTTAATGAATCCTGTCTGATCTGGATGGACCACTGCGGGAAAGAGTGGATTTAACCTAGTTGCAAGAATTTTTGTGAGAAGTTTGTAATCACAATTTAATAATGAGATGGGTCTATATGATCCTGGGAGAGCGGGGTCTTTTCCTGGCTTTGGTAGTAATTTAATTATTGCTGAATTGAAGTATAAAGGAAGAGAACCATTAGATAGAATATAGTTGTAAAATGATGTTAATATTGGGCTGAGACGTTCGATAAATAGTTTATAAAAATCCCAGCAGAATCCATCAGGACCAGGCGTTTTTGCTGGCTTTAAGGACTTGATAGCCTTTCTAACTTCTTCGACAGTAATTGGCTGAATTAGTGATGGGATTAGGTCTTGAGGAACTTGAGGGTATGGCAACTCATGCCACATTGTTTGAGAAATAGCTAAGGAAGAGGAGGAGATAAGGGTAGATGTATCAAAAGACATGTCAGAAGGATTAGAGGAAAGGGTGGGCTGGTTAGAGGCATAGATATCAGCAAAAAAAATCTCTCATTATTTGGGTTATCTGTTTATTCGAGGAAGTGTGTGTTCCGTCAGGAAGGAGTAATGGGTGGACTCTCATTGGGGGTCTGGTACCATTTAGAATATTAGTTAAAAGTTTGCTGGTCTTATTTCCATATCTGTGAAAACGAAAATTAGATGAGAATTGATACTTATCTGATAGTGATTGTAGTAATTCATCAAACTTTACTTTAGCTGCTAAGTATATGGATTTATTGGTGGTGGAAGGGTTAAGCTATATGAAGAATAGGCATTGGAAAGTGTTTGTTGGAGAGATATATATGATTCAGAATTTCGTTTCTTTTCCTGGGATTCGTATGACATGATGGAACCTCTAAGAACTGCTTTCGCAGACATCCAATAAAGCGATGGATCTGAGGCAAGAAAGTGTTTGTTGTGCTCATGGTAATCTTCCCAAGCTTTGATTAAGTGTGAGTTAAATTTAGGTGAATTATTCAGTTGTGCTGGGAATCTCCATGTTCTGCGTGTGGAAATTTCATTTTGAGTTTTTAATGTTAGCCATACCAGAGCATGATCTGACACTATTATTGGCTCAATACCAGAGTCTGTGACATGGGTAAAGAGGGTATTAGATAAAGTGATATAGTCTATATGGGATAGGGTATTGTGAGCGGAGGATAAACAAGTGTATTCACGTTCAGTAGGGTTAAGAGCTCTTCATACATCAACCAGCTGAAGCATAGATAGAAAGGAGGGTATACCTAATTTAGGTAAAGGCTGGAGAGATTTCTTATAGTGGGATTTGTCTAGATAGGGGTGAGATATTAATTAAAATCACCTCCTAAAACGATATTAGAGGAGGCATAGGGTAATAACTTCTGAATTAAAGTGTGAAGGAAAGGTTTGGGGTTGGAATTAGGAGCGTATAGAGAACATAAAGTGTAAGTGGTGGAGTATATTTTAGCCAAGACTATGACGAACCTACCCTCTGGATCTATTTCAGTGGATAAAACTTCTAATGGGAGAGTTTTAGAAATCAGTATAACAACTCCCCTAGATTTAGAATTAAAAGGAGAGGAGGCTAGGATCCGCCAATTGAGCATCTGCAATTTGTCAGTTTCCTTTGCTGTGAGGTGAGATTCTTGGATAAACACTATATCTAATTTCTGTTTATTTAGATAAACCAATACCTCACGCCGCTTTGCTGGAGAGTTGAAGCCTCCCACATTGATCGTGCCAATCTTTAAAGAAGACATGTGAAGTCGTTGATAGAGTACTTCAGCTGCACGGTATATACTTTAGTAATCTTGCTGGGAGACCTGGAAGTGGTGGAGACACACAAGAAGGGAAGACAATAAGGAGGGGGGGGGGGGTGGACAAGACAATGAAGCAACAAAAGAAAATACATTTTTCATGGGTATGGACCTCATGACATATGATGATTCAGTATGCCCTGTGGCATATAGCTTCCGCAGTATGTGAAAACATATAAAAAACCAAACAGCACTTTTTAAAGTGCTTGAATAACCAGAATTAAACATATCGGAACATGACAGGTGTTCTAGCACCCTGAACAATAATTGAAGAGACCTCTTTGAACTTATAATAGATGATAATTGAGTATTTTAAGTATGATAATAGATAGACATTAGTAAAAGAAAAAAGGGGAGAGCGAGTGATACAGTGTATTCTGCAAAGCTAGTAGTAGTAGAAGGCATTTATTATAGGATAAAAAAGGGGGGAGAGGGGGGGAGGTGTGTGTGAGAGGGGGGGAATGAGGGAGGGGGGGGGGAGGGGGGTGAAGGTAACCTAGATATTCAGGAGACCTGGTGGTTATGTTACAGGGAGGGTAACCTGCCTTGGGAGTTTGTGTAAAACAATGTAAAGAAGGTTAGTTATAAGAACTTGCTTAAAACAAAACAAAAACAAGACAAAGCTGAACATGGGTAAAAGAGCAAAGTCTATTTTTGTGAAGGAGGTGGGTCTGAGATATCTTCAGGCATCGGGCGACTCTCTTCTCTCAGAAAGGCTTGAGCATCATCTGGGGAGTTAAAGTCATAATGTTTATCGCCAACAAAGATGCGTAAGCGTGCCGGGTACATGAGAGCAAATCTTCTTTTCTCTGAGACGAGGGATGAGCAGATTGGTGAAAAGGCTTTTCTCTCCCTGGAGAGCTCGACTGAGAAGTCTTGAAAGAGACGAATACGTTTGCCCTCCCATGTCAGATCTTGAATCTGTATGGATGCTTTCCAGATAGCAAGCTTGTGTAGATAGTTTAGGCATTTGAAAATAATAACCCGAGGCCTCTTGTCATGTGGTTTAGGCGGGGGGCCTACTCTATGGGCCCTTTCGATCACTAGGTCTTTGCATTCTGCTTCTATCTTCAGGAGTTTTGGGAGGGTGGTGGTTATAAAGGATGTTATATCAGAACCTTTTATTGATTCTGGGACTCCAACTATTCTGATATTGCATCTTCTTGATCTGTTCTCAATATCATCAACTTTATTCCAAAGCTGGTGATTTTCTTTTTGGAGCCTTAAAATATGGCACTGTGCTTCAGATAAATCATGGGATATTGTGCCAATATGGATTTCTGTATCAGAAACCCTTCCCTGTAGATGTTGTAGCTGCTGGGTAATTTCAGACACTGCCTGTGTCAGTAATGGGGTCATGGTGTTTTGTATTGCATCTACTATATTCCTGTAAGTAACAGGGGAGTCAGGGGAGCGCCGTACCTGAGGAGAATCAGGATCCTCTGTTGCTGCAGCAGCAGCTTTCTTATGTGCAGGGACGCTGGGCACAGGTGTCTGTGTCCGACGCCATGATGGGTATAGGCCATTAAAAGGGTTAAGATCTATAGAGCTGTTATGCTGTAATGATAAGATAAAAATGTGAAAGTGTAATCCTTTGAATATTATTCCATGTCATTAAACTTCTGTACTTACCTGTTTAATATTATTATTCCTGATGACTGTTATTGAAGAACCTGGAACGGAAAGAGAAGAAAGGTTTATTAGTTGTATCTATATTTTAATTGATGTACAATTGCATTACCCATTATCACACTGATACATATATTGAAATTACTTGTATTACATTTAAAACCATTTAGGCTTTCCCAAGTAGGCTCCATCTCCTATTGCAGGACAAATATACTTGGGTGGAGGCACTTTAAGAATTGGATAGCTCCCCATCTTGTAGTAGAAAGGTTGCATATATATACTGTGTGTATATATATATATATATGTATGTGACCCGTTCAGTGGAGACAGGCACACGATCAGTGGAGACAGGCTGGGGGGAGTAACCAAAGGAGTGGCTATCCCAGAGCTGTGCTGAACCGTTCTGGGAAGGCACCCCCCTGACAGCCAACCACGGCATTTACCGAAGCCACTGCTCCACCTGCGGAAGAACAGCACCCAGATCCCTGTCGCCCCCGGAAAACAGTCAACACTGCAAAAGGTAGCCCCAGCCTCCTAGCTGACTAGAGCGGGGGAGTGCTGGCGTTTAAGGGAAGGAAGTGGATGGACAGTCCTCCAATCGGCGAGCAGGGGGCGTGGCTACGCATGAGCCCGATTGACCATTGGCTGGAGCCGTGGCTGAAGACATCAAAGGTCAGTTCTAAACGCACCACACCGCTTAGACATTTATAGTGACACTAGACAGGTGACGAGTGATTAATCATCCCAGGCAGCCTTGGTCTAGCCTCAGCAGCACGCTTATAGGCTATACATGCAGACTATTAACAGGAGCCTCAGAGACATAAGTGTACTGCGTTAACCTAGTGGCTCTATTATAACTGCTAATACTTACCAGAAGGAGAGGTAGAGACGGTCTTCAGTGATAAGGGAAGAGTACATTTAAAAAGGAAAAGATTACTATCACTTAAAGTAATATTTACCCACTACAAGCAGGAACAGCAGTATATGTAAAAGCATAACGATAAGGGGGCTGCTGCATCCAATCTAACATTCAAGTACACCCAAAGTGGATCATCAGTGACCTCTAGGGGGAGCTATTAGAACTCCTTCAGTGAGCCTTTCCTCTTACTGTGGATTACAGCCAAATAGGATGCAACTAACTTGCAGTGTATGAACTATTTGGATACAATTGTAATATTGCAGGAGAGTAACTATTCTGATAGGACACTCATTACCACAGGCCTTGTTATACTCCACTAGAAGGATATCTACCCAGTACAGGGAATAAATAAATATATATATATATATATATATATACTTGGTTAAGTCCACTCTCCAGGCTTAATAGAACCAGCCCAAAGGCCAGTATATAGAAATTGGAAATGTAGGCACTAACCAGTACATTCCAACAGGTATTTATTAATGATAACTCACAAAGACATACTGTGTATGTGTGTATATATATATATACATATATATATATATATGTCTTTGTGAGTTATCATTAAAAAATACCTGTTGGAATTTATTGGTGAGTGCCTATATTTCCAATTTCTATATATATATATATATATATATATATAGAATCACATGCCAAACACTCGGGGTGAGGTTTAAGACAGAACCAGCACTCTGCGTAGTTTTCAAGACAGATTTTACTCCAAACTGTACTTCAATCATGAAATAGTCACATCGACATCAGCATAAAACGACAAAGGCATATACTCATCGCATCAAGATGATAATGTGGCACTGGAAAACTCCCTAACAGCCGTTTTCGGTGAACAACCTTCCTCAGGGGAATAACCAGGCAAAGGGTCTAGCTGCCATGTGAAAAAGTGCTTGCGTGTCGTGCAGCCACGACACGCAATATATATATATATATATATATATATATTCATTAGACTGCTGTTGGGCCCTACTGAAAAGGATAGGACAGCTATATATATGCATATATATACACAAAGGGGTCGATTCAATTCGGCCAGGAATTAGCTCCCGACGCTATTCAATTCAGCTAAAGTTAAGTCGGCGAAAGACCGTTCTCCCCAACTTAACAGGTAGTTTTGTCGGGAGAACGGGCATTCTCTGACTTAACTACCCGCGGCGATGCTGATTCCCGACAGAATCAGCCTCGCGCCGGCCGGGCGGCAGCACTTTTGTCGGTTTTCTTCTCTCACCCCCTGGGGATGAGAGAAGAATTACCGACAATTGCAGGTAACTAGCAGCTGAATTGAATAGTGTCGGGAGCTATTTCCCAGCGCTATTCATAAGTTGCCAAATTTAATCGACCCCATAGACTTTCTTTCATTAACTGTGGACTATATGTCAAAAGAAAGGTTAATTCAGTGTTATTAATGTAAAAATGCATGCCGTTAACTTAATGTAATGCTATTGGATGAATTGTACCATAAGGAGTTAATATTGTTTCGTAAATTGTTCATTAACTGTATAGTCGCTATCTGAAGTTGCCAGTAGGATGTATACTTGATCTTGGTATGGCCACTATGATATCTAGAAGTAAATGTGTATCGTATAAGACACTGGTTTATTGTGCATATTACTTGTGTGTATTACTTACCTGTTCGACAGGCGGAGAGTGAAGAAATTCAGAAGAGGCAGGAGGGAGTCCTAATTATAGGCCTGTAACGCAAATACGACATATTGGTATAAGGTTATCCCAAGCTTCCACTTGTCTATAGTTAAAACATAAAACAAAAGCTTGGGTGGAGGCACGCAAATAGTTAGCAGTAACCAGGACCATTATAGCCAAAAACAGGGTTACATATATATGTGTGTATATATATATATATATATATATATATATATATAAAGCACTAATCCATGACACTCAACATTCCTAGAATCAGGGTGTAAGAGTGTGACATGGTATGTGAACACACTGTTTAAATTGAAAATCACATGACCTCTGCCCTCACTATATTGGCTAACAATAATAAGAAAATAGTTTTAGCTAATGTATTGATTGATTGATGCATTTATGCCTGCAGCCCCCAGCAAGGGACCCCACTATACTGCAGGTCCTACTCTATTGCTCAAAATAATTATCATAAAAATAGCTATTACATTAGTGTTAAACTGTAGGTAATATATCTGGTCTAAAGATCATAGCAACTTTGCTTTTAAAGGTGAGAGTTACCAACACACCTGTAGTAAAGCACCTCTTTTCCCAATCACTTATGGGTGAGGGTACATATGATTTAAACAATATAAAGAATCCTTGATGCATTTTTTATCAGGTGTCTAATTGTGAATGGAGGGCCAAATTCAGCATGAGTTGTAGTTTTGTGAAAAATTGCAAAACTACAACTGTTTTCTATCATGCGGGGGGCCGCCCACACAGAGCTAGGCCGCCCAGCATGCCGGGTCCTCCCTCCCGCTAAAATGCGAGCGCATCGCCCATGGTAATTTATGAATTCATTTGCATCCACACCTATACTTGTGTTTTAAAGTCTCTGTTTTGTTGTGTGATCATATTTATGGGTGTGGTGACACCTCTTATTGGCTGTAAAACACTTATATACTGTAGGCTGCATAGTGCACAGTTTGAGGAACACATATTCTTTACTCAAATATAAGAAACTTGTTAGTGTTTAATTAATGTTAACTGTATTTCCTTTTTTCACCAGTGTGATGGACACAGTACACTTTCAAGGATGAACTTTTTTGTCCTTTTCTGTATACAGTAACTAGCTGCAAGATGACTAAAACTTGTCTTGTTAATATTATTAACTAGCTGCAAGATGACTAAAACTTGTCTTGTTAATATGTTTAGAAGGCAGTTATGCTGGTCACTTTTCTACATTTAAATTAATTACTTTATTTAAAATCTGATAAACTGTATAGGGTTTTTGGCACAGTTTTAATTACAATAATAAAAAGAGCACTATTTACATTTTGATTAATAGATGTAAAATATTGAGATTAATTCATTTTCTTCAAAGCATTTTCTTGTCAAAATGTTATATGAAAAGTTAAAAACAATATAGAGTTGATAATTCAAATTTAAATAATTTATTGAATTAATATAATCTCACCTTATTGAAAGGTGAAATGTGTCTTTAATAAAATCCTATGATGACTAGTGGTACTTTATCCATCATGTTCACATAGCTTAGCTTGTGCCTTATGAAGATATCCCTTTTTATAATGTGAAATTGTGTTAAAATTTCTTTGCAAATCTGCTCAAAAAGAAATAAAACATAGTGTCCTCAGTTTATATAAAAAAATATATGTAAACTCTAAATTTAAACTCAGAAGAGTGAAAACTATGCTTCTAATATGTATCCTTCAAATAATCTTCACACTGGATAAACTGTATCCAGACTTACTCAAAAAATAAAATAAAACATAATACACATAACAACAAATGTTTATTTTATGTGCAAAAAAATGCACTCACGTATAATTATGAGTGAAAAGGCTCTTGTCAGAATGTCCAGGAAAATATCCAAGCACTGAATAAACATATTAAAAAATTACATAACTACAGTATAACATAATATTGTTTCAAAGTACAAATTCACGTGAACAGTTACTATACTCACATAAATACCAAGTAAAAAGATATATCTAATTATAATTTTATCCAAATGATTCAGTGGGCAGACCAAATGCCTTTCCTTTGTTATGATCTCCAACCACTTCAACATGTTTCTCCTTCTTTTTCAGAAATTAAAATAAATTGTTTCTATATTTCAATAATAAGAGAAGCAGAAAAAGAGCTGCAAATGCTGCAATGCTTTTATAATGAAGACTTTAAATATAAGACTTAACATTTTTCCAAAATACTTTTAACCTTTTCCTCAGTTTGCACTTATGCTTCAACACAAATATAAGTTTTGCCTCAACTAAACCAACTAAGACAGCTCTATAAATACTCCCAAGATTTTACTTGATGGGCTTAGCTAATGCAAAAATGTGAATTGATTGGGTAATTGCTGCAATCACAGTATATTGTAAATGAAATTCAACACAAAACATCTATTGTCACTCAAATCAATATTGGGGCTTCAAGTATTTTGTTCATTTCACGTTCACCTGTATATTTAGAATTCCAATTATTTTCCTTTTTGAACACATCAAAATACAATACTGCACATTTTTTGCCTAGCAGCATAGCATCTTGACCCATGGCATACATGGGATCTGGACTATGGGTCGAAATTCTTTTGATTGACAGTCATTAGGTCAACCCCATATGGTAGACAGACAAAAGGCTGACACTGACAAAATGTTGACATATGAAAAGGTCAACGGGTTCAAAAGGACAACAGGTTCAAATGATTGACATGATAATGGTCAACACACATATAGTTGACACATGTTTTTGTGGGGTATTTTTTTTTTTTTTTTTACTTTTTCCATCCTTATCTATCCATGTCACAAATCGAAACCTTCAGTAACCTTGTGCTAAATGAATCGAGACACAGTGCCTGAAATGCAGAGAGCGAAGAGAGCACATGAAAGGACGTGTTTCAACAAATGGTGGTCCCAGGTAAAAAAAACATCCACATTAACCCCAAAAATGGAAATAAAGTGTGTCGACCATTGACATGTTGACCTTTTGACCTAATTGCCATTTTATCCATGTCGACCTTTTCTACTGTCAACCTTTCATATGTTGACCTTTTTTCCATGTTGACCCTTTGCCAGTGTCAACCTTTTGTCTGTCGACCATATGGGGTTGACCTTTTGACTGTAGACCTAATGCATGTAGATCTTGTATACCACACCTAGCATACCATGGGTAAAGTGGCTTTGTATGGCTTATAAGTTAAGTAACTCCACACCTAAATCCTTATCAAATTTCATGCAAATTACTTCCTGTGTGTATAAGAGAGAAGAGATAAAGCATCAGGTACTTTTTATTCTGTGCTTAACTGCTCCATCAGATTATCTTCACAGCAAGTGGAATTTGCCTCAACAGCTGCCCTGCAAATACCAGCCTTCCAGAAATTCCTGAGGGATTGCTGCTCACAGAATTTCTCATGCTAAATCCTGTTCTGTTTGTTTAGCACTGATTGCAGTGGAGTGTTTTAACAAATGAAATACATTATTGGCACTAGGCAGTAAAATACGGAGAGTCAAATATAATTTGTCATTGCAGTCCACTAAATCTGGAGACATGGCTCAGGGACCTGCAAAAAATAAATAAAAAAAATGATATACAGTCTGGAAATGAGTCCTAAAGACGATCACATAGCTCTTGTGGGTCCCAAAAGCCTGGTGTAAAGGTGTAAGTTGATGATGATGATGATGACCATCATGCATAAAATAAAAATAGATTAAGTAAGAAAAAGTACTCTACAAAATAAGTTCCACAATAGTATTTCATAACATTTGCACAATAAACAATTACCTTATTGTCCATGAGAGTCTTTCTTGTCATTCTAATGTTTGTGCCAGAGATTATATAAAGTATATGAAAAAAAACAAAGAATATGTTAGAAATATCTTCTTTGTTTTATTCTAATCATTTTTATAGTCAAAACTCTGGAGAAAAAAGTCTACGGTAGGTGAGGCAGTGCCTCCTCCGCCTATCTTTTCCGGACATCTCTGATCAAAGCTCACCAAATTTCCAGCAGCAAATACTGCTGCTCCATGAACCCTGTGGCTCATATATTGTGTGAAAATATGGCTCTGGTACTAGCCAGTGCCTCCTCAGCCATTTACCTCGCCGCATGTCCCTGCTGTACAGTATACATTCAGGGAGCAAACTTGCAGCTGCCCCAGTGTAATTTGCAAACAGATGTATTATGATAAGGAATATGCTAAGTTTTAAGATGCCCTGTGATACACCTAGCAAAATGCCCTGTAAGGTGTTCAGAGATGTTTTTCTCCAGTAAGATGCTAAGATTTCTGCACAACAACATATTTCTGAATATGTTCTACAAGGTGCCACGCAGGGCTGGCAAAAGCACACAAAAGCGCGGCCAAACTGTGAATCCCCTGTGTGCAGCAATTTCCCTAGAATCAGAATGCACATATGTGCCTTTCTTTGCACTAATGCTGCTGGGACAGAAGTATTAAAGTATTGAACTCTTTGCTCCATGACACATAAAGTGATGAAACATTATTGACGTATAATTGGAAGACAACTGTATTATTATGCAATATCTGTGATGAATAGCACAGTAATGCAGTAGTAATGGGTACTGCCATTAAGCTACAATCTCTGTTGCCTCAGAATTTTATAAAAAAAAATTCTTGCAGAATTTAAAAATGAAACATAAAGCATAACAGAAGAAATGTACCATATTCATATATGGACAGAATTCTGGGCAGTACGGACGGTGTAATGGGTAGCATTACTGCCTCACTGCGCTGATGACCTGTGCAGTGGCATAACTAGAAATTTTTCTCCCCCAAGCCAAAACATTTTCTCGCGCCCCCCATAATTGCCACTAGTAAATCCGCAAAAAAGGGGGCGTTGCTGAAATGGGTGTGGCTTTGCATAAACACTTGACACTGCAGGAAAAGACTACCTTATACCCCAGTTTTGCAACCTGCACGCCCAGACATTGGCCACCACTGAAAAAAATAATAATCCTGATTCATGCCCCTTACATTATTTGTCATTTTTCCTCCTTATAGTAATGCCTAGTATACATTATGCCACATACTGCAATGGCCCTTTGACATTTTGCCACACACAATAATGCCCATTACACAATATGCCACACACCGTAATGCCCCTGACACATTATGCCACACACCATAAATACCTGTGACACATTATGCCATGCATCGCAATGCCCATTAAACATTATGCTACACACTGCAACACCCCTGAAACATTATAGCACATACAATGCCTGTGATACAGTATACCACACACTGCCATGCCTGTGACACATTATGACACACACCGCAAAGCCTGTTATACATTAAGCCACACAATGCGATACCCCTGAGACATTATACCACATACCACAATGCCTGTGTTATAGTATACCAGACACCATAATGCCTGTGACACATACCACAATGTCCATCATACATTATGCCACACACCACAATGCCCATTACACATTAAGCCCTACAGTAAGGCTTCTAATTACTTTTAAATTACCTGCTCATTGCCAGGGGTTTCATGCTCTTGGTTCCATGCATGGTGCCGGGTGTTTTCATGCTCATTGCCAGGGGTTTCATGCGGTAGGTGTTATGCTTGTTTCCAGGTGTATCATGTACTGGGTGTCAAGCTTGTTCCCAGGGGGTAATATTCGTTGCCAGGGGTTTCATGCACTGGGTGTCATGCTCGTTGCTAGGGGGTAATGCTTGTTGCCAGGAATTTCATAAGCTGGGTGTTGTGCTTGTTACCAGGCGGTAATGCTTGTTACTAGGGCTGTGCTCCCAGTGCCACATATGCCCCCAGTGCCAGATATTCCACCACAGTGCCAGATAAAAATATACCCCCATAGTGCCAAAAACACATATGCCCCCAGTGCCCCATATGCCCCCCCAATGCCAGGTACACCCCCCCAGCTGCTGTGCGGGAAGGAGGGTACAGTCTGTGAGTCTGGAAAGGAACCAGAGGGCACAGCGCGCGCCTCTACTATGTCCATTCTCTGTCTCCAGCAGTGTATCTGTCAAATGAAGTGCCTGTTCGTAAGCCAATCAGTGCTCACAGACCGGCAGCTGTGACTCCTTATTGGCTGCCGGTGCGCGAGCTGTGATTGGCTCACGAAATGGCACTTCATTTGACAGACACGCCGCCGCCGGAGACCTAGGAGGGACACAGGAGAGACACGTGCTGTGCCCTACGGCTCCTTCTCAAACTCACAGCAGCAATCAGTGGTGGCGCCCCTGCATCCCTGTGCCTCCAAGCCTCCGCAGTGGCTGCGGGGGTGCTAGTTTCACCACTGGTCCTGTGTTCAATTCCCACCATAGTCATAACAGTGTGGAGTATGTATATTCTCCTCAAGCTTGCGTGGGTTTCCCCTGGGTACTCCGATTTTCTGTTTGTCCTGTTTAATGTTAATGCCTGCCTTGAAAACAGTGCGTGTTGCACCGAAACGTTGGCCATGCTGGGCATCTTTATATTGGATATGATTCAGTAAAACAGCATCTTCTTCTTAATTCATCACGAGTGCCGCAGTTTCTATTTTTGCTATCTCTACTTCACTGAGGGCACCGCAGAGTATTTTCTCCAGCATCTGAGTGATGGTTCATTCCAGCCATTGTACATTTGGGAGCAGCCTGCCCCCACACGGAACCGAGCACCACCTGCATAGAGTTAAGGGCTGTGGTTTACACAGCCTTCCGTTCGTCTGTATTTACATGCCATTGGTCTGTAAATTATCACAGGATGGACACAGCCAGTGACATACTGGCACACCCAAGCAACCTGACCAGCACCGAATTCCCTGTGGGCTGTAAAGGCATGCCTATCACTAAAGGTTACACCAATTGCTTTACTGATGAGGAAGTGGAGGACATTTTATTCAAGGATGAGTGGCCCCATAAGGACACATCACAACCAGTGGAAGAAATCTGCGAACAACTGATTCAATTAAAAAAACGCGAGGTTTACTATCTCATGCACGGGATATCGCTAACCAAATATTATAGACAGCAAATGATCCCTCGTGGATTTCGTGTCCGTAATGCGCCTACGATCGGCCGCTATAATCCTGATTTTTGCCAGAAATGGATTGGGATAGTCAACAAATGCAGTCTTGACCTGATGGTGTTGGTTATTCAAGAGTCAGAACGTGAGTTGAAGATTGCGCGTGAGAAAATCTCTTAATTGGAAGCTTCCAACATTGAGATCTTAACGAGTGACTCTAGTTCTGATCTATACTCATCAATCAAATGAAAAATTGACGTATATTAGAATGATTTAGTTAAATTTAAAACTAAGAAATTTGACACCGTGCAAAATGATTATGATTCTAATCGAGTGTACCATTGGCTAATGGGAGGTGATAGCCACCAAATAAGAACTGCTGGGGCTTTCTCTAAGCAAAGTTGACGAAGGCGAAGAGAGCAAAGGGGATGCGATGTTCCTACATCAAATAGTGATAGTGAATTTCTGACTCGTGAATCGGACGACCCTTTGGAAGGACTGTCTACCCCTTTAGCCACCGCCATTACAACTCCAAAAGAGTCAATTTTAAGTACCAAGCCACCCGCCGCGGGGGTCAAAACGAGAAGCAAAAGAGAAGGCAGCTCTCAAAAGAACAAGAGAAAATAATTTACAACTTATCTTCAATGGAACTCACAGAAATCGAAGAGCGAGTTCTAAATAAAGGACTGTCTTTTGTCCCTACAAACACTCATAACGATCTCAATTGGAACATAGAGCTACATCAGTTCTCAAGGAAACTCAGATTGCAATAATTTTTTCAGAACAAGGATTCCTTGACGCAGAACACCCCCACTCAGGCATTTCTGTCAAAAAGAAGTACATCCACGTTTGACCCAGTTTCCTCCAATAGCTCCATCAAAACCTTTACACAGCTAATGGACGATTCTGTACAAAAATTTACTCATGCACAGTCCAAATCTCATCATAACTTGAGTCGCCAAGAATCCCTGGCTTTAAGGAATCTATCTGGATACCGTGACATCGTAGTGTGCCCCGCTGACAAAGGGGGCGCCATAGTAATCCAGAATCTAGAGGACTACATGGCTGAGATTGACAGGCAACTTGCTGACGGGGAGGTTTACCTACTATTGCCTGGTGATCCCACAATCCAGTACCAAACAGAGTTACAAGAGATCTTACAGGCAGCGCATTCTCGGGGTGCATTAGAACCAAGACTCCTTAAAGCTTTACAACAACCATTTCCAGTGACGCCTGTTTTATACACCGTTCCAAAGATTCACAAGAGCCTGACTCAGCCTCCAGGACGTCCTATAATCTCGGCCCGCAACTCACTTTACCATCCCATCTCCATGTATTTAGACTGCATTTTGCAGCCGCATGTAGTCAGTCAACCAACCATAATTAAAGACACCACAGACTTTCTGCAACAACTGTCAGCGATTGGCGAAATTCCACAGGACAGTATATTATGCACGTTGGACATCAATAGTCTATATACTTCCATTCCCCACCAGCAGGGACTAGCAGCAACAAGGCTGTTTTATGAATCTCAGAACATCAGCGATATGAACATCGATCTGTTCATGCAACTCCTAGAACTTACTTTGACACGAAACTACTTTATATATAATGGTCAGTTCTACCGGCAACTGTCCGGCTGCGCTATGGGCAGTCACGTGGCCCCTAGCTACGCGAATATTTTCATGTTCTATGGGGAGACTGCTATGTTCTTTAACAACGACAAGTATACACTACGTATTAAGAAATATATGCGCTACATTGATGACTTGTTCATTCTGTGGACCGGGAGTGAGGAATTATTGTGCCACATGATTGAGGGGATTAACAATCGTGATTCTACCATTAAGGTCACTTATCAACATAGTTTCTCCTCTATACATTATCTGGATGTATTAATTACACTTAAGTCTGGATCCTTACATACAGAGGTTTACTCTAAGCCAACCGATAGGAACACCCTTTTATTGGCATCCAGCCACCACCCCAAATCCCTCAAGCGGGGCCTGCCGAAATCACAAATGATGAGGGTTGCAAGAATTGCCGACAACTCCATCACTGCTGCAAGAGGGATTGATGCCACGATTGACAGGTTTGAGGCGAGAGGATACAATTTGAATCTTCTGAAACAACAAAAACAGGAAGTATTATCTATGGATCGGAAACAGTTACTGCTTCCAAAAGAACGCACTGACTCTGCCATTATACCATGAAAGATGGCGTTTACCACCTCCAGTCAAGTCGTCCAAAGAGCGAGCAGGGCCCTATGGCCTATTGTAGTGACAGACAAAGATCTGCAATGTTTCAGACGGAAAAGACCTATTGCCTGCTTTACTAGGGGTAGGAACATTCGTGACATGGTGGTCCATACGGACATTACGGGCTTCAGTCTGTCACAAGTGGAACCACATTTCATGACCAGACTCGCAGGGTGCTATAAGTGCCCCAGATGCAAGACTTGTACCCACATGATTACGGGCAGTTACTTTAATCATCCCCACACAGATCGCAGCTTTAAGATCAAATTTGCACTGTCATGTTTATCGACGTACATCGTGTATATCATCATCTGCCCTTGCAAGATGCACTATGTGGGCAAAACCACACGGACTGTCCGTGAGCGAATGGCTCTTTACCGCTCATCAATTAATAAAGCTTTAAAGACTAAGGTGGCAGATCAACCGGTGTCACGCCATTTTCTATCAGCGGGCCATACTTTGGCTCAATTAAAACATATTCTTATTGATCATGTCCCACCATCATTAAGAGGTGGGGATCGTGACGGTAAACTGTTGAGGTGCGAGAGCAAGTGGATCCATGTCCTCAACACGGTATCTCCCCATGGGATGAACGAACGACTCAACTTGAATGTATTTGGAGGACAATGATTACTCATACAGTTCCAGTCTAAATTTCCACGTGTGCATTCTGCTTAAGCGTAGCATGCCTGCACTTTCTACCAGGACTGTATTTGGTGCTCACACTTTATATTGCTAGACATTTATGGTGTTAAGTATATTATTAGATTTACTGCACAGGTGTTTGCGGTTTCTGGCCACTGTTGCAGTCCCTGTGATATTCTTTTTTGTCAGCCATCTGTTGCACATCAGTAATGACACAATGAGCGTAGCATGTTATTTGTTTTTAGTATAACACCATCAGCTTTGATTCTGTTATTTATGCTCATGTCTAACTGACGTCGGCTGCCATACATCTCATCGCTAGGGGGGCCGGGAAGATCAGTCAGCGGCATCGCGCTGGTGGTCCGGCAACGGGACGCGTTTCTAGGGAGGCGGGAGGCGTTGCCGGGGTAATCAAAGCGGATGCCAGCTGTTGTCACCGGACGTGACGTACTTGCGGCTGTGGCTGACAGAAGCGCACGCCGGTCCCGGCTCTCCCACGGTGTGGTGGCTTCTCCCTATTTAGTTGAGCTTTTTCTGTTTGTCCTGTTTGTTCATTTGTTTAATGTTAATGCCTGCCTTGAAAACGGTGCGTGTTGCACAGAAACGTTGGCCATGCTGGGCATCTTTATATTGGATATGATTCAGTAAAACAGCATCTTCTTCTTAATTCATCACGAGTGCTGCAGTTTCTATTTTTGCTATCTCTACTTCACTGAGGGCACCGTAGAGTATTTTCTCCAGCCATTATATATATATATATATATATATTAGAGATGAGCGAGTTCGGTTCGTCGAGATCCGAACCCCCCCGAACTTCACGTGGTTTACACGGGTCCGAGGCAGCCTCAGTTCTTTCCGCCTTGCTCGGTTAACCCGAACGAGTCAAAACGTCATCAACCCGCTGTCGGATTCTCGCGAGATTCGTATTCCATGTAAAGAGCCGCACGTCGCTGCCATTTTCACTCGTGCATTGTAGATTGAGCAGAGAGAACGTGGCTAAGTTCTCTGCCTGAAAAGCTCAATATCTGTGCTCAGTGTCAGTGCTGCATTGTGGTGACCACCAATATGTAGTACTACAGTACAGTAGCCCATTGCTGTATCTTGCTGCTCTGTGTCAGTTCCAGTATCCTCATCAGTGCTCGCTCAATATCTGTGCACAGTGTCAGTGCTGCATTGTGGTGACCAGTATATAGTAGTACAGTACAGTAGCCCATTGCTGTATCTTGCTGCTCCATGTCACTTCTAGTATCCTGAACAGTGCTCAATATCTGTGCTCAGTGTCAGTGCTGCATTGTGGTGACCAGTATATAGTAGTACAGTACAGTAGCCCATTGCTGTATCTTGCTGCTCCGTGTCACTTCTAGTATCCTGAACAGTGCTCAGTGTCACTGGTCAGTGTCAGTGCTGCATTGTGGTGACCAGTATATAGTAGTACAGTACAGTAGTCCAGTGCTGTTTTCGCTGCCTAGTGTCAGTTCTAGTATCCTCATCAGTGCTCAGTATCACTGGTCAGTGTCAGTGCTGCATTGTGGTGACCAGCGTATAGTCGTACAGTACAGTAGTCCAGTGCTGTTCTCGCTGCCCAGTGTCAGTTCTAGTACCCTGAACAGTGCTCGATATCTGTGCTCAGTGTTAGTGCTGCATTGTGGTGACCAGTATATAGTAGTACAGTACAGTAGTCCAGTGCTGTTCTTGCTGCCCAGTGTCAGTTCTAGTATTCTCATCAGTGCTCAGTATCACTGGTCAGTGTCAGTGCTGCATTGTGGTGACCAGTATATAGTAGTATAGTACAGTAGCCCATTGCTGTATCTCACTGCCCAGTGTCAGTTCTAGTATCCTGAACAGTGCTCAATATCTGTGCTCAGTGTCAGTGCTGCATTGTGGTAACCAGTATATAGTAGTACAGTACAGTAGCCCATTGCTGTATCTTGCTGCTCCGTGTCACTTCTAGTATCCTGAACAGTGCTCAGTATCACTGGTCAGTGTCAGTGCTCCATTGTGGTGACTAAAAGTCAAGTGTCTTGTGCTGCATCTTGCTGCTGTAGGGTGCTGTGATAGGGTCCTGTCACTGTGCATAGGTCATCATCATTCCAGTCACAGTGGTATTTGGTATCTATCTAGTGATTACTGCCGTCTAATTCCAGCTATATTACTGGCATATAATTCCACACATTAAAAAATGGAGAACAAAAATTTGGAGGGTAAAATAGGGAAAGATCAAGATCCACTTCCACCTAGTGCTGAAGCTGCTGCCACTAGTCATGGCAGAGATGATGAAATGCCATCAAGGTCGTCTGCCAAGGCCGATGCCCGATGTCATAGTAGAGAGCATGTAAAATCCAAAAAGCAAAAGTTCAGTAAAATGATGACCCAAAAATCTAAATTAAAATCATCTGATGAGAAGCGTAAACCTGCCAATATGCCATTTACGACACGGAGTGGCAAGGAACGGCTGAGGCCCTCGCCTATGTTCATGGCTAGTGGGTCAGCTTCACATGAGGATGGAAGCACTCATCCTCCCGCTAGAAAAATGAAAAGAGTTAAGCTGGCAAGAGCACAGCAAAGAACTGTGCATTCTTCTAAATCACAAATCCCCAAGGAGAGTCCAATTGTGTCGGTTGCGATGACTGACCTTCCCAACACTGGACTGGAAGAGGTGGCTCCTTCCACCATTTGCACGCCCCCTGCAAGTGCAGGAAGGAGCACCCACAGTCCAGTTCCTGATATTCAAACTGAAGATGTCACTGTTGAAGTACACCAGGATGAGGATATGGGTGTTGCTGACGCTGAGGAGGAAATTGACAAGGAGGATTCTGTTGGTGAGGTGGTTTGTTTAAGTCAGGCACCCGGGGAGATGCATATTGTCCATGGGATGAACATGGCCATTGACATGCCTGGTCAAAATACAAAAAAAATCACCTCTTTGGTGTGGAATTATTTTAACAGAAATGCGGACAACAGGAGGTAAATTTACTAAGACGGGAGTTCTATTTAAGATGGGATGTTGCCCATAGCAACCAATCAGATTCCAAGTATTATGTTCTAGAAGGTGCTAGATAAATGAGAAATGGAATCTGATTGGTTGCTATGGGCAACACCCCATCTTAAATAGAACTCCCATCTTAGTAAATTTACCCCCAGGTGTCAAGCCATGTGTTGCCTTTGTCAAGCTGTAATAAGTAGAGTTAAGGACATTAACCACCTTGGAACATCTTCCCTTATACGTCACCTGGAGTGCATTCTTCAGAAGTCATTGACAAGATCAAAAACTTTGGGTGACAGCGGAAGCAGTCCACTGACAACTAAATCATTTCTTCCTCTTGCACCCAAGCTCCTGCAAACCACGCCACCAACTCCCTCAATGTCAATTTCCTACTTAGACAGGAATGCCAATAGTCCTGCAGGCCATGTCACTGGCAAGACTGACGAGTCCTCTCCTAATTAGGATTCCTCCGATGGATCCTTGAGTGGAACGCCTACTGCTGCTGGCACTGCTGTTGTTGCTGCTGGGAGTCGATCGTCATCCCAGAGGGGAAGTCGGAAGACCACTTGTACTACTTCCAGTAAGCAATTGACTGTCCAAAGTCCTTTGCGAGGAAGATGAAATATCACAGAAGTCATCCTGTTGCACCGCGGATAACTCAGGCCTTGACAACTATGTTGGTGTTAGACGTGCGTCCGATATCCGCCATTAGTTCACAGGTACTTAGAGAATTTCTTGAGGTAGCATGTCCCCGGTACCAAATACCATCTAGGTTCCACTCTCTAGGCAGGCGATACCGAGAATGTACACAGACATCAGAAAAAGAGTCACCAGTGTCCTAAAAAATTCAGTTATACCCAGTGTCCACTTAACCACGGACATGTGGACAAGTGGAGCATGGCAGACTAAGGACTATATGACTGTGACAGCCCACTGGGTAGAAGTATTGCCTCCCGCAGCAACAACAGCAGCAGCGGCAACAGTAGCAGCATCTCGCAAACACCAACACGTTCCTAGGCAGGCTACGATTTGTATCACCGCTTTCCATAAGAGACACACAGCTGACAACCTCTTACCGAAATGGAGGAACATCATCGCAGATTGGCTTGCCCCAATTGGACTCTCCTGGGGATTTGTAACATCGGACAACGCCACCAATATTGTGCGTGCATTACATGTGGGCAAATTCCAGCACGTCCCATGTTTTGCACATACAATGAATTTGGTGGTGCAGAATTGTTTAAAAACCGACAGGGCCGTGCAAGAGATGCTGTCTGTGGCCCGAAGAATTGCGGGCCACTTTCGGCATTCAGCCACCGCGTGCCAAAGACTGGAGTACCAGCAAACACTCCTGAACATGCCCCGCCATCAGCTGAAGCAAGAGGTGGTAACGAGGTGGAATTCAACCCTCTATATGCTTCAGAGAATGGAGGAGCAGCAAAAGGCCATTCAAGCCTATACATCTGCCTATGATATAGGAAAAGGAGGGGGAATGCACCTGACTCAATTCAGTGGAGAATGATTTCAACGTTGTGCAAGGTTCTCCAACCCTTTGAACTTGCCACACGTGAAGTCAGTACAGACACTGCCAGCCTAGGTCAGGTCATTCCCCTCATCAGGCTTTTGCAGAAGCAACTGGAGAGATTGAAGGAGGAGCTAAAATGGAGTGATTCCGCTAGGCATGTGGGACTTGTGGATGGAGCCCTTCATTCACTTAACCAGGATTCACGGGTGGTCAATCTGTTGAAATCAGAGCACTACATTTTGGCCACCGTGCTCGATCCTAGGTTTAAAGCCTACGTTGTATCTCTCTTTCCGGCAGACAAACGTCTGCAGATGTTCAAAGACCTGCTGGTGAGACACTTGTCAAGT
The DNA here is from genome assembly GCF_028390025.1 of Pseudophryne corroboree. Taxonomy (NCBI): domain Eukaryota; kingdom Metazoa; phylum Chordata; class Amphibia; order Anura; family Myobatrachidae; genus Pseudophryne; species Pseudophryne corroboree. Next base: position 593,528,351 of record NC_086449.1, on the reverse strand, counting down.
CAAGCGGAACGTGACCCGCCAACAGCTCCTCCTTCATTTTCTACCGCTACTGCAGCTGCCGGGAAAAGGATTAAATTTCCAAAACCACCCACTGTCGGTGATGCAGGGCAGTCAGGAGCGAGTGCTGACATGTGGTCCGGACTGAAGGACCTGCCAACAAATACTGACATGTCGTCTACTGTCACTGCATATGATTCTGTCACCATTGAAAGAATGGTGGAGGATTATATGAGTGACAGCATCACTGTAGGCATGTCAGACAGTCCGTACGTATACTGGCAGGAAAAAGAGGCAGTTTGGAGGCCCTTGCACAAACTGGCTTTATTTTACCTAAGTTGCCCCCCCTCCAGTGTGTACTTTGAAAGAGTTTTTAGTGCAGCCGGTCACCTTGTCAGCAATCGGCGTAGGAGGTTACTTCCACAAATTGTGGAGAAGATAATGTTCATCAAAATGAATTATAATCAATTCCTCCGTGGAGACATTTACCAGCAATTGCCTCCAGAAAGTACACAGGGACCTGAGATGGTGGATTCCAGTGGGGACGAATTAATACTCTGTGAGGAGGGGGATGTACACAGTGAAAGGGGTGAGGAATCAGAGGATGAGGAGGAGGTGGACATCTTGCCTCCCTAGAGCCAGTTTGTGCAAGGAGAGATTGATTGCTTCTTTTTTGGTGGGGACCCAAACGAACCAATCATTTCAGCCACAGTCGTGTGGCATACCCTGTCGCTGAAATAATGGGTTTGTTAAAGTGTGCATGTCCTGTTTATAAAACATAAGGGTGGGAGGGAGGGCCCAAGGACAATTCCATCTTGCACTTTTTTTTAATTTATTATTTGCATCATGTGCTGTTTGGGGACTATATTTTTAAGTGCCATCCTGTCTGACACTGCAGTGCCACTCCTAGATGGGCCAGGTGTTTGTGCTGCCCCTTTGGGCCGCTTAGCTTAGTCATCCAGCGAACTCGGTGCAAATTTTAGGACTAAAAATAATATTGTGAGGTGTTCAGAATAGACTGGAAATGAGTAGAAATTATGGTTATCGAGGTTAATAATTCTATAGGATCAAAATTACACCCAAATTCTATGATTTAGGCTGTTTTTGAAGGGTTTTTTTTAAAAAAAAACACCCGAATCCAAAACGCACTCGAACCCGACAAAAATTCTTAAGGGAGGTTTTGCCAAAACGCGTCCTTATCCAAAACACGACCGCGGAACCGAATCCAAAACCCGAAAAATGTCCGGTGCACATCTCTAATATATATAATAGTAAAGGAATAGCTTGATGTTAGTTGTTTTTTTTAAGCAGAGTAAAACGGATAAATTGTTCATTTAAGCAATTTTTTTTATGCTCAATATATGAATGCAGCTGTCTGCTAGTCCATAAATAACAGTGCTAACAAGGTTATAGTACTTGCGATTTATCTAAGATATGTAAGAGACGAAGAGTGAATATTGTGTAACAGATGGATGGCTTTTACAAGTACCTGACTTGTGTGTTAATCACAAGGATATGTAAATCAGCACTGATCAGTGTAAGCACTGTGATATTTATATTTGAATCTAAAAATAGGCCATGTTGCAAAAACATCAAATGTAAATGTCAACTTTGCAGGGGAATACACCAAAATACCATACACAGTTACTGAATGTGTGCAATCATTTGTACAGATCCATAACAATCACTGGCTTTGGGTGATAAATGCATTTGAGTGAAAAAGGCTTGCCAACTGCATTATGTATTAAATGAACATAACAGATTCCATTTTTTAAGTAAAGTCCTTAATCTTACAGAATAGTAGCCTCTCCTAAGTATCATTATGTAGTACCTACAGTATAACCAGAGATCCTTATTCAGACATATCAGTAGTAAAGTACATGCAGGCCCTGATTCTAAGTCAGATGCAGTGTTGTCTTTGTACAGTATGCGTCTTTTGACAGTTGTATGTCTGCTACCGGTTGCACCATCAAATCTTGCACCAGACTTATGATCGGTGCAATTACACAATTCGCAGATGCACGCACCCTCTGTGATATAAGAAATTTGATACTAGACATGTCTCTTTGTTCATCATAGAGTCCCAAAATCCATTGTAGAAAGTCGCAGTTCACCAAATGGTCAATATAAATGATGCTTCTATTCACGTCCTCTCCATGGTTGGTGTATTCTGTATCACTCTCAATGAATCTGCACTCCAGCATTTACAATGACATCTACTTCAAGCTGGGTGATGTCTTCTTTGTAAAGTGACACTTTGTTGCACAAGCTGTTTACATCTTGATTTTCATCCTTTTCATGTGTAGCAATTATGCTTTGAAAGAACCGGCAGCCCGCAAGATTGAAACTACGCTCAAATCCATATACACTGCTTCAGGAGTGGCGTTAAGGCCCACTATTGCCTGTGCATGGATTTCTAAAGCCACAGTAAAGTGGTCAGGCACATTACTAGAGAACTTAGATTCTATGGATAGAAGTGACATTGAATTGTTTTTACGTAACATACAGGATTCGGCGGGTTTCATGGTGGAGGTCATGAAGGACCTGGCTAATCTGACTGCAAGGACATCGTCCATGGCTGTCTCAGCATGCAGGGGACTCTGGCTATGCCAATGGTCTGCAGACGCGGAATCCAGGAGAAGTGTGGAGAACCTACCCTTCACAGGTCAGGCTCTATTTGGGCAAGCATTGGATGCGTGGATTTTCACGGCAACAGCTGGTAAGTAAACCTTTCTTCCCTCAGCCTCTCAGACGACGAAGAAACCTTTTTCTATGTCCTCTATGCAGTCCTTTCGGTCTGCAAAATCTAAAAAGTCCAAAACTCCTACCCCTTTCTTCAGAGGTGGGAGAGCAAACTCCAAAAAAATGGCACCTGCAGGTTCCCAAGATCAGAAACCTGCCTCTGTGTACTCAAAATCTTCAGCCTGACGACAGGACACGTGGGAGTGAGGCTCAGACGTTTCACTCACGGTCTGGATCCCTGGGTACAGGATATTGTGTCCCAGGGGTACAAACTGGAGTTTCAAGAGCTCCCACCCCACAGGTTCTTCAAATCAGGCTTGCCAGCTTTGCTGACAGAAAGGGCTATCCTTCAGGAAGCCATTCAAAAATTGGAAAGGTCAGATGTAATTGTTCCAGTTCCACCTCACCTGGTAAACCAGGGTTACTATTCAAACCTATTTGTGGTACCGAAACCGGATGGTTCAGTCAGGCCAATTTTGGAGCTGAAGTCGCTAAACCCTTATCTGAGGGACTTCAAGTTCAAAATGGAGTCTCTGAGAGCAGTGATCTCAGGGCTGTAGGAGGGAGAGTTTCTGGTGTCCTTAGACATCAAGGTGTCACGATCCGGGTATCTGGACGCCATTACTTACCCTTCAGATGCCTCCTAAGGCGGGCTCAGCGTTCCAGGACCGGATTCCGCTGTTCCTGAGTTTCCACATACAGAGTGGTCTTTTCATCAGCCGCGGCCTCCGCTGTGCCCGCGTGGTTAAATGTGCATCTATCAGCCTGGCGTCTCCTGTCTCCGGTGGCCGGCGCCGCCATTACTGTTTCCCAGACCACATGGATTACAAACCAAACTTCCCTCCAAGTGTCTGCATGGGCGCAGCCATCTTGGATTCTGTCATCTGATCATTTCCACCAATCTGCTGTCTGTGTTGTTGATTTGCATAATTGCCTAGCCAACCCCTTCCTTGCTGCAGGTATAAGTAAGCTGTACCTGAGCAAGGAAGACGTCAGTGCTTTGGTTGTCAAACCTAGTTCCTGTTTGTCTCTCTTCTATGATTGTCTTCCAGGTTCCAGCTCCTGTCTCAAGACTTCCACCATAGAGACCCGCACCAGCATTCCACCTGCGGTGTAGCCTGACTCTCCAATCCATTGTGGATTCATCTGTTTCCAGCTACAACACTACCTGCTTCCAGCCTCAGCTTCCAGCAGAGTACAGCTTCCCTTAAAGGGCCGGTGTCCTTTCTACACTTTACCACTCTCCACCGGAATTATTATTTCTCCGCTCTCAAGTTCTACATTTCAGTTCACATTTCATCGCTCCCAAAGTTCATTTATTATTTAACTGGTTCCAGCCAGTATCCACTCCGTGCTAACAACAGTCTGGTTCCAGCCAGTATCCACAGCAGCTGTTTTACCTTCAGCAACCCAGCTCTTCCTGGAACACCAGCTGGTATAATCCTGGGTTATCTCCATTGCTACAGCCGGGCCTGGTAAGGACTTTCCATCTAGAAGATCATAAGAACTATCTCACACTACCAGTGCCCTGTGGCTCCTGCCATGCTGTAGTACTCAGGAACTGTATTTATTCTTTGCTGACTTTTACGTTTTCTTTTATTGCTGCTGTGATGCGGAGTTGTCATAATAAACATCATTGACTTTTATCTAAGTTGTCGTGGTCACGCCTTCGGGCAGTTATTATTCATGTTACTTACATGTCCAGGGGTCTGATACAACCTCCCAGGTTCCGGTACATCTCAGCCCCTACAACTGAGGCTGCCTCCCGTCAGCTCAGGCCCTCAGTTGTGACAGTAAGCACTGACCTAATGAATCCAGCCGGAGACCAGGATCAAGCGGCCAGGCCGATGCAAGAACTGGCAGCCCGACTAGAACATCAGGAGGCTGCACAGGGCCACATCATCCGCTGTCTCCAGGATCTCTCTACTCGGCTGGATGGGATTCAGACAACTCTCCGTGGATCAGGCGCGTCTGGTGCGTCAACCACAGTGACTCCAGCTATAACCCCACCCACCTTACCCATTTCTGCTCCACGTCTTCATCTTCCAACGCCAGCAAAATTTGACGGATCTCCAAGATTCTGCAGGGGATTTCTCAACCAGTGTGAGATTCAGTTTGAGCTACAACCTGGCAATTTTCCCAGTGACCGTACAAAAATTGCCTACATTATTTCTCTTCTCAGTGGCTCAGCCCTTGATTGGGCATCACCGTTATGGGAGAGGTCCGACACCCTGCTATCTTCTTACACTGCATTTGTGTCAACATTCAGGCGCATCTTCGACGAGCCAGGCCGGGTAACTTCAGCTTCGTCTGAGATTCTCCGTTTACGCCAGGAATCACGTACTGTAGGACAATATCTTATACAGTTCCAGATCCTGGCATCCGAACTGGCATGGAACGACGAGGCCCTGTATGCTGCATTCTGGCATGGTTTATCCGAGCGTATTAAAGATGAGTTAGCTACCAGAGACTTACCCTCCAAGTTAGATGAGCTAATCTCACTTTGTACGAAAGTTGACTTGCGTTTCAGAGAGAGAGCAACTGAGCGTGGAAGATCTGCTCCAAAATCTTCTACTCCTCCTCCTCGCCTACTGTCACCAACTACAGATGAACCCATGCAAATTGGCCGTTCCCGTTTAACTCCCGCTGCTGAGCGCCGAAGACGTCTCTCCGAGTTTCTCTGTCTGTATTGTGCAGCTCCGTCTCACACCATTAATGCCTGTCCCAAACGTCCGGGAAACTCCAAATCCTAGCTCGCCAAGGAGAGGGCCGGCTAGGAGTAATGATCTCCTCTCCATCTCCTCAAGATTGTAACCTCCCAGTCTCGCTTCAAGTTGCTCAACGTTATCAGAACGTCATTGCCCTCCTGGATTCCGGAGCAGCTGGGAACTTTATTACTGAAGCCTATGTTAAACGGTGGTCCCTACCCACCGAGAGACTTCCTTCGTCCTTTTCCTTAACTGCTGTGGATGGCAGTAAAATTTTTGATACAGTTATTTCTCTAAGGACTCTACCAGTTCGTCTGAGAGTGGGAGTTCTTCATTCCGAACTTATTTCATTTTTAGTGATTCCAAGAGCCACACATCCTGTGGTCCTGGGCCTTCCATGGCTCCGTCTTCACAATCCTACAATTGATTGGACGACTACGCAAATCCTGGCATGGGGTTCCTCCTGTACTAAGACATGTTTGTTTAAAGTGTTGCCTGTCTGTTCTTCCTCCCCCAGGTCGTCTGATGTTCCACCTCCTCCATATCAAGATTTCACGGATGTGTTCAGTAAAGCTTCTGCTGATATCCTTCCTCCTCATAGAGAATGGGACTGCCCGATTGATCTCGTTCCAGGGAAGGTTCCACCTCGAGGCCGAACTTATCCGTTGTCTCTCCCCGAGACACATTCTATGGAGGAATACATTAAAGAGAACCTAGCAAAGGGGTTCATTCGACCTTCTTCTTCTCCAGCCGGCGCAGGCTTCTTTTTTGTAAAGAAGAAAGATGGTGGTCTGCGGCCGTGCATCGACTACAGAGGTTTGAACGACATTACCATCAAGAACCGCTATCCTTTACCCCTGATTACTGAGCTCTTTGACAGAGTTAGCGGAGCTACCATCTTTACAAAGCTGGACCTGAGAGGTGCATACAATCTCATCCGGATCCGTGAGGGTGACGAGTGGAAGACCGCATTTAACACCCGTGACGGACATTATGAGTACCTCGTCATGCCCTTCGGATTGAGCAATGCTCCAGCTGTCTTCCAGCATTTCGTCAATGAGATCTTCAGAGACATTCTATACCGTCATGTCGTGGTCTATCTAGATGATATCCTCATTTTTGCCAACGATTTAGAGGAACATCGTTTCTGGGTAAAGGAGGTTCTGTCCCGTCTCCGTGTCAATCATCTCTACTGCAAATTAGAGAAATGCGTCTTTGAAGTTAAGTCCATTCCGTTTCTAGGGTACATTGTGTCCGGTTCCGGACTAGAGATGGATCCTGAGAAACTACAAGCAATCCAGAATTGGCCGGTACCCTTAACCCTCAAAGGGGTCCAGAGGTTCTTAGGGTTCGCCAATTATTACCGAAAGTTTATACGAGACTTTTCCACCATTGTGGCGCCTATTACTGCTTTCACCAAGAAGGGTGCTAACCCGTCCAAGTGGTCTGAAGAAGCCATGCAAGCTTTTCATCTTTTAAAACAGAGGTTCATCTCTGCACCTGTCCTGAAACAGCCTGACATCGACTCTCCTTTCATCTTAGAGGTGGATGCCTCCTCCGTTGGAGTAGGAGCGGTGTTATCTCAGAGGGCTAAAGATGGTCATTTACATCCTTGCAGTTTCTTCTCACGGAAGTTCTCCCCAGCGGAGCGCAACTATGCCATTGGCGACCAGGAGTTGCTAGCCATCAAGCTCGCTCTAGAGGAGTGGAGATATCTGTTGGAGGGAGCTTCTCATTAAATCACCATCCTTACAGACCACAAGAACCTTCTATATCTAAAAGGCGCACAATGTCTCAACCCTCGTCAGGCCAGATGGGCACTTTTCTTTTCCAGGTTCGACTTTAAACTCCAGTTCTGTCCGGGCTCTCAGAATCGCAAGGCCGATGCCCTTTCCCGCTCATGGGAGCAAGAAAATGAGTCAGAGTCTTCAGACAAGCATCCTATTATAAATCCGTTGGCATTCTCCACGGTAGGGATGGACTCTACGCCCCCATCAGGGAAAAGTTTTGTGAAGCCGACACTAAGGAAGAAGCTCATGCATTGGGCCCATGCTTCCCGTTTTGCCGGACATACAGGTATCCAAAAAACCCTGGAGTTTATCTCTAGGTCCTATTGGTGGCCAACTCTGAAAAAGGACGTTTTGGAGTTTATTGCATCTTGCCCAAAGTGTGCTCAACATAAAGTATCCCGCCAGTCGCCTGCGGGGCAACTGGTTCCACTATCTGTTCCCCGTCGACCATGGACCCATTTGTCGATGGATTTTATTACAGATTTGCCCATGTGCAACAAGTTCAATACCATCTGGGTGGTAGTTGACCGGTTCACCAAGATGGCACACTTCATTCCTCTCACCGGTCTTCCGTCAGCTTCCAAGTTGGCTCAAGTATTCATACAAGAGATCTTCCGACTCCACGGTCTTCCAGAAGAAATTATCTCAGATCGAGGAGTTCAATTCACAGCCAAATTCTGGCGAAGTTTATGTCAAGTCCTCCAAGTCAAGTTAAAGTTTTCCACGGCTTACCATCCTCAGACCAATGGTCAAACTGAGAGGGTGAATCAGGACTTGGAGGCCTTCCTCCGCATCTATGTGTCCTCCTCTCAAGATGACTGGGTTCAATTACTTCCCTGGGCCGAGTTCTGTCATAACAACCAGTATCATTCTTCATCTTCTTCAACACCATTCTTCACCAACTTTGGATTCCACCCTAAAGTCCCTGAGTTCCAACCGCTTCCAGCAACTTCTGTTCCCGCAGTGGATATCACCTCGCATCAGTTTGCCAATATCTGGAAGAGCGTACGATCAGCTCTGCTCAAGGCATCGTTCAGGTACAAGAAGTTTGCGGATAAGAAGCGTCGAGCAGTTCCTGCTCTCAAGGTGGGTGATCGGGTATGGTTATCCACGAAGAATTTGAGGTTAAGAGTTCCCAGTATGAAGTTTGCACCTCGCTACATCGGTCCTTTCAAAATTGATCAAGTCATCAATCCTGTTGCTTACAGACTCCAGTTACCTCCCTTCTTAAAAATACCCAGGACATTCCATGTTTCCCTGTTGAAACCGCTAATCTTGAATCGGTTTCATTCCTCACTTCCACCAACTCCGAAAGTCCAAACTCAACGAGGCGTTGAGTATGAAGTGGCCAAGATCCTGGACTCACGTCACCGTTACGGTCAACTTCAGTATCTCATTGACTGGAAGGGCTATGGTCCTGAAGAACGCTCTTGGACCAATGCCTCTGACGTCCATGCTCCTGCCTTGGTCCGAAATTTCCACGCAAAGTTTCCTTTAAAGCCTAAGAAGTGTCCTGGGGCCACTCCTAAAGGGGGGGGTGCTGTCACGATCCGGGTATCTGGACGCCATTACTTACCCTTCAGATGCCTCCTAAGGCGGGCTCAGCGTTCCAGGACCGGATTCCGCTGTTCCTGAGTTTCCACATACAGAGTGGTCTTTTCATCAGCCGCGGCCTCCGCTGTGCCCGCGTGGTTAAATGTGCATCTATCAGCCTGGCGTCTCCTGTCTCCGGTGGCCGGCGCCGCCATTACTGTTTCCCAGACCACATGGATTACAAACCAAACTTCCCTCCAAGTGTCTGCATGGGCGCAGCCATCTTGGATTCTGTCATCTGATCATTTCCACCAATCTGCTGTCTGTGTTGTTGATTTGCATAATTGCCTAGCCAACCCCTTCCTTGCTGCAGGTATAAGTAAGCTGTACCTGAGCAAGGAAGACGTCAGTGCTTTGGTTGTCAAACCTAGTTCCTGTTTGTCTCTCTTCTATGATTGTCTTCCAGGTTCCAGCTCCTGTCTCAAGACTTCCACCATAGAGACCCGCACCAGCATTCCACCTGCAGTGTAGCCTGACTCTCCAATCCATTGTGGATTCATCTGTTTCCAGCTACAACACTACCTGCTTCCAGCCTCAGCTTCCAGCAGAGTACAGCTTCCCTTAAAGGGCCGGTGTCCTTTCTACACTTTACCACTCTCCACCGGAATTATTATTTCTCCGCTCTCAAGTTCTACATTTCAGTTCACATTTCATCGCTCCCAAAGTTCATTTATTATTTAACTGGTTCCAGCCAGTATCCACTCCGTGCTAACAACAGTCTGATTCCAGCCAGTATCCACAGCAGCTGTTTTACCTTCAGCAACCCAGCTCTTCCTGGAACACCAGCTGGTATAATCCTGGGTTATCTCCATTGCTACAGCCGGGCCTGGTAAGGACTTTCCATCTAGAAGATCATAAGAACTATCTCACACTACCAGTGCCCTGTGGCTCCTGCCATGCTGTAGTACTCAGGAACTGTATTTATTCTTTGCTGACTTTTACGTTTTCTTTTATTGCTGCTGTGATGCGGAGTTGTCATAATAAACATCATTGACTTTTATCTAAGTTGTCGTGGTCACGCCTTCGGGCAGTTATTATTCATGTTACTTACATGTCCAGGGGTCTGATACAACCTCCCAGGTTCCGGTACATCTCAGCCCCTACAACTGAGGCTGCCTCCCGTCAGCTCAGGCCCTCAGTTGTGACACAAGGATGCTTACCTCCACATTCAGATTTGGCCGCCACACCAGGCTTATCTCAGATTTGCGTTGTTGGACTGTCACTATCAGTTCCAGGCACTGCCGTTCGGCCTCTCCACAGCACCAAGGGTATTCACCAAGGTAATGGCAGAGATGATGATTCTCCTCTGCAGGCAAGGGGTGAATATAATTCCTTATCTGCACGATCTGCTGATAAAGGCATCCTCCAGGGAGAGGTTGTTGCAGTCCATTGCTCTCATGACTTGACTGCTCAGGGAACATGGATGGATCCTGAATCATCCCAAGTCACATTTGTAGCCGACAAGGAGATTGTTTTTCCTGGGGATGATCCTCGACATGGAAGTGCAGAGGGTATTTCTACTGGTGGAGAAAGCATTGGTGATCCAAACTATGGTCCGGGATGTCTTGAAGCCTTCCCGGGTATCGGTTCATCAGTGCATTTGCCTTCTGGTGAAGATGGTTGCCTCCTACGATGCTCTTCAGTACGGAAGATTTCATGCACTGTCCTTCCAACTGGATATCCTGGACAAGTGGTCGGGGTCTCATCTGCACATGTACCAGAGGATACGTGTGTTGCCAAAAGCCAGGATTTCACTCCTGTGGTGGCTACAATTGCCTCAACTTCTAGAGGGCCGCAGATTCGGGATTCAGAACTGGATCCTTTTAACCACCGATGCAAGTCTCAGAGGTTGGGGCACAGTCACCCAAAGGGAAACCTTCCAAGGAAGGTGGTCAAGTCTGGAATCCATTCTTCCAATCAACATTCTGGAACTAAGGGCCGTGTACAACGGTCTTCTACAAGCACCACACCTATCTTCTACAAGATCGGGCCATTCAGGTGCAGTCGGACAATGTAATGTTGGTGGTCTACATAAACCGACAGGGCGTAACGAAGAGCAGAGCTACAATGTCAGAGGTAAGAAGAATCTTCCTCTGGGCAGAAAGGCATGCTGTTGGCGCTGTCAGCAATCTTCATTCCGGCAGTGGACAACTGGGAAGCGGACTTCCTCAGCAGACACGATCTCCATCCAGGAGAGTGGCGCCTCCATCCGGAGGTGTTCACGGAGGTGACAAATCTTTGGGGTGTACCTCAAATAGATATGTTGGCCTCCCAACTCAACAAGAAGCTCCGGAGGTACTGTTCCAGGTCAAGAGACCCACAAGCAGTGGCGGTGGACGCCCTGGTAACTCCGTGGGTGTTCCAGTCAGTGTACGTGTTTCCTCCACTTCCACTCATTCCCAGGATTCAAAAACTCGTAAAGAGAACAAGAGTTCACGCAATCCTCATTGCTCCGGACTGGCCAAGAAGGGCTTGGTACGCGGATCTTCTGGATCTACTGCTGGAAGACCCGAGGCCTCTTCCTATTCGGGAGGACCTTCTGCAACAGGGGCCGTTCGTTTATCAAGACTTACCACGGCTACGTTTGATGGCATGGAGGTTGAATACCAGATATTAGCTCGGAAGGGCATTCCAAACAAGGTTATTCCTACTCTGATACAGGCTAAACATTACCATCGCATTTGGAAAAAGTATGTATCTTTGTGGGAATCCAAGAAGTTTCCTATGGTGGAGTTTAAACTGGGATGGTTTATCCTCTTCCTGCAAGCAGGTGTGGATATGGGCCTGAGTTTGGGATCCATAAAGGTCCAGATTTTGGCCTTATCCATTTTCTTAGAGAAACAACTGGCTTCCCTACCTGAGGTTCAAACTTTCTTTAAAGGGGTTCTGTACATCCAGCCTCCCTTTGTGCCACCTATGGCACCCTGGGATCTTAATGTGGTGTTACAGTTCCTCCAATCGGATTGGTTCGAGCCTTTACAGGTGGTTGAGGACAAGTTTCTCACATGGAAGGCTGTCACTTTGTTGGCCTTAGCTTCTGCTAGAAGTGTGTCGGAGTTGGGGGCTTTTTCTTCTAAAAGCCCCTACTTAATCTTCCATGATGATAGAGCTGAGCTCTGGACACGTCAGCAGTTCCTTCCAAAGGTTGTGTTGGCTTTTCATTTCAACCAATCTATTGTGATGCCAGTTGCTACTGACTCCTCAATTTCATCAAAGTCCTTGGATGTCGTAAGGGCTCTGAAAATCTATGTGAAGAGGACTGCTCGTCACAGAAAATTGGACTCTCTGTTTGTACTGTATGATCCCAAGAAAATTGGGTGTCCTGCGTCTAAGCAGACTATCTTGCTGGATCAAGGTCACTATCCAGCATGCATATTCTACGGCAGGATTGCTGTATCCCAAATCTGTTAAGGCCCACTCTACTCGTAAGGTGGGTTCTTCCTGGGCGGCTGTCCTGGGTGTCTCTGCTTTACAGCTTTGCCAAGCGGCTACTTGGTACGGGTCGAACACGTTTGCTAAGTTCTACAAGTTCGATACTTTGGCCACTGAGGACCTAAGGTTTGGTCAATCAGTTCTGCAGGAGCCTCCGCGCTCTCCCTTCTATTCTGGGAGCTTTGATACATCCCCATGGTACTAATATGCACCCCAGCATCCTCTAGTATGTAAGAGAAAATAGGATTTTAATTGCCTACCGGTAAATCCTTTTCTCGTAGTCCGTAGAGGATGCTGGGTGCCCGGCCAGCGCTTCGTGTTCCTGCAGTGATTGCTTGGTTCAGTACTGCTTTGTTCTTGGTTAAGTACTGTTTTGTTACTTGGTTAAGTATTCTTGTTCAGCAGTTGCTGAGTTTTCAAGCTGGTTTGCTTGGTTTGCCTAGTATGTGTGTGCTGGTGTGAATCTCACCACTATTTGTGTAAAGTCCTTCTCTCGAAGTTGTCCGTCTCGTCGGGCACAGTTTCTAGACTGAATCTGGTAGGAGAGGCAAAGAGGGAGGAGCCAGCCCACACTATTAAAGTCTTAAAGTGCCCATGGCTCCTGGTGGACTCCTCTATACCCCATGGTACTAATATGGACCCCAGCATCCTCTACGGACTACGAGAAAAGGATTTACCAGTAGGTAATTAAAATCCTAAACTTGCAAGTAGTCATTAGGACAGTGTCTACAGATATCTATACATAAGGTTCTTTCCACAAGAGTATTAACAATTATATCCCAACAAAAGTATCCTGGATTTATGTTAATGTCACCACAGTAATTTTGCTGACAGGCATAGGTTTGTCTTATCACTATGTGGACTACCTGTATTTGCGCTGTCCTTCCGATAGATGGGTGGTTGACAATAGGGCTGATTTGAGTTTAGAAGTTATTGTAACTTTTCAGATATCTCTTCGTTGACTAAACAGAAGAGATGATAATACTCATTACACAGCAAATGCTTTATACATATCCTGCAACAAGTCTCTCAACCTGGTAAAAGACAGTCACTGCTTTGCCTATTAGGGAGTATAGGTGCTATTACAGCTGGTAGACTGGGTATCTGAGTAATTATAGGTTAGTTGATGAATACGGGTCTCGTGAGGGTATAACTACAGCAAATTCCATTACACTCTTCTACGAGCCAACAGCCTACTGCTCACTTGTTAAATTGCTTCCCTGACTCCTTCTCTTTACCCAGGGACTAGCTGAGGGGCTTATCTCTATGCTTCAGCAAAATAATCCAGCCCCCTTCCCTCTGGCTGTATAATCAGTCAAGCTAAAAGCGTCAAATAGCACCTCCTTGCAGGCCCGCCATCGAGGGGGGACGGTGGGCACTCTAGGCCCGGGCCCGGACTGAGATGGTGCCCGTGTGCTTGTAGTCAGGTTCACGGACAAACGTCAGCTGCCTGCCTGCGCATTGGCAGGCAGCCACGGATGTAGAGGCGGACCGCGGCCATATTCTTAATACAGAGCCGGCCGTGAGCCAATCGGAGCTCACGGACCGCCATCCAATAAGGAACTGCCATTCAGGAGCTCCTGATTGGCTGCCGGTCCTTGAGCTCTGATTGGCTCATGGCCGATTCTGTATTAAGAATATGGCCTCGGCCCTGCTTCTGTCCCTCCGTGGTTGCCCTTCCGATGCGCTCTGTCCCTCCATGGCTGCCTGCCCCCTGATCCTGACTACAACCATCTCCGGGCCCGCTCAAAAGGTAAAGTTGGGGAATGCAGGGAAAGGGGGGGAGGGGGAGTGGACAGGTGTGTGGTGGTGGGGGCCCTGTCTTGTGAGTGTCAGTCCTGTGCCCCATCATTTCTGATAGCAGCCCTGCCTCTTTGGCATCTGCCTCTCCCTCCCAGCACCATCCACTATTACCACCTACCGCTGACACTCCTGGGCCACTCCTTCGCAACGCAGCCCTGCCTGAGCAGTCACAGCCCGGCACCCAAGAGGGAAGTTCTGGCTACCTGTTGCTCTGCCAGGCACTGCCACAGCAGTCCCGGTCACAGCTCCTCTCTGCCCCTGGTGTTAGCCACTCAGTAAGGACCGGTCTCAGGCGCACCAGCATCTCAGCTCCCAAATCAGTAGGGTCCCTAAGCTGCCTGCTGGTACCGCCTCACACATCCACTCTCCGCTTTCTTGAGGCCGTTGGTCAGCGGCCAGATCCACCAACGTAGCACGCTCAAAGATCCCTGCTTCCTCTCCCAAGCACAATCAGCCTTCCGACACTCTTCGACACTCTCCTGTCTCACCCCAGCTCCCCGGTCGATCCTGCCTGCGCGTGAAGGGCTGCAGCGGCGCGCGATAGCTCCAGAGGCTTCCCTTCCAACACCACAGGCTACTCTTCTCATTACACCAAGAATTCCCACTTGCACACATAAAATATATATATAGTAATTTATAGAACATCTACATAGTCTATAGACAGCTAATAGCATTATATTCATATACATAAGTAAACATAAGGAAAAGATGCTACTTCACCAACACCCTGCTCCATTTTAAACAGAGCAATCCACCTCTTATTCTCCATAGGTTTCTCCTAATTAGGAGTATTCATACCATGAAATTGTAACCGGAAAAAGAGGTAAAGTAGAGAATATAGTGTAATACCATAAAAACTTTTTTAATACATCAAACTTCTAAAAACAAACCTACATGATGATGTCCAATAAAAATAATGCTAGTATGTCGACAAAGCATGTGTCACAAAAAACAGAGACATTCACTGAAAAAAATCCACCCTCATGGAGAAACAGAAGTAATGGCTGATTACCGGTTCCTGGTGAACTGGCTTTCATCAGTTCTAAAGCGCAAGAAAATCCAGATGGTCTCTCCCAGCTGCAGCAAGGGGATTTCCTGGTCTCAGTACTCCTCCGTGTGCGGGCTCAGTCCATAAGCATCAGTGTCAGCATGGAAGGGGTGTTAGAAGCAGGACACCCACGCGTTCCCACCCTCCACGGGTCTTTCTCAAGGTCTGCTTTCAAGTGGATGTCCACACTGACGCTTATGGACTGAGCCCGCACCTGGAGGAGTACTGAGACCAGGAAATCCCCTTGCTGCAGCAGGGAGAGACCATCTGGATTTTCTTGTGCTTTAGAACTGCAAGCCAGTTCACCGGGAACCGGTAATCAGCCATTACTTCTGTTTCTCCATGAGGGTGGATTTTTTTCAGTGAATGTCTCTGTCTTTTGTGACACATGCTGTGTCGACATACTAGCATTATTTTTATTAGACATCATCATGTAGGTTTGTTTTTAGAAGTTTGATGTATTAAAAAAGTTTTTATGGTATTACACTATATTCTCTACTTTACCTCCTTTTCCGGTTACAATTTCATGGTATGAATACTCCTAATTAGGAGAAACCTACGGAGAATAAGAGGTGGATTGCTTTGTTTAAAACGGAGCAGGGCGCTGGTGAAGTAGCATCTTTTCCTTTTTTTTTTTGCATTGTATGTTTCAGATATTGGAAAAGCCTCTTTTAAAGATACTGCACTTCTAGCTGCCATTGTGCACTGTTCGGCACTGTTTATAAAGCTTTGCACACATAAGTAAACATAAGTAGCTTAACAGTGAGCTCTCGACATGTTGCACTCTGTTTGCTGCATTATAAGCAGCACTGGGGCGGGATACACGTTTGTAGCTCGGTGGCACACTTGCCAGAACTGTTAGTTTCTTTGTAATAATTATAGAAGCTCCTGAAGCTATTAAATAGCAAGAACTGGGTACTTTTTGACTTTTTTCAGACAGTGACTACTATTGCTCCCCTTAAACTGGATGCAGTTGCAGCTCCCTGCTTCAGTCTCAACTGATACTTTTTAGTTTATCCAAATTATTAGCAACAATGTTTCCCCCCTACTGAGTTCCAGATGGTTTCTAAATTGAGTAGGAACACTGCAATGGTCACTGACTGATGACTTGTCAATAAGGTCTTGTCATTGTGCCCTGAAGGAAGGGTAAATGCTATGCATTCTTTTCCGTATCACCAAAGCCGGCCCTAACCAATATGATGCCCTAGGCAAGATTTTGGCAGGTGCCCCCTAGCACCACCGCTGGTTCCGCCTCTGACCTTGCACCTCTTTCCTAGCACCACCACCCGTCATCCATAGCAGTCCTTATTTTGGTGTTTGTACCCCCTATATTTTAAATAGGAACAATTCGCACATTTGGCGCATAGCCCAAAAAGGGGTGTGTTTTTGCTGGCAAGGGGCATGGCCACACAATAGTAACCCCAATTCCAATTACGCCACACAGTACTGCAACTTTATTCACATTTGATCATGCGATAGCGTCCATAATTCATATTACATCCCACAGTAGTATCACTTTACCTTATAAACGTTACTCCTCACAGTAGAGTCCCTTATTCACATTACATCACACTGAATTGCTCCTTATTCACATTACACCACACCCTATTGCTCTTTATTCACATTTGATGACACAGTAGTGCCCTTTCTATATGCAATGCCACATAGTAGAGCACCTTATACACATAATGCTACACAGTAATGCCCCTTACACATATGAGACACATTATTAATGTCCTTATAAACTTAATGTGCCTTACACATTATGACAACCTTTATTAATGCCCTTTTACACATAATGTCCCTTACACATATGCCGCACATTATTAATGCATCTATACACATAATGACACACATAGTGCCCCCTACACATTTGCTGCACATTATTAGTGCCCCTATACACATAATGACACACATAGTGCTCCCTACACATTTGCTGCACATTATTAGTGCCCCTATACACATAATGACACACATAGTGCCCCTTTCACATATGTTGCACATTATTAATGCATTTTTACATGACACACATAATGCTCCTTACACATATTCCGAACACTACTGCACAACCAACACACTCACATGCACACAGCACTCACACTGCCACTAACACTGTGACCTCTGCCTCTGCTTGGATACAGATGTGTCCTCCTAAATCTTGCCTCAGTGCTAAAGTTGGGCACATTTGTTTTATGAAAATGCATCTTACTTGCATTGCTATGTGGCTAGGATGCACAAGCAGCTTCTGCTGATTAAAATGATATGCAGCATGCCTATATACTGTGTGTGACTGTGGCTGTATCTGCATATGAAATGCTACACATATAATATAGGCATGCCGCATATCATTTTAATCAGCAGAAGCTGCTGATGCCACTAGGCATATCAAATGCCCTAGGCAATTGCCTAGTCTGTCTATACCTATGGCCGGCTCTGCGTATCACTTCTCAACAGTTACTGCTAATAATTAATTGTAATAGGCAGGCAGTCACTTAGTATTTTTCCCCCACTTTTAGACATGCTTTTCCATAGTTCATAGCTACACAGCTATCCTTCTTAGTAAGTGATGCAACATCTGTACTGTGATTTGCCACCTAAATGATGTCTCTATCACTGATGTGATTTCTCTCTAAGGGGGGCTTGTGTTATTCTTTGGAGGGGGGCGGGAACGTTTCACTTCCTACTGGCCATCCAGCAAAGCAGGTGGCTGCCTCACGGTTCCTAGAGTGGGGGAGAAACTGCCTCATAGCAGGCCTCTGGTGAGGAGGAGTTCACCTCAATCCACCCAGGCTGCATCCTAACCTCTGTCACTCACGCACTACTGGGAGGTTTCAGAGGAATCACTGGGTTTTCAGGTAACATCCCAGAGCTGCTCAAGTTCCTAAAGATGGCCATCTCAGCACACTCCAATGGACCCAGCACCTGGCAGTTAACTATCCCAGTGCATGACAGCTACAGCACTGAATATGTACTTAACCCTTTCCTTGCTGCTAGTCACAAAGCGTTCAGCCCAGCTATATATATATTATTATTATTATTTTTTTGGTGGGGGTGAAGTCACTTAAATATCCGTGGCAGCTCTAAGTGGGTGCCATACTTGTCACAAGTGTTTTGCTGAAAGTGGCTGTGTTCAAGGATACACAACCATTCACATAGAAGGCAGTAATCAGATGGACAAACTACACATGGCATAAGGCTGCTGCAAGTTTTGATGGAGCTCTGATGATGCACCTAAACACACATATTGATGGAAATGCGCTGGCTTACGACACTGCATGTGGGCATCTCAGTTGTCTAAAAATTGGATGCGGCATTAGCATAAAGACACAGATACAACTGCAGCTGTGTCTGCATACATCTCTGAATCAAGCCCTATGTGTGGTTATGTCTTCTGTATTCAGTAAGTAATTGGGCTATTCTATATTAAATAATTAATGTAATTTTCACGTTGCAAGGCAAATCACTCTTCTATCAATGGCATGCCAGTTATGTCACTTTTATCCTCATAGACATACTGTACTTACCTATTCTCCGGGTATGTCCATAAGATTCTTAATTTTTGTGGATTCCCATCAGACAATCCCACACTGAGTGATTCACTCAGAATGGTGTGACCTTGGACTTACCCTCTTTTTGTGTTCCTGTGATTCATGTCATTGTGTGGGTTAATAAATGTGCCCCTTGGTGCCAGGTGTATAAAGATCAGTACTACATCAATTTCCATATTGGTTTTTGTATTTTCCCCTGCAGATATTTTGTGACATTTACAATCCCAGCATAACCCACTTGAGACTCTCCCGCTACTGCCTCCCACACTCCCTCTTAAAAAATAATACAATTTCATGTAAGTCTCACCTCAGGCAATGCATTTAGAGCAAAGGCTTAATACAAATGTGTAATGCAGTTTTGGATGTATAAGTGTGTGTGTTATTATCTTTTATTTCTATGGCACTACAAAAGTTCCATAATGCCTTACAAAGTAGATAAAACACACAACACATTTAATAATGGCTATAATAAAGCTCCCGCTATTCAAAACTATCGGTAGCTTTAGCTAACATCCAGAAAGTCACCAAATGGGTTGGAAGAGTAATTAAGATGGTAAGCAGGATTCCATGGAAATATTTTTTTAGTGCAAAAAGTTTTTGATAGGGGGAATATGGCACTATACAATGTGGAAAATGGACAGACAAATGGATAACAAAACTAAACTGTAATGAACTGTAATGCATGATTGCAATTTTTCTGTTACACTAATAGTAATACAGAAATAAAACATTTCAAATTACAAAAGAAGATTGGCTGTGAAATACACATTACAATATACACTAAAGGTGGGTACACCCGCCCAGTTCACCTGTCAATCACCGCCGGCCGCCGCAGCATGTGTACGGGCGGTCGGCCGACCGCCCCGTACACACACAGCGACGCGCCAATATATCGTTAGATATATTGGCTGTCGGCTGTGCTGCGCGGCCGACGCGATACGTCTGTGAATGACGGAGTTCACAGACGTATCGCCCGTACACACTGGCCGACGGTCCCGCGATGTATCGGCATCGACCAGTGTGTACGGGCCTTAAGAAACACTTAATGTCAAAGTGTAAATAACATTTATTGCCACTTAAATTCAAAACACATATAAATACACATAAGAAACACATGAAAGTGTTGCTCTACTGTATGTTACTTCTCTGTATGTATAGAGCTCTTGATTCATAGTATTGTTAATACTAGAGATGTGCGCCTGACCATTTTTGCTGGTTTTTGTTTTGGCTCTAATTCATCATCTGTTTTTGGTTTTGGATTTTGGCCGTGACTGGTTTTGCATTTTTTATTTTTCAAAAAATTACATAAATAAACTAAAATCACATATTTTGGCCCTCTTTTGTTCCTAGAGCATTATTAACCTCAAAAACTATTTTTAGTCATTTACTTTCGGTTTTAACCACCTCACAGCTAACAATATTGTTTTCATCCAGTTTAGACCAATAGGATACACTGAGCTAGCTGGCTGAGTAAGCTAAGTGAACATAATGTCAGCCCTAATGGCACAAAGGTCAATAAAAGAAGAATTAAAAAAGATTAATTGATTATGGTAGGCAACTGTATGGTCTATGTTATCCATATTGATGAACTCTACATTCACAAGTTGAACAATTAAAAAGTGCAATTCTTTTTTACTTTTCTTTTGCAAATGACAACTCATACTGGTGAATAACCCCTCTTATATTTATTATGTCAACAATAAAAGAAGAATCAAAACAAAGACTGATTGATTGATTGATTGATTGATTGATTGTGGCAGTCATTGGCAACTGTATGGTCCACTAGGGAAGACACTGATCTGAATTAACTTTTCTCTGTAAGACCTAGCAGCAAATAGATAATAAAAGAAGAATCAAAAATTGACTGATTGATTGATTGATTGATTGATTGATTGTGGTAGGCATTGACAAATGTATGGTCTATATTTTCTATGATGTGAGACCTAGCTGCAACATAAAATTCTATGCATAAAAGACCATCCCTAATGCCCCCCAAAATTATAGTCCAGTATGAAAATAAAGCTACATATAACATATAAATATATCTATGCAAAAAAGACCATCCCTAATGTTGCCCCCCAAAAAACAGGGCATTTTGAAAGAACAGTGGTGTACGATGGAAGTGTCCTTGTGCCCTCCCACTCACTTTTATGTTTGACATTAAAAAGGACATGCACAGTTTAACAAACCGAACACCTCAGCAACAGGGACTGAGGTGTCTAAAGTGCTTGGATTGTTTGGGCTCCCTCAAAACAAATTTTGACAGGACTACCTCCGATCACTAATGACAAGGTTGATGATGAGGGTGTTAATTACATTATAATCTGATAAAATAAATTTCAGGAACTCACCGCAAATAACATAACATTGATGAGGTGCCAAGATGGCTAACATCCCTACCTTTATCAACTTCATAAATGGAGCAGATGCCTTCACAAGTGTTGTCAGGATTTGGGTAAAAATAATTCCACACACAAGATGTGGCTGTTTTGGTCTTGGCTCTCTTATTACAGGCAAAACTGCAGCTACTGGTGGTTAACTTACACTAACAACATTACCATCCTCATCCTCAGTGCCAGATAGTAGTAGTACACACATATCCCCCCTCATCCTGTTGCACTTGCATACAAGCATCTTCAATTTATTTTATGTCCTCATCACCCTCTACTTCTACTGCTCCCCAAATGTGCAGATGGTGCAGAAATGGAGGAAGGAGGTGATATGTATGAGTACAGTGTGAGAAATATCAGACTCACACATAGCTAATGTGGACACCCCTAAACGTTCCTCAGGGATGTGTGACAGTTCTGAGCACACAGTCTGTTCTACTGTCTTAGTGGCTTTTATTTTTTTACACCTCTTATAGACTGAGTGAAAAGGTCTTGCATTATCATGAGAGGCAGAAGAAGATGCCTCACTAACAGCTGAAAAGCCACTACTTATAAATAAAGACCAAAGCCTGAGTCTTTCCTGGCAACTGTGTGTGGTGAATAGTCTGTTGCCAATTTTATGTTTTTCTGCACTACACTTTCAATTTAATAGAAGTTTTTTTTTATTGTTTTTTATTTTAGATGCCCTGACTTAAATCCTCTGTGCCCTTGAGCATCGGCTTTAGATGACGTTGAAGGACTAGTATAATCATCATGACTTGTTGCGCCAGCTGCAGAGCTAGTATTTGGTTGATTCTCCTGCGCTTCTCTCGACTGATCAATGTGATCCATATTGATGAACACTCTCAAGGTATACAAAAACGAAAGTTTAATAGAATAATTTATTTACTTGAACCTTTTTTTCAAAATCACTACTCACTGTGGAGTCACAGTACTTGTTTGTTATGGATACACAGAATTTACAGTACTTGTATGTTATGGATAAACCGTAGTCACAGTACTTGTATGTTATGGATACACAGTGTGGTAAGGCCTGCAAAGTCACAGTACTTGTATGTTATGGATACATGGTAGTCACAGTACTTGTATATATGTTCTGAATAAACAATAGTGATAGTACTTGTATTTTATGAATACACAGTAGTCACAGCATTTTGTATGTTATGGATATACAGTAGTCACAGTGCTTGTATGTTATGGATACACAGTAGTTACACTACTTGTATGTTGTGGATGCACAGTAGACACAGTACTTGTAAGTTATGGATACACAGTAGTCACAATACTTGTATGTTATGGATGCACAGTAGTCACATTACTTGTATGTTATAGATACACAGTGGGATATGGTGTGCAAAGTCACAGTATTTGTATATTATGGATACACAGTGGGGTACGGCCTGTGAAGTCACAGTACTTATATGTTATGGATACACAATAGTTACAGAACTTGTATGTTATGGAAGCACAGTATTCACAGTACGTGTCTGCTATAGATACACAGTTGGGTATGGACTGCGAAGTCACAGTACTTGTTTGTTATGGATACACAGTAGGATATGGCCTGCAAAGTCACAGTACTTGTAAGTTATGGATACACAGTAGTCACAGTACTTGTATATTATGGATACAGAGTGGGGTACGGCCTGCAAAGTCACAGTATTTGTATGTTATGGATACACAGTGGAGTACAGCCAGCAAAGTAACAACTATTATATATTATGGATACACTGTAGTCACAGTACTTGTATGTTATGAATACACAGTAGTCACAGTACTTGTATGTTATGGATACATAGTAGAGTACGGCCTGCAAAGTCACAGCACTTGTATATTAAGGATACACAGTGGGGTATGGCCTGTGAAGTCACAGTACTATTATGTTATGAATACACAGTAGTCACAGTACTTGTAGGTTATGGATACAAAGTAGTAACAGTATTTGTTTGCTATGGATACACAGTGGGGTACGGCCTCCAAATTCACAGTACTTGTTTGTTATGGATACACAGTGGGGTGTGGCCAGCAAAGTCACAGTACTTGTATGTTGTGGATACATAGTAGTCACAGTACTTGTATGTTATGGATGCAGAGTGGGGTACAGTCTGCAAAGTCACAGTATCTGTATGTTATGGATACACAGTGGAGTACAGCCTGCAAAGTCACAACTTTTATATATTATGGATACACAGTAGTCACATTACTTGTATGTTATGGATGCAAAGTAGTCACAGTACCTGTATGTTATGGATACACATTGGGGTATGGCCTGCAAAGTCACAGTACTTTTATGATATGGATACACAGTGGAGTACAGCCTGCAAAGTCACAGTACTTTTATGCTATGGATACACAGTAGTCACAGTACTTGTAGGTTATGAATACAAGGTAGTCACAGTGTTTGTTTTTTTATAGATACAGAGTGGGGTATGGCCTGCAAAGTCACAGTACTTGTTTGTTATGGATACACAGTGGGGTACAGCCTGCAAAATCACAGTACTTGTATGTTATGGATGCACAGTAATCACAGTACTTGTATGTTATTGATATATAGTGGGGTACGGCCTGTGAACTCACAGTATTTATATATTATGGATATACAGTGAGGTATGCCCTGCGAAGTCACAACTATTATATATTATGGATACACAGTAGTCACATTACTTGTATATTATGGATACAGAGTGGGGTACAGCACAATAGAAAACTTTATTTTTTTACTTATTTGTACTTTTTATTAAACTTTTTAACTTTTTTTTTTGCTTTTTAAACTATTTTTCAATTTTTTAACCTTTTTTTACTTGTTTGAACTTTTTTTTAACACTTTAGCAGATGGACACTGGGCACGTATGTCATCAGCAATGGGGCAGATGGAAACTGGACAGATGCATCATCAGCACTGGAGCAGATGGACACTGGACAGCTGCATCGGCATCCGAACCGCTTATCTCTAGTTAATACTGACATACTGTAGAACAGACAGAGTTTCTTACTGACATATCACTGTATTAAGAGCTCTTTATTGTACATTAGTAAAATTTAGCAATTTTGAATGTGTGTTTTTTAAGTATTTTGTATGTGTTTTGAAATTATATGGCAATAAATGTTATTTGTACTTTGACATAAAAAGGTTAGTAGTATATATTGTAATGTGTAATCTTGTTTTGTATTTTAAGTTAAAAAAATAAATTATAAATGATAAATTCTTCTATATTGGCAGCTGCAACGGGTGGTCTTCAGTATGCCGGCTGTCGGGATCCCGGCGCTCAGTATACCGGCGCCGGAATCCCGACAGCCGCCATACCGACACTTATTCTCCCTCGTGGGGGTCCACGACCCCCCTGGAGGGAGAATAAAATAGCGTGGCCGCAGCGAGCCCGCAAGGGGCTCATTTGCGCTCGCCACACTGTCGGTATGCCGGCGGTCGGGCTCCCGGCACCGGTATGCTGGTCGCCGGGAGCCCAACCGCCGGCATACCATACTACACCCGCTGCAACCCATTACACACAAGCTGTACTGAGAGAGCCATTGTTAGCAAACATTTTCCTGTTCCTCGAATAAAACATTGGTTTATCCATTTTGATGCTGTTTACAGAGATTAACTTTTTCCACATATATCTAGCTCTGTCTTCATATTACAAGTCTGATGTTTCTTTTTTATCCTTTTTCTGATGTTTTCATTGGCACCACTTTATACTGTACCTCAAGAAAGTCTGTTAGAAACATCCCATGAGTTAATTAGCTGGCTTTACAACCTGATCAGGGCCGAAACTACGATTTTCAGTGCCAGGGCCAAGGCAGTACTTTTGCAAATCTCCCTCCCAATAAATAAATAAATAAATAAATAATATATATATATATATATATATATATATATATATATATAATAAAAATACTAAAATAAATACATAAATGAAAACATAATAATAATAAAAATACAAATGAACAACAGAAATAAATAAAAAAGATTACAAATTGTGCCATGCAGAAGTGCAAACTAATTCTAATTACACTGCTCAGTAGTACCCCTCATTACGCCACCCCACAGGGCAGAGAGGGAGAGAGAGAGAGAGATGGGAAAGAGGGGTGAGGGAGAGAGAGTAATCACACACATAAGTACATACAGTGCCCCTTTCCTGAGTCACACTCACCATCTAGGCAGGCTCTGGATGATGCTGGATAGTGAGATCTCTACTGTTTTCCCCTCCTCTCTCCCATGCTGGCTGGCTGGGCTTGCACTGACAGTGCAGTGCCTTGTAGCCCCACCTACTTTTTGACTGTACCTCCGGCAGCACTGTGGCTGATGAAAGACTTGCGGGGCTGAGGTAACTTGCCCCCAGTGATCCCTCTTAATCTGGCTCCCCCTGTTACCCCCTCCCTCTGTAGCTGCGGTTGAAAGGAGCCGGACGTACTACAATGGATAAACTGAAAGTAAACTACAGCCCTTGCAAGAGCTGCTGGGAACTGTAGTTTATTTTCGGCATTGAAGTGAAGAAACTGAACATAAACTACAGTTCCCACTTCCCAGTAGCCCTTGCAAGGGCTGTAGCTTACTTTCAGTTTATTCATTGCCGTGAGTCCAGCTCCTTGCAAACGCAGCCACAGCCGCAGGGGGAGAGGAGATGTTAGGGGGTGTTGAAGTGACTGTCCTGGCGCCCCCCTCCCCCTGATCCAGCGCCCGGGTCACATGCCCCACCAACCAGTTGTGACCATGACCTGATCAAACATGTCATTGCCCTGCACAAGCTGATACACTGAGTCCTAGTTAGACCATTGGGTAATAGCCTGCAAACTGGTTTTGCCTTTTAAATTATTGCTACTTTAAAACATTGGGAAGAGTTGCACGAAATCCGTAGAAAAATTCTGTAGTTCACAGGCTACAGTATTACATTTACCCCATAACTTTAAACATTTGCAAACAGACTCTAGAACTGGATCTGTACTGAATGTTGTCCTACTTTCTAACCTAAAACAATCCATGAGTTCTCAAGCATTGTGTCCCATGCATGCTACTACTCCACCTGCCTGTAACTTTACCTGGTAAATATACCCATTGTTACATAACACTGTCTAGTATTATTGAAACTATTATTGCAATCTGTCCTTACTCATTTTGCAATATGTCATACAGGTTTTTTTAATCTGTTTAACCATTTACTTCTACCTGCAATACACTAACTGCTTTACTTATTTCCCCATACTACCATTATGGTCCCCTTCTCCATTTTCTATAATCACAAATTGACCCCCTTCTTTTAAATTCTACTTTACCATTGCCCTTTCTTACCTCAACCTACTTTTTTATTTAACTTTGCCGTTACCATTTCCCGGGCGGCTCAGCCACCAAGCATTCTTCTTGCTCAAAATGTGCATCTTATTTGCATAAAAAAAATTAATGGTGGTGACAAAACTACTCTGCTACAGTAGATTACACTGATCAATTTGATGTGTGACATTTGTTCATCTGTGTGTGACTGAGTCTGAATCTGTGTAAGAAGTGCTATGATGCAGTGGCCGGGGCATCATGATGTCATTCATACACAGTACTGAGACTGGAGAGGTGACCTGGTGGGCTTAAACACATTATTACTTATGTTTTATCTGCCTACCTGTGACATAGTGCCAGCCAGACAGCCGGTGTGATCAATTTATAATCCTTTACTAGGCCCCACAGCCATGCTTACTGCCACCCAGAATCTTCGGGCCCCTCAGAAACTCAGGGCCTAGCACAACTGTACCCTTTGAACCTCCCTATCTCTGGGCCTGGGAACAACCTCCCTGCTGAGTTCCTTTAAAAACTGTGTGCAAATGTACCTAGAATAATTTATACTGTTTTGAAGTATATTGATTGGATTTAGATTTCTCATTCACTCATTCATTTTGATAATTGATAAAAATAAACTATTAACACTTCTATTTTTGAATGCATTCTTACTGTAGTTTGCTGCACTTTTTCCACACCTGCCTAAAAAAATACAGTATTACGCAATATCCTCTATCTTTACTTCTGTGAATAAGCTCCTTGAAACTGGGTCATGTGAAAGTTAATCTCTCACACAAAACAGAGGAAAGACTTTAATAAATGTAAAGCACACATACAAGTTAGTAATTATTTATAATATCATACAAGGTTATTTTGCACTCATGTGTGTCAACACTGTAAAATGAAAATACTACACCAGAGGGTGCTGTATTTATTTTTTCATTTCACACATGTACTGTATTATCAATCTTCTAATGAATCCTTGGGGTTTATTTACTAAAGTCCCGATTTTGTCCGATTTTTTTTTTCTTTTTTAAGTGGCAACACCGGAATTTACTAAGCACAAATTTCGGCAGTGTTTGGGCTATTCGTAATGGTTTTGACGGCAAAGTTCAGAAATACGAATGAATAGACCATCGGTCAAACGCGGCTGATTGTTCATACAACACGGGAATTTACTATTCATTCATATTTGGGTGTTAGTCTTTGAATGCTCAATTGCGGGTGTATTTTTTTGCAATTCGATAAAAAAACAGCGAAAAAATAGACCTGCTTTTTCCTGGCGAGTTTGGATAATCATGCACGGATCTGTGAGATCTGTGCATGGTTATCTGTGGGAAAGGGTATGTTTAGTGTAAAAATGTAAAAAAAAAATTGCATGCCCCCCCCCCCTCCTAAGCATAACCAGCCTGGTTGTAAAAATACAGGGGAAAAACTGACTTGGGTTCCCCCATATTTAAACATCCAGCACCGGGCTCTGCACCTGGTCCTGGTGCCAAAAATACGGGGGACAAAAAACGTAGGGGTCCCCGGTATTTTTACCACCAGCACCTGGCTCCACTAGTCAGAGAGATAATGTCACAGCCGGGGGACACTTTTATATTTGTCCCTGCGGCCCTGGCATTAAATCCCTAACTAGTCACCACTGGCCGGGGTACCCTGGAGGAGTGGGGACCTCTTAAATCAAGGGTCCCCCCTCCAGCCACCCAAGCACCAAGGGTGAAGCCCGAGGTTGTCCCCCCCATCCGTGGACGGTGGATGGGAGGCTGATAGCCTTTTGTGTAAAAAAAGAATGTTGTTTTTTGTAGCAGAACTACAAGTCCCAGCAAGCCTCCCCCGCAAGCTGGTACTTGGAGAACCACAAGTACCAGCATGCGGGAGAAAAACAAGCCCACTGGTACCTGTAATTCTTCTACAAAAAAAAATACCCAAATAAAAACAAAACACACACACCGTGACAGTAAAACTTTAATGTACATACATGCACACTTACATACATACATACTTACCTATGTTGACCTGAAGCACTCGGTCCTCTTGTCCAGTAGAATCCAGGGGTACCTGTAAATAAAAAAAATTCTTACAAAGAATCTGGTGTAGATCGGTCCTCTTCTTAAAAGTTATAATCCACGTACTTGGCAAAAAAACAAACCGCTCAACCGACCCACGAACTGAAAGGGGATCCATGTTTACACATGGATCCCCTTTCCCCTGAATGTCGGGACCCACTGTGAAGCCTGTCAAAGAGGGTCCCTTCAGCCAATCAGAGAGCGCCACGTCATGGCACTCTCCTGATTGGCTGTGTGCGCCTGCACTGTCAGTCAGGCGGCGCACTGTGGATACAATGTAGCGTAGCACAGCTACATTATATCCAATGGTGGGAACTTTGTAGTCTGCAGTAGACCGCGAGGTTAAGTGGGGTCACTCTTGTGTTTTTTGCCAAGTACGTGGATTATAACTTTTAAGAAGAGGACCGATCTACACCGGACTCTTTGTAAGTATATTTTTATTTACTGGTACCCCTGGATTCTACTGGACAAGAGGACCGAGTGCTTCGGGTCAACTTAGGTAAGTATGTATGTATGTAAGTGTTCATGTATGTACATTAAAGTTTTACTGTCATGGTGTGTGTGTTTTGTTTTTATTTGGGTATTTTTTTTTTTGTAGATGAATTACAGGTACTAGCAGGCCTGTTTTTCTCCCGCATGCTGGTACTTGTGGTTCTCCAAGTACCAGCTTGTGGGGGAGGTTTGCTGGGACTTGTAGTTCTGCTACAAAAAACAATATTATTTTTTACACAAAAGGCTATCAGCCTCCCATTAACTGCCCACGGATGGGGGGGACAGCCTCAGGCTTCACCCCTGGTCCTTGGGTGGCTGGAGGGGGGAGACCCCTTGATTTAAGGGATCCCCACTCCTCCAGGGTACCCCAGCCAGGGGTGACTAGTTGGGGTTTTAATGCCAGGGCCGCAGGGACCAATATAAAAGTGTCCTCCGGCTGTGGCATTATTTCTCTGACTAGTAGAGCCCGGAGCTGGTGGTAAAAATATGGGGGACCCCTACTTTTTTGTCCCCCGTATTTTTGGCACCAGGACCAGGCGCAGAGCCCGGTGCTGGTTGTTTAAATATGGGGGAACCCCAGTCAGTTTTTTCCCTATATTTTTACAACCAGGACCGGCTCAAAGAGCCCGAGGCTGGTTATGCTTAGGAGGGGGGACCCCACGCAAATTTTTTATTTTTTTTTAACCCATTTTGCACTTCTCAGAATGCACACAATGAAGCCCTGCGAATCTCACAGATCCGGCCGGGATTCCTTGTGTTTTGTCAGGCAGTGTTTTACTAATCACTCCCGTAAAACACTGCCCGACATTACGAATCACAACGACATCGAAAAATACGAATGTTGAAAACTCGGCAGCTTATTAAATTAACGTATCAGGATTCAAAAAGTTGCAGGAAAATGCACTCAATACCATTCGAGATCAAACTCCCTTAAAAAAAGGCACAAACACGAATATTAGTAAATAAACCCCCTTGTGTCTTTGAGAAATGCATTAGCATATCCAGGATGCGTGGCCATGCCACTTACTAAAAAATACTTAAAAACACTATGCTTGGCGCCGCTTTTTGGCCTTGGAATCGGGGTGGCTTCGGGGCCCCATGCAAGCCCTCAAAACTCCAGCTGATTTATTGTTGAAATAGGTGGATTTAAAGTGCATAGTGTGCCATCCAGTAACTGTGTAAATTCATCTCTATATTAAGGGTCAGTGAACTCTTTCTCTAATACTGTAATATCTATAATATTCAGTGTATGTTGCAACAAATGCTGCTGTATTACAAATGTGTATTTGAAATTAGAAAAGATAATAAGATTTGTCAGACCAAAATTTACACCTCGGTAGTGTGATGGAACAATGGGTCTAATTCAGACCTGATCGTAGCAGCAAATTTGTTAGCAGATGGGCAAAACCTAGGGAGTAATTCAGACTTGATCGTAGATGTGCTATATTTAGCACATCTATGATCACTTTCACAACATGCGGGGGGACGCCCAGCACAGGTACAAAAGCATCGCACAGCGGTGATGCTTTTGTACCTGAAGAGTAGCTCCATACCAGCGCAGCTCCTGTGCGCTGGCAGGGAGCTACCGGTCGCTTTCCAGGTCATAGCGGCTGCGTGTGACATCATGCAGCTGCCGCGGCCCGCCCCCCCCTCCCCCACACACACACACAATCCAGGCACGCCTGCATTGCCCGGACCGTGCCCTCAAAATGGCCCAACGCCGCCGGCCTGCCCCCTCTCGCCCTGTGAACGCCTCTGCCTGTCAATCGCATCTCTGGCACTAGCCCACTAGTGCACTGCAGGAGGGGCAGATATAACATGTGCAGAGATAGATAGATTTGGGTGTGGTGTGTTCAAACTGAAATCTAAATTGCAGTGTAAATATAAAACAGCCAGTATTTACCCTGCACAGAAACAATATAACCCACCCAAATCTAACTCTCTCTGCACATGTTATATCTGCCCCCCCTGCAGTGCACATGGGGCCTAATTCAGAGTTGATCACAGCAGCAAATTTGTTAGCAGTTGGGCAAAACCAAGGTGGTCATTCCAAGTTGTTCGCTCGTTGCCGATTTTCGCTATGCTGCGATTTGTTGCTAAATGCGCATGCGCATGGTACGCAGCGTGCATGCGCTTAGTTATTTCACACAAAACTTAGTAGATTTGCTGGTGTTCGTACGACGCTTTTCAGTCGCACTGCTGTTCAGTAAATGATTGACAGGAAAAGGGCGTTTCTGGGCGGCAACTCAGCGTTTTCACGGCGATGGCTAAAAAACGCAGGCGTGTCAGGGAAAAACGCGGGAGTGTCTGGAGAAACAGGGGAGTGGCTGGCCGAATGCAGGGCGTGTTTGTGACGTCAAACCAGGAACTAAACGGACTGAGCTGATTGCAATCTGTAAATAGGTCTGGAGCTACTCAGAAACTGCAAAGAATTATTTAGTAGCAATTCTGCTAATCTTTCATTCGCAATTCTGCTATGCTAAAATACACTCCCAGAGGGCGGCGGCCTAGCGTGTGCAATGCTGCTAAAAGCAGCTAGCGAGCGAACAACTCGGAATGAGGTCCCATGTGCACTGCAGGGGGCAGATATAACATGTGCAGAGAGAATTAGATTTGGGTGGGGTGTGTTCAAACTGAGATCTAAATTGCAGTATACAAATAAAGCAGCCAGTATTTACCCTGCACAGAAACAAAATAACCCACCGAATCTAACTCTCTCTGCAAATGTTATATCTGCCACACCTGCAGTGCACATGATTTTGCCCAACTGCTTACAAATTTGCTGCTGCGAGCAACTCTGAATTACCACCATGGTTTTGACCATCTGTTAACAAATTTGCTGCTATGATCAGGTCTGAATTAGGCCCAATTTCCAAACCTATAGACTCATTGAAACTGCTACAAATACGCAATATGAAACTATGTGTAGAGGGGAGGAGTGAATAAACAGAACAAGTGACCTAATGCATTAATACCCAACTATTACCAACTGTTCAATAATTAATAGCTACTTTTTGTACGTACCAGTTGCTCTGTTTGATTGATCCAACCAGAAGCCACTTCCAATCGCTCCAATCAGAAGTACCATCCAATCAATCCAACAACATCACTCTGTCTGTGGAGGGATTCTTGCCCAAGTCCCTGCACTGCACAGTCAATTCTGTCTGCCCTCCAGTGCCCGACCCAATAATCGTGGAGATTTGGTCATCCCAAGCACAGTTGTCTCGACACCAGGATG
The DNA here is from genome assembly GCF_028390025.1 of Pseudophryne corroboree. Lineage (NCBI taxonomy): Eukaryota > Metazoa > Chordata > Amphibia > Anura > Myobatrachidae > Pseudophryne > Pseudophryne corroboree. The sequence goes on along the minus strand of NC_086449.1, from coordinate 593,496,238 downwards.
GATGCCTAATAACGCATACAATCAAGGGAAAACTAGGACATAAAACATCCCTAAGTATGGGGCTGGTGCAAGTTTCAATGTTGTGACAGAAGGTTGCATATTATGAACCTCAATAATATTAATTTCCACTCATTTCCAGTCTACTCTGAACACCTCCCACCTCACACCTCACACCTCACAATATTGATTTTAGACCAAAAGGTTGCACCGAGGTAGCTGACTAAGCTAAGCGGCACAAACACCTGGCCCATCAAGGAGTGGCACTGCTGTGGCAGACAGGATGGTAGTTTTGAAAACTAGGCCCCAAAGAGCGCATAATGCAAAGAAAAAAAAGAGGTGCAAGAGATTGTTTAGACAGGACATGCACAGTTTAATAAACCCATAATTTCAGCGACAGGTGGTCCCCCTGGAAAAAGCTTGCCAAGATCTCCGAATCATAGCTAGCTACAAACATAACACCTCCTTCTTTTATGACTTTTCACATTATGAGATCAGACAAGAGAAAGAGAACAGTGTCAAGAAAGGTGATTAAAAATTAGAGAGGCACACGCAATCAGGAACAACACATAGGCTTTCACCTCCACTCCTATATTGGTGTGGAACAGAAAGGATTTCAACCAAGCGAATATATGTAATTCCCACATTACTGGACAAACTGAAAAACTAGGAGCCAAATCATCCAAATTTGTACCCCCTTAAAATAATCTTGGATTTAATGCTGGGATGCAAAATTACTGGTGTATAGTACCAGAGGATCAAGATTGGATATTTTCCCCTCCACAGAGTCTGGAGACTTGTTTTGTGAAAATCTTGTGGGTTTCTTCTTTTCCATTTTTTATTGCATTTTTATTTACATATTTTGTGGCAGATGCCTTATTTTCATTTTTCACAGTTCCCAGTTACATGCATGTGAGCATACCTGTGTGTCTTGTTTATTTTATTCATATTTTATTTTTAATTAAAGCAACCCTTTAGATGTTTTAGCAGCCCCTCCTGAACCCCCACAGCAGCCCGGGATCGGGTAAGTTGAGTTCGGGCGGGTTCGGTACAGTACTAAGCAGGACTGTGCAGTGAATTATTTTTTATTGAGCCCCTGCCCTAGTGGAGCTTACCACTATACAGTCGAAAATCATTTCATACTACAGGTTGAGTATCCCTTATCCAAAATGCTTGGGACCAGAGGTATTTTGGATATCGGATTTTTCCGTATTTTGGAATAATTGCATACCATAATGAGATATCATGGTGATTGGACCTAAATCTAAGCACATAATGCACTTATGTTACATATACACCTTATACACACAGCCTGAAGGTCATTTTAGAAAATATTTTTAATAACTTTCTGCATTTAACAAAGTTTGTGTACATATACACAATTAATTTATGTTTCATATACACCTTATACACACAGCCTGAAGGTCATTTAATACAATATTTTTAATAACTTTGTGTATTAAACAAAGTTTGTGTACATTGAGTCATCAATAAACAAAGGTTTCCCTATCTCTCACTCAAAAAAGTCCGTATTTCGGAATATTCCGTATTTCGGAATATTTGGATATGGGATACTCAACCTGTATAATTAGGACTGTGTGAGGAAGCAATGCTAACCTATGTGCCCACAGCATGGCTCAGTCTGTCAAGCCAGACATCTTCTTGGCTGTAAGCCACCATGAGACTCCATACTGGGCCTTATTCAGTAACTGTTTGTGCCTCACTGGAGTTCCTGGCCCATTTAGTGCTACAGTGCAATGGAAAGCTGATGCAATGCAAGATCGCTGAAACTCTGTTCTTCTAATAGTGCAAGATCTTGCGATAACCCTATGCAGCCCTTAGGAAAAGAACCCTGTACAACAAATGCGCATCTTCTAAATAAATAATCCCAAAATGTGGAACATCAATAATAAATCAAAATGAAGGTTGACTAATTGGAGCCATTCATTTTAATGAGTCCCTAACATGAAATAATTGAGAAGAACCTCTCTCTAATGCTCTGGCAAAAAATCTTACTTTTACCTCTCTGGCAGTTGCACTGGATTATGATTCAGTCTCTTCTGAGTCACACTGACTTTGGCTACAATTGTGGTCTCTCCCCACTTTATGAAAAAACACTTCGTCGAAATAGCAATTTCCATTTCCACCTTTGCGGGTATATTTTCACAAATCTGTTTGTGATGTTGAAGCTTGTTTCATATCTTATCTAGGCTATCATTTAAACCTAGGATCAAGTACAACAACACCCCTAGAATTATACGGCAGCACCCCTGGATTTATACAGCATAGGCAGCACCCATGGAGAATTACACAACACAGCAGACAAGCAACAGCACCCCTGGACTGCTAGGGCAGAGGGGCAGCACTCCATATAGGGCAGCACCCCTGTAATGATGTGGCAAAGAAAAAAAGTGCAAGATGGACTTGTCCTTGGGCCCTCACACCCACTCTTGTGTTGTATAAACAGGACATGCACACTTTGACAAACCCATAATTTCAGCCACAGGGTCTGCCACACGACTGTGGCTGAAATGACTGGTTGGTTTTTGGCCCCCACCTAAAAAGAAGCAATCAATCTCTCCTTGCACAAACTGGCTCTACAAAGGCAAGATGTCCACCTCCTCCTCATCATCCGATTCATCACCCCTTTCACTGTGTACATCCCCCTCCTCACAGAGTATAAATTTGTCCCCACTGGAATCCACCATCTCAGGTCCCTATGCACTTTCTGGAGGCAATTGCTGGTGAATGTCTCCACGGAGGAATTGATTATAATTCATTTTGATGAACATCATCTTTTCCACATTTTCTGGAAGTAACGCTGATTGCTGACAAGGTGACCAGCTGCACTAAACACTCTTTCGGAGTACACACTGGAGGGGGGGAAACTTAGGTAAAATAAAGCCAGTTTGTGCAAGGGCCTCCAAATTGCCTCTTTTTCCTGCCAGTATACGTATGGACTGTCTGACGTGCCTACTTGGATGCTGTCACTCTTATAATCCTCCACCATTCTTTCAATGGTGACAGAATCATATGCAGTGACAGTAGACGACATGTCTCATTAAAATGAATGGCTCTAATCGTTGGCAGGTCCTTCAGTCCGGACCAGAGGTCAGCACTCACTCCAGACTGCCCTGCATCACCGCCAGCGGGTGGGCTCGGAATTCTTAGCATTTTCCTCGCAGCCCCAGTTTCGGGAGAATGTGAAGGAGGAGCTGTTGATGGGTCACGTTCCGCTTGACTTGACAAGTGTCTCACCTGCAGGTCTTTGAACCTCTGCAGACTTGTGTCTGCCGGAAAGAGAGATACAACGTAGGCTTTAAACCTAGGATCGAGCACGGTGGCCAAAATGTAGTGCTCTGATTTCAACAGATTGACAACCCGTGAATCCTGGTTAAGCGAATGAAGGGCTCCATCCACAAGTCCCACATGCCTAGCGGAATCGCTCTATTTTAGCTCCTCCTTCAATCTCTCCAGCTGCTTCTGCAAAAGCCTGATGAGGAGAATGACCTGACTCAGGCTGGCAGTGTCTGAACTGACTTCACGTGTGACAAGTTCAAAGGGTTGCAGAACCTTGCACAACGTTGAAATCATTCTCCACTGCGCTTGAGTCAGGTGCATTCCCCCTCCTTTGCCTATATCGTAGGCAGATGTATAGGCTTGAATGGCCTTTTGCTGCTCCTCCATCCTCTGAAGCATATAGAGGGTTGAATTCCACCTCGTTACCACCTCTTACTTCAGATGATGGCGGGGCAGGTTCAGGAGTGTTTGCTGGTGCTACAGTCTTCGGCACGCAGTGGCTGAATGCTGAAAGTGGCCTGCAATTCTACGGGCCACCGACTGCATCTCTTGCATGCCCCTGTCTTTTTTTATATAATTCTGCACCACCAAATTCAATGTATGTGCATGGGACGTGCTGGAATTTGCCCACATGTAGTGCATGCACAATATTGGTGGCTTTGTCCGATGTCACAAATCCCCAGGAGAGTCCAATTGGGGTAAGCCATTCTGCGATGATGTTCCTCAGTTTCTGTAAGAGGTTGTCAGCTTTGTGCCTCTTATGGAAAGTGGTGATACAAAGCGTAGCCTGCCTAGGAACGAGTTGGCGTTTGCGAGATGCTGCTACTGGTGCCGCCGCTGCTGTTCTTGCTGCGGGAGGCAATACATCTATCCAGTGGGCTGTCACAATCATATAGTCCTGAGTCTGCCCTGCTCCACTTGTCCACATGTCCGTGGTTAAGTGGACATTGTCACAACTGAGGGCCTGAGCTGACGGGAGGCAGCCTCAGTTGTAGGGGCTGAGATGTACCGGAACCTGGGAGGTTGTATCAGACCCCTGGACATGTAAGTAACATGTAGAGATGAGCGCCTGAAATTTTTCGGGTTTTGTGTTTTGGTTTTGGGTTCGGTTCCGCGGCCGTGTTTTGGGTTCGAACGCGTTTTGGCAAAACCTCACCGAATTTTTTTTGTCGGATTCGGGTGTGTTTTGGATTCGGGTGTTTTTTTCAAAAAACACTAAAAAACAGCTTAAATCATAGAATTTGGGGGTCATTTTGATCCCAAAGTATTATTAACCTCAAAAACCATAATTTACACTCATTTTCAGTCTATTCTGAATACCTCACACCTCACAATATTATTTTTAGTCCTAAAATTTGCACCGAGGTCGCTGTGTGAGTAAGATAAGCGACCCTAGTGGCCGACACAAACACCGGGCCCATCTAGGAGTGGCACTGCAGTGTCACGCAGGATGTCCCTTCCAAAAAACCCTCCCCAAACAGCACATGACGCAAAGAAAAAAAGAGGCGCAATGAGGTAGCTGTGTGAGTAAGATTAGCGACCCTAGTGGCCGACACAAACACCGGGCCCATCTAGGAGTGGCACTGCAGTGTCACGCAGGATGGCCCTTCCAAAAAACCCTCCCCAAACAGCACATGACGCAAAGAAAAAAAGAGGCGCAATGAGGTAGCTGTGTGAGTAAGATTAGCGACCCTAGTGGCCGACACAAACACCGGGCCCATCTAGGAGTGGCACTGCAGTGTCACGCAGGATGTCCCTTCCAAAAAACCCTCCCCAAACAGCACATGACGCAAAGAAAAAAAGAGGCGCAATGAGGTAGCTGTGTGAGTAAGATTAGCGACCCTAGTGGCCGACACAAACACCGGGCCCATCTAGGAGTGGCACTGCAGTGTCACGCAGGATGTCCCTTCCAAAAAACCCTCCCCAAACAGCACATGACGCAAAGAAAAAAAGAGGCGCAATGAGGTAGCTGACTGTGTGAGTAAGATTAGCGACCCTAGTGGCCGACACAAACACCGGGCCCATCTAGGAGTGGCACTGCAGTGTCACGCAGGATGTCCCTTCCAAAAAACCCTCCCCAATCAGCACATGATGCAAAGAAAAAGAAAAGAAAAAAGAGGTGCAAGATGGAATTGTCCTTGGGCCCTCCCACCCACCCTTATGTTGTATAAACAAAACAGGACATGCACACTTTAACCAACCCATCATTTCAGTGACAGGGTCTGCCACACGACTGTGACTGATATGACGGGTTGGTTTGGACCCCCCCCAAAAAAGAAGCAATTAATCTCTCCTTGCACAAACTGGCTCTACAGAGGCAAGATGTCCACCTCATCTTCACCCTCCGATATATCACCGTGTACATCCCCCTCCTCACAGATTATCAATTCGTCCCCACTGGAATCCACCATCTCAGCTCCCTGTGTACTTTGTGGAGGCAATTGCTGCTGGTCAATGTCTCCGCGGAGGAATTGATTATAATTCATTTTAATGAACATCATCTTCTACACATTTTCTGGATGTAACCTCGTACGCCGATTGCTGACAAGGTGAGCGGCGGCACTAAACACGCTTTCGGAGTACACACTTGTGGGAGGGCAACTTAGGTAGAATAAAGCCAGTTTGTGCAAGGGCCTCCAAATTGCCTCTTTTTCCTGCCAGTATAAGTACGGACTGTGTGACGTGCCTACTTGGATGCGGTCACTCATATAATCCTCCACCATTCTATCAATGTTGAGAGAATCATATGCAGTGACAGTAGACGACATGTCCGTAATCGTTGTCAGGTCCTTCAGTCCGGACCAGATGTCAGCATCAGCAGTCGCTCCAGACTGCCCTGCATCACCGCCAGCGGGTGGGCTCGGAATTCTGAGCCTTTTCCTCGCACCCCCAGTTGCGGGAGAATGTGAAGGAGGAGATGTTGACAGGTCGCGTTCCGCTTGACTTGACAATTTTGTCACCAGCAGGTCTTTCAACCCCAGCAGACTTGTGTCTGCCGGAAAGAGAGATCCAAGGTAGGCTTTAAATCTAGGATCGAGCACGGTGGCCAAAATGTAGTGCTCTGATTTCAACAGATTGACCACCCGTGAATCCTTGTTAAGCGAATTAAGGGCTGCATCCACAAGTCCCACATGCCTAGCGGAATCGCTCCCTTTTAGCTCCTTCTTCAATGCCTCCAGCTTCTTCTGCAAAAGCCTGATGAGGGGAATGACCTGACTCAGGCTGGCAGTGTCTGAACTGACTTCACGTGTGGCAAGTTCAAAGGGCATCAGAACCTTGCACAACGTTGAAATCATTCTCCACTGCACTTGAGACAGGTGCATTCCACCTCCTATATCGTGCTCAATTGTATAGGCTTGAATGGCCTTTTGCTGCTCCTCCAACCTCTGAAGCATATAGAGGGTTGAATTCCACCTCGTTACCACTTCTTGCTTCAGATGATGGCAGGGCAGGTTCAGTAGTTTTTGGTGGTGCTCCAGTCTTCTGTACGTGGTGCCTGTACGCCGAAAGTGTCCCGCAATTTTTCTGGCCACCGACAGCATCTCTTGCACGCCCCTGTCGTTTTTTAAAAAATTCTGCACCACCAAATTCAAGGTATGTGCAAAACATGGGACGTGCTGGAATTTGCCCATATTTAATGCACACACAATATTGCTGGCGTTGTCCGATGCCACAAATCCACAGGAGAGTCCAATTGGGGTAAGCCATTCCGCGATGATCTTCCTCAGTTGCCGTAAGAGGTTTTCAGCTGTGTGCGTATTCTGGAAAGCGGTGATACAAAGCGTAGCCTGCCTAGGAAAGAGTTGGCGTTTGCGAGATGCTGCTACTGGTGCCGCCGCTGCTGTTCTTGCGGCGGGAGTCCATACATCTACCCAGTGGGCTGTCACAGTCATATAGTCCTGACCCTGCCCTGCTCCACTTGTCCACATGTCCGTGGTTAAGTGGACATTGGGTACAACTGCATTTTTTAGGACACTGGTGAGTCTTTTTCTGACGTCCGTGTACATTCTCGGTATCGCCTGCCTAGAGAAGTGGAACCTAGATGGTATTTGGTAACGGGGGCACACTGCCTCAATAAATTGTCTAGTTCCCTGTGAACTAACGGCGGATACCGGACGCACGTCTAACACCAACATAGTTGTCAAGGCCTCAGTTATCCGCTTTGCAGTAGGATGACTGCTGTGATATTTCATCTTCCTCGCAAAGGACTGTTGAACAGTCAATTGCTTACTGGAAGTAGTACAAGTGGGCTTACGACTTCCCCTCTGGGATGACCATCGACTCCCAGCGGCAACAACAGCAGCGCCAGCAGCAGTAGGCGTTACACGCAAGGATGCATCGGAGGAATCCCAGGCAGGAGAGGACTCGTCAGAATTGCCAGTGACATGGCCTGCAGGACTATTGGCATTCCTGGGGAAGGAGGAAATTGACACTGAGGGAGTTGGTGGGGTGGTTTGCGTGAGCTTGGTTACAAGAGGAAGGGATTTACTGGTCAGTGTACTGCTTCCGCTGTCACCCAAAGTTTTTGAACTTGTCACTGACTTATTATGAATGCGCTGCAGGTGACGTATAAGGGAGGATGTTCCGAGGTGGTTAACGTCCTTACCCCTACTTATTACAGCTTGACAAAGGGAACACACGGCTTGACACCTGTTGTCCGCATTTCTGGTGAAATACCTCCACACCGAAGAGCTGATTTTTTTGGTATTTTCACCTGGCATGTCAACGGCCATATTCCTCCCACGGACAACAGGTGTCTCCCCGGGTGCCTGACTTAAACAAACCACCTCACCATCAGAATCCTCCTGGTCAATTTCCTCCCCAGCGCCAGCAACACCCATATCCTCCTCATCCTGGTGTACTTCAACACTGACATCTTCAATCTGACTATCAGGAACTGGACTGCGGGTGCTCCTTCCAGCACTTGCAGGGGGTGTGCAAATGGTGGAAGGCGCATGCTCTTCACGTCCAGTGTTGGGAAGGTCAGGCATCGCAACCGACACAATTGGACTCTCCTTGTGGATTTGGGATTTCGAAGAATGCACAGTTCTTTGCTGTGCTGCTTTTGCCAGCTTGAGTCTTTTCATTTTTCTAGCGAGAGGCTGAGTGCTTCCATCCTCATGTGAAGCTGAACCACTAGCCATGAACATAGGCCAGGGCCTCAGCCGTTCCTTGCCACTCCGTGTGGTAAATGGCATATTGGCAAGTTTACGCTTCTCCTCCGACAATTTTATTTTAGGTTTTGGAGTCCTTTTTTTTCTGATATTTGGTGTTTTGGATTTGACATGCTCTGTACTATGACATTGGGCATCGGCCTTGGCAGACGACGTTGCTGGCATTTCATCGTCTCGGCCATGACTAGTGGCAGCAGCTTCAGCACGAGGTGGAAGTGGATCTTGATCTTTCCCTAATTTTGGAACCTCAACATTTTTGTTCTCCATATTTTAATAGGCACAACTAAAAGGCACCTCAGGTAAACAATGGAGATGGATACTAGTATACAATTATGGACTGCCTGCCGACTGCAGACACAGAGGTAGCCACAGCCGTGAACTACCGTACTGTACTGTGTCTGCAGCTAAAATAGACTGGTTGATAAAGAGAAGATGTCTATGTAACTATGTATGTATAAAGAAGACTGAAAAAAATCCACGGTTAGGTGGTATACAATTATGGACGGACTGCCTGCCGAGTGCAGACACAGAGGTAGCCACAGCCGTGAACTACCGTACTGTACTGTGTCTGCAGCTAATATAGACTGGTTGATAAAGAGAAGATGTCTATGTAACTATGTATGTATAAAGAAGAATGAAAAAAAACCACGGTTAGGTGGTATACAATTATGGACGGACTGCCTGCCGAGTGCAGACACAGAGGTAGCCACAGCCGTGAACTACCGTACTGTACTGTGTCTGCAGCTAATATAGACTGGTTGATAAAGAGAAGATGTCTATGTAACTATGTATGTATAAAGAAGAATGAAAAAAATCCACGGTTAGGTGGTATTACAATTATGGACGGACTGCCTGCCGAGTGCAGAGACACAGAGGTAGCCACAGCCGTGAACTACCGTACTGTGTCTGCTGCGACTGGATGATAAATGATATAAAAAATATATATATATCACTACTGCAGCCGGACAGGTATATATTATATATTATATAATGACGGACCTGCTGTACACTGTCTGTCAGCAGAATGAGTTTTATTTTTATAGAATAAAAAAAAAAAAAACACACAAGTGAAGTCACACGACGAGTGTTTAACTTTTTCAGGCAATCACAATATAAGTATACTACTAACTATACTGGTGGTCAGTGTGGTCAGGTCACTGGTCAGTCACACTGGCAGTGGCACTCCTGCAGCAAAAGTGTGCACTGTTTAATTTTAATATAATATGTACTCCTGGCTCCTGCTATAACCTATAACTGGCACTGCAGTAGTGCTCCCCAGTCTCCCCCACAATTATAAGCTGTGTGAGCTGAGCAGTCAGACAGATATATAATATATATAGATGATGCAGCACACTGGCCTGAGCCTGAGCAGTGCACACAGATATGGTATGTGACTGACTGAGTCACTGTGTGTATCGCTTTTTTCAGGCAGAGAACGGATATATTAAATAAACTGCACTGTGTGTCTGGTGGTCACTCACTATATAATATATTATGTACTCCTGGCTCCTGCTATAACCTATAACTGGCACTGCAGTAGTGCTCCCCAGTCTCCCCCACAATTATAAGCTGTGTGAGCTGAGCAGTCAGACAGATATATATAATATTATATATAGATAATAGATGATGCAGCACACTGGCCTGAGCCTGAGCAGTGCACACAGATATGGTATGTGACTGACTGAGTCACTGTGTGTATCGCTTTTTTCAGGCAGAGAACGGATATATTAAATAAACTGCACTGTGTGTCTGGTGGTCACTCACTATATAATATATTATGTACTCCTGGCTCCTGCTATAACCTATAACTGGCACTGCAGTAGTGCTCCCCAGTCTCCCCCACAATTATAAGCTGTGTGAGCTGAGCAGTCAGACAGATATATATAATATTATATATAGATAATAGATGATGCAGCACACTGGCCTGAGCCTGAGCAGTGCACACAGATATGGTATGTGACTGACTGAGTCACTGTGTGTATCGCTTTTTTCAGGCAGAGAACGGATATATTAAATAAACTGCACTGTGTGTCTGGTGGTCACTCACTATATAATATATTATGTACTCCTGGCTCCTGCTATAACCTATAACTGGCACTGCAGTAGTGCTCCCCAGTCTCCCCCACAATTATAAGCTGTGTGAGCTGAGCAGTCAGACAGATATATATAATATTATATATAGATAATAGATGATGCAGCACACTGGCCTGAGCCTGAGCAGTGCACACAGATATGGTATGTGACTGAGTCACTGTGTGCTGTGTATCGCTTTTTTCAGGCAGAGAACGGATTATAAAGTAAACTGCACTGTCCTCACTAGTAAACTCTCTCCACTCAGTCTCTACACTTCTACAGTAACAGTACTCCTCCTAGTCAGCTCCAGTAAATCTCTCTCAGTCTCTTATAATCTAAATGGAGAGGACGCCAGCCACGTCCTCTCCCTATCAATCTCAATGCACGTGTGAAAATGGCGGCGACGCGCGGCTCCTTATATAGAATCCGAGTCTCGCGATAGAATCCGAGCCTCGCGAGAATCCGACAGCGTCATGATGACGTTCGGGCGCGCTCGGGTTAACCGAGCAAGGCGGGAAGATCCGAGTCGCTCGGACCCGTGAAAAAAAACATGAAGTTCTGGCGGGTTCGGATTCAGAGAAACCGAACCCGCTCATCTCTAGTAACATGATGAATAACTGCCCGAAGGCGTGACCACGACAACTTGAATAAAAGTCAATGATGTTTATTTATGACAACTCCGCAACACAGCAGCAGTAAAAGGAAACATAAAAGTCAACAGAGGATAAATACAATTCCTGGGTACTACAGGGTGGCAAGGGCCACAGGCACTGGTAGTATGAGATAGTTCTTATAATCTTCTAGTTGGAAAGTCCTTACCAGGCCTGACTGTAGCAATGGAGAGAACCCAGGATCGTACCAGCTGGTGTTCCAGGAAAGGCTGGGCTGCTGAAGATAAAACGGCTGCTGTGGATACTGGCTGGAACCAGACTGTTGTTGGTACGGAGTGGATACTGGCTGGAACCAGTTAAATAATAAACGAACTTGAGAGCGATGAAATAATAATGAAGTTTGGAGTTTGAGAGCGGTGAAATAATAATTCCGGTGATAAATGACAAACTGCAGAAAAGGGGTACCGGCACTTTAAGGAGAGCTGACCTCTGCTGGAAGCTGGATGCTGAAAGCAGGTAGATCTGTAGCTGGAAGCTGGTGAATCCAAATGGATCGGAGAGTCAGGCTACACCGCAGATGGAATGCTGGTGCGGGTCTCTGTAGTGGAAGGATTGACACAGGAGCTGGAACCTGGAAGACAATCACAGGAGAGAGACAAACTGGAACTAGGTTTGACAACCAAAGCACTGACGCCTTCCTTGCTCAGGCACAGCATATTTATACCTGCAGCAAGGAAGGGGTTGGCTAGGCAATTATGCAAATCAACAATACAGACAGCAGATTGGTGGAAATGATCAGATGACAAAATCCAAGATGGCTGCGCCCATGCAGACACTTGGAGGGAAGTTTGGTTTGTAATCCATGTGAGAATTGAAGCAGCAATGGCGGCGCCGGCCACAGGAGACAGGAGACGCCAGACTGATGAATGCACATCCAAACCACGCGGGCACAGCGGAGGCCGCGGCTGACGTAATCGCCACTCTGACACTTTGCATGCAGAAACTCAGGGACGGCGGCGGAGGCCGCGGGAGACGCCATGCCAGATGTAATATGGCGTTTACTGTGACCGCGTCTCAGAGAGACAGGAGAGGATGCAGGAATGTAAACATCAGGATAACAGATGGGATCCAGTCCTGGAGCGCTGAGCCAGCCTTAGGAGGCATCTGATGGGTAAGAAATGGCGTCCAGATACCCGGATCGTGACAGCACCCCCCCCTTTAGGAGTGGCCCCAGGACACTTCTTTGGCTTTTGAGGAAACTTGGAATGGAATCTCCGGACCAAGGCAGGAGCATGGACATCAGAAGCATTGGTCCATGAACGTTCCTCAGGGCCGTAACCCTTCCAGTCAATAAGATACTGTAGTTGACCGTAACGGTGACGTGAGTCCAGGATCTTGGCCACTTCGTACTCAACGCCTCGTTGAGTTTGGACTTTCGGAGTTGGAGGAAGTGAGGAATGAAACCGATTCAAGATCAGCGGTTTCAACAGGGAAACATGGAATGTCCTGGGTATTTTTAAGAAGGGAGGCAACTGGAGTCTGTAAGCAACAGGGTTGATGACTTGTTCAATTTTAAAAGGACCAATGTAGCGAGGTGCAAACTTCATACTGGGAACTCTTAACCTCAAATTCTTCGTGGATAACCATACCCGATCACCCACCTTGAGAGCAGGAACTGCTCGACGCTTCTTATCCGCAAACTTCTTGTACCTGAACGATGCCTTGAGCAGAGCTGATCGTACGCTCTTCCAGATATTGGCAAACTGATGCAAGGTGATATCCACTGCGGGAACAGAAGTTGCTGGAAGCGGTTGGAACTCAGGGACTTTAGGGTGGAATACAAAGTTAGTGAAGAATGGTGTTGAAGCAGATGAAGAATGATACTGGTTGTTATGACAGAACTCGGCCCAGGGAAGTAATTGAACCCAGTCATCTTGAGAGGAGGACACATAGATGCGGAGGAAGGCCTCCAAGTCCTGATTCACCCTCTCAGTTTGACCATTGGTCTGAGGATGGTAAGCCGTGGAAAACTTTAGCTTGACTTGGAGGACTTGACATAAACTTCGCCAGAATTTGGCTGTGAATTGAACTCCTTGATCTGAGATGATTTCTTCAGGAAGACCGTGGAGTCGGAAGATCTCTTGTATGAATATTTGAGCCAACTTGGAAGCTGACGGAAGACCGGTGAGAGGAATGAAGTGTGCCATCTTGGTGAACCGGTCAACTACCACCCAGATGGTATTGAACTTGTTGCACATGGGTAAATCTGTAATAAAATCCATCGACAGATGGGTCCATGGTCGACGGGGAACAGATAGTGGAACCAGTTGCCCCGCAGGCGACTGGCGGGATACCTTATGTTGAGCACACTTTGGGCAAGATGCAATAAACTCCAAGACGTCCTTTTTCAGAGTTGGCCACCAATAGGACCTAGAGATAAACTCCAGGGTTTTTTGGATACCTGTATGTCCGGCAAAACGGGAAGCATGGGCCCAATGCATGAGCTTCTTCCTTAGCATCGGCTTCACAAAACTTTTCCCTGATGGGGGCGTAGAGTCCATCCCTACCGTGGAGAATGCCAACGGATTTATAATAGGATGCTTGTCTGAAGACTCTGACTCATTTTCTTGCTCCCATGAGCGGGAAAGGGCATCGGCCTTGCGATTCTGAGAGCCCGGACAGAACTGGAGTTTAAAGTCGAACCTGGAAAAGAAAAGTGCCCATCTGGCCTGACGAGGATTGAGACATTGTGCGCCTTTCAGATATAAAAGGTTCTTGTGGTCTGTAAGTATGGTGATTGAATGAGAAGCTCCCTCCAACAGATATCTCCACTCCTCTAGAGCGAGCTTGATGGCTAGCAACTCCTGGTCGCCAATGGCATAGTTGCGCTCCGCTGGGGAGAACTTCCGGGAGAAGAAACTGCAAGGATGTAAATGGCCATCTTTAGCCCTCTGAGATAACACCGCTCCTACTCCAACGGAGGAGGCATCCACCTCTAAAATGAAAGGAGAGTCGATGTCAGGCTGTTTCAGAACAGGCGCAGAGATGAACCTTTGCTTTAAAAGATGAAAGGCTTGCATGGCTTCTTCAGACCACTTGGACGGGTTAGCACCCTTCTTAGTGAAAGCAGTAATAGGCGCCACAATGGTGGAAAAGTCTTGTATAAACTTTCGGTAATAATTGGCGAACCCTAAGAACCTCTGGACCCCTTTGAGGGTTAAGGGTACCGGCCAATTCTGGATTGCTTGTAGTTTCTCAGGATCCATCTCTAGTCCGGAACCGGACACAATGTACCCTAGAAACGGAATGGACTTGACTTCAAAGACGCATTTCTCTAATTTGCAATAGAGATGATTGACACGGAGACGGGACAGAACCTCTTTTACCCAAAAACGATGCTCCTCTAAATCGTTGGCAAAAATGAGGATATCATCTAGATAGACTACGACATGACAGTATAGAATGTCTCTGAAGATCTCATTGACAAAATGCTGGAAGACAGCTGGAGCATTGCTCAATCCGAAGGGCATGACGAGGTACTCATAATGTCCATCACGGGTGTTAAAGGCGGTCTTCCACTCGTCACCCTCACGGATCCGGATGAGATTGTATGCACCTCTCAAGTCCAGCTTTGTGAAGATGGTAGCTCCGCTAACTCTGTCAAATAGCTCAGTAATCAGGGGTAAAGGATAGCGGTTCTTGATGGTAATGTCGTTCAAACCTCTGTAGTCGATGCACGGCCGCAGACCACCATCTTTCTTCTTTACAAAAAAGAAGCCTGCGCCGGCTGGAGAAGAAGAAGGTCAAATGAACCCCTTTGCTAGGTTCTCTTTAATGTATTCCTCCATAGAATGCGTCTCAGGCAGAGACAACGGATACGTTCGGCCTCAAGGTGGAACCTTCCCTGGAGCGAGATCAATCGGGCAGTCCCATTCTCTATGAGGAGGAAGGATATCAGCAGAAGCTTTACTGAACACATCCGTGAAATCTTGATATGGAGGAGGTGGAACATCAGACGACCTGGGGGAGGAAGAACAGACAGGCAAAACTTTAAACAAACATGTCTCAGCACAGGAGGAACCCCATGCCAGGATTTGCGTAGTCGTCCAATCAATTGTAGGATTGTGAAGACGGAGCCATGGAAGGCCCAGGACCACAGGATGTGTGGCTCTTGGAATCACTAAAAAAGAAATAAGTTCGGAATGAAGAACTCCCACTCTCAGACGAACTGGTAGAGTCCTTAAAGAAATAACTGCATCAAAAATTTTGCTGCCATCCACGGCAGTTAAGGAAATGGACGAAGGAAGTCTCTCGGTGGGTAGGGACCACCGTTTAACATAGGCTTCGGTAATAAAGTTCCCAGCTGCTCCGGAATCAAGGAGGGCAATGACGTTCCGATAACGTTGAGCAACTTGAAGTGAGACTGGGAGATTACAATCTTGAAGAGATGGAGAGGAGATCATTACTCCTAGCCGAGCCTCTCCTTGGCAAGCTAGGATTTGGAGTCCCGGACGTTTGGGACAGGCATTAATGGTGTGAGACGGAGCTGCACAATAAAGACAGAGAGACTCGGAGAGACGTCTTCTGCGCTCAGCAGGAGTTAAACGGGAACGGCCAATTTGCATGGGCTCATCTTTAGTTGGTGACAGTTGGCGAGGAGGAGGAGCAGAAGATTTTGGAGCAGATGATCTTCCACGCTCAGTTGCTCTCTCTCTGAAACGTAAATCAACTTTCGTGCAGAGTGAGATTAGCTCATCCAACTTAGAGGGCAAGTCTCTGGTAGCTAACTCATCTTTAATACGCTCAGATAAGCCATGCCAGAATGCAGCATACAGGGCCTCGTCGTTCCATGCCAGTTCAGATGCCAGGATCTGGAACTGTATAAGATATTGTCCTACAGTACGTGATCCCTGGCGTAAACGGAGAATCTCAGACGAAGCTGAAGTTACCCGGCCTGGCTTGTCGAAGATGCGCCTGAATGTTGACACGAATGCAGTGTAGGAAGATAGCAGGGTGTCGGACCTCTCCCATAACGGTGATGCCCAATCAAGGGCTGATCCACTGAGAAGAGAGATAATGTAGGCAATTTTTGTACGGTCACTGGGGAAATTGCCAGGTTGTAGCTCAAACTGAATCTCTCACTGGTTGAGAAATCCCCTGCAGAATCTTGGAGATCCGTCAAATTTTGCTGGCGTTGGAAGATGAAGACGTGGAGCAGAAATGGGTAAGGTGGGTGGGGTTATAGCTGGAGTCACTGTGGTTGACGCACCGGACGCGCCTGATCCACGGAGGGTTGTCTGAATCCCATCCAGCCGAGTAGAGAGATCCTGGAGACAGCGGATGATGTGGCCCTGTGCAGCCTCCTGATGTTCAAGTCGGGCTGCCAGTTCTTGCATCGGCCTGGCCGCTTGATCCTGGTCTCCGGCTGGATTCATTAGGTCAGTGCTTACTGTCACAACTGAGGGCCTGAGCTGATGGGAGGCAGCCTCAGTTGTAGGGGCTGAGATGTACCGGAACCTGGGAGGTTGTATCAGACCCCTGGACATGTAAGTAACATGATGAATAACTGCCCGAAGGCGTGACCACGACAACTTGAATAAAAGTCAATGATGTTTATTTATGACAACTCCGCAACACAGCAGCAGTAAAAGGAAACATAAAAGTCAACAGAGGATAAATACAATTCCTGGGTACTACAGGGTGGCAAGGGCCACAGGCACTGGTAGTATGAGATAGTTCTTATAATCTTCTAGTTGGAAAGTCCTTACCAGGCCTGACTGTAGCAATGGAGAGAACCCAGGATCGTACCAGCTGGTGTTCCAGGAAAGGCTGGGCTGCTGAAGATAAAACGGCTGCTGTGGATACTGGCTGGAACCAGACTGTTGTTGGTACGGAGTGGATACTGGCTGGAACCAGTTAAATAATAAACGAACTTGAGAGCGATGAAATAATAATGAAGTTTGGAGTTTGAGAGCGGTGAAATAATAATGCCGGTGATAAATGACAAACTGCAGAAAAGGGGTACCGGCACTTTAAGGAGAGCTGACCTCTGCTGGAAGCTGGATGCTGAAAGCAGGTAGATCTGTAGCTGGAAGCTGGTGAATCCAAATGGATCGGAGAGTCAGGCTACACCGCGGATGGAATGCTGGTGCGGGTCTCTGTAGTGGAAGGATTGACACAGGAGCTGGAACCTGGAAGACAATCACAGGAGAGAGACAAACTGGAACTAGGTTTGACAACCAAAGCACTGACGCCTTCCTTGCTCAGGCACAGCATATTTATACCTGCAGCAAGGAAGGGGTTGGCTAGGCAATTATGCAAATCAACAATACAGACAGCAGATTGGTGGAAATGATCAGATGACAAAATCCAAGATGGCTGCGCCCATGCAGACACTTGAAGGGAAGTTTGGTTTGTAATCCATGTGAGAATTGAAGCAGCAATGGCGGCGCCGGCCACAGGAGACAGGAGACGCCAGACTGATGAATGCACATCCAAACCACGCGGGCACAGCGGAGGCCGCGGCTGACGTAATCGCCACTCTGACACTTTGCATGCAGAAACTCAGGGACGGCGGCGGAGGCCGCGGGAGACGCCATGCCAGATGTAATATGGCGTTTACTGTGACCGCGTCTCAGAGAGACAGGAGAGGATGCAGGAATGTAAACATCAGGATAACAGATGGGATCCAGTCCTGGAGCGCTGAGCCAGCCTTAGGAGGCATCTGATGGGTAAGAAATGGCGTCCAGATACCCGGATCGTGACAGACATTGGGTACAACTGCATTTTTTAGGAAATTGGTGACTCTTTTTCTGACGTCTGTGTACATTCTCGGTATCGCCTGCCTAGAGAAGTGGAACCTAGATGGTATTTGATACCGGGGACACACTACCTCAAGCAATTCTCTAATTCCCTGTGAATTAACGGTGGATACCGGATACACGTTTAACACTAACACAGCTGCCAAGCCCTGAGTTATCCGCTTTGCAGCAGGATGACTGCTGTGATATTTAATCTTCCTTGCAAAGGACTGTTGGACAGTTAATTGCTTACTGGAAGTAGTACAAGTGGTCTTCTGACTTCCCCTCTGGGATGACAATTGACTCCCAGCAGCAACATCAGCAGCGCCAGCAGCAGTAGGCGTTACACTCAAGGATCCATCAGAGGAATCCCAATTAGGAGAGTACTCGTCAGACTTGCCAGTGACATGGCCTGCAGGACTTTTGGCGTCCCTGTCTAAGGAGGAAATTGACACTGAGGGAGTTGGTGGTGTGGTTTGCAGGAGCTTGGGTACAAGAGGAAGAAGAGATTTAGTTGTCAGTGGACTGCTTCCGCTGTCACCCAACTTTGAACTTGTCAATTACATCTGATGAATGCGCTCCAGGTGACGTATAAGGGAGGATTTTCCGAGGTGGTTAACGTCCTTACCCCTACTTATTACAGCTTGACAAAGGCAACACACGGCTTGACACCTGTTGTCCGCATTTCTGTTAAAATAATTCCACACCGAAGAGGTGATTTTTTTTGTAATTTGACCAGGCATGTCAATGTCCATATTCATCCCACGGACAATAGGTGTCTTCCCGGGTGCCTGACTTAAACAAACCACCTCACCATCAGAATCCTCCTTGTCAATTTCCTCCCCAGCGCCCGCAACACCCATATCCTCATCTTGGTGTACTTCAACAGTGACATCTTCAATTTGACTATCAGGAACTGGACTGTGGGTGCTCCTTCGAGCACTTGCACGGGGCGTGCAAATGCTGGAAAGCGCCACCTCTTCCCGTCCAGTGTTGGGAAGGTCAGGCATCGCACCCGCCAACACATTTGAACTCTCCTTGGGGATTTGTGATTTAGAACGCACAGTTCTTTGCTGTGCTTTTGCCAGCTTAACTCTTTTCATTTTTCTAGCGGGAGGATGAGTGCTTCCATCGTCATGTGAAGCTGAACCACTAGTCATGAGAAACATAGGAGAGGGCCTCAGCCGTTTCTTGCCACTCTGTGTCGTAAATGGCGTATTGGCAAGTTTACGCTTCTCCTCAGACGATTTTAATTTATATTTTTGGGTCATTTTATTGAATTTTTTTCTTTTTGGATATTACATGCTCTCTACTATGACATTGGGCATCGGCCTTGGCAGACGACGTTGATGGCATTTCATCGTCTCTGCCATGACTAGTAGCAGCAGCTTCAGCACGAGGTGGAAGTGGATCTTGATCTTTCCCTATTTTACCCTCCAAATTTGTGTTCTCCATTTTTTTTAATTATATGCCAGTAATATATCTGGAATTAGACAGCAGTAATGTCTGGAATTAGATACCATTAGATAGATAGAGGATACCACTGTGACTGGAATGATGATGACCTATGCACAGTGACAGGACACTACCACAGCACCCTACAGCAGCAAGATGCAGCACAAGACAATGAGCAGTGACCAGTGATACTGAGCACTGATGATACTACTGAGCAGTGATACTGAGCACTGATGATACTACTGAGCAGTGATACTGAGCATTGATTATACTACTGAGCAGTGATACTGAGAACTGACACTGAGCAGCACAAGACACTGAGCACTGACCAGTGATACTGAGCACTGATGATACTACTGAACAGTGATACTACTGAGAACTAACACTGAGCAGCATGATGCAGCACAAGACACTGAGCACTGACCAGTGGTACTGAGCACTGATGATACTATTGAGCAGTGATATTGAGCACTGATGATACTACTGAGAACTGACACTGAGCAGCACAATGCAGAACATGACACTGAGCACTGACTAGTGATACTGAGCACTGATGATACTACTGACCAGTGATACTGAGAACTGACACTGAGCACTGACCAGTGATTCTGAGCAGTGATGATACTCCTGAGCAGTGATACTGAGAACTGACACTGAGCAACATGATGCAGCACAAGACACTGAGCACTGACCTGTGATACTGAGCACTGATGATACTACTTAGCAATGATACTGAGCACTGATGATACTACTGAGCAGTGATACTGAGAACTGACACTGAGCAACACGATGCAGCACAAGACACTGAGCACTGACCAGTGATACTGAGCAGCACAAGACACTGAGCACTGACCAGTGATTCTGAGCACTGATGATACTACTGAGCAGTGATACTGAGCACTGATGAAACTACTGAGCAGTGATACTGAGAACTGACACTGAGCAGCACGATGCAGCACAAGACACTGAGCACTGACCACTGACCAGTGACACTGAGCAGCACAAGACACTGAGCACTGACCAGTGATTCTGAGCACTGATGATACTACTGAGCAGTGATACTGAGCACTGATGAAACTACTGAGCAGTGATACTGAGAACTGACACTGAGCAGCACGATGCAGCACAAGACACTGAGCACTGACCAGTGATACTGAGCACTGATGATACTACTGAGCAGTGATACTGAGCACTGATGATACTACTGAGAACTAACACTGAGCAGCATGATGCAGCACAAGACACTGAGCACTGACCAGTGATACTGAGCACTGATGATACTACTGAGCAGTGATACTAAGCACTGATGATACTACTGAGCAGTGATACTGAGAACTGACACTGAGCAGCACAATGCAGCACAAAACACTGATCACTGACCAGTGATACTGAGCACTGATGATACTACTGAGCAGTGATACTGAGCACTGATGATACTACTGAACAGTGATACTGAGAACTGACACTGAGCAGCACAAGACACTGAGCACTGACCAGTGATTCTGAGCACTGATGATACTACTGAGCAGTGATACTGAGCACTGATGATACTACTGGGCAGTGATACTGAGAACTGACACTGAGCAGCACGATGCAGCACAAGACACTGAGCACTGACCAGTGATACTGAGCACTGATGATACTACTGAGCAGTGATACTGAGCACTGATGATACTACTGAGAACTGACACTGAGCAGCATGATGCAGCACAAGACACTGAGCACTGACCAGTGATACTGAGCACTGATGATACTACTGAGCATTGATACTGAGCACTGATGATACTACTGAGAACTGACACTGAGCAGCACGATGCATCACAAGACACTATACTAGTATTAGTATTAGTGAGCAGCTCAAAAGCACTCTGGAATTGTCACCCCCCAGATACCACTGTGACTGGAATGATGATGACCGATGCACAGTCACAGGACACTACTACCACAGCACCCTAAAGCAGCAAGATGCAGCACAAGACACTGTACTAGTCTTGTATTAGTATTACTGAGCAGCACGATGCAGCACAAGACAATGAGCATTGATACTGAGAACTGACACTGAGAGGACGTAGCCACGTCCTCTCTGTACTCTACAATACCCGAGTGAAAATGGCGGCGACGCACGGCTCTTTATATGGAATCCGAATCCCACGAGAATCCGACAGCGGGATGATGAAGTTTTGCCTCGTTCAGGTTTTCCGAGTCAGGCGGGAATAACCGAGCCGGGCTCGGAACCGTGTTTGACACATGGAGTTCGGTAGGGTTCGGTTCTCGGCGAACCGAACCCGCTCATCTCTAATATATATATATATATATATATTAAACTCTCTTGAACAGGGCAATCTCCCCTCATGTGATTTTACCTCTTTTAGACTATTTTCTATTCTATACTCCATTTATCGCCACCTAACCCTCAGTTTCTGACACCCTAATTATTATTTTGGTGCCCTGTCTCCTGATGCAACAATGTTTTGTCTTGTACTGTAGGTCACTGTTTTCTTGTCTTGCCCATTTGCCCATTTGTTAATGTATTTTGTTAGGCATTGCAGGACCTTTGTTGTTATTTATCCTGATGATGGGGCATGGTTGACCCCAAAACATTGGAAGTTTACATAACATTTTTAAGTGCCGTGCAAAGATATAGATTATATACAGACACACACACACACACGTATGGAACCCCACCCGTAAAAATCCTGCGTTTGCGATTGGGGGCTCCACTCACTCCTCTGCCTGGAAACTGCCCTGCAGCTATAGAGGATGTAGCGAGAGAGGGGATACCAAGCCTTACCCAGCCTGGTCTGCCCCTGTCCTACCTGCCCTGACCGGCTCACAGTGGCTGTACCGTGATTTGCAGGCATTTGGGGATGGATCTTAATGCCATGAAGTGTCCGCCCCCATAAGATACCTGTACTGTAGTCAGGTAGTGTATGTCCAGCTAGCTCCCTCTCCCTCTCTCTATCTTTCCCTCTTCCTCTATCCATGACACTATATCTCTCTCTCCCTGACACTGTCTCTCTGTCCCCTACCCACACCCTCTCTCTTTGACACTGTCTCCCCCACTATCTTCCTGACACTGTCTCTCTCTCCCTGGCACTCCGTCTTTCTCTCTCTCTGTGACACTGTCTCTCCCTGATGCTTTCTAAATATCTCTCCCTGGCACTGTCTCTCTGACCCTGACACTGTCTATCTCTCTCCCTGACACTGTATGTCTCTATTTCCCTCTCTTTGACACTGTCTCTTTCTACCTCTCACTCGACAACACTGTCACTCTCTCTGACACCGCCTCTCTTCTGACACTGTTTCTCCCTCTCTCTCTTTCCTTGACATTCTCTAATCTCTTTCTCCATGACACCCTCTCTCTCTCTCTCTCGCTCCTCTCTTTTGCTCATTCCCTCTTTTTCCATGAAACCCTATTTCCCTTTCTTTCTTGCTCCTCTCTCTCTTTCTCCCCCTGATACCCGCTTTGTC
This sequence comes from Pseudophryne corroboree, assembly GCF_028390025.1. Lineage (NCBI taxonomy): Eukaryota > Metazoa > Chordata > Amphibia > Anura > Myobatrachidae > Pseudophryne > Pseudophryne corroboree. Next base: position 593,473,357 of record NC_086449.1, on the reverse strand, counting down.
TGTCTCATTTTCTCCTGCTACCCCTAAGTGGCATTATAGTAACAGCAGGGAGGGGGGGCCCTTTCAAAAAATTTCTATGGGAACCACAAAGTTCTAGTTACGCCCCTTCATCACACCGTCCTGCATCAGCCGCCTCGTCACTGCCTATCCTTCCCTCCTCCCGCCTACATCTTTCCCTCCCTCCCACTACCACCAAATTTTTGCCGGACAACTGCCTATGGCCTGGAAGCCTGCAATAGCTCCTGCAGAACCACTGCCTGGCCAGAGAGACAATGCAGACTCCTCCCGGAGACCTCCAGGTAACTGCTCTCCTGGGCACCTCACATTCTGCTGCTGATGATAAACCTTTCTTTCTCTTTCTCCATCTCTCACTCCATGTATTTCTCTCTATCTCTCTCTATGTATCTCTCTCTGTTACTCTCCATGTCTCTCTCTCTCTCTCTCTCTCTCTCTCCGTGTCTCTCTCTCCATTTTTGTTATGAGTTATAACACAGAGGGGGTGACATTTAGTGATTTAGGGGCACCAAACGGAAATTATATCTTGCCCCCCCATACCTAAAAATGTTCTGACGCCCCTGACTGTATATAAAAATCTTTAGCAAACACAATTTTTTTAAGAATTTAGTAATACTGGGATACAAACTGAGCTACATTTGACAGCATTTTAATAGTCTGTGAACTAGTTATTTTCTAAATCATTCCACTGTTTCTTCAAATGGCAAGAATTCACTTGGGTATTCTGCAATATCACTCAAAGAGAACCACAGCATTTAACTGTTATTATCTCCTAGTCACGACTTTATGCACAGTCTGGATAAAACACTGCAATCAATCATATTATAAAAGGTAACAATGCAAATGACTACATATCTATTAGTAAATCCAAACACATCCACATCTCACACATTTTGCCTATTCCTTATTAGGCTTAAATGATATACAAGTATAAACAAGTGGACATGTTTTCTGTTACCGGAGTTTGAAGACCAAACCCCCCTTCAATAATTTATAGATTTTTCACTGTGGTACTATTGCAAAGCTATGTTATCAGTTAATGGCATTTAGCACAAATACGGTATGCAAGCAAATGATTAAAATCTTTATCAGCTAGACAAATGTAATATTAAAGTCAGTTCAATAAACCGTCAAATTGGTTCTTATTTTAAAAATATTTGTAGCCCTAAATCTAGCAGCAAAATCAGCACATTTACAAATTCATAACCTATTACATTTTCCTCAGTAGTGTTTGTTTTTTTAAGCTCAGTATACAGTACCTTGTTTTGTTTAGAGAATGGAGATGAACATGTGTAATTTGCAACATGAAATTAGCATATACATGTGTGTATATATTCAGTTTCACCCATCTCAAACACTGTAGCTTTTGTGCTAGACTTGATTAGGTGAGGGCTGTGTAGTTATTAAACTATTTAAGAGTCTTATATTTTTGTGATTGGGTAGTTTAAGTTCTGTTTAGGGTTTGTAGTTGGCTAGGGATTAGTCTATCAGTGAGTATATGTGCAGAATCTTTGTTAGAGTATGTAAGGGTGAATTTGAATATCATTATTCCTCTTGTCAGTTTGGAAGCCCATCCACCCACCCGAACAATTTTTCACATTATATAATTCGGCATGTTAATTTAATCAGGAACTCAATTAGAATTCGGTAGGTGGTAAATCGCTACTGGCCATTGGTCACGTGTGGCATAAGTGGTCGTTGTGGGGCATCAGGTGTGTCCTGCCCTTGCAGGTGGACAATGGGCACTTCTCTGCGGGAGCGGCTGCACTGTGCCATAGTAAAAGGATGATGAGACCTTCTATATATAGATGGGGCATTTCAGTCATCGCAATTTTTCAGTTGAGGCATTTCAGTCCCCGCCAATTTATAAGATCTAGTTGACTGGAGCTGCTTAATGTTGCACCTTCCTTGACATCCCTTTATGAATAGGGTCATTCCTATTAATAAATAGTAATGACCTTTTAATCCAATGCAGTTGTATCCGTGTCATTATTCTTAGTTAATAAGCTATCTTAAAGTGTTATTAAGGTGCAATCGCAATAAATTAATAGACGCTTTAATGTTCATGACTGCATAAAGAAAGCTGTGTTTTGATAGTGAAAATGTGCTCTAATCACCTTATTTGTCTAAAATATAATAAGGTCATAAAATGTCAAAAAAACTAAAATAAAAAGTGTCTGGTCCATTTAAAACAAAATTCAGTACAAACATACTAAATGCAAACGTCTGTTGTTTTCTTCTTTAAGAAAATAAATAAAAATCAAATGGCAATGTCAACTTAAGATGGCCATGCACCTTAAGATTTTCCTTCCAACAAACCAACCAATCTAACGAATATCTGGAAAAGTTTGGAAACAAATTGCAATCTATCGTTTGCTCCCAAATACCGGAAAATAGACAAAAATGGATGTTCAGGCAAATTGGTTAACTCAAGCTGATTTATCTAATTTGTTAGAAGGACGATTTTCTGTATTTTTGGGAGCAAATGGTTGATTGTCATTTGCTCCCATACCTTACCAGATTTTCGTTCCAACCAACACATTGATTGGTGGTTGGTTGGTTGGTTGGTTGGTTGGTTGGTTGGAAATAAAATGTTAATGTACATGGTTTGCTAAAGTAATATGAATATATCAATAAATGGGCAAACCTTCATATAGTTGTAATGCTAATGAAATAAGTAGTGTTAGAGTGGTCAATGTACAAGTAGCTAATCAAGAACACCTAGTGCTGCTGATCATTATGTGTGGCCACCTCATGGCAGTCTGCATACTTACTGTATATGGCAAATAGGTTTATCATCATGATGCACTTACACTTTTATAAACAGGAGATCTGTATTAAAGTTAAGTGTGAATTTGAGTTTGAGATTCACAACTGTACTTCAAAACAAACACTAGTATTTATCTGAAACAACGCCTTTTCTATAGTTAACAAAAGGCTTGTTTTTACTGAAAAAAGATTTCAATCAACATCAATGGTGCATTTACCATTCTCTTATTTGCAAAGAAGTAAAAAAAATATATTTAGGTGGACCAAAAGCAATTTAGCCTGTGTACATCACCCCTCCATACAGCATCCCTTGATGCAGCTTCCCCTTCTTCACCATAAATTCTGCAAGTACCATCATATTTCTATCAATATCTTTGGATCCATCTGGCTCAGTGCTTTATTACGATGCCTGCATGACATACAATACTGCATATAGTTTTCCTGCTCTGGTCAATACCATTCTCAGTCAGTGGTTTAATGTCCCAGTGGTGCCACCACACTGAGCAATGTCCAATGACATGGAGGGGCAGCAGTCAGCAGCTTCTTACCATGAAGATGTTTTCAGTTGCTCTAGGTCAGTGTTGGGCTGTTGTGTTAGTAATAGACCAGTTCCACAATCCTAATCTTGCACAGGGTCCACAAACACACACTTGGTATTACGTTGGAGGATCGGTATCTGAGGCACCAGTGGTGCACAGGCAAGTTCCATACAGTGGAAAAAATATTTTAAAAATACATTGTTTATTTGTATTTACTTGATTGCTTATTAACATGTGATTTTCAATGTATATAGGATAAAAAATATAGGGTGATTCAAAAGTCGTAGTACACCCTTTTGTTTCAAAAACTGTGCAGGAAATGGGAAAACTGAATACCCCAGAAAGGTATGGGTGAGGTGGGCTATCTTTGGCCATCTTGAATCTAAGTCAGTTTTCCCATTTCCAGTACAGTTTTAGAAACAAAAGGGTGTACTGCGACTTTTGAATCACCCTGTAAACATTGTAAGGTCTAATATTAGTGTATACCATTAGGTGTATTTTACTTTGTATTAAGATAGTTTTTTTTTAAATTAACTTTGCATAGTTTTCAAGGTAAATCAGTATACACAACAATGTATACAACCATTTTCTATTAACTGAGGTACTTGTCTTTGGAATATCATACATTCAGCATGTACATCATTTCAGTAACCACGTCTTACATTCCCCAAGGCAGTCTAGTAATTTCCATTTAGATCATTGTAATGAAATTTCAGTATGCTTTAAATGGAATTAAATTCTTTTACTGAAAGTAGAAATTGCTTGCTACACAACCCTGTTATTTTGCCACTTCAGTTTTCTCTCATGTTCTATTTGATTATTTTCTGGTTAATTGAGGGTGCAACACATATACACACTACTTGTTTTGTTTGCAAAAGCATTGCCAATTCATGGTTATACAGTAGAATAACAGTTACTTATAGCAATTGCATCATTAGGAAAACTGTTGACTGTGTAACAACTTTCAATCATCAAAGGGATTCTGTAAAGAAGAGATGAACAACATTTTCACCTACTCCCACAATAGCGAGTAGGGGAACATGGATTGGACAAGATGATAATAACTAAAGGTGCATATACAATAGAACGACTGATTGGATAATGTATCGTTATCTACATCGTATGTGAAAAACCACAAATGATTTGTCCAAAATCGCTCCTTCTGTTCCTAATCTTCTCTGCAGCAGGGAAGATCTGAAGTTACGACAAATGACCCACGGATCAGATCGTTATCGTTCAGGAACACTGAACGATTTGTACTTTTCAGACCAATTTATTGTTAAGATGTGTCTAAATTGTTCCATAGTCCCTAAAATCACTGTAGTGTGTGGGGACTTTAAAATTTGATCTATAGATGAATTGTTTTTTTGTTTGTTTGTTTTTTTTGCTTGTTTTTAGAAATAATAAATAGGAATTGTCTTGACGTGATAGTTCATCTCTGTTCCAGTCAGGGTTTTATAGGCCTGAATCTCATTGGATGGCTGGCTCTAAAAAAGGCACTGCTGGCAAGCCAATTATGGCTTGCCATGGGCCTGGGCACAGAAGGTTGTGACAAGTTATTCCCAGTCAGCAACATCATCACCCCACCCCTTCTCACTGAATTGTATTAGCTCAATGTTGTTTGATGGTGGCAAGATGGAGGAGGGACATCACACATCTGGACTCAAGCCCTGAAGCCAGAATAAACCACTTGGCAAAAGAAGAGACAAAATTCACCGGAGAAGATATCTCAAGCCTGAATTAGCAATGCTCCTCAAGTAAATTCCAGGACAGAGAAAGAGAGAAAAGACACCCAATTGGGACATTTGCAAGGAGGTGCTGGAGCAGTGGCCTGGAGCAGCAGGCACAAGATCATGTAATAGCCCAGTGGGGCTTTTGTACTTTCTGCCACTAGACCACCAGAGCTCAAGTGTTAATTTCCATCATGTACTATGCCCTTAGAAGAGGTAGAGGAGGCCCCATGCTAAAGTGAGCACTAGGCCTGTGTGCACTATGTGCATTAGGCACTTATATAGAGATCAACACCAATTACTAAATTGATATTTTCTGATATTATGTGTCAGTTGCAGAGAAAAATGCTACTGAAGATTTTCAATAGTCGCTATTCTAAAGAATCTCGGTATTGCTGCTGATCTAAAGTACATCATCTTCATTATGTTTCAGTAAACCAGCCCTCCAGCACCAGCAAGAGAGACTCCTTCCAAAAGCAGTATCCATGGATGCAACCCAATCTAATTGCTCTGCAAATACTTGAAAATGCTTTTCCTGTATTCCGCATATTATTGCCTGTTCCAGTTGTGTTCCTTCAGGCAAAAGGAGATGCAAGTTAATGATATGCAAAAATCTTTATATGAACATATGTATACACCTTTAACAGGAGCAGGCTGGGCAGGGTAGCAGAGTACCATATGCCCCCGAGCCAGTGCAATTTAAGTGTTCCAGGGCCACCTGACTGCAGAGGCAGGCAGAGAATGCTCCTGCTCCCCCGGGCCGCTGCTCAGCTAGTGACAGATATAGAGTAGTACAAGTGTGAGATTTATATTTATGGTAAACTCGCACCTAACTGAATGTATATACAGCATATACTATAGGTACTGCCTGTTATTTCATTATCTATTTAAATCACACCTACATTACACAAACCACACCCCCCTAACATTGTTGTCATGCCCATTTATGCACTGTATTCCCTGTGGAAAGCTGGCCCGCTTGCTTGAGTCTGCCCACCAGGCTGACAGTTGCCAGCCGGCCCCTGACGTTTATGATGTACAGTATGTAAATGCATACACACACAAGCAGAAATAAATGAACAGGTACATATCAATCTCTAAATGAGGCTCTAAATGTTCAGCTGATTTGGTAGCAGATAAAGCAGAATATTATAATTTGTTTTATGTAACAGTTCAGTACTGCTTTTTAGCAGAATTTGCAATCCTTTGACTCGCATGCTGGGGGCCGCTAGTCGCAGGGCAAGGCCACCCAGCGTGCTACCCGCCACACTCCATCTGCAACCATGCACTAATTTTGATCACGCTGCAATTAGTGCGTTGTCGCAGAAATTATGGAAGCCTCCTACTGGCGCAGCCTGGCTGCAACGGAAGGAGGACTGTTGCCATCTTTTTAATTGAAGCGGATGCATGTGATGTCACGCAGCTGCCCCGATAATGCCACCACCACGCCCCTGTTTGTTAGCTGTTGACCCAACAATGCTCCATCTGCACACTGAAAATGGAATACGGGCCCTGCGTATGCGCCTACAGGGCAAACGTAATTATTGCGGGGGCTTATTTATAATCACCGATGGGCCTGTTACACATGTGGAAATGCCATGGTAGTTTCAGAATGGTCTCAGTAATGAGCCCCTAAGTTTGGTTGAGGGAATCTACAACATCTTCAGATATTGTTGGTTCTGACACACACCATACCTCCCAACGGTCCCACATTCAGCAGGACAGTCCCATTTTCCTGGGACTATCCCACTGACCCACCAGAGCCAGATTAAAGGGGGGGGGGCATGGGGTACATACCCCAGGCCCCACAGTTTTAGGGGGCCCCCCGGCTGGAGTAGTTCTGTCCCAGCTCTGAATCTCTCCCCGTCCTGCCAGCAACAGCAGCAACATTGTGCTACAGTCAGAACACACTGCTGTGTGTTGGCTAGTCTGTGGTGTTGTAGGGAGGTTGCTGCCGCTTAGCAGCAGCAGCAGCAGTTTCTTCTGCCTGTGCGGGTATGTAGGGGGGGAGCGATCACACTGATCGCTCCCCCTTCTGGATTTACCCCTAGCTGAGGGGCCAAAATCTCCCAAAAAATACAGATCCCCATATTTTGCATAAGGGGCGTGGCCATGTGTCCCGCTATTAGGTCATGCCCCCGAACCTGCAGTGGGCACAGCAATGAGATAGGGCCCCCCTGTCACAAGTGCCCTGGGACCCCCAAAGTCATAATCCGGACCTGTGCCCCACTCATGGCCAGCAGTGTCCCACGACAGTGGTGGGGTGGTGGGGAGCAAACAGCACTGCTGTACATGGCAGAGCAGCAGGCAAGTAGCAGGAGTTTTGGAGAATAGATGCCATGCATATCTATTCACTGTGCAAGAGAGAGCCTGAGGGCTGCCCAGCATCTCGGAAAATGCTGGACAGGCCTTAACAGTGACGCAATCGGGGGGTTCCACCATAAAGCTCTGCCCCCTTTTCCAGAGGCCCTGTCCCCTTTCATGAACAGGGTCCCTCATCAGCTTAATCAAAATTGGGAGGTATGCACACACCCATACTGTATATAACATATACTCACAGTGACATACACCCACACATACTATAGGTATATACAAAATGATATATTATACTGACATACACTCATACTGTATATAACATATACTCACAGTGACATACACCCACATATGCTATATCTACACAATTACATTTTTTATTGGCACACACCCATATTGTATATATAACATACTGTATACTGTACACACACTGTCATGCACTAATATTTACTACAGTATATATACACACTGACATACATCCACATATACTATACACACAGTTATATATTACACAGAATAACTCCCCAATGGTATATACAACATATACATTAGAGATGAGCGGGTTCGGTTTCTTTGAATCCGAACCCGCACGAACTTCACTTTTTTTTTTCACGGGTCCGAGCGACTCGGATCTTCCCGCCTTGCTCGGTTAACCCGAGCGCGCCCGAACGTCATCATGACGCTGTCGGATTCTCGCGAGACTCGGATTCTATATAAGGAGCCGCGCGTCGCCGCCATTTTCACACGTGCATTGAGATTGATAGGGAGAGGACGTGGCTGGCGTCCTCTCCATTAGAATAGATTAGAAGAGAGAGAGAGAGAGAGAGATTGTGCAGACAGAGTTTACCACAGTGACCAGTGCAGTTGTTGTTAAGTTAACTTTTATTTAATATATCCGTTCTCTGCTATATCCGTTCTCTGCCTGAAAAAAACGATACACAGCAGTCACACAGTGTGACTCAGTCTGTGTGCACTCAGCTCAGCCCAGTGTGCTGCACATCAATGTATAAAAGCTTATAATAATTGTGGGGGAGACTGGGGAGCACTGCAGGTTGTTATAGCAGGAGCCAGGAGTACATAATATTATATTAATTTAAAATTAAACAGTGCACACTTTTGCTGCAGGAGTGCCACTGCCAGTGTGACTAGTGGTGACCAGTGCCTGACCACCAGTATAGTAGTATATTGTTGTATACTATCTCTTTATCAACCAGTCTATATTAGCAGCAGACACAGTACAGTGCGGTAGTTCACGGCTGTGGCTACCTCTGTGTCGGCAGTCGGCACTCGGCAGGCAGTCCGTCCATCCATAATTGTATAATTATATACCACCTAACCGTGGTATTTTTTTTTCTTTCTTTATACCGTCGTCATAGTCATACTAGTTGTTACGAGTATACTACTATCTCTTTATCAACCAGTGTACAGTGCGGTAGTTCACGGCTGTGGCTACCTCTGTGTCGGCAGTCGGCAGGCAGTCCGTCCATCCATAATTGTATTATTATAATATATACCACCTAACCGTGGTTTTTTTTTCATTCTTTATACCGTCATAGTGTCATACTAGTTGTTACGAGTATACTACTATCTCTTTATCAACCAGTGTACAGTGCGGTAGTTCACGGCTGTGGCTACCTCTGTGTCGGCAGTCGGCAGGCAGTCCGTCCATCCATAATTGTATTATAATATATACCACCTAACCGTGGTTTTTTTTTCATTCTTTATACCGTCATAGTCAGTCATACTAGTTGTTACGAGTATACTACTATCTCTTTATCAACCAGTGTACAGTGCGGTAGTTCACGGCTGTGGCTACCTCTGTGTCGGAACTCGGCAGGCAGTCCGTCCATCCATAATTGTATTACAATATATACCACCTAACCGTGGTTTTTTTTTCATTCTTTATACCGTCATAGTCAGTCATACTAGTTGTTACGAGTATACTACTATCTCTTTATCAACCAGTGTACAGTGCGGTAGTTCACGGCTGTGGCTACCTCTGTGTCGGCAGTCGGCAGGCAGTCCGTCCATCCATAATTGTATTATAATATATACCACCTAACCGTGGTTTTTTTTTCATTCTTTATACCGTCATAGTCAGTCATACTAGTTGTTACGAGTATACTACTATCTCTTTATCAACCAGTGTACAGTGCGGTAGTTCACGGCTGTGGCTACCTCTGTGTCGGCACTCGGCAGGCAGTCCGTCCATCCATAATTGTATTACAATATATACCACCTAACCGTGGTTTTTTTATACCACCTAACCGTGGCAGTCCGTCCATAATTGTATACTAGTATCCAATCCATCCATCTCCATTGTTTACCTGAGGTGCCTTTTAGTTCTGCCTATAAAATATGGAGAACAAAAAAGTTGAGGTTCCAAAATTAGGGAAAGATCAAGATCCACTTCCACCTCGTGCTGAAGCTGCTGCCACTAGTCATGGCCGAGACGATGAAATGCCAGCAACGTCGTCTGCCAAGGCCGATGCCCAATGTCATAGTACAGAGCATGTCAAATCCAAAACACCAAATATCAGTAAAAAGCCTCTTTTTTTCTTTGCGTCATGTGCTGTTTGGGGAGGGTTTTTTGGAAGGGACATCCTGCGTGACACTGCAGTGCCACTCCTAGATGGGCCCGGTGTTTGTGTCGGCCACTAGGGTCGCTAATCTTACTCACACAGCTACCTCATTGCGCCTCTTTTTTTCTTTGCGTCATGTGCTGTTTGGGGAGGGTTTTTTGGAAGGGACATCCTGCGTGACACTGCAGTGCCACTCCTAGATGTGCCCGGTGTTTGTGTCGGCCACTAGGGTCGCTAATCTTACTCACACAGTCAGCTACCTCATTGCGCCTCTTTTTTTCTTTGCGTCATGTGCTGTTTGGGGAGGGTTTTTTGGAAGGGCCATCCTGCGTGACACTGCAGTGCCACTCCTAGATGGGCCCGGTGTTTGTGTCGGCCACTAGGGTCGCTAATCTTACTCACACAGCTACCTCATTGCGCCTCTTTTTTTCTTTGCGTCATGTGCTGTTTGGGGAGGGTTTTTTGGAAGGGACATCCTGCGTGACACTGCAGTGCCACTCCTAGATGGGCCCGGTGTTTGTGTCGGCCACTAGGGTCGCTTATCTTACTCACACAGCGACCTCGGTGCAAATTTTAGGACTAAAAATAATATTGTGAGGTGTGAGGTATTCAGAATAGACTGAAAATGAGTGTAAATTATGGTTTTTGAGGTTAATAATACTTTGGGATCAAAATGACCCCCAAATTCTATGATTTAAGCTGTTTTTTAGTGTTTTTGGAAAAAAACACCCGAATCCAAAACACACCCGAATCCGACAAAAAAAATTCGGTGAGGTTTTGCCAAAACGCGTTCGAACCCAAAACACGGCCGCGGAACCGAACCCAAAACCAAAACACAAAACCCGAAAAATTTCAGGCGCTCATCTCTAATATACATACATAATTACTTTTGTAATAATTATGCTAAAATAAGGGCAATAAAAATTGTCTCATCCAGATTTGTGTGAAAACACTTTTATTATCTGTTCAGGAGACTGGCCCTTCCTGGGGCTGATTAACAGAGGAATAGGCCCATGTGCAACCTCCTCCATCCGGGTCCCCTTCTCTGGAGCCAGCGCTCAGCACCGCTATAGAGTCTGAGCACTAGAGAGGCTGCTGCGCCAATTCCCTGGATATTTTTGTAGAGCTGCAGTCGCTGGCGGGGGACTTTGGAGGGTGAGTATTGAAAACATGGGTGCAGGATGTGCGGTGTAGTCCAGTCTGGACCCCGGAAGCCCATGTGCACTACACACACTGCTCCCATTATAGATAAGCCACTGGTACCTTCCAGCCCCTGTACCACATCTCCAGTGGGAAAGAGGCTCAGGTGTCAGATGCAGATAAGTCTGCATGCCTGCATGTACACGTGTTCTCTTTGTGAGCTTGCTCTGAGCGAAATTACAAGTTTGTATTCTGGACAAATGCGCATAACTCTCAATTGATTAACTCCGTTACGGAGAGAGGTATCAAGCCTTGGTGAGTGATAAAGTGGAGAAGTTTCCCAAAGCAACCAATCAACTACTAGCTGATATTTCAAAGACTGTACTAGATAAATGATAGAAGCTGATTGGCTACTTTGGGCAACTTCTGTACTTTATCACTCTCTAAGACTTAATACATCTCCCCATCAATGAAAGTGCCAGCTCTGAGATAACCACAATATACGAAAGTGATGTTTAGCACTATGTTTCACTGTTATTTGGTGGATAAGTACTCCTAAACGAAACATCTAATGTGCTCGGTAATAGTACTGTTGTTTGATGTTATGATTTGCGGTTTGCGGCAGCTGAGTAGCAAAGTCAGAACTGAAGCAACATATCGATGTGCGGGATGTACCAATCGTCTCCCGTACATTCCATCACACATCTTATTGAAACTAACACTTATATACTAATATACTGTATGTGATTAGTATCCCAAAGGACAGCTCTTTTCCCATAAGAGCGTCCCTTTGCAATCAGGGGCGGTGACTGGACTTCCAGGTTTTAGCCCTGGGAGTACCTCTGTGCATGGCCAGAGGCACGTGGCAGTTGCAATCGGTGCTGGGAGACTCAATAAGAATGGGAAAAGAAGCACATAGGCTTCCATAGGGTAATGCCAGCAAAAGCTGGCTTCACCCTCTGCATCGAAACCAATGCATCCAGTATTTTCTACATATGGGAAAACTGTTTTTTGGACACATTTTCCCATTAATACATCCCGCCCTAGGTGTCACATCCAGTTATTATTCCGGCTCATACATTACATGATGTAACTGTGATTGATCAAACCAAGAAGCCCATTCATCAAAGTGTGATAAATGGTGCTCCAGCCAATCATCTTCTGTCATGTATTCAGCTCCTGTCATGTGTTTGAAAAATGACAGTTGGGAACTAATTGGCTGGAGCACCATTTATCATATGCAATGAGTGTTTTCACTCATTGATAAATGAATCCCCAAGTGCTGTGCCAAAGGAAAAAATTTAATAAAAGTTATCCTTGATGTTATAAGAGAGACGCTATATACTCTGTTACATTGTATGTGCTCCACACATATCTCTCATCTGTCATTAAAACCGTATGTTCTGGAGCACCTGTCTGGTAACTTACCCAAAGTACAAAAAGGTGACTGAGCCAGAGATGGAACTAACGGCGGTGCAGCCAGTGTGCTGAACCGGGGCCCATGGGGACAGAGGGGCCCGTAGCTGCCATGGCCAATTATAAGCTAGACAATTTATTTACTTTTTCTCTCTACACTTGTCACAAATGCATGTCTGGCTTTAGGGTCCAGGCATAGAGTTGTGGGCAGGTCCGTCAGGGCAAATGCAATCAGTGATCCCAGCTAAGTCAATCCCATGAGAGTCAGCACAGGCTCAGAGGAGTGTGTGCTGAGCACTGATTGAAGGAGCCCATCACATGCTCCTCTGATGCTGTGACCTACTCTATCTGTGTCTCTGTCACTAAAGCTGCGCTGGTTGGGAGCTACTCTTGAAGTGAAAAGGCATCGCCGCTGTGCGATGCCTTTGCACTTTTGCGGGGGGAAGCGGCACTGACATGCGGAGCGGGATAGCCCTGTGCTGGGCGTCCCCCCCGCATGTCAGTGTGAATGATCGTAGCTGTGCTAAATTTAGCACAGCTACGATCATCTGGAATGACCCCCTAGCAGGGCCGGACTGGCCATCTGGCACTTCTGGCAAATACCAGTAGTGCCGATGGCCAGATGGGCCGGTCCGACTGTCTGCTTGCCTGTCCGAGTAGCCCTGCTCCCTTTCAACACTCTCAGCGCCTACGTCTGCCCGCTGCTTTCTGGAGAAAAGTGAAGCTGCTCTCCTCTTCCCTGCCACCTTCCCAGAATGCCAGTGTGAGCACGACATCATCGCGCTCGGCCGCACACTATTCTGGGAGCGGCCGCGGTAGTGGGAGAAAACGGACGAGGAGCGAGAACAGGGAGCAGCAGCAGCCCCAGTATGGCGGCACGTGGCTTCCCACCTACACACGGCCGCCCGCCAACAAACGCCCAGTCTGCCTGCCTGAGCCCCTGTCCCTGGATCCCGGCCCCATCAGCAGTACAGCAGACAGACAGCTGCAGCATCAGCACTGCATGGAGAGTGCTGCCCCCCTGGCCAGGGTGAGTGTGGGTGTATACATGCCCTGGATGACTCTCACTCTCTCTCTCTCTCTCTATCTCTCTCTCTCTCTCTCCTCTCTGCTCTCTATTTCTCTCTCCCACCCCCTCTCTCTATTTCTCTCTGTCCCTGTCCTCTCTCTCTGTGTCCTCACCCACTCTCTCTCTTTATGGCCCTCATTCCAAGTTGTTCGCTCCCTAGCTGCTTTTAGAAGCAGTGCAAACGCTAAGCCGCCGTTCTCTGGGAGTGTATCTTAGCTTAGCAGAAGTGCAAACGAAAGGATCGCAGCGATGCTACAAAAAAAGATTGTGCAGCTTCAGAGTAGCTCGAGACTTACTCCTACCTTGCGATCACTTCAGACTGTTTAGTTCCTGTTTTGACGTCACAAACACGCCCTGCTTTCGGCCAGCCACGCCTACGTTTCCCCAGCCACTCCTGCATTTTTATCCGACACGCCTGCGTTTTTTCACACACTCCCCAAAAATGGTCAGTTTCCGCCCAGAAACACCCACTTCCTGTCAATCACTCTGCGGCTAGCAGTGCGACTGAAAAGCGTCGCTAGACCTAGTGTAAAACTGCATCGGCTTTTGTGAAAGTACGATGCGCGTGCACAGTGTGCACCATATGCATGCGCAGAAATGCAGATTTTTAGCCTGATCGCTGCACTGCGAACAACGGCAGCTAGCAATCAACTTGGAATGACCCCCTATGTGAATTTCGGCTCATACCGTGTGCTATACTGTGATTTTCGGCTCATTCTGTGTGCTATAATGTGAATTTCGGCTCATTTTGTGCGCTATAATGTGAATTTCAGCTCATTTTGTGTGCTATAATGTGAATTTAGGCTTATTCAGTGTGCTATAATGTGAATTGCAGCTCATTCTGTGTGCTGTCATGTAAATTTCAGCTCATTCTGTGTGCTATAATGTGAATTTCGGCTCATACCGTGTGCTATAATGTGAATTTCGGCTCATACCGTGTGCTATAATGTGAATTTGCGGCTCATTCTGTGTGCTGTCATGTAAATTTCAGCTCATTCTGTGTGCTGTCATGTGAATTGCGGCTCATTCCGTGTGCTATAATGTGAATTTTGGCTCATACAGTGTGCTATAATGTGAATTGCAGCACATACCATGTGCTATAATGTGAATTTCGGCTCATACCGTGTGCTATAATGTGAATTTCGGCTCATACCGTGTGCTATAATGTGAATTTCGGCTCATACCGTGTGCTATAATGTGAATTTGCGGCTCATTCTGTGTGCTGTCATGTAAATTTCAGCTCATTCTGTGTGCTGTCATGTGAATTGCGGCTCATTCCGTGTGCTATAATGTGAATTTTGGCTCATACCGTGTGCTATAATGTGAATTGCAGCACATACCATGTGCTATAATGTGAATTTCGGCTCATACCGTGTGCTATAATGTGAATTTCGGCTCATACCGTGTGCTATAATGTGAATTTTGGCTCATACCGTGTGCTATAATGTGAATTGCGGCTCATACCGTGTGGTATAATGTCAATTTTGGCTCATACTGTGTGGTATAATGTGAAAGGGGCACCAGTACTAGATAGTATAAGGGGTCCTACTATTGTGGTGCATAATGTGTATAAGGGGTATATGGTGTGGTAAACTAAACTGAAGGACATGCACCCTTTTGAGTGGTCACACCCCTTTTCCAGAGCACACACGCGCCTTTGTCGCGCACTTAGTTATAACCTTTACTTTTACATACTGTACCCCCACTTCAACCACTAGTTATGTGTATTTTAATAGAGAATGATGTACACTTGTATGATGTTATAATATTAATTATATTTATAAGAGCATAGACTAAGAAGTAGGAGGAGTCAGGAATAGTAAGGGGAGGAGTCAGATGCTGACACTGAGGTGGGCCTGTGTGCTTCAAAAATGCCAGGGCCTATTTTTAGTCCTAGTCCGGCCCTGCCCCCTAGTGTGGCTGGGTTTAATCAGATAAGAGTACTGATGCTGGTCTGGTTTAGGTGTCCGCTGTCTGTAGAACTCCTCCAGCGCAAGCATCTCCCGATCAGAAACCCTTCCCTGTCCCCCTCCATTCTCCCCCATCCATCTCTTCCCTAACCTAGTATCATCAGCAGCACCCCCCCTGCTGAAAGTCGATTTGTACTAAAAGGATGATCAAAAATCCCCTAAAAGTCCCTCCTTTATCCATAGTATGAGGATTTCTGAAGGCATAGCATAAGTGAAATCACCAAACAGCTGTACAGTTTCAGCATGATTTATTACTTAATGGTCCTTCCCATCCTTTTGCAAGAATGTAATACAAATTAAGCAGGGTATGGCCTGCACACCTTGCTTTTTCATAAGTATTCTAAAAAATGAGTGCAAATACAAATTGCATTCATAAAGACAAACTAAAAATAGATTTTATTTGTGATGAATCAAATTACACACACACAACCTTTGGTTTCCCATGACAAGTACAATTACACATACTGTACTTATTGTGCTCAAATCTTAGAAACACAGACAAGTAATAGCAGTGCTGTAACATTCACAAAGTAGGTTTCTCCACCATCAAAAGAGATTAGAAACTCACAGTTTGTGGTTTCCAGTAACTACCAATCTGAGAATAAAAGCTGTTTTTTCACTTGTGTGTTTCAATGACAGATAAAGGAGGAGGACGCTGATATTCTCCCTGGATGACTGCCAAGCTTGCAATTTTTTGCTGGAACACTGATAAACACAACTTTTGTCCACTTGTGTGTCTAACTCAGGTAATAAGAAATGCAGGCGTTAATTATCTTTGCATGCTGCAGTGCTGTGGGAGGAATAAATAATTGCAATAGATATTTTCTCTCAGCGATCACATGACCTGTTACAGGATACCAATTGACTCCTAAAATGCTACACAAAAAATAAATTGAAGCAACCTAGCTTGTTTGTGATCCACAGGCCATGAAAATAAGCCTTGTTAGTAATAACAGTATTACATCTGCTGACAATACAATTATTCTACATTCTGACACATTCAGTTTAAAAACAAAGCATATAAAACTCATTTTTCTAGATTCCCTAGAAAATCATCAGTCGTCGGAATTTACCAATAAAATGTTGCATGAACAAAACTGCCTGACATCAGTAAGACTGAACTGACTGCTCTACACAGCTTTCCCGAATACAGGGCTTTATTCAGAGATGGACCCAGCCACTGCATTCGTATGCAGCAGCCATGTCCATAGGGTCTGAGCACGGGCACTGGTCATAGTGTGCGTTCGTAACCCTTCACCATGCGATTGCATCCCATTGTAATTGACAGACATCTGGGGATGGCGACACAGCATCATCCATCTCTGAATAACCCTCACAATGCACACAGAGTATGTGAAAATTTACCTTGCCTCAAGCTGAGCTTCAAATTCAACTTTCAAATAAACTTGAATATAAAAATAGTTTTAATGATAAAAAGCAAAAATATTGAATAATCTGTATTACTGTAAGAAAAAAATGCTACATATAAATACATTTTTATGTAGTTACTGTATCGTTATTTATTTGTAGCTTTGTAGTTTATTAGGGACTGATTTAATTAGCATCCATTACAACTTTGTGTATTATGTTTCTGGCAATTACAGTAATAAAAGCAACAATTGTGTCACTATGAGCGCCAGCAAAATGTCAAAGATAATTATCTAAACTGCACATGGAAACGCTACCAGGGGGGCTGATAGAACTGGAACCTTTATGTGTGTTTATATATTTTATCACATAGTTATATGGTATGTGTTTGTAATTAGCAAATCATCCATATTATTGTTCACAGAATTGTTCCTAACACATAAATAATATTTGTCATTTTGATTAATTTATTCAGCTTTTTATTTGTGGTTCGCACAAACATAAAAAAGAAGTCAACTTAGTTAGAATGTTAAATTTCTATATCGCTTATAAATTGTTATCTAAAAATCATACTCTGTACCATCTCAAGAATTCATATTTCCTTCAACCAACAGGTACAACATATTGCTCAGCAGCAAGCTGAGCTGTATTAATGTACTGTAGATGATGGTTGAAATCCTAGGGAAGGCTAAAAAAACTAAAACAAAAAGGCTTGTGTAGCCTTAATATGGGAAATGATCTAATGGTACGTTATTGTAGAGATATGCACAGACCCTCATGTTTTGGTTTTGGTTCTAATTATAGATGTTTACAGGACCATTTCTGCTGGATTTGGATTTTGCCCTTATTCATTGTAATGGTTTTGGATTTAGATTTGCTGAACCGCCATGACTAGTCCAGCAAATTTAGATTGCGTTTCAGCAAATTCAGCAAATTTACATTTTGCAGTTCAGCAAATTTAGATTTGCTGAACCGACATGACTAGTTTTGGATTTGCCTTTGCATTTTTTTTAAATTGACAAAAAAGCTAAAATCAGATTATTTGGGCCCTTTTTTGTTTCTACAGTATTATTAACTTCAATGCCATCAATTTCCAATCAATTTTGACCAGCTCAGAGATCACAATATTGTTTTCAACAATATTGGCCAAAGGTTTTAGGACATCTATAAAAACATTGCCTTAGTGTACTGGGGTACAGTGCACAAATCAGTACAAACAATAGATCTATCTATCTATCTATCTATCTATCTATCCATCCATTAATTTATTTTTTGAACTTGCAGCTCAGTTCAGGCTGCGTGAAGTCACAGGGCTTTGCACAAAGGGCATTAGAGTAGACTAAACAGTACAAACAATAGATCTATTTTTTTTACTTGCAACTCAGTTCATTCACAGACAGGCTAGGTATCACCAGACTCCCAATTTTATATCAGAATAGGCATGATTAAAAAATTGTTTCAATGTATATTGTATTGTGGAAAATGTATTAGGCTGATAAGTGCTTGAAACTGAATTATTTTTCTGGGACACAGCTTGTTTACAATACAGCCCAGAGGGGTCACATCTCCTTTGATGTAGTCGAAAAGAATTTGCTTGGAGAACCCCTCAGAGACATTATGGCCAGAAAAGTGTGTACTGGTTTTCCTGAAGCATGTTGTAAAAACTAGTCCAAACTGATTAGAAGACCAGATCTCCAAGCTTTAAATAGCAATATAGATTAGAGCAACCACCTCTACTTGAGTGACACCAGGACCCCATAGCGTACTCTTACACTCACTCCATTCTGCCTTTGGGAGGGTTAAGATATCTCCAAAGGGGTGGGAGCTGGGTGTGGGCTGCCGTGGGATTAAATTTGAGAAACACAGACTTTGAGCACTGCCGTGAGGTTGATTAAGTGAGAGACTTTATCCTATAATGACACCTGGATATCAGAAGAGGCCTCACTTCCCTATTGTTCTACACTGCAGGTGACCTGAAGATTGTTTCATCTTTTATTTTATTTCTTGAAATTGTGATTACTTGTGGGACTATTTAAATTATTAGAATCTTGTAACCTATTTTTTGTAACTATAGGCTTTGAAGTAATTCTTGAATTAAATACTATAATTCTAGTTCTGTTTCTGTGTTTTCTGACCCAAGGCCTTGAGTGGCCCAAGTTACCTATATTTCAAGTATAAAAAAATGTGTGTGTGGGTGAGAGCTGAAGCTTCCCTGGGCATTGTCTCAACATGTCACAAGTGGTGATTCTCAGATTAACATATCTGGAGGAATGGCTTGCCGGAGTTTTGACACATATCAGTGTCAATCTTTTAGAAAAACCCAGGGATGTCATAGCAAGATGGCTTACCTCACTAAGACTCTTCTGAGAATTTACAATTTCCGATAATGCATGTAACATTGTATGTAACATTGTGAGAGCATTAAAAGTGGGTGAATTTTAAAACATCCTATATTTTGCCCACATGATAAACCTTTGGGGTTCAGATTTTCTTTTTAAATGATTGGGGCATACAGAAGAAAAATTGCACCCTATATGTGCTTCAACAAATGGAGGAACAGCAACAAGCCTTCAAAATATATACATGAAGCAATAATAACATAGGGACAGGAGTAGGAATGTACCTTACTTCAGCACACTGGAGAATACTCTGCTTTATGCAAGCTACTGAAAAAAGTTTTGTAGTAGCAACTAATGAAATGTGGAAAAAGACCCATCTTAATAAAAATGAACTACAAATTCTATGAGGAAATTCTTTGCCACTCAATGCACAAAAATGCAGAGACTTCAGTAATAGTGCATTCCTGAGTTAGCCATTTTAAATTTTTCAGCAGTTATCTTTCCCTTTATTAGAGGTGGTGTTTGTCTAGGCAAATTCACCTCAAAAATACAGCCCATTATGAAAAGAAAAGTGGTGCAAGATAGAATTGTCATTAGGCCCTCTAATAGAGCCTTATGATAGATATTAAAAAGGACATGCAGAGTTTAACAAACCAAGCATTTCAGCAAGAGGGACTGCCACTTTTGTAGCTTAAGTGCCTGTTTTTTTGGGCCTTACCAAACCAATTTTTTGGAAGGACTACCTCTGATCACTACTGAGGAGGTTGATGATGAGGGTGTTAATTACATTATTCATGATTTATATACTCTTTCCGGGTGTAGCATTAATTTCCTTTTATCAGTTTACAATTTAGTATCCAGGAAGTGCTGCGTGGAGCGCAGTGTGGAACGCACTGTGGAATGCATTACACCACGAGTCACTTCCTAGTTAACATTAGATTTGTCATCCCGGTTAGTCCAGGAAGCGCAATACAATGCACATGCGCAGTATGGACTTCCAGGCATTTAGAACGCATCATGGAACGCGGATATTAGGTGTCCGTGATCAGGATGCAATGTAGTATTTTAAAACGCATAGGATTCTGTAAATGGTACATTTTCACAATGGAGGTAGTCATTGGTATGTGGAAGTTTTTAAGTAAACTTTTTAATCATATATTAAATGTGTTTTCACGATGTGAGGAAATTTTACCCATCATACATCCTAAAGTTTCAATTTCCTATATTGGGGTATAAGTATTTCCAAACTCACAGTTTGATGAGAAACCTTGAAAAAGACTCAAGAAGGTCGAAACGGCGTTGGTGCTGACAGACAGTGAGTCATTTTTTATCCAGACAGCTGTTTATTTTGTCACCAGTATTTCAAAGGTATGCAGGACTTGTTAGCATGGATGTAAGTCCAGAATTCACCCTTTCATGTCAAATCCATCAGACTTTAAACTTTTCCATTATACCACATAGTGGAATATAGTTGTGGAAGACTGCCAGAATGTCATTTTTTATTGTGGATTTTTTATGTGAAGAATAAATGATTTTGATTTATGAAGGTGTGGTTCAACTCAGTGTAAAGAAACCTTTATACATGGAATTCATTCTATTACGAAGTGAGTTGGGTACGCATATTTAAACAGAATACCTTGAATATATTTGCTGCTTGTGTGAAGTGGGAAAGATGCCTTTACATATACGGTCTTATAATCCTTTATGTGAGTTTTGTGACGTCTATCTTCATTGTGAAGTGGTGGCGAGTCACTATCCTTATCTTCTATCAAGAATTTGTGACACTATAGGGCTAATTTTTTGAGATATTCATGGGACTATTTCATTTGTTCTAAACAATACTGCCCATATTGTTGTATCTTTTTCTTTTCTCATGTAAAAATCTGGGCTCTGCGATATGGCCTAAGAAAATAGCGGTTTGGAAAGAACTTCAAAGAATACAAGTGATGTATATCTGTGTTTTAATTATTGTGTTATCCTTATAATTTTGGTTCTTTTAAAACATTATTTTAGTGTAGCGCCTTCGAGCTATCCTCATTGTGTGTTCTAGAATCTTGTATTGGATCTGTATTTTGGGGCAGATTACTAGAGGATTTAGATTGGGCTGATACTTTAGTGCACCAAAATACACACATTCACCAATTTCATGGTATTACTAGTAAAACATTGGGGGTGCCTCCCAGCGCTAATTTTATCAAGTGCACTGTATAGATCTTCCACTATAGCATAAATCTAAAAATAATTTCAATGCAAATACATATATAGATAACATATCTTTTTTATTGAAATAGTAAAAGTAGATTACAGGAATGTTCATTAAAACATATACAATTAATACCTAATCGTGAGTCCTAATACCGGTATACTACAACAATACACATACATACAACATATAACATATAATGGCCTGTGATACGCCTATTAGTGAATTACTCACTTAGGTGTAGTTACTTAAATCCGTAATTGGGATAAATAACGTATCTGGTAGTCAGGTTTATGGTATATCAAATTCCTGTATGGATAACAGTCAGCGCTGTTCTATGGATCCTCTATTAAAGTCAATCCAAAACCACCTTCAGTGGAAAATACCTGGTAAAGGCAATGTCTAAAACGGGGCTTATATTCACAAAGTCCAAAAATGCCCTTAATCCATAATTGCTGAATAACTTACTTCAGTGGTCGAATGCATAAAACTTCGGGTGTCTGCCGGCAGACAGTTGCTGGTGTCTCAGCTATCAACTAGTTTCGCCTGTCTAAGCAGGCTTCATCAGGAACTAGGCGAAACTAGTCGATAGCAGAGACACCAGCAACTGTCTGCCGGCAGACACCCGAAGTTTTATGCATTCGACCACTGAAGTAAGTTATTCAGCAATTATGGATTAAGGGCATTTTTGGATTTTGTGAATATAAGCCCCGTTTTAGACATTGCCTTTACCAACCCTGGTATTTTCCACTGAAGGTGGTTTTGGATTGACTTAAATAGAGGATCCATAGAACAGCGCTGACTGTGGTCCATACAGAAATTTGATATACCATAAACCTGACTACCAGATACGTTATTTATCCCAATTACGGATTTAAGTAACTACACCTAAGTGAGTAATTCGCTAATAGGCATATCACAGGCCATTATATGTTATATGTTGTATGTATGTGTATTGTTGTAGTATACCGGTATTAGGACTCATGATTAGGTATTAATTGTATATGTTTTAATGAACAGGAGAAGGGATATTATCCATTCCTGTAATCTACTTTTACTATTTCAATAAAAAAGATATATTATCTATATATGTATTTGCCTTGAAATTATTATTAGATTTATGCTATAGTGGAAGATCTATATAGTGCACTTGATAAAATTAGCGCTGGGAGGCACCCCCAATGTTTTACTCGTATTAATTGAGAGGAGTGTGGAGTCCTTTCATCCCTCCATAGCAGCTTTACTTATCAAGTGAGGCAATAAGCGCAGCCCTCGACCCTTCACCCTTTCATGGCATTACTGTCTTTGTAAAATTAGTTCCACTGAGCAATAACAGACATCTACATGACTGAAGCCGCCGGCAAGTGCTAGTTTAATAATATGAATGAATTTGAGGTTATATGACTCAAAATAGCTTCATATAGTATAACTTCATATGTCATTTTATTGCATCATTTGCACTTAGGGAAGCCAATCCCGGGCCATTTTTTCAATCCCGGTATCGGGATTGAAAAATGGCCAATCCCGGGATTCCCGGATACCCGGGATTGGCTTTTACCTAGGTGGCCGCCCCCTCGCCCCACCCCGCCCTGACCGCCCCGCACATATGACTCACCATATACAGAGGGCGGGAGGGGAACATCTTGTGAACGCTGCTGGCGGCTCCCACCAGCAGCTGACAGCGCAGCGTGACCTCTCACGTTGCATTGGGGACCCGGAAGGAGAAAGCCGGGAAGCGTTTGAGCGTCCTGTGGACGCTCAACGCTGATCCCTCAATCCCCGGGATTGGAGCTTCCAATCCCGGGATTGAATCCCGGCCATTTTTGGGCCTAAATCCCGGGATCCCGCCGATCCCGATCCCGGGATTTGCCTCCATATTTGCACTCTATATGGTACAGTTTTTTCATCCACACTGTATAAATTCAGGATATTTCTGTTCCCTGCAGTTGCACTTGGTTATTTAAACAGACTGAGAAATGTAGTGCAGTTTTGGTGCAAAAGTCTTGTCTTGATCAATAAGCCATCTCTTAAAAAGAAGGTTTTTGGATATCTCTACTGGTCTATCTCTATGTGGGACACAGTGAGATTATGTTGCTAAAATATTTAAATGTATGAAGTCCAAGCTATGCTAACCACTGTAGGTTGCATTACATTTAAATTACATCTGACTGACATTCTCTGTTGACACCTTGTCTTCAGCTACAAACCTTAATTTGTGCTATTTGGAGATATAATATAAATTATTTATAATGGCACTCACATATCTAACTGCTTGTGATCAGGTAAGGAGAAATGTTTGCTTTAATCTCCAGAAAACATTTTTCCCACAGTTTCACTTGCAGACACATTTCAAGTGATATGATGGAAACCATCTTTTACACCTGCAAGACCAATTTCAAAGACATTTTGTATAATATCAAGGAGGAATCTTTGAATAGACTTAGCTGTATATATCCTAACATTATACAGTAGTTGGTCCATTTTTGCTCTTTTTCAAATTCATATATCATTTGTTCTCTGCAAAAAGGAATGAACAAAAGAATATAGTGACATAAATTATACATGTCTTATCCTTATTCATGAAGAAAAGGTTCATCAATGACTTAGTTAACTATAATAAAAAAAGAGAATCTGTTATAAAATTGTGTCTTTTTCTAACAACTTATTCCAAAAATGTAAAAGAATTCCTGTATAATTCAGTATACTTAAGAAATTATAAATAATTAGCAAAAAATGGTTTGTAGAATATACTGAGACTTACAGACAGCATTTATTACATGTACACTACTTCATATTCTTGTTTTCCAAAGGAAAATATCGCCCAATCCCCTCCCCGTCTTTAAGGACATCATGGATTGGTACAATTACTTCATTACAATCTGGCTTTATTACCCACTCTCCATCACAATTAGGTGCCAGGTGAGCATTTTTTTATTCTTTGGTATCCGGTTGAATGGTCAACAATAACAAGACAATGTCAACCTCAGAATGTTGACATGGTTCAAACTTTTGACATGCACTAGGTCAACATTCTCAAGCTGTCGACAGGTTCACAATGTTGACATCCAAAATGTGATTGTGTGAAATGTTGACAATTATAGGATGCTGACAGTTATGGATAGACTGCAGGTATAAGGGTCTCGCAGTGGGGGGAGGGTAGGATCAGGCTTTATGTGGTGGGTCAGGGATCAGGGTGAGGGATGGGGGAAATACTCACCAGAAGGTGGGAGGACTGCAGCTCTCACCCAGAAGTGACTCTCACAGCACAGCTGCCGACATGCTGCTTGTTGACAGTTTGACTCTGTCAACTATCTCATGTTGACATGATGACTTTTAACCAGTTATACCACACCCTTTATTTAACTTTAATTTTTTGAATGATTGAGATAAGTGATAGTTGTCGTAAACATCTTCGGCATGTACATTAAGGGGTATAGTCTGCATCAGGACAGTTAGGATGCAGATGGTCAAAATACAGACAGTGGCATCCTGCCTGTCAGAATCCCAACACATTGTCACTACTCTCAGCTGCTGGTGTAGGAAGCCGAGATACCTACCAGTCCAGTCATCCGCAAGTTATTCGTTCCATAGTCACAGTGCTCTAAGTGTGAGCCCTGTAGCTGTGCTCTCACAGTGAACTTTGATACAAACAGTACTTTCCCTATGATATATTTCGGTCCAGACAGCATGTAATACAGATACCTGTGTCATTATCCCAGTTTCCAGCCCAGACAGCATGTAATCCAGATACCTGTGTCATCACTTCGGTTCCCAGCCCGGTCAACACGCAGTCCAGATACCTGTGTCAGCAATCCAGACTCCATCCAGGTCAGCAGTATCCAGACACTATCATTGTTCTGTTTCCCAGTTCAGACAACTTTTCAGTCTTGTGCTTAGCCTGAGTACCACCTCCAGTCCAGGTAACCCAGATAGGGGGGGGGGGGGCAGAACCACAGGCACAAAAAAATACAAATCCCCTCACGGGGTTCCCTGGTGATAACCACCAGTGGGGTAAGACTCTGTGCCCCTGTTTTGAGGTATAGTCAATCACCTGGTATTAGCTTCATACACATCAGTACTCATATACAATGTGTTCTTTCTCATGACATAACACTTCCTCCAGCCGCCCAGCTTCCAGTTCAACTCAACCTGTAGAACCACTGCCTCTGACACTAGTATGGAGACATCTGAAACTAGAACCGAGACACACATTTAAGTAATGTAACCCTTGCCCTCCACCTAACCTTCCCCTTTTCCAGTCTAACCCTAACACTCCCCTCCCACTGCCTAACCCTAACCACCATCTCCCAAGCCTAACCCTAATCACCCACTCCTGCAGCATAACCCTAACCAGCCCCTTCTGCAGCATAACACTAACCACTCCCCCTCTCACAGCCTAACCCTAACCCTAATACTTACTGGAGAAATGTGTCAGGATTATGATAGTTGGGCTGCCGATGTCTGTATTGTGGCTGTTGGCATCCTGACTATTTTTTTGTGCAATCCATTTTTATTAAGATTTTTCCAGGTCGTACAAGCAAAATTTTTGAGTACAAACAATTGTCACAATACAATTCAAGTAATAAAGTTGGTATAACATGACCAAATATCAATTATCCATATACACATACACATCAATGAAAGACAGAAAGGAAAAGAAAACCAGGGTGTAGAGTAAAACGAAAAGAAAAAAACAACAAATAATTGTCTGACTAGATCCATATTTGAGATAGAAAGAAATTAAGTAAGAAAGAGATAGGAGGGGAGAAGAGGGAAGGGAAGGGGTGAGATTATTGTGAAGATCACTTGGGTGTGGTGCTTGTATTGGGTATTAGGTTGGCTGAGTATTCCAATGATTCTTTAAATATCAACCAGTCATACCACATTGCTGTAAAGGAGGAGAAAGTTAAGTTCAAGGAGGACGTAAGTTCCTCCATAGACATGTAAAAATCAATTCTTCTAACCACTGAGAGAGGGGAGGACAGATGGTGTATCTCCAAAAACACAGTATAACTGTTCTAGCTGCATTCATTAGGTGCCGAAGAAATTATGTTTTAAATTGCGAAAGGGGGATGGTCATTAAATTAAAAAGCCAGTATTCAGGTGAAGTTGGAAGTGAGAGGCTGGCAATCTTTTCAGAGAGGGAATGAATATGTCACCAAAAACTGGATAGCACTGGACAAAGCCACCAAATATGTAATGGGGTACCTCAGGGTTGGCCACATCTCCAGCATGAACTGGGAAAATTCGGGTTCATCTGTTGGAGAATTGTTGGACGTCTATACCATCGAGATAAGATCTTATATTAAGTTTACAAAACCTGTATGGAAGAGGAACTCGCAAAAGTACAGTTAAAGATCCGGAGCCACTGGTCGTCCATCAAACCAGACAGCTCCTTGTGCCATGTGGCGATATAGCTCGGCATTGGATCTGTAAAGCCAGTCAAAGATATTTAGTATAAAGTGGATATTAAATGTCTCGGTGAATCTTGTGAGAGTAGTAAAGATTCAAAGGAAGTTGGATCGCACCCCCCTTTACAGGGTGGTAATGAGGAAATGTAGTGTCTTATCTGGAGGTAGAACCAAAAAGAAGTTGACGGAAGACCAAAGGCGTCACGGAGATCTGTAAAACCAATTGGCCTAGGTAAGATATATACAGTGTCGGACTGGGGCATGAAAGGCCCACCGGGGGAATGCAGTGGTATGGGCCCATGCTTAGGGGTGTGGCCAGCCTACAGAAGGGGTGTGGCCAGCCTCCACAGAGGATTGAAATTCACAATTGTCTTGTGCAATGTAATGCAACATATCTACCATGTATAATACAAGTGCAAAGTCTGGAACCTGATCCCTAGAGGAAGAAGTGGGCCCTCAAGCAGTGGGGCCTACCGGTGGTTTCCCCTGTATCCCTGTGGGCCAGTCCGACCCTGGATATATATGCAAGGGCCCACCCTGAATTGGACTGTTTGTGGAGACCAGGTATAAATTCTGGAATCTGCATTAAGGGTGTAAGCAGCGAGATGCCTTTATCAAAGTAGAGGAGAGATCTCAGCTTCTTCCAACACTTAAAAGTAGGGTCTAATTTCGGATGTTGAAAGGTATGGATCTGTAGGAGCCATGGGATGACAAGTGGGGAAAGATTAACTGAGTGACCTACAATTACCGGCTACTGCTTGGTCGCCAAGCTTCTAGACATTTCCACTATTCTAGCAAGATGGACTGAGTGGTAGTAACTCAGAAAGTGTGGGAGTTGAAGACCACCAGACAAACCGGCCCACCTGGCCTTGGAGTTCCCTGAAAAAGGAAGGGGGGATAGAAATCAGAAGTGCTTGAAATAAATACAGCACTTTCGGTAAGATATTAATTTTTATTGTATTTATCCTACCTAACCAGGAAAGCCTCAAAGCAGACCACTTCTGAAAGTCAGTTTTAAATTTTGATAGCAATGGGCGGAAGTTGAGCTGGAGAAGATCGGAGTTATCTTTGGACAAAGTAACCCCTAAGTACTTAATATGAGATGGGTGCCAATGGAATGGGAAGGTTCGTTTAAGTCCCTCTATAACGCAATCTGATGCTGAAACATTAAAAGGCTACTGATTTTGCAAAATTAATTTTAAAATTGGAGAAGAATGCAAACTTCTGAAATTCCAACATTAGGGCAGGTAGAGAGATGGTCGGGTGGGATATAGAGGCTAGGAGATCATCAGCAAATAATGCTAATTTAGGTTTGGAATTTCCTACTAGTATGCCTTTAATGTCAACATTCGCTCGAATCGCAAGTGCCAATGCCTCCATACACAGTACAAAAATCAATGGAGATCGTGGACAGCCTTGGCGGGTACCATTCCAAATGGGAAAAGCATCCGAGAGTGCCCCATTAATATGAACTCGGGCAGAGGGAGTGCGGTATAGGGCCAGAATACGCTGAAGACATTGTGGGGCCAGTCCCATGTGCTCAAGTAGGACCTTCCTGAAACGCCAGTCTATTCTATCAAAGGCTTTATCTGCATCCGTGGACAGGAGGACCACCAGGGATCCACCATATCTGGCAAGATGGATTAGATCAATTACTTTGGTCGTGTTATCTTTAGCTTCCCTGCCAGTGACAAACCCCACCTGGTCCTTGTGTGCCAAAGAAGGAAGGAGAAGCCCCAGACAGTTAGCAAGTAATTTGGCAAAAAGTTTTAAATCCATATTCAGGAGGGAGATTGGTCTATAGCTCGAACATTGGGTTGAGTCTTTACCGTCTTTTGGATTTATTGAGATATGTGCTTCAAGACTCTGCGATGAAAAGACCACATCATCAGAAATTGCATTACATGCTTTCAGAAAAAGAGGCATTAGAGAGATACAAAAGGTTTTGTAATAACTTATTGGAAACCCATTGGATCCGGGGGCTTTCCCAGTGGATGTATCCGAAAGTGCTGCCTTTAGCTCCTTAATAGTGAAAGATTGCTCTAAAAAGACAAGTCGTCTTCTGCAATTCGAGGAAACTCAATTAGAGTAAGGTATTCTCTGATTAGTTGTCTAAACAAGGGTTGGTAAAAGGAAGATTGATTCTTCCTCAGATTATAAAGATCAGTATAATAATTTTTGAAAGCTTTAGCAATCTGAGAGTACATATGTGCTCGAGTCCCTCCAGAGTCATCCACGCATTGCTTATAGGACTGCGCCCCCTGGGCCCTCAATGCCCTGGCTAACATTTTTCTGGGCTTATCACCCCATAAATAATATTTGTGTTTGCATTTACGCATTTCAAGCTTAGTTTTATCCTGAGTAATCTTATGACGTGCCGATCTAGCATCAGTTAGCTGTTATAATACATCTTCCGAAAGCGTTGATTTAAGGGACATTTCAAGAGTTCATATGATTTGTCCCCCAATGAAATTTCAGTACTCCAAAAAGGACTTAAATATGCTCCCACCAATTATGTAAATCCCTTTCAATTATATTTAGATTTACAAAGGTTCACCAGAAAATTGACTATTAAGAAGTTTTTTGCTAATAAGTTAAACACGGATCAGTCCATACAAAATCCAGTTACACCCTTCAAACCCAAATCGTTTTTTTTCCCCAAACATGTACAGGGCCCGTTTATCGAATCATTTATCGCCCTTGTTTTGGATGACCTAAAAGTGCTACAATCTAAACCTAAGAAAAAATTCAATATGACCATCAGGGAAAGAAAAGCCTTAGGAGATCTGAAAAAGAATAATAACATTGTCATTAAGCCGGCAGATAAGGGGGGGGGGCAGTAGTGGTGATGGACCTCAGTAAATATGAGGACGAAGTGATGCGCCATCTTAATGACCCCTCCACTTATAGAAAGGTGAGGAAAGATCCTACAGAATTAACTTTGTCTAAATTGAAAGATCTAATTGACAAATATGAATGCAGTGGGACTATCAGTGAAAAAGAGGCTAAATTTATCCTGCCAGAAAATCCAATAACTCCTGTGATTTATGTCCTTCCAAAGGTTCATAAAAGCCTTGTAGATCTCCCAGGCAGGCCAATAATCTCGGGAGTTGGGTCGATAACAGCAAACCTATCACAGTTCATTGATTTCTTATTGCAGCCCATAGTACTTACCAATAAGTCACATTTAAAGGACACCAGAGACTTTTTAACAATGTTAGAAACTGTTGAATGGAGGGACGGCAATTGGCTGGTTACTGCCGACGTCTGTTCCCTCTATACTATCATAAATCACAAACATGGAATAGAGGCGGTTTCTTTCTTTTTGGATCAAACTGATTTAACAGGAGATATGAAGAACCTTGTATTAGAGGGGATACAATTCATCCTTCATAATAATTTTTTCCTTTTTAAAGACCAATTTTATATCCAGAAAATGGGAACTGCTATGGGCACCAGGTTTGCCCCGAGTTACGCCAACCTCTTTATGGGGTTGTGGGAGACCAATTCCATCTGGTCTAGCCCAGAGCTCGGGGTGAACCTGGTGTCCTATGCAAGATACATAGATGACATTTTTTTGTATGGAGAGGCGATGAAGCTTCCTTGAAAATTTTTTGTACTATCCTTAATTTAAATGATAGAACTATCAAACTCACTTTTGAGATGGACCAGCAAACCATTAATTTTTTGGATATTACAGTCTACATTAAAGAAAAGAAAATTAATACTAAGACCTTCTCTAAACCCACTGATTGTGGTACCTACATTGCAGCTACCAGCTGCCACCACAATAATTGGCTCAAATCAATTCCTGTGAGCCAATTAAAAAGGTTAAAAAGAAATTGCAGTGAGGAAACCACTTTTCAAAATCAAGCATCAAATTTAATTCAGAAATTTGAAACTTGTGGTTATAATAAAGGCAAAATAGAGGAAGCCAGATTAAGAACCAACGAGATAGAATGTAAGGACCTCTTAATAAGTAACAATAAGAACGAAAAGAGTGATAGGTATGAATGGGCGTTTATTACTGAGTTTAACACCCAATACAAGTCAATTGAACATATATATAAAAAACATTGGGGCCTTATAAAAAGAGATCCAATTATTGGATCCCTGGTACCGGTAAAACCAGTACACATATATCGTAGGGCACCGAACCTAAAAAATAAATTAGTTTCCAGCGCCCTCCTTTCTGTACCATCTGGACCTAGGGTCACATCAAAAGGTTTTTTTAGATGCGGTAGCTGCATTGGCTGCAAAAACATTAAAAGTGAAGGACAAAGTAAAATTACTAAGATCTCCATTAATAATATGGACATTGATATCACTGATTTCATAACATGTGACACAAAAAATATTGTTTATGCGGTCAGATGCAAATGCAATTTATTTTATATAGGACGCACATCTCGCCCTTTTAAAGTACGAATAGGAGAGCATATAAGAAATATAAAGAAGGGGTTAGACACCCATTCATTATCCCTCCATTTTAAAAACATACATAATTGTCTGGTTTCGGATATTACAGGCTTCTTTGGTATAAAGCATATAAAAGGGTTTCTAAGAAATAAAAATACAGTATGTGCCTTGGCAAGATCTGAAATGAACTGTATCTATAATTATAATACCTTGAGTCCCAATGGCCTTAATTGTGATTTCGAACTCAAGTGGTTCTTATAACAATAATATTTTGGTCTAGCAATCACTTTGTCTTTTTTAATGATGTATGTGATTTCTGTGTCTATTTAATGCTAAGGTGTACACTTAAGTGATTTTAAAGATATATTGCTATTTGTGGACGAATTCAGATACAATGATTACTGACTACATCTTCCATAATCCTTAGTATGTTATCATGGACTACGGTTCTGTTCATTGAAGTTCCGCTTAAACTACATTCCCCACGATGCCCCAGTGTAATATCAGCCTCGCTGACGAAGCCGCACTTCCGGGTCCGGGAGCCGCAAATGAACTACACAGACGTCTTCTGACTACATCTCCCATCTACCTCTGGAGGCCTCAGGGAAACATTAGCTTTGCTGACGTCGCCGCACTTCCGGTTCCGGCAGCCACAAATGAATAGAATAGACGTCTTTTTCAATAAAGACTACATTTCCCATCTACCCCTGGAGGAACGGAACTTCCGCTCGGTGCGGACTTTAGTAGTGTTTTTTCTATGTTTAGGTCTGTTAATTTTGTTTAAAACAAAGCAAAGACATATCTGTGTAACTGACAAAATATGTATAATACTATTCAGTGGGCAAATGTTATTATAATCAGTACGGATTCATAGAATTCAATTTATGCAATTAGATGATGTCACTTCTAGGAATATTTCTATTGGCTACCTGTACTATAAATATTTCACTCCTGGACACTCCAGTTCATCTTGATAAAGGTCTATTAGACCGAAACGCATTGATTATACTACAAGGAGTGTGAGTAGCCATTTTTAATTGAATCCATGTGGACTTTGTTTTTTACACTTCAAGTTTTTTTGCTGATATTGTAAAAAGATTTTTTACTGGATTTTCTTCCTTTTTTATGTATGTGTTGTATTTTTGTACACTCCTCTGTGGAGTTTGTGGAGTCCAATAAATTTTTATTTTTATGGAAAACCACGACCTGGAATGAGATTACCTGACCAATTGTACAAAGATACCTTGATAGGAACGGCGCATGATTTACACGTGTGAGTCTTGGTACGCTATATATGAAAATTTTCTGCACCCTTGAAAAAGATACCTTGATGTGTTTATCACCGGTGGTGTTGCTGTGAGTGTTGGGGTACGCCACCCTATTTTACAATATCTTGCTATCAGGCTTAATACACCATTTAATTTGCCGCTTTACATAGTGTAAGTCCAGCACAAATTGCTTCTCCTGCATCTTAAATTGACATCTAAATAGGAGATTTATTCATCAGACCTTTATACCAATTGATACATACTACACATTGGTTTTTCCTCTTCTTGCTTTATTTCCCCATGTCAAAACTTTGAGGATATATGGTATAACCTAGAAGACAGAATTACTTACCAAGACAACCAAGTAAAGATACCTTGATAGGAATTGTTCCACATCATCAAGAGTGAGTTGGGGTACGCTGTGTGCAACTGAATAACACATTTGAAAGAATTTCATATCCCCCCTTTTCCTGTGAGTCTATGGGTACGCTCTACATATTGATGATTTTTCCCCTTACTATCGGTCTTTTCAACGCACTCCAAGGGTGAATAGACACGACATTTGATGGCTTAAAGATACCTTTATATGCATATATCCACCTATCACTGAGTGAGTGGGGTACGCTTGATCTTGTCATCTAAGTCTATTCATCCAAAGACATTTTTTATCCATTTATTGTTGTGAACTATTACACATTGGTTGTCCTTTTATTTTCTCTGTTTCATATTTACGAGTTGGATTTCACACACTTGGAAAGTTGGACAGAGACATCTGAGTCCGCACATCCAATCAGGAACGTCATTTCTCCTTTTTTTGTTGCTTGCGCTGTGTGTACTAGGAAGGTTTACTTTTGCTGTAACTATCCAGCATTTCACCCAACTATCTAGTTCAACAACTTGTCAGACCAAATAAACAGTCAAACTTTCTACTCTCTACACTACCCAACCTTTTCATCAGACCAGCCAACTGGCTAACTTTTCTATCCGAATGAATGATTTTCTGATGTCACAGATGTCAGTGGTCACTTCTGCCTCCTTTTAAAAAAGAATGGCAATAAGTTTCTCAATAATAAATGTGGTGGTACCTATAAGTTTTAACCAGCACTGTGACTTCAGAGCAGGCCTGTTTCCCCCAAAATCAGGAGAAAAACTGACATGGGGTCACCCCTGGTCTAAGAGTAACCTGCACTGGGCTTTGACAGTCTGTACTGATGAAACCATTCAGGATCCCAGGGTGGTTTGGTCCCTCCAGCAGCAAGACACAGCTTCCCATAAATACAGTACAGCCACTTTGCACTCAACTGTCTGTCTGGGGGTTGGGTTTGGCATACTGATGCCGGGATCACGGCTGCCAGAATGCCAGCAGGGGGGCGAGCGCAATGAAGCCCCTTGTGTTTTTTTTGTGCTTGCCACAGGTTCTATTCCCACTCTATGAGTGTCATGGACACCAACGTGTGGGAATAGCCCTTGGCCCCATGCCGGCATTCCGGCGGCTGGGATCCTGGTGTTGGTATGCTGTCCACTGGGATCCCGATGCCGGGATCGTGACTACAACCCCTGACTGGTTATGAGTCAGATGCAAAGTGTTTGTAATTGTGGGAACCCACCACTCTGCAAATCATCTGTCATTTTACCAATTCTGGAACAGTGTTTCCTTGTGCTTCCTGAATCCTCCTTCGGTTCTGATAAACTCTAGTCACACAGCAAGTTCCTGCAACAAAACAGTCAGCACTGATCTATAGAATAATTAAAGCTTATTGTATTCAAGGTCATTAAAAACTAAAAACAAAAAACAAAACACAAATGAAAACCTGGCTAGACTTAGATAAGCTGAAGGCTGCATAAGCCTGAGGCCATATAAGAGCCCAATTTTTTGTGATTGGTTGTTTATGACTAAGCAGTTGCTAGGTAGATTAGTGTTTTCTAGGGTATTTTTCTTATAGGATTATAGGGCTGTCCGTCAAGGGTTTAGGGGTTGGTCTTGGAATAATATATAAGCCATGGTCATGTGCCTCAGACTTCCTCTTGACATTTTGGAATGGCCCAGGAAGGCTGAGTACTGCTGGCATTATATATTGTTAATAGTTATTGCTTTTGTTTGGGTTCTTATCCCACTTCTAATATGTGATGCTTTTTCCCATCCCACTGTTTTTATCCCCCCTTCCCCATCCCTGTCCCTTCCTTCCCACGTGCATTTCTTATAGCTCCGGGTGCTTGTGGCTCCCGTGCCCCCTTCGCCAAGCAGCGTCCCGCCGGGTCCTCTCCTCGCCCCCTCCCACCCCCTCGCTTGTATTAGGGGTGAGATTCCAGCGCTCTCGTGCGGGGCCCATGTCCTCCCCGGTCTCCGGCCTGGTGCCTGCTGAGCGAGGCGGGGTCGGACCGCTGCATACTGCGCTCTCCCCCAGCTGCTGGGGCGGGCTGTGCGGTGTCCCTTCCTCGGCATTCACCGCTGTGGACAGCCGCGGTCGTGGGGAGTCATCCCCGGTGTCTGCGGGGCCGCGGTGCTCTCCCCGCCGGTCCTCCTTCTCCCGGCGAGCCTGCTGCCTCCTCCCCGTTGCGGCCCCGGCTGACGACTCCGGCGCACACGTGGTGCCTGGCGGCCCGGGGCGGGCGGCGGGTGCACAGTGTTTTCTGGTGGGGGGGTTAGCTGGGGCAGCGTCTCTGCAGTGTTTCCATGGGTTGCTGCTGCGCTGCGGGAGCTGGTGTGATCGCTTAGGCGCGGGGGGGTCCGGTTGTGGGGGTCACTAGCTCGGGTGGTATCCCGGCCGGGCTCCCTGTTTTGCGTAGTTTTCGCTGGTGGGCTACGTTGCACGGGTGCGTTTGGGTGGCCCCCCCTCTTTAGTGGGGGCCTCCGGACACAGAGCTTGCGGGGGGGCTCACCTGCGTGGCCCCCTCCCTTCTCCCGCTTGCCTGGCCC
The DNA here is from genome assembly GCF_028390025.1 of Pseudophryne corroboree. NCBI lineage: Eukaryota > Metazoa > Chordata > Amphibia > Anura > Myobatrachidae > Pseudophryne > Pseudophryne corroboree. The sequence continues at coordinate 593,437,889 of NC_086449.1, read as the reverse complement.
GTCCTGCGCCCCCCCTCCATTTCCCGGCTTGCGGGTGCCCCCGCATTGCAGGCTGGGACGGTGCGGTCTGTGTCGGTGCGGTCGGCTGCGGCAGCCTTGTTACACCTGCCTGGCCCTCCTGTTGGTTTTCGGCACCAGTTGGGTTTGCCGGGGGTCAGGTCCCTCCAATTTTTCCCGGAACTCGTGCCTGTCCCGTTGCACGGTCAATTACCATGTCTTCCTTGGCGCGCATCCTGGGCCTTCCACTGCCCCCCCCCATTTTTCCCATTTTCACTCAGTTTGGTCCCCGGGGGTTCAGCCCATGCGGGCGGCCAGCTCAGGAATTCCCCTGCTATGGCCCCTCCTACCCAGTTTCCACAGCCTCATCCTCTCCCGCACTGTTCCCCACCATTCCTCCCATGTTTTCCCGGGCTACGGGTTATAGCCCCCCCCCCACCATGGATTCTTGCATTCACCATTGGAACTCTCCGTGGGTCACGGCAGCCCTCCTACCCTATTTCCACTTGCGCCCCCTTCCGCCTGTGCCTCCTGATTTTGTCGTCGAAGCGCGTGCGCTTCCTGCGCTTGTTGTCCCCTCTGTTTTGTCTGCGCAGGTGTCTGCGGGCCCGGAGGAGTCGGGGCGTCAGCACGGAGGAACCGGAGGCCGAGGAGGGATGTGGCCGCAGCGGAAGACGCACCGCCGGAATCGGTGGTGGCAGCTGATGGTGTTCCAGGTCCTTCAGGCACCGGTGAGCATGCTGTTGTTTTTCTCCTTATTGTTACAGTGTGTTAACTTCTATAGTGTTCCCCTGGTTCTACTTGGCGCCCGCGTTAGTTGGCTAGGCTCATTGCGCGGCGCGTGGCGTTAGACGTCTCGGAAAGGCAAGGAACCGGCGGCTACGGTTCCCTCCGCCCCCTGCGGTGTTAGGGTCTCCTGCCCTGTGCTGCCACGTCGTCATGGCAACCGGGAGACAAGTGCTAGTGGAGTAACCTGAGCGCAGCTGATACTCCGGTTCGGGTCTTTTGCTGTGCAGTGGTTATAGGCTCTGTGCACGGCAGGGGATCCGGTGCTGGTTTTTGTGCTCACAGTCTGTGAGGTCTGAGTGGGGCGTGGACAGCACCTGCTTTATAAGGCCCCTTTTCAGGGTAAGCAGATGCTGCTGAATCTTTGTTGGTTAGTCAGTTCATGAAAGTTAGCCAGTACTGTGTAGCTTTGTATTTGTTTGTTGCTTACTGCAAATAGGCCTGGGGATTTGGTATTACACTCTGCCAATCCAGACCTAGCAGTAAGACTGGAGTCAGTCGTTTAGCTTGCTGGGGTTCTGTTACTAATCTGTGAACTTAGCAAGTTTGCGGCTGTATTCTAAGACTTGCCTGTCTAATCCTGTCTCACTGTGCTAGGTGTCAGGGGTCAGTTTAGTGGCAGTAAGCTAAAACCTGTGCACTGCAAGTGAGAATTAGGATTGTGGAGATTCTCCTTGTGTCTATCATTCCATCTCTGACCAAGGAGTTTACTGCCACACCCGTTGGTAACCCTTTAGGGTTTTGCTGTTGCCCTTAGCAACAGCATTTCGGGTTCTCTACGTATTAAAACACAACATCTTGCTTTTCCATCTGAGCAATTCTAATACAAGGGAGATACCCAGTTCCTTAGCCTCTGGGCTTCTCTGTTCACTTTGTGTGTATTTTGTTACCCTATCACCTTCTGTGTACGTTATGTCATATCCCCCAGTTTGTCTGTGAGTCCATCTGTTTTGCATAACAGTTCAAACACCAGTACATTCCTGCAGACACTGGAGTGCATAACAGTTCTGACACCAGTACTTTCCTGCAGGCACTGGTGTGCATAACATATTCAGCAGCCTAATACTCCTGTTGAAATTTTGTGGGAATATGGAGCATACCCCTCAAAATACGTTGCAACAGGTGGTCGATCAGGTGCAGGTCCTGACTCGACAATTTAATGATTTGTCCATTAAAATGCACACCTCCCAGGCTGCTGGCGGAGCTCCCGCAGCAGCAGCACCTGCAGGGGTTAAGGAGCCGAAAGTAAATCTCCCGGATCGTTTTTCTGGAGATCGCTCGCAGTTCTTTTGTTTCAAGGAGAGCTGCAAGCTATACTTCCGGCTTAGGCCTCAGTCTTCTGGGTCGGAGATTCAGCGGGTGGGCATAGTGATTTCCTTGCTACAAGGAGACCCACAGGTCTGGGCATATGGGTTGCAGCCTGACTGTCCGTCGCTTAAAAGTGTTGATGTTTTTTTTACGGCACTGGGCATGTTGTATGATGACCCTGACAAGACGGCCTCAGCCGAGGCTCAGATTTCGATCCTTAAGCAAGGGCGAAGGCCAGTTGAGGTTTACTGTACGGAGTTTCGGAGGTTGGCCCATGATACCCAGTGGAATGACCCAGCCCTGAGACACCAGTACCGAAGAGGTCTTTCTAACCAGATAAAGGACCAACTGGTACAATATCCCTTGCCTGATAGCTTGGATCAGCTCATGCAGTTATCCATCCGGGTGGATAGACGGCTGAGAGAGCGTAGGCTTGAAAGGGAGACTGAGATTTCCTTCCTTCCCAAGGGAACCTCAGACTCTGAGGAATTTTCTGAGGAGCCTATGCAGATTGGGGCTACCCGCCTCTCCTCGCGTGAGAAGACGCGGAGGAGACAGCAGGGGTTGTGTTTGTACTGTGGGAATAAAGGTCATGTGGTAGTATCATGCCCAGAAAAGCCGGAAAACTTCAGGGCCTGAGGGTGATGGGAAATATCCTGTCAGGCCAGAAGTCAGAATTTCCCAAGAAGACTTTTATCATTCCGGTGACCTTGAAGATCCTCGGTCAAACTGTCAAGACTGAGGCCTTTGTGGACAGTGGGGCCGACGGGGTTTTTATGGACCGCCAATTCGCCCTGAAACACTCTGTTCCCTTAGTACCCTTGGCATCGGAAATTGAGATTTGTGGGTTAAACGGGGAACCATTATCCCAAGGTAAAATTACCTCTTGCACTAGCCAGATTTCTTTGTTTATTGGAGCCACACACTCTGAAAAATTGTCCTTTTATGTGACTGTCTGTACTTTTGCCCCATTGGTGTTGGGGTTACCCTGGTTAAGGGCCCACAATCCTCAATTTGACTGGGTCTCTGGGGAGATTCTTAGTTGGGGTACTGATTGTTTCAGGAGTTGCTTGAGCCTTCCAGTCAGGCTCTCGCAGCTAAGTTTGCCAGGATTGCCAGGGTGTTATGCAGATTTTGCGGACGTGTTCTCCAAAAAAGTTGCAGAGGTACTACCTCCCCATCGCCCCTATGACTGTGCCATTGATTTGTTGCCAAATGCTAAGCTTCCCAAGAGCAGGTTGTACTCCCTGTCACGTCCTGAGACTCAGGCTATGGCAGAGTACATTCAGGAGAACTTGGCTAAGGGATTTATCAGACCTTCACAGTCTCCAGTTGGGTCGGGGTTCTTCTTCGTGGGTAAAAAGGACGGTTCGTTGCGACCCTGCATCGACTTCAGGGAATTGAACCGTATCACGATTAAAAACTCATACCCACTGCCTCTCATTTCGGTCTTGTTTGACCAGCTTCGTACTGCCACCATTTTTTCTAAGATTGACCTACGCGGTGCGTACAATCTAATCCGAATAAGAGAGGGGGATGAATGGAAGACTGCCTTTAATACCCACTCAGGGCATTATGAATATTTGGTGATGCCTTTTGGGCTCTGTAATGCCCCGGCAGTCTTCCAGGATTTCATGAATGATGTGCTCAGGGAATATTTGGATAGATTCTTAGTTGTATACTTAGATGACATCCTAATCTTCTCCCATTCCCTGGAGGAACATCGGAAGCATGTACGCTTAGTCCTCCAGAAACTCAGAGACCACCGGCTTGGGGCGAAGCTGGAGAAGTGCGAATTTGAAGTTCAGCAAATCGCATTTCTAGGATATATTATCTCCCCAGAAGGTTTCCAAATGGAGGGTTCCAAGGTACAGGCAGTCCTGGATTGGGTGCAGCCCACTAGTTTGAAGGCGCTTCAGCGTTTCCTGGGCTTTGCGAATTTTTATAGACGATTTATCGCTGGATTTTCGTCTATAGTGGCGCCCTTGGTGGCACTCACGAAGAAAGGGGCGGATGTTGCTCACTGGTCTTGTGAGGCTAAAGCGGCTTTTGCCCGTCTCAAAAGGGCATTTGTTTCGGCCAAGGTGCTGCGACACCCAGATCCAGAGCGTCCTTTTGTGGTGGAGGTGGATGCCTCTGAGATGGGTATTGGGGCAGTGCTTTCTCAGATGGGAGTGTCTGATAATCGCCTTCATCCCTGTGCTTACTTTTCCCAGAAATTTTCGCCTGCCGAAATGAATTATGACGTGGGTAACCGGGAATTGTTGGCTATTAAGGATGCACTCGAGGAGTGGAGACACTGGCTTGAGGGGGCTAAGTTTGTGGTCTCAATTCTCACTGACCATAAGAATCTGGCATATTTAGAGTCAGCGAAGCGTCTCAATGCCAGGCAGGCACGATGGGCTTTGTTTTTTGCTCGCTTTAATTTTTTGATAACATATCGCCCTGGGTCAAAAAACATCAAGGCTGATGCGCTCTCGCGGAGTTTTGCTCCAATCCAGGAGACCACCGAGGAGCCGTTGCCCATTGTTTCCCCATCATGTATTAAAGTGGGCATTACCCAGGACCTCTTATCATTAGTCCTTAGAGCACAGGAGCAGGCTCCTCCAGACCTTCCGGTAGGTCTTTTGTTTGTGCCTCCTAGGTTAAGACAGCGAGTGTTCCTGGAATTCCATGCCAAGAAGTCGGCAGGTCACCCGGGTATTGCCAGAACTCGGGAGTTGCTATCTAGGGCGGTGTGGTGGCCCTCGGTGGCTAAGGATGTGGATCAGTGGGTTCGGGCATGTGACATCTGTGCCCGAAATAAGACTCCTAGAGGGGTTCCTGTTGGCCCATTACATCCACTCTCTATCCCATCTAAGCCATGGACCCACATTTCAATGGATTTTGTGGTGGACTTGCCCAAATCCTCGGGGATGACAGCCATCTGGGTTGTCGTTGACAGGTTTTTGAAGATGGCGCACTTCGTTCCACTGGTTGGGCTGCCATCAGCCAGACGCCTGTCTGAATTATTTATGCTGCATGTTGTGCGTCTCCACGGGTTGCCACTTGATGTGGTCTCTGACCGCGGATCCCAGTTTGTGGCCAAATTCTGGAGGGCATTTTGTTCCGATCTCCAGATTTCTGTCAGCTTGTCGTCAGGCTACCATCCGCAGTCTAATGGGCAGACTGAAAGGGTGAACCAGTCCTTGGAGCAGTTCCTCAGGTGTTATGTCTCCAAGTGTCAGACTGACTGGGTTGCTCATCTGTCCATGGCGGAGTTTGCCTATAACAACGCGGCTCACTCTGCTACAGGGATCTCTCCCTTCCTTTGTGTGTATGGGCATCATCCTAAGGCCAATTCTTTTGACCCCCTGGACTCCACGCCTGGTGGTTCCTCTGTGGTTTCGGTCCTTAGAGGTATTTGGCGGAAAGTGAAGAAAGCCCTTGTGTCTGTGTCATTAGTGACCAAAAGGATTTTTGATAAGCGGAAAAGACCCTGCAGCTTCAAATTAGGAGACTTCGTCTGGTTGTCTACCAAGAATTTGAAGTTGAGACAGCCATCTCATAAGTTAGGGCCCCGGTTCATCGGCCCTTATAAGATCACCAGGGTTATCAATCCGGTGGCATTTCAGTTAGATCTGCCCCGTTCTTTGGGTATCAATAAAACATTTCATTGTTCCCTTTTAAAACGGGCGATTAGTAATCCTTCTTCCAGTGGAAGACCTTCCCCTCTTCTGATACGTGGCCAGAGGGAGTTTGTTGTTGAAAGGATTCTTGACTCCAAGGTGGTTCGGGGTCGGCTGTCATTTTTGGTGCACTGGAAGGGGTATGGCCCGGAGGAGCGGTCGTGGGTGCGCAGTTGTGATCTTCATGCCCCCAGACTGATACGCTCTTTCTTCTCGCAGTTCCCCGATAAACCCGGTGGTAGGGGTTCTTTGACCCCTCGTCAGAGGGGGGGTACTGTTAGGGTCTCCTGCCCTGTGCTGCCACGTCGTCATGGCAACCGGGAGACAAGTGCTAGTGGAGTAACCTGAGCGCAGCTGATACTCCGGTTCGGGTCTTTTGCTGTGCAGTGGTTATAGGCTCTGTGCACGGCAGGGGATCCGGTGCTGGTTTTTGTGCTCACAGTCTGTGAGGTCTGAGTGGGGCGTGGACAGCACCTGCTTTATAAGGCCCCTTTTCAGGGTAAGCAGATGCTGCTGAATCTTTGTTGGTTAGTCAGTTCATGAAAGTTAGCCAGTACTGTGTAGCTTTGTATTTGTTTGTTGCTTACTGCAAATAGGCCTGGGGATTTGGTATTACACTCTGCCAATCCAGACCTAGCAGTAAGACTGGAGTCAGTCGTTTAGCTTGCTGGGGTTCTGTTACTAATCTGTGAACTTAGCAAGTTTGCGGCTGTATTCTAAGACTTGCCTTTCTAATCCTGTCTCACTGTGCTAGGTGTCAGGGGTCAGTTTAGTGGCAGTAAGCTAAAACCTGTGCACTGCAAGTGAGAATTAGGATTGTGGAGATTCTCCTTGTGTCTATCATTCCATCTCTGACCAAGGAGTTTACTGCCACACCCGTTGGTAACCCTTTAGGGTTTTGCTGTTGCCCTTAGCAACAGCATTTCGGGTTCTCTACGTATTAAAACACAACATCTTGCTTTTCCATCTGAGCAGTTCTAATACAAGGGAGATACCCAGTTCCTTAGCCTCTGGGCTTCTCTGTTCACTTTGTGTGTATTTTGTTACCCTATCACCTTCTGTGTACGTTATGTCATATCCCCCAGTTTGTCTGTGAGTCCATCTGTTTTGCATAACAGTTCAAACACCAGTACATTCCTGCAGACACTGGAGTGCATAACAGTTCTGACACCAGTACTTTCCTGCAGGCACTGGTGTGCATAACATGCGGTTCGCGAAGAAGGCAGACAAGGGGGGGGCATTGAGGCGAAGGCTTTCCATACTTTCATCTGTGGTTACGGTTTTTGGATTGATTTTACGGATTGTGGCACCGGGTAGCGACCTGCCACGTATCCCCACATGGTGAAGTTTTGTGTCCGCGCTCGCAATTTAAATCCTAGGTTTCCGCTTGGGGAGATTACTACGTGAAGTCCATCGTGATCGGGGTGGGAACGTCGTTTTTTCCTTGGTTTTGTGGTTGGGGGTCACCCGGCAGGCCGGACCGCACAGTGGGGTCCCAGGTCGCAGGCCCCTCGCAGTTGGCACTTCTGTTTTTGCGCTCCGTGGTGGTGGTGGTGGGGTTTCGCTTGTGGCAGGGGCTAGTATACCACAGGCGTCCACTCCAGTTTTCGACACTCATGCAACTTTGTGAAGCCTGTCACCCGGCCAGTGACGGTGCACCAGCCGCGAGCGGGTAACCTGCCCGTGGTGGCGCGCTGGCATTATTTATGTCCGCTCACGATGTCCCGCGTCAGGTCCGGCGGAAGGTGGGCGCAGAACCGGCTTGGGCATTTGTCTTATCCTCATGGGGTTTCTTTTCATGCTCCGTTTCCGATACCGTGCGCGGAGTGAGTGCTAGTCTTTTAGGGACTCTGCGTTTTGTTTCAGGACTATGGGCCGGGTACCTCCCTTTTGGCTAACTCAGATGTTGGGTCGTGTTTTCGCCTCTTCCCCTTTGCCCCTATCCCCTGCAATTTTTCGGGCCTCGATTAGGTGCCAGTTTTCTGTGGATGGTGCGTGTCCCTGGGGTTTTCTGTCTCATGTGCCTCTTTGAGAAATGCGGCACTTTCTTGCGTTGGTGCATACTGTCCGTCTCCGCCCCCCCCCCCCCCGGTGTTGCTCGCTACCGGGACTATTTTCTCTTCATGGGTCTGGGAGGCATTTCGGTTTGCAGCTATCTTTCTGTAGGTTGCCAGGTCTTGTTCGGGGTCCTGGGTGTTTCCCGTTGCCCCGGAGCGCTGCTAGGGCCCTACCGGTTGCCTGAGTTTTCAGGGGTTGGCACTGGGCACAATGGCGGATTGCTGTCGCCTCCCCGCTGACAAGTTACCGACACTTTTGGTTTCATTAACCACTGCTTGGGGCAACGCGAAGTTGGGTTTTAGCGGGTCAGTCGTCGTTCGGCTCACCCCCCCCCTTTTTTTGCGAGCAGGTTTATCCCCATGGGTGGCATAGTTTGCAGGAAACCTGCGGGCCGCTGCGGGGTCAGCCAAGTAGCGTCACGCAATTTCCCTTCCCGCGAGATCAGAGATGTTTTCGTGGATTCGGTCTTCAGTCCTATAGGTTTGTTACGGGGAGGTTTTTCGGGCCTCCTCCTCCTTGTTCCCTCCAGTCCCCCTAGGCTTTGCAACTGTTGCGACATTTGTTTGTCGGCTTGCGGCGCAGTTTTACCATTGCGCGCCCGGAGTCGGATTGGGTTTGCGGATGCTTTGTCTCATTTCAGTTTGATAAGTGCCGTAAGTGGGTTCAGGGGGTGGCGACATAGGTTTTCTCATGCCCGGCTTCTGTCGGGCGGATTGTATGGGTGGATACTCGGTCTAGGCATGCGTTGGCTCCTTCCTCGTTTGGGGCGTCTGCTGCATCCTGGTGTTTTTTCAGTAGGTTGGATACAGCGGGTGTGTCCCTGGTAGACGGTTGATGGTTTTCGTGTTCGAGCGTTATCTGGGAGGTAGGTCCAAGGCAGCCATGTATCCTTCCGTTCTTGGCTACGCGGTCTGGTGGGCCCCACCTGGTCTTTCGCCCCTTTCGTGGGTGCTTAAGGGTTGGGGTTAGGGTGCGCCCCGCGCCTGCAGATACCCGTAGGCCTGCTGCGTTGCAATTTTTGGCGGAGTTGCTGGATGTGCTGCCTCCTGTCGCCGAGGCGGTGTTGGAGGTGGCCCCCCTGTTTGAGATTAGCCCTTGCTGGGCTTTCTTCTGGGTTTGGGGGGTAAGCGAGTAGTGGCGAGCAGCAGGCATTTCGGGATTTCCGGGGCCTTTTCTGTAATGCATGTTGCAGGATGGTCGGTGGCTCTGCAGGATGGTGTGCTCCAAATCAGATCAAGCAGCTGGGGGTCGCTGGGTGTCCTTGGAGGCCCAGGAGGAGGTGGGTGTCTGCCCGCTGCGCCTGGCGCATGAGTATAGATGGGCCTCCGGGGGGGCGACCAGTTGCTGATACAGGCGCTCGCGGGTCCTCTCACTAATGTACAGTGTTGCTGCTGTGTTTGGGTTCGGTACCCATTCCTTGCGGAATTGGGTGGCTGACCATGCGGCAGCCACAGGGTCCACCACGGCAGCTGTTCAGGAGCGGGGTCGTTGGGGGTATACTTCTTAGGTCCTATTCCTTGCGGATTGGGGTGGCTACCATGCGGCAGCTACAGGGTCCTCCACGGCTGCTGTTCAGGAGCTGGCCCATTGGCGGTATACTTCTTAGGTCCTATTCCTTGCGGATGGGGGAGGCTGCCATGCGGCAGCCACAGGGGCCTCCACAGCAGCTATTCAGGAGCTGGGCCGTTGGAGATATACTTCTTAGGGCCTATTCCTTGCGGTTTGTAGTGGCTACCTTGCGGCAGCCACGGGGTCCTCCTCGGCAGCTGTTCAGTAGCAGGGCCGTTGGGGGTATGCTTCTTATAGGTCCTATTCCTTGCGGACTGGGGCTGCTGACCATGCAGCAGCCACAGGGTCCTCCACGGCAGCGGTTCAGGAGCGGGGCCGTTGGGGGTATGCTTCTTGCAGGTCCTATTCCTTGCGGATTGGGGAGGCTACCATGCGGCAGCCACAGGGTCCACCTCGTCAGCTGTTCCGGTGCTGGGCCGTTGGAGGTATACTTCTTAGGTCCTGTTCCTTGCGGATTGGGGAGGCTGCCATGCGGCAGCCACAGGGTCCTCCACGGCGGCTGTGCAGGAGCTGGGGCGTTGGAGGCTTACTCCTTATAGGTCCTATTCCTTGCGGATTGGGGTGGCTGCCGTGTGGCAGTCACAGGATCCTCCACGGCAGCGGTTCAGGAGCTGGGGCGTTGGGGTGTACTTCTTAGGTCCTATTCCTTGCGGATTGGGGTGTCTACCATGCGGCAGTCACAGGGTCCTCCGCGGCAGCTATTCAGGAGGTGGTCCGTTGGAGGTATGCTTTTAGGTCCAAGTCCTTTACGGATGGGGTTGGCTGCCGTGTGGCAGCCATAGGGTCCTCCTCGGCAGCTATTCAAGGGGAGGACCATTGGAGGTATACTTCTTAGGTCCTATTCCATAAGGATGGGGGTGGCTACCGTGCGGCAGCCACAGGGTCCTCCACGGCAGCTATTCAGGAGGTGCTCCGTGGAGGGATGCTTACTATAAGCCTTCTGCATGTGGATAATGTTTAGTTGCGCCTGTTGCGCTAACCCAAAAGCTTGTTTACCCGTCGGTTTTTGAACGGGTAGCGTTCAGGAATCGAGGGTGTGAAGTGAATTTTAAAATTTTCCTCCGAGGGGGCCTAATTAAAAATGGCTCATCAAAGGTCCACGGGAGGTTTTTTTGAGTTTTCTCCTTCACTTGGGTTAATTCTGTTATCTGTCACTTGGTTTTCCTATGTGATGTATGTCAGTGTGATGATTTTAGGGTGTTTTTCTTTTGCAGCCGTCGATGGTTTGAACAGGAATGGCTGGTTTGGCCACTCTTACATTTTTGGGCGGCAGGGCATTACTTGGCACGTAGGACAGCTGATGTTCTGAGTTATTGCTTTTAGGTGGTCAGGCATCATCTGCTTGTACTGCGTCAGCCGCAGTTTCGACAAGGAGGAAGGGGTTCTTCTTCTCCGGCTGGAGTGTTGCAGGTTTTTCTTACCAGGGGTTTTGGTCCTTTCAGTTAGCTTTCTTGTTTTCCTGGTTTTTATTGGTTTGGATGGCGGGGCAGTTTGTTAAACATTTGTGGCGGGAAGTCGCTACCAACCAGCGATCAGATGGGCATAAGTGGTCATTGTGGGGCACCCTCTTTAGAAGGACGGCAGGTGTGTCCTTACCTTGCGGTTGGACATTTAGACGTTCCCCTGCGGGAACCAAACGTTTGCCAGAGAAAAGAGTGGTGAGTCCTGCACAATGCGGGTTATGTAGGGAGGAGGCGGTGTTGTGGTTTAGTCCCCTCCTCAGTTTTTGTGTTTCAATCTAAATGACTGGAGCTGGTGTCTGGTAGCGACTTTTCCTTTGCCATCCTCCAATATAAGACCAATTCAATTACAATTATAGTTCAAAGAACAGGTCAGCGATCAATAAATATCGTCTGACCTTTAACTACAGCTAACCATGTCCATGTCGTTATTTGAGTGTGTCGTTATTTTAGTGGTAAGCTAGCTTAAAGAAGTGTTTATGTCAATCGCAATAAAATTATGGGCGCCTTATAAAGCATTATCCAATAAACTATATTTAGCATAAAAGTAACTTCAGGAGCTAAAATAATGGATGCATTTCTTATGAACAGTGCATCTAAAGAGTATAAAGGAGCCTAGGTGAAGGAATATGTGCCCCTAGCAGATAAGCTACTATAAAGTTTGCAGTGGACAATGGAAGCAGTTGGGTGACGTGTGGCTTTTACATGTACAGTAAAGTACTGTAGGTGTTAAGGTGTGAAGCTGATCAAAAACTATATTCCATTTTGTGTAACAAGATTGTTGATATGTAATAAAGGAGTGTAGCACATATTTCTAGGGGGAGAGACAGAAGAGAAATGGAAAAAGAGAAAAGGAGAAAATGTAGTGGGGTGTCACAACATGAACTTAAAGTAACTGAGTCTGCTTGTGACACAAATGTGCAAGGGTTAATCAAAATATATATGGCTGGACAGTCTTCATTTCACCCGCACTCTGCTTTAATCAGTTCTACGGTTCCTAACAATGTCCTGTTTCCTATAGGTAGCTTTACCAAATAATCAAGCGCTCATTAATTACCTGAAATCGTATAAATACACAACAACATTTGTTAAAGGATATATAATAAGACAAAAAGTGCACAATCTATACACAGTAACAGATTACAAGCACTTTGTTTGAAAATAAAAGGTTTAAAACAGTGTTTTGGGAATAGCATGGAAAGATTGAAGGACAGGCAATCTTTGATAGATTTTCCCAAAACTAACAACTTTTGTTTTAGAATAGCATGAAATTAAATACTTATTTTTATCCACAACCCTCACCTTCCTCTAGTACTTTTTTTTAGAGGGTTGGAAGCTGATTATCTCCCACTGAGTAGTTGTTCACTTCTGAAATGAGCACCCTGGAATGTATTTTCTCATACGTCCTAGAGCACAGGTTCTCAAACTCGGTGCTCAGGACCCCACACAGTGCATGTTTTGCAGGTCTCACAGAATCACAAGTGAAATAATTAACTACACCTGTGGACCTTTTAAAATGTGTCAGTGAGTAATTAAAACACCTGTGCACCTGCTGGGTTACCTGCAAAACATGCACTGTGTGGGGTCCTGAGGACCGAGTTTGAGAACCTGTGTCCTAGAGGATGTTCGGGTCCACTTCATGACCATGGGGTATAGACGGTTCCGCTGGAGCCATGGGCACTCTTAAGACTTTTCAATGGGTGTGAACTGGCTCCTCCCTCTATGCCCCTCCTCCAGACCTCTGTTTTAGAAATGTGCCCAGGCAGACTGGATGCACTCTGAGGAGCTCTACTGAGTTTCTCTGAAAAGACTTATGTAAGGTTTTTTGTTTTCAGGGAGAACTGCTGTCAACAGACTCCCTGCTTCGTGGGACTGAGGGGGCAGAAGTAGGAACCAACTTCCTGAAGAGTTTCATGGCTTAGCTTCTGGCTGACAGGACACCATTAGCTCCTGAAGGGAACTGAACGCTAGCCGTGCCTAGATGCTCACTCCCACAGCACGGCGTCGCCACCCTCACAGAGCCAGAAGTCAGAAGACAGGTGAGTAGAAGAAGACAGATCTTCTATCAAGAAAAGTGACGGCTGAGGTACAGCGCGGCTTGCGGGAGCGCAGTGCACCATTGCTGCCCATACACACAGGCACTGCAGGGTGCAGGGCGCGGGGGCACCCTGGGCAGCAAAAACACCTCTATAAACTGGCAAAAAGAGGGCATAAGATGCCCAGGCACAGCCCTACCCCCACCAGTATAAATATTATGAAAAGTTTCTGAGGTTAAAAGGGCGGAGCTTCTTCCTCAGGCAGCCAGCACACTGCTCAGTGTCATGTTCTCTCTCCTCAGGCTGCAGAGACATCGCTGGTCCTCCTTCACTTCTGACTACAAGTATCAGGGTGCAAAACAGGGGGGGCACAAGCGAATTTGGTGCTTTACAAGTGTGTTTTACTGTGTAAAAAGCGCTGCATGTCAGTGGGCATTCTGTGTTCACAGGCATTAGATACTGGCGCTGGGGTTGTGAACTGGCTGCTCCTAAACTGTGTCCCTCTGACAGATTTTACTGTGGGTCTGTCCCCTACAAGTCCCAGTGTGTCTGTGTGTGTGTTGTACACGTGTGTAAGACATGTCAGAGGCAGGGAGTTCCTCCCCATAGGAAACCATTTTAGTGACCCAGAAGTGTAATGTGGTGGCGCTGCTGGCACACCAAGAGCCTGCATGGGTGAAAGAAATACGTGATAGTATGCATCATATCAATAGGAAATTAGATAAGTCTGAATCTCATGCTGAGTGCTGGAGAAAATCTGTG